>NC_057864.1:330950324-331589824 GCF_019393635.1 Dromiciops gliroides | reverse complement strand
TCATGCGCAAGTCAAGCCATAACCCTAATGATGTCACTGGTCCTCTTCAAGATTGAAGGATGAACTAAGAATGAGTGATCTGTGGTTATATACAGACATGTTTGTATATATGTATGTATATACACACATGTAAAAAGGCATATAAACATATATAGACTCATTCTCATACAAGAATATGCATTCTCGTATGATATTTATGCATGTAGCATAAATACTATATCTGTGTGCAAGTACATACTTTTAAGTAAAAAATCTCAACATGTATTTAATTCATGTACGTATACCAGAAATATGAGTAGCATATAGGTATACTATATAGCATTTATGATACTATAATCAATCATTATAATGTATTCATTGAATATCTATCATATGCATATGTGGCACCACATGAGATCTCATGTGATTTTATTTTCTAAGGAGGAAACATAATGTTTGTTCTAATACTCTTCCCCTCCCCCTGTCCAAGACTTGATTCTCCAAACTTATTTTTTCTTTAAAAGGTATTGGAATGATTTATACCTGAGAATGATCAATGCTGATAAGCTAAGAAAGCAGAGAACCATGAATTCAGTTACTCCTCAAATTTCAATCTTTCAATATCATTTTCCCATATTTCCAGTGCTGGAAAAAATGTTCTAAACAATAATGTGCTTAGCACTGTAAAGCTATATGGTAATCTAATCTTGCCAAAATAAAATGCTCCTCCTTGGACTCCATTTCCCTGTATCTATAATTTTCCACCTCCTCCTTAAACTCCTTGAGGTAGAATGTATTTCTTTTTTTGTATTTATATCCCCATCTGATGGGAATGTTTGATATATTGTAAGCATTTAATAATTTTATTCACTCATAATATATGGTTTATTTATTTATCTATCTATCTATCTATCTATTTGTTTGTTTGTTTGTTTGTTTGTTTTGGGTGAGTCAATTGGGGTTGTGACTTGCCCAGGGTCACATAGCTAGTAAGTGTTAAGTGTCTGAGGTCGGATTTGAACTCAGGTCCTCCTGAATCCAGGGCTGGTGCTCTATCCACTGTGCCACCTAGCTACCCCTGGATTGGTTTGTAATAGTAATTATTCTAATTATATATATTTTTATTTGTGTGTATGTTACTTTCTCTATGATGGTCAAGTCCATGAAAGCACATTCTTTATCATAATTGTTTTCAATATATAACCTTTAGCACCTGCACAGATTCTTAATGAATGGTCATTGTTTAAATTGAATTGAATTAAATAGAAAGGACCTTATGAAAAGGTTGTACAATATATGCATAGCATGACTCACTACCTAATTGGCATGTAAAAATAGATTGTGATTATTGAGAAAACACTAACCACGAAAACAATAGGTATAACAAGCTGAGAAGGGCAAGTCATTGAAATAAAAACTGAAATTTTCAACTGTAATTTTCACTACTGAATTAATTTAGATTCTACCAGAAGGTCAAGACAACTGTTTGGGAGGGTGTAATGATGACATAAAAATAACTTTTTTCTTATTTAAAAAAATTAATAAAACAAATTACAGACAAAAGAGCTATTACTTCCATTTCAGTTGTGATTTACATGTTTCAGATTATCTCAGATTCTGTTTTATTTGTTACCTCATTTATGCAATGCCATCATATCTAAACTTATCTGGGCTCTTAACATAGGTGTCAATCGGGTTACCATTAAAATGTAAAAGAGAGGATATTAAAAATAAATTTCTAGATTGTTTCTTTTATTTTTTTCCCCAAATGGATTTTACTGTCTTAATAGATGAGTGAGCTCATCCACTTGGTCTTCTCTTGCCCTGACCCAGAACTATATCTGTCTTTAATGTTCAAACAGCCTCAGTCCTTTTTAATGAAAATTTTAGTCATTTTTAAAAACTATACCACTTCAAAAATAATTTTTATGGAAGGTTAGTATGTCAGAAACAATGATTTTTATGTACATGAGGATATTCCTAATTCAAATGAAAATTGGGCAAAAAACCCAAGTTAAAGAAGCCAGGCAAGGAAACTTTCTGACCTTTATAAAAGGGAATGAATTTATCTCCATTTCTAATTCTTCTTATCAAAAAGCTAAGAGGAAAGACCTGTATTTATCTCTGAAAACACAGATAGGGAAGATAAATAGATCCATGTACACATGTATGTATGTATGCATGAATAATACTTAAAGCATATTTAGTGGCTACTATGTAGGGTACTTTGCTAAGAACTGAGGATATATATGCAGAAGAACTGAGGACATATATGCAAATGAACACCTTATAATTAGAAAAGACAAAAAAGGGGAATGGGAAAGGTAAAAAATAATGGGAAAGAGCACTATCATATTAGAAATAACAGGAAAATAGAATGGGACCTTGATTTCAAACAAGATGAGATAGAAGCTCATCTATTTGAACCCAGGTTTTCAGGGAAAAACATTAAGATGTCATTTCGAAGAAAATATAGATAATAGGAAGAATATAAGAGGCATTGTATGGTGATGGCTGAAAAGTGGTTTGGAGATTTGGTTAATGACATGTAAATACACATGTATATGTATTTTGGGAAAAAAATTCACATACACATAATAGAAGAGACAGAGATATAGAGAAATAGATGGAAACGCCGACAGGGGGAAACTCAGAGACAGAGGCACAGGAATGGAAACAGAGAAAACAAGAAGCTAAGTATAAGTGATATCTGTGTTCAAGCCATTGAAGAGAGACAGAGACAGAGATAGATGGAGATGGAGATGAAGAGAGACAGAAAGACAGAGACAGAGAGACACAGAAAAAGAGACACAAAGACAGAGATACAGAGAGAGTCTCTCTAAAATTTAACCCAAGAGAGGAAATGAAATGTGTATACAAATACATTGTCTTGTGAGATTAAAATTGGATATTAGATCATAAATCTACCCTACTTAACCTTTCCCTTAATTTATCTCCCAGACTAGTAAATGGAAGAAGCTTCTGGTTTTCTAGATAGAGCTTTTATTGTATGGTAGTCACAAGGTGATGTTGGTTAGAAGAATAGGAAAGAAGAAATACAATACAAATCATCTTAAGTCTAGGCTTAGTCTATATTCCATATAAAACTCACCAAAAGCAGAAGGCCACCTTTGGTGCGAGAGACCGAGTCAAGTGCGTGCTGTTAACTGAGAGCCGGGCCGAGTCAAACTCCAGTCCGCATCTGTCTGTGCAGCACAGCCAGGAGACCAGTGGAGCAGGAAAAAAGGCCCCACTTCCGTTCTCTCCTTGCCTTTTAAGCTCATACCCCAGAAGTCGAGTGCTCAGCAGGCAATCTGGCGTGCATTGCAGGCAGACTGGTGTGCGTAGCTCATGCTGTTGGTCTCCTCCCCAAAAGGGTGGTCCTAAAAAAAACTGGCGTCTCTCCATTATCTAACCGACTGTTAAAACTTTTTACCACAGTCTTATAATTTTTTAAATCATAAAAATATTTTGCTATTTTCCAGTTACATTTAAAGATAGATTTCAACATTTGTTTTCATAATTTAAAAAATGGCATTTTTTCTACAATTAAGTTTTATTTTTCCAAATTACATGTAAATACAAATTTTGACATCAAATTCTAAAAATCATTTTTTGTTCCAAATTCTCCTCATCCCTCCCCCCCCCCCCCCGCCAACAAGAACTAAAGCAATTCAATATACGCTATATATGAGCAATCATGCAAAACATTTCCACATCAGCCAGGTTGTGAAAGAAAACAGACAAAAACAAAACTTCAGATAAAGGAACTAACAAAAAATTTATGCTTCAATCTGTATTTGGACACCATCAGTTCTCTCTCTGTAGATGGACTACATTTTTCATAGGACCTTCAGAGTTGTCTTGGATCATTGCGTTGCTGTAATAAGGAAGACATTCACAGTAGATCATCTTACATTATTGCTGTTATTTTGTATACAGTACATTTCATTTTGCATCAGCTAATGTAGGTCATTCTGAATTTTTCTGATACCATTCTGCTCATTATATTTATAATAAACTACATTTCTATAGTGTTTTTAACTTCCTTTTTAAAAAATGTTTTCTGTTTAGAATTCGTTTTCCAAAATACATGTAAAAACAAATTTTGACATCAATTTTTAAAAACTTTGTGTTTCAACTTCTCTTCCTCTCTCCCTTCCCACCCCTCTAACCCTAAGAACACAAGCAATTCAATGTAAGTTATGCATGAGTAGTCATGGAAAACATCCCCACATTAGCTCTGTTGTGAGAGAAAACAGTTAAAAAACAAAACTTCAGATTAAGGAACTGTCAAAGAAAAAAACTATGTTTCAATGTGTTTTCAGATACCCTCAGTTCTTTCTCTGTAGATGGATTGCAATTTTCATAAGTTATTCAGGGTTATATTGGATTATTGCCTTGCTAAAAATAACCACATGCTTCCCAGCAGATCACTTTACATTATTGCTGTTATTTTGTATATAGAACATTTCACTCTGCTTCAGTTCATGTAGATTTTTCCAGGCTTTTCTGATAGCATACAGTTCATCATAACTTTTATATAGTACCTTAAACTCGACAAAAAAAGTTCTTCACAATAGCCCAGCAAAGCAGGTACCATACATTTTGCCATTACTGTCAATCGTCATAACTATTTCCCTCCATCCTATTCCCTTCCCATGATAGTTACTCTGTTTTCTAACTTCTTTTACCCTCTTCTTCCTCAAAAGTGTTTTACTTCTGACTGTGCCCTCCCACACTCTACCTTCCCTTCTTTCACCCTTCCCTCCTTATCTTCTTCCCCTCCTATTTTCCTATAGGGTTAAATAGAATACTCCTCCCCAAGGGGTGTGAATTTTATTCCCTCTTTTAGCCTACTCTGATGAAATTAAGGACTTTGAGCTAATTCAGTGTTCTTAAATTTTCTCCTTGCCTCCCTCCCTCCTTAACCTTCCCTATGAAATCAAGCAATTCAATATGTCATACTTGTGCAGAATATCCTTCACCTTCCTTGAAACTGTTTTGCTTTTTACTGCTTTTTCTACCAATATGCCCTTCCCTCCTTCCCCTCTTCTCCCCCCTCCATCTCCCTCCCCTCCCACTTTCTCTCAGGGCAAAAAATATTACTATACCCACTTGAGTATGTATGTTATTCCCTCTTTGAGCCAATTCTGTTGATAGTAAGGTTTGCTCACTCCCCCACTCATTTCCCCTCTTCCCCTCCCCTCCATAAGCTTTCTTCTTTTTTCCTTCATGAGAACTACATCTCCCCAGTCGACCTTTCCCCTTCTCCTTCTCCCAGTGCCTTCCTCCTACCCCTCAATGCTATTATAAAGATGTCATCATAGGTTAGCTAGGTGGCACAGTGGACAAAGCACCACCCATGGACCCAGGAGGCCCTGAGCCTAAATCCAGCCCTAGACATAAGACACCCCACCCTGTTTGCCCCACAAAGAACAAAGATAAAAAATAAATGCTTTACAAATATCATCCCTTAATTTTAATTTCAGGCCTGTGTCTTCTGTGTATTCCTTACTGAAAAAAGTTCTTGAGTTCAAAGTATTATCTTCCCATGTAGGAATGTATACAGTTTAATCTTTTAATATCCCTCATGATTTTTTTTCCTGTTTAACTTTTTTTATGCTTCTCCAGTGTCTTATATTTGAAAGTTAAATTTTCCATTCACTTCAGGTCTTTTCTTCACAAATGCCTGAAAGTTTCATTGATGTCCCATTTTTTCCTCTGAAAGATTATACTCAATTCTGCTGGCTAAGTGATTCTTGGCTGTAGTCCCAGTTCCTTTACTCTCTGGAATAATGTATTCCATGCCCTCCAGTCCTTTAAAGAAGATGCTGCTAGATCTTTTGTTATCCTTATTGTAGCTCCATAGTATTTGATTTATTTTTTTCTAGCAGCTTACAATATTTTCTGCTTGACCTTGGAGCTCTAGAATTTGGCTCTAATATTCCTGAAGATTTTCCTTTAGGGATCTCTTTCAGGAGGTGTTCAGTAGATTCTTTCAATTTCTATTTTGCCTTCTGCTTATAGAATATCAGGGCAATTTACCCTGACAATTTCTTGGAAGATGCTATCTAAACTCTTATTTTGGTCATGGTGTTCAGGTAGTCCAATGATTTTCAAATTCTCTCTCCTGGATCTGTTTTCCTGGTCAGCTGTTTTTCCAAGGAGATATTTCATATTGCCCTCTATTTTTTTTTCTGTTGAATTTGCTTTACTTTGTCTTGGTTTCTCATACAGTCACTACCTTCCATTTGTTCAATCCTAATTCTCAGGCAATAATTTTCTTCAGAGAGCTTTTATATCTCCTTTTCCATTTGGCCAAGCTGTTGACTTTTTGCTCATGACTCTGCAGCATTGCTCTCATTTCTCTTTCCATTCTTCCTCCACCTCTCTAATTCTTCCTTCTATCTCTCCTACTTTCTCTTCAAAGTTCCTTTTGAGCATTTCCATGGCTGGAGACCAATTCATATTTTTCTCGCAAGCTTTGGATGTAGGGGCCCTGAGTTTGCTATCCTCTTCTGAGGATGCACCTTGTTCTTCCTTGTCACTGTAAAAAAATTAACCATATCTAATCTAGAAAAATTTATAACTGTGCGCTATATGAAAAATTATAACTTTAGAAAAATTATAATTAGGCCACCAGTTCTGCCATGGTCACCATTCAAATGTGAAAATATTTTACTGACTGGGACCTAATCTAAATGGAGGATTAATCTGGGGACTTTTGACTAACTGGCTATCTGACTGCTATTAATTTAATATGGGCCATTTAAAAATTTCTCCACACTGCTCCCAAATTGATAAGCAAACAGCTTCTTCCAATTTAATAGCAGGGGGTTTATTTATGAGATACAATTTAAGATTAAGAATACAGGAAAATAATACAACCTGAATGCTTTCTGGCGCGTCTCTCTCCACCTGCCTCACCTGAAACTTTTTAGCCTCCTCCTGTGGGCCAATGGGCCTTCTTCTAGCATTGCCCTCACTGAAAAACTCCCCTGCTCTGTACTCTTGCCGACCCCCCTGAAAAGCCTCTTATTGTTGCATCCTCCCTCCTTGCTCTTAGTTTTTTCTCCGTCTCATTTTTCACTTTCTTAGTGTCCTTATTGCAGCCCCCTTTCTGTCCCTTCCTCCCTTACTGTCTTCTTAATCTTCTGGCCTCCTTGCATCCTACTAGTCCTGCAATGTCCCCCCTTCGCTCTCTCACTAGCTCTCTTTCTCCACTTTCTCCAACCACCTCTTACCATCTCCCCTCTCTGTTCTCTTAATCTTCTGGCCCCCTCCTCCACTGTCTTCTCCCCTGTCTTCTCCCCTGTTTATATCTTCTTTCTCTCTCCTCAAACCTTGGACTCCCTTCACCCCCACACACACCAAGCTAATCCGCTTGCTGCACTAGGGCTGTGCCCAGCAGGCATCGAGGGGCCCATGCCCCCTGCTGCACACCTGGGACCTCCAACACAAGCTGTGCTAGAGCCAGCCTGCATGAGCCCTGGATCTCTGGGGTAGATCCCCCCACAGCAGAGGGAGCTGGGGATTTTTCCCCATAGCCATCTGATCTGGTATCCTGTAAAGCCCATGTGACTTTTTGGCTCAGCTGCAGTGAAGGGGGAGGGGGAGGGACACCAGCCCCTCTTACACAGAAAAAACCCCCTGAGGGCCTAAGACTTTTTAATCTCAGCCCAAAGGCAGGGTCCCCAAATCAAAATACATTTCCACATCACTAAAGATACTTTGTATTGTTCTCAACTTTCTTTGCTTGCTAATCTTGCCATTTTTCACTTGACTTTTAACTCCCTCTTACAGTGGGGTCCTTTTTCCAACCTACACTGTCACAAACTTCAGAGGGTTCCAGGTGTTTTGGTTTAAGGGAGGGCAGGTTTTTGTCTTGCCTGGCCTGTTCTCTGGTCCAAAGATAACCTCAAGCCAACTTGCTAGTTAGTGAGCTAGCAGAACTTTGTGTGCTATGGTGGCTATTAGCTTCAATGAGCCTGCACCCCTCCCCAACCTGGGCCTCCTGCCACTCAAGATTTCTCCCTGGTTCCCTGCTGCGGTGGGATAGCTGAATTCCTCCTCAGGTCCTGCAGACACCCCTGCACTTCTGCTCCCCCCCCCCCCAGTTAGCTGCTCAGCCCTCTCACCTGACCAAAAGTTAAGTTCCAGAAGAGGCTGGTGCTGCAGCTGATTTGGAGGTTCGAGAGTAAGTTCCTCTTTCATAGCATGTCTGGTGTCTGTGCTGTCTCAGTTGCAGGTTTGGACTCTGTTTGCAGCCCAGTATAGCCCCCTTTAATCTGGAAAATAATCCCAGTCTATCTTTTTGTGGGTTTTGTTGCTCCAGGGCTTGTTTTATTGCTGTTTTGGGGGTAATTGTGTCAGGAGATCTTTTTGTTTAATGTCTTTCACCTGCCCTCTTGCCTCCATTTCACCTATATAGTGCTTTAATGAAAAATTTCCTTACAATAAACATTTGAGGTTGATTCTTGAAATAATAGTCATAGAAATCATATATATATATATGTATATATATATATATATGTATATATATATATATACATATATTATAAGCTCCATTTGATACACATCGGTAGCTACCAGTTGGATGTCGTAAGCCAATTCTCATATTTTGGCTCTATTGTCAGTGACAATTTGTCACTTGATTCTGAGATCAATCAGACGATTGAGAAAGCTACTTCAACCATGGCTAAGCTTGCCAAGCGTGTCTGGAAAAACAGTAAACTGACAAGATGAGTACCTTACTGTATGGCAGTGAAACATGGACTACATACACTAGACAAGAGAAGAAGCTTAACAGCTTCCACATGCACTGCTTTTGGCACATCCTTGGCATATCTTGGTCAGATAGGATCACCAACACAAAAGTGTTCCAACATGCACAAATTCAGAGCATCTACACACTACTGAAACAAAGACGGCTGCACTGGCTTGGTCATGTGCACCTCATGCAAGATGGGCGCATTCCTAAACACCTAGTCTATGTCGAGTTAGCCTCAGGCCAAAGACCTGCTGGTCGCCCCCAGCTTTGCTACAGAGATGTATGCAAGTGAGACTCGAGGGCTCTGGTAATAGACATCCACAGCTGGGAGGAGCTGGCCAAGAACTGTGCCCGATGGAGTTCAGTACTCAGGAGCTGCTTGTACTCAGGAGCTGCTTGTACTCAGGAGCTGCTTGCACTCAGGAGCTGCTTGCACGCAGCTGAGATGGGCCTCCAAGCTCTGGAGGAAGAAAAACAAATGATATTCAGGAACTGACAGGCAACAGAGAGTGCAGTTTTCTGATGTCCTCGTTGCGGCAGGACCCATATGGGACTGTGGCTCTTCAAGGCACTGATCCATGGTCGTCCATGACTGGTGGAAGCCTACTACTATTTGACAAAGAATTTTCTTCTTATTAGCCCAGAAAATTAAGTACCATACATTTTATCTTCATCATCAATCAATTCTCAGCATCATCATCAATCCATCCTCATTGTTATCAGTCAGTCCCCATCTTCATCTAATCATCAATCAATCAATCATCATCATCATCTTACTCTTGCCTCTGCTTCAAATTTTTTTCAGTTACTATTATTAACTGTTTCTCTCCATCCTATGCCCTTCCCCATGATATTCACTCTATTTTCTATCCTCTTTCACCCTATCCCTCCTCAAAAGGGATTTGTTTCTGACTGCCCCATCACCCAATCTGCCCTCCCTTCTTTCACCCCTCCCTCCTTATCCCCTTCGCTTCCTACTTTTCTTCAGAGTTAGATGGATTACTCCACCCAATTGAGTTTGTATGTTATTCCTTCCTTGAACCACCTCTTATGAGATTGTCTTTGAGCCCATTCTGATGAATGTAAGACTCATTCACTGCCTTGCTCCTTCCCCATCTCTCCTGCCACTCCATAATCTCTTACCTGTTTCTTTCATGTGGGATTTCACCTTATTCTGCTTCTCCCTTTCCCCCTCCTCCAGTGCATTCCTCTCACCTCTCAATTTTACCCTAAGGATGTCATCATAGGGCAGCTAGGTAACACATTGGAGAAAGCACCCAATCTGGTCCCGGGAGGACCTGATCCCAAATCTCACCTCAGACACTAGACACTCATTCACTGAGTGACCCCAGACATGTCACCAAACTCCAACTACTCCAGAAAAAAGTAAGAAATGTAGACAAAGAACATTATTAAAAATGATAAAGGTATTACTCAAATATATTTCTATAATGGCCATACCCATCCATAGGACCACCAATAGTGCATCAGTATCCTTGCTTTCCAACAACCCTTCCAATATTTATAATTTTTCCTTTGTATAACTTTTGATAATTTTATGTATATGAGGCAGGATATCACAATTGTTTAAATTTGCATTTGCCTAATTAATATTAATGTAAATAAAATTTTCAAATGACTAAATATAGTCTATGTTTCTTCCCTTGACAGATACTTGTCTATATGCTTAGAAAATTTATCAATTGGAAAATGAATCTTATTCTTATAAATTTGAATCAGTTTCTTATGTCTTTGCAAAGAGAACTTTATCAAGAAAATAAATCATTGCAAAGATTGTTTTCAGTTTAATGATTTCCTTTTAGTATTGTTTTACTGATTTCCTTGTTGAATAATGTTTTATTTTCATGTATAATTATCACTTTTATCACCTATGCTCAAATTTTATAATATCTTAAACATGCAAAAAATGAAAAAAAAAATTGGGAACACTTTAAAGATAAATTAAGAATGAAATGAGACAAATAAGTAGAACCATTTAAGCAATGGCACCACTTTAAAGCCAAGAAACTTCAAAAGTTGCAAAAAGTGTGATCAACAAAATGATGATGAGGCATATTATACACCTCAGGACAGAGAGATAATAGATTTAGGGTATATGATAACAAAAGCTTATATATCTCTATCTATCTCTATCTCTACCTATACCTCTCTATCTCTATCTCTAGTTATTTAGCTATCTAAATATTTATGTATCTATATATCTATATACAGTCAAAGAGGGAATGGGGTAGAGAAAGAAAATTAATTTCTGTTTAGTAATAAAGTTTTTAATTTTTTTTATTTTCATGAAATTATTTTATTATTTTCCAGTTCCATGTAGAGATAGTTTGCAACATTTGTGTCTGTTTTTTTTTTCAGGCAATGAGGGTTAAGTGATTTGCCCAGGGTCACACAGCTAGTTAAGTGTCAAATGTCGAAGGCTGGATTTGAACTCAGGTCCTCCTGAATCCAAGGCCAATGCTTTATCCACTGTGCCACCTAGCTGCCCCCACAATATTTGTTTTTATAAGAGTTCTAGTTTCAATTTTTTCTCCCTCCCTTCCCTCCCCCCACCCTAAGACAGCAAGCATTCAGATATAGGTTATATATGCACAATCACATTAAACATATTTCCGCATTACTCATGTTATAAGAGAAGAATCAGAGCAAAAAGGAAACACCTCAAAAAAGAAAAATTAACAAAAAAATTGAGATAGTATGGTTCAATCTGCATCTAGATTCCCTAGTTCTTTCTTTTTTTTTTTTTTCTGGATTTGGAGAGACATTTCCATCACGAGTCTTTTGGAACTATCATGGACCATTGTATTGCTGGAAAGAATCAAGTCTATCACAGTTGATCAACACAGAATATTGATGATACTGGGTATAGTGTTCTCCTGGTTCTGCTCATCTCACTCAGCATCAGTTCATGTAAGTCCTTCCAGGTCTCTCTGAAATCTGCCTGCTCATTGTTTCTTACAGCATAATAGTATTCCATTATATTTATATGCCACAACTTGTTCAGCCATTCCCCAATTGATGGGTATCCCCTCAATTTCTAATTCCTTGCCACCACAAAAAGAGCAGCTATAAATATTTTTGTGCATATGAGTCCTTTTCCCTTTTTTATGATCTCTTTGTGTAAAAGACCTAATAATGATATTAATGGGCCAAAGGGTATGCACAGCTTTATAGCCCTTTGGGCATAGCTCCAAATTGCTCTCCAGAATGGTTGGATCAGTTCATAGCTCCACCAACAATGCATTAGTGGTCCAATTTGTCCACAGTTTCTCCAACATTTATTATTTTCCTTTTTTGTCATATTAGCCAATCTGATAGGTGTCAGGTGGTACCTCAGAGTTGTTTTAATTTGCATTTCTCTAATCAATAGTTATTTAGAGCATTTTTTCATATGGAAATAGATAGAATTAATTTAAGTAATATCTTTTTTAAAAGTTGTTAGGGGTTCTTTAGGTGTTGAATGTTGCATTTAGATGAGTTTACTGTCATTAATTTTCCTCATTTTTTATTTCCTTATAAGACTTCTTATGTAAAGTGAGGGTAATATGTAAATTTAAGAAAAGAAAACAAAAAGTCACTAAAACTTAAAATACTAAAAACTGAAAAAAGAAACTTTTATTCTAACAGGAGATATAAATGAAGGCATATTACAGGTGACAAATATTTTGAGGAAATAATGATAACAGTAACAATAATGATAATTAACATTTATATAGTTCTTTAAAATTTGCAAAGGGATTTAGATATTATTTTTTTAAAAAATTCTCACAGTGATGAAAACTAGGAGCTCATTATCTCAATTTCAGTGATGAGTAAACTTAAAATGAAAGAGGTTAAGTGTCTTGTATGAGGCAAAATTCAAAGTCAAAATTTCCTGATTCCATTTCAAGAAATTCATTCAATCTATGGAACAAATGGAAATTGTAAATGTATAAGTAAAAATTGAGCTTCGGAATAATGCATTTTCTTGTGATTATAATCAGTCAACAAATACTTATTAATGTTCAGCAGATGAAGATGCATGAATTTCAGTGAATAGATCTGATGACAACACACTTGGTTGTTCATATTTATTTTTCTTACTTCTGAATCCTTGTCCATTTTCTTGATGGCTGAGAATACTACTGATATGTGAATTAATGAAGCAATACTTAAGCTTCATATATTTTTCACAAATGATCATGAAACAAAATATAATTGGAAAATTGTTTTATTTAATAACTTAATTTTATTGTAAATATAGCAGTGTGTCACTTGATTCACAGTTCATTAGAATATGTAATTGAGTTTATCATGTAATATAAATAGGACCTCACCTCCCCAAGTCTGATATCTTTTCATGCCTACACTAGACACATAAGAGCACTACTATATCTTTTCTCTTCCAAGCCATTGTTTTGTATTAAATACCTTATTGTTGCTGTTACTCTTATTCAATCCTTCAGTCTTGTCTGACACTTCCTGAACTCATGAACCATACTGTTTATGAGATTTCCTTGACAAAATTACTGCAGTGATTTAGCAATTTCCTTCTCCAGTGCATTAAGGAAAACTGAGGTTAAGTAACTTGCCCAGGGTCACATAGTATGTATCTGAAGTTAGATTTGAACTCAGATCTTTTTGATTCCAGGCCCATCATTCTATATACTGAGAAACCAAATTATAAGAGATTATACTCTGGACTTACCCCACTATTGTATGACCTATTAAAATATTTCTGTGATACATCCATTTTTCTTTAATTCCCAATTCTCACAGATGTCAAAGATCAATGAAAAGATCAATGAAAAATGTACTAATTTTTAATAATGGAATAACTTCAGTGTAATAGAGATTATTGATTTATCCAAAAGCAGTATCATGAGGTAAAATATTATGCATCTGTTATAAACTTTAGGGGATAGATTTAGCAAAATAAGATGGCCTAACTGGCACTCCTCAATTAATAATAATAATGGCACTATGATAGTATATATATGTATGTATATGTATATATGTATATACATATGTGTATGTGAGTATATATACATATATACATATTCATGTGTATATATATTAATATATGTTTATATACATTGCACAAATATGAATATCATGCTGGGTTTTTTAACTATATATATATGCATTATAAGATAACTCAAATGTACTATTATGCTATCATAGATTTAGGACTTAAAGGGTCTTTTCTCAAGTGAAGCTGGCATGAAATCAAGATTGGATAGATCTGCTGTTACTGCTCTCTCTCTTATGACTGTTCTTTGTTGTTTTATGTGAAGGATATTAGGGATGTCCATGACCCTGTGGTTTTCCAAAAGTCAGAAGAAAAAGCTACAAGACTTCTACAGTTTAGAACTAATGTTAAGATTTGTCAGAAACAATATGGTAAGGAACCACTTAACCCAGCCCAACAATTACAAATATACAGACACATTCACTCATTGAGAAATGAATTTGGCAGGATGAATGCTTTATGGAAACTTCATTAAAACTAGACACAATGTCCCTAGTGACCAAAAGGGTGAATGGGAATTTTATCACCAGATAGTGATTGTCCAGATAATCGTTTGATACTTTTACTTGACTTTTATTCTTGTAATATCTTCGAATAAATATCTTTGTAAAACAAATTAAGGTGGAAATCTACCCCCATTACATCATTTTATAGATGAAAAAACCCTAGCCCCGGAGAGATTCAATAATTTGCCCAAAATTATTTAGATAAGGGGTGTAATGATGAAGATTTGAACCAAAGTCTTTTAATCTAAAATACAGAACTTTTAATACTACACTACATTAAATTTTCTCATTTAGTTTTCCAAAATTAAGTCCAAGCCAGCAATATAGATGACACAATTGCAAGTCAGAAGGATTGACTTTGGAATGGCACACACTAAGTAAAAGCACTAGAATTTAAAACAGAGTCTTCTGATTTATGTTCCAGTCATCTTTCCATTATACTCCATCATATTTAAAACATGGGCAATTTTGTAAGTATTATACAACCACTCTGCATTAATATTTAGTATTTTAGATGGCATAGTAGTCAGAAACCTGAATTGGGAGTCAGGAATACTTGCTCTGAATCTTTCCTGAGATACTAACTTTGAAGATTCTGGGTAAAACCTCTTTGGCTTTCAATTTACTTATTTATAAAATGATAGGCTAGGCTAATGTCCTTCTTGATTCAAAACTCTATGATCCATTACTCTGCTTGGACTTCTTTGTCTCACTATCTGTCAAATATATGTCAAAACCAAGACAAAAGATTGGGTTTGAGCAAGTTAGACTGAGGACAGAGGCAAGAACAAAGGGATTAGCATGTGCTATAATGTGACCTTTGAAGACAAATAGTTTTTAGATTTATTAGTCGTACTAACAAATCAGGATCACTGTTTCTCCTGGACACAAAGCTAGACAAACTGCTTCATATGTTATTTTCAAGTTTTTTTTTAACTGAATTCAAATCCAAGGTGCTGCATTTTTTTCACAAGATTGTTCAACATTATGTTAAATCAATACTGACTTAAAAATCTCATTAAGTAATATCTGTAAAATTGGCTCCTGTTTGTATATTATTTTATATAATTTCAGATTCATCAAATATCCTTAAAGAAATAAAAAGCAAAATCAATAAATGATTCTTGTGTTAACAGAAAAAGAATATATTTGGCCCCTTCTGACTCTGCTTTATTCTCTCAGTGGATGTAAGAAAGGTCATGGAAACTAATTAGCGAGAGGTTAGTTCAGCTTTTATGAGCTGCTTTTTTTTCTTTAATCTCCTCCAAGTGCTCAATATGCAGTCAGATTATTCAATCACAAATGTTAAGAAAAAGCCTGTTTAGAAAATTCAGTAATCTAAGACTCTGAGATAACTTGTAAGATAATATATGTGTTATTAGTCACTGTTAGACCTAAGGGAGCTTTGTTTACTTCTTTAGTCTCTATTCATCAAAAACATGTAATTTAAGTTTTTTAAAGGTCTGTATTCACCAAGAATAATTTTACCTAAATAAGCCAAGAGCTAAAGATAGGTCAGAAGCTTAAATATTTCATAAGAGAATTATCATCACATTGGTAAATTACATTGTATTATTTCTTATATCAAAGGATTAAAGGCAGTAATAACTTTTCAGCACGGAAAGGTTAACATAGATGTGATGGACCAATTTAAGCAATTTTTAAAAGGCAGCCTTTTCCATAAATTTTAGAAAATATTGAAGGAAGATTTTACACATAAAAAAAGTCATTTCTATTTTTTTCCATTTCTGGGACTTAGAAGTTTATTGGTGATTATTTGAATTCCCTAAAGTGGTGGGGCATAGTAGCTTAGACCTTTTAATAATTAACAATATATTATTTTTTTCTTTTGATTCATTTGACATTGAGAAACAGCTTTGTACATTTTTGTTTTGTTTTGCTTTTAGAAAATGAACTTGGGGCAGCTAGGTGGCACAGTGGATAGAACACTGACCCTGAAGTCAGGAGGACCTGAGTTCAAATTTGGCCTCAGACACTTAACACTTACTAGCTGTGTGACCCTGGGCAAGTCACTTAACCCCAATTGCCTCACCAAAATAAAAAAAAATGACCTTTTTAAAGATTTTTTTAAATGATTGGGGAGTTAACTTCCTTACAATAAAGATTTTACAAGATTACATAGGCTATTGCATCAGTTTGGAGATTGTGTTGGCATTGGATTATATGTGTGTATTTATGTTTTTGAAATAAAACATTTATCAAAGTTGGTCTCTATAGTCATTCCCCAGATTTCTGATATAGCCTGTTAAAATCCTAAGATAGGGGGCAGCTAGGTGGCACAGTGGATAAAGCACTGGCCCTGGATTCAGGCGTATCCAAGTTCAAATCCGGCCTCAGACACTTGACACTTACTAGCTGTGTGACCTTGGGCAAGTCACTTAACCCCCATTACCCCGCCAAAATAATAAAGAAAGAAAGAACGAATGAAGGATGGGGGCAGCTAGGTGGTGAGGTCGATAAAGAACCAGCCTTGAATTCAGGTGTACCTGAGTTCAAATCCGGCCTCAGACACTTGACACTTATTAGCTGTGTGACCCTGAGCAAGTCACTTAACCCTCATCACCCTGCCCCCAAAAACAGAATAAAGGATGAACAACATCATCTAGTTCAATGTATAGTAGGTAATTAATGCTTACTGAATTGCTTTTTTATTTCATTTGTCACACCAACAGGCTAACTACCTAAAAATAAAGTTTGCAGCCATGTGAAAATGATCAGATATATGAGATTTTATCTGCATTAGTAGGCAAGATGGACCTATACAAAAACCTATATATGTTTACTCTAAGCGAGCATGACAACTATAGCTGAAGAAAAGTCGGTATCTAAAAGTTCCCTGCAGATTCACATTTACTATACCCCTACACTAGGGGCTTAATAGGCAGTGATCTAGCTCTGGATACATCCTGGCAATTGCACATGTGCAGCACATTGGAATATTTAAGGTACATACATAATTATTAATAAGATGCTTTTGTTAGATATGAATGAAAAAATCTTGATAGGTCTAATTTTGTGAGGTATGTAATTGAGTCAAGGATTCCATGGAAAAGACATTTTTTCTGGTTTCCATTCATTCCCAGGAGATTAATAACTATTTTAAAATACTGTATTGCCCAAACATTCTCCTTTTTTTTTAAATTAATTTAATTCCTTTTCCACTTAATAGTGTTTTATCTTTTCCAATTTCCTGTAAAGATAATTTGCAATTTTCGTATTTATAAGATTTTGAGTTCCAATTTCTTTCCTTTTCTCCTTCTACTCCCCTCCCCAAAGATATAGGTTTTATATGTACAATCATATTCAACACATTTTCACCTTATCATGTTGTGAAAGAATAATCAGAGAGAAAGAAAAAATTAAAAAATGAAAATTGTATATTTTGATCTGCATTCAGACTTCATAATTCTTTCTCTGGATGTGAATAGCATTTTTTATGAGGTTTTTGGAATTGTCTTGTATCATTGCATTTCTAAAAAGAGCTAAATCTATTGTAACCAGCCATTATGTTATCATCCAACCTATAACTGCAATCTCCAGACCAGATTCCATGAAAGTCTTTACCCTTTCCTTTCTGAAACTTCCTTCCCATGGCATGCTTTCCTGACTTGTAAGTGCCTCTCATGATTCACACCGGCTAGAATGACTTCATAAATACTTTACTATATCCCTATTATTGCCAAGTACTATACACTTGAGTATACTTGTATAATTTATCCCACAATGACCCCCCTCTTCAGCTCTGGAAAAATGCTAAAATTTCTTTCCATTTATGTTCATTTATTCTAATGTGATCCTTTATATTAAGTATTATCATCTAAATCATTTTCTCCCTATTTGTTGCCTACCACTATTGTTGAGTATAATCTCTTACTCCAGGATAAAACTTTATCACTTCATTTTCTTCCATCTTACATCTTTTCAAGTTCTCTAGTTTATTTCTTATTTCTTGATGCAACTTTTTTTAAAGATTTGCCTTTTTTCAATGTATCATTGTTAATCTAATGGGCTGACTGAGAACATAATCTATGTTTTTGATAAGCATCCCAGGTGCTATTTCTCCCCCATCACAAAAAGAGTTGAGCCACCATGTTGTCCATTAGGGAATTCTATTGTAATAAAGTAATTCTGGCATACACTCATTTTTTTCCTAATAAATAAAGTGATTTCCATCAACAGGACCTTCCTCCCACTACTCTGTATCTCATGCTTACCCTATTCAGAAACTACCTAAATAAGTTGGAAACCACACAGTCCAAACTGACATAAAAAGGGTCATCTGCAAACCAAAACCTTTAGTAATAAATGATCATTTGGCTAGACCTTTGAAATATGCTATATTAATAGACCTCCATGTAAACTAGTAAAGAAGACAATAGGGCCATTTCACATCGCTCAGGTGGTAAACCCCATAACTACCTAAGTATGATAGCCTTCTTTAATAACAATCTATGTTCTACCTGACATTGTCACAACTGTTTCATCTTCACCTCAAACAATGCTGACCACTTCCTTTTATACTGCCATCAACTAGAGATGAGAAGAAATAATTCATGCTTCCACATATCCTTGATATACAGTATTTTGTTTGTTTGTTTTGTTTTGTTTTGTTTTAGTGAGGCAATTGGGGTTAAGTGACTTGCTCAGGGTCACACAGCTAGTAAGTGTTAAGTATCTGAGGTCGGATTTGAACTCAGGTACTCCTGACTCCAGGGTTGGTGCTCTATCCCACTGTGCCACCTAGCTGCCCCGATATACAGTATTAATGGAACTACTAATAGATTGTTCCATTTATGAGACCAAGACAAGGAAATAAGAAACCTGTTTGAATGCTCAATGCCCTGGAATTTAATAAAGACTTCAAACCAACACTATTATTACATTCCATGGTTATGTTCAAGAAAATAATTCTAAGGAGAAGTTAAGCTTTTACTCTTATACTAATGCAAAGATGTCTGTGGATAGAATATCACCATTAAAAAAATATATTGGTCATCAGCTAGGTAGCACAGTGGATAAAGCACCAGTTCTGGATTCAGGAGTATCTGAGTTCAAATCTGGCCTCAGACACTTGACACTTACTATCTGTGTGACCCTGGGCAAGTCACTTAACCCTCATTGCCCTGAAAAAAAAATTGATCATGGAAGAAGGTTTGTAGATTTGTAGATCATCACATCAGTAACTGTTGTTATCTTTTGAATTGCATTAACACAGAGCAGGTTTCAAGTAACCTCTTGGCTATGAAAATCATGATATCACCTGTCTCACATTTTCTTCCTTGAATATGTGACTTTATTGGAGGGATTAAACTCTTTTTTAACCCACAATTTATTCTTGTCTTTTCTTTCTGATGCCAACTTGGGCCATAACCTTTAACTTTAGGTTTCTTCATTTGTGGTCTCTTAGTTTATATTAACCAGCACCATACGTTTACATGATCCCTAAAGTCAGAAAATGTCTAGTTAGATCTGAAATGGAAATTGCATGCCATTTAGTATTATGCCTCTTTTTACATATGACCCCCTTAAGGGCAACTGTTTCTATAATGTTTACTTCTAATATTTTCATTCCCCAGATTTCTGATATGGCCTGTTAAAATCCTAAGATAGGGGGCAGCTAGGTGGCACAGTGGATAAAGCACTGGCCCTGGATTCAGGCATATCCAAGTTCAAATCCGGCCTCAGACACTTGACACTCACTAGCTGTGTGACCCTGGGGAAGTCACTTAACCCCCACTGCCTCACACACACACAAAAATCCTAAGATAAAAATGAATTTAACATGTACTTCCAAAACTTTGGAAAGCTTCATAAACAATTAAAAGAGTAATAAGTGTAAATATTTTACTTTTAGCATTTTTTCAAAAATGTGTAATTTATATAGATTATAATTTTGTTGATCTAATATATTAATGTAGTAAGAATTATTTTTTAAATTAGTCTAATGCAGTGAATGAATATGAAGTACTGAATGTTTTCTATGACAAACAATATCAGATACAAGAAATGAGCATGAGTGATAATGTCAGGGAAAAGAAATGGAATAATTCATTTTAAAGTAAAAGTCCTATTGCTTATTGTAGATATTATTTTGTTGTTATTTGATGATTAAAAGGCCTCCTCTCTGTGACTATACAAATGTCCTGGGTAGTAAAAACTTCTCTTAGTGCAATAGATTGATAGCTAAAACCAAAGAGAGCTGCCAAAGGTCACACAATTGTTATGCAGGATTTGGGCTCAGACTCTCTAACTAAAGACTCAGTAATATTTTCCTGCCTAACATTGCATCACTAAGATGAATGCTCATTTAGACAAGTAACTATTGGAAGCTGAAAAAAAGGAATTTATTAAATTTATAATTTTTTTTCAGTGAAAATAAATATTGAGTAATTGAGCAGTATTAAACAAACTTTCATAAATTCATTCAAAAATAATAATTTAATAATCTATATAACAGGTAAAACATACTTTCCTTCTAGACAAATAATTTAACCTATCTTTTTATTTATGTTATCAGAAAATAAGATTTGTAGATAAATTGTGGTTCCAATTGTGCATGTTTCTCTAAAGAATATGAGTAGGTAGTAACTTCATAAATTTACTTTGGTTACTTAAACTTTTGGCAGGTTTCTCCACTGAATACTTTTTACAAGAATTATATTTATATAAATCATTATTAAAGTTCTCTAAAACCTTATCACTTTTTAGATGTCTACTATGTATATCACTTATTAGATGTATAAAAACCATGCTGTGTACAACATCAAGAGATTTAAATGAGTAATGTTTTAGGTAAAAATATGTTATTCTGTAATAATTGGCCATTAATATGGAGAAAAATAGAACAGTGGTAAAAAGTCCATTGATAAAACAGTAGACAAATCCTTTGATAAAATTATAACAAGTAGGAAAATAGATTTTAAGGTGAAAAGGTGATGTCAACTAGACACAGGCTTTGGTAATATTATCTAGAGGTTTAAATTAAAAGTTTCTCCACAAGCACATTGTAGAGAGCACCATTAAGTCATACATTGTTTTTTTTCTTTTTTTTTTTCAGTGTAATGAAGGTTAAGTGACTTGCCCAAGGTAAAACAGCTAGTAAATGTCAAGTGTCTGAGGCTAGATTTGATCTCAGGCCCTCCTGAATCCAGGGCCAGTGCTTTATCCACTGTGCCACCAAGCTAACCCCCATATATATTGTTTTTTTCAAACAGGAAAATGGTGATACGTTTCATCATGTTCGTATAACATGGTAAAGTCTGTGACTATGTTAATCCAATTAGATCTGTTACAGTCTACACAGTTACATATTTCTCCATGGTTTGGTCATTTTCAAATAAAAGGCAATAGGAAAGTTTTATCTATCTGTCTATCTATCTATCTATCTATCTATCTATCTATCTATCTATCTATCTATCTATCATCTATCTATCTATCTATCTATCTATCTATCTATCTATCTATCTATCTATCTATCTATCTATCTACCTATCCATCTTTGTGTGTGTTTGCATGCATATTAGTTTTGTGTCAGTGTGAGTGATGACTGAAAATAAGTGCTAAGATAGACTTCTTTATTATTCAATCAAGTGGTAGAAAGAAAGAAAAAGAAAGCCTACAAAACTTATGTGACCTGCTGTGACATTTCTCATTTTAGTGAACCTGAAAGAATCATGTTCTTGTGATTAGTAAAAAAGCCAATTTAGGTCCTTTGTATGTGTAGTGTACAGCTTTTCAAATCATATATGTTCACTTAAAATGTACCTAGACATAGATTTTATAAATCCACAAGGTACTAGTGACATTTATCTCTTGAATATTTAGGGGTAATTGATTTAGGAAATTACATTACCTCTTTTAACTCTTTATAACTCTTGCTTTTTGATTATTTTACTTCCTATCAGCACCTCCATCTATGGATAGGGGAATGAGAATATGAACAAGTTCAGAGAAAGGGGCTGAAAATTTAAGCATTATTAACTGAAGTGTATTAAAGAATGTGAAGGAAAATTTTTGAATTATTTTAGATTTAAATTACTTGGATCTTTCCACTTCACTTTGCAATTGTAAATTAGTTTATTAAAGTTATCTTCCATATTGTTTTCTATACGTCAGTTATCTAAAAAAAAAATTCTTAAAAGGGGATTGTTCATTTGTAATGAACATCAAAATGGATGAAATGTCTCATCAGATCTATGAATAGGAGAAGAGTTTATAACTAAATAAGAGATAGAGAGTTTCACAAGAACTAATTTTCTTTGATTACATAAATTAAAAATGGTTTGTACAATTAACCCTGTTAAGGCTAAAATTCTAGCTAATCTGTCTAAAATATCTAATGAGTGGTTGCCAATAAATTATAAGCTTTAGCAAGAGTTATGATTTTAAGCATTTATTAAGGAGAATAAGAATTTGGTAAAGAGAGAGAGAAAGGTCTACATTCATCTATCTATTAAAGGGAGAGCGCATTTCTAGCTCCCTTCTCCACCAGCGTCCTCAGGGAAAAAAAGCCCCAGTTAGAGTGCCAGGCTCCTCCCTTCTTCCTCCCACAAGCAGACATCGCTTCCTGACACCAAAGAAAAGACTCCTGGTCTTGCCCTCAGAGACCTTCACTTCATGGCAGAGCTTTTCTACAGTAAGTCTCCAGCAGGTGGCGTCATTCCACTCATTACAACCCAATGCTTCTAAAATTAGGAGAAAAGTAGGGGATGGAATGAGAATTCTAAAACATTTATTTGACACCTTTAATTTCTAGTATATACAGAATACTTAGTCAAATTTGTAAAAATAAGAGTGATTGGGGGCAGAGCCAAGATGGTGGAGGAAAGGCCATGACTCTCTGAGCTCCCGACAAATCTGTCCACATACCTCCAAAAGAAAACACCATAAGACAGCTCCTGGAGCAGTAAAACCCACAAAAGAACAGAGTGAGAATTTTTTTCAACCAAAGACAGCTTAAATAGGTGGCAGGGATTGTTTGCTGTACTGCGGTGAGAGAGGAGTTCAGTACCCAGGGCTGGTGCTTTGTCTACTGTGTCACCTAGCAGACTGATGATGATACCTTTAAAATAAAATTAAGGGATAAGATGAATGCACTGGAATAAAAGGAGAGGATGAAGTGGAATGGGCTAAAGTGGCTAACATAAAAGAAACAAGAAAAAGCTTATGGCGTGGAGGGGAAGATGGGAAAGGACCGGGAGAGTGACTGAGCCTTACTCTCATCAAAACTGGTTCAAAGAGGAAATGACTTACACACTCAAGTGGGTATAGTAGTATATTTTGCCCTGAGGGAAATTGGGAGGGGAAGGGGATAAGGGGAGAGAAACAAATGAAGAAAGGGAAGATTGGGGGAGGGGGCAGTATAAACCAAAACTCTTTTGAGGAGGGATGGGGTGAAAGAAGATAGAAAGTAGAGTAAATATCAAGGGGAGGGAATAAAGTAGAGGGTAATACAGTTAGCAATAGTAATTGTTTAAGCCATGATGAGCAGGATGCTATCACAAGGACTTAGGAAAAATGCAAACCATCAACAGAGAAAGAACTGATGGTATCTGAATACAGATTGAAGTATAATATTATTTATTAGTTCCTCTTTCTAAAGTTTTTTTTTGTCTGTTTTCTTTTACAACCTGACTATTATAATTTGAAGAGGTTTTGCATGACTGCACTTGTATAATTTATATTGACTTGTTTGATTTCTTAGGGAAGGGTGAGGAGGGAGGGAGGAAGAAATGTGAAAGATTGTTTTGTTTTGATTTTACATGTAACTTGGGGGAAATTTAAATAAATATATAACTTTTTTTTTTAATTCTAAAAAAAATAAGATTAATATCCCCATATGATGAATGGACAAAGGATACCAATAGACAGTTTGAGAGGAATAAATACAACCTACCCATAAACCTATTAAAGGGTTCTGAATAACTAATAATTAGAGAAATTAAACCAACATGCAGGTTTACCCAATGATGACACTGAACATATTGAATATGACAATTGTAAAATGAGAAATACTGGATAGCCTGTGGGAAAAAAGTTATATAAAGAAACTATTTGTGGAGCTTTTAATTGGTCCAAATATTCTGGATAGCAGTTCTTTTTGGTGTGGCAAAGAGTTGAAAGTGATGGGATGTCCATCAACTGCTGAATGACTGAACAACTCATGGTATATGAATCAGATCGGATATTATGGGATACTATTTTGCTCAAAGAAATAGTGAAGGAAATGGTTTCAAGGGGGAAAAAACTGGCATTATTTTTTTTTTTTGGAGAGGGGGTTGAAATAATGCAAAGTATAGTGAATTGAACCATGAGAATAAAATGTTAAAATTTTTAAAAAGCAATAGTGTAGAGATAATCAAGTTTGAAGGTCCCAGGTTATTATGATCAACATAATCACCAATCATAAACACTAAAGTACTCCTGATAAAATATGGCATTTATCTCAGATATTCAACTGATAGACTCAGAGCATAGATAAAAAACAATATTCTTCAATTTATTTTTTCCCTTTTTTGTGAGCTAAAGTAGATTATTTTTTCTTCCTTTCTCAAAGAATTGGAGAGCAAAATATCAGAACAGAATTATAAATCAAAAATAAAATAAAATTTCAAAAATATGAACAAAATGTTTAGTGCCTGGGGAATCATCATTTCAAAATGTCTAAATTGTTTCTAAATCAGAATGGGCCACTAGACTAGCCTTTCTTTAATCCCCTGAAATAGAACTATAGTAAAATGTATTGTGGTTCAGCTGTTTCAATTTAGTCTGACTTTTTGTGACTCCAGTAGAGAGTTTCTTGGCAAAGATCCTAGAATGCTTTGTCATTTCCATCTCCAGCTTATATTAGAGAAACTGAGACAGGAAACTGAGACAAACAGAGTTAAGACACTTGGCTATAGAGGTAATATAATATAATAAAAATGACAAATCTACCTAAATTAATTTACCTAATCAGTGTTATACCAATCAGACTACCTGAAATTATTTTATAGAGTTAGAAAAAATAAGAACAAAATTCATCTGGAAAAACAAAAAGTCAAGAATATCAAGGGAAGTAATGAAAAAAATGGACAGAAAGGTGGGCTAGCCATAGAAAATTTGAAGTTATACTATAAAGCAGCAATCATCAAAACTATTTAGTAGTGGCTAAAAAATAGAGTGGTTTATCAATGGAATAGGTTAGGCACAGGAGACACAGTAGTAACTGACTATAGTAATGTACTGTTTGATAAACCCAAAGACTCCAGCTTCTGGGATAAGAACTCAGCATTTGACAAAAACTCCTGGGAAAACTGGAAGATAGTATGGCTGAAACTAGGCATAGACCAACATCTTATACCTTATACAAAAATAAGGTCAAAATGGGTTCAAGGTTTAGACATAAAAGGTGATACAATAGATAAATTAGTAGAGGAATGCATAATTTATTTCTCAGATCTATGGAGAGGAAAACAAATTAGGTCCAAACAAGAGATAGAGAATATTATGAAATGCAAAATGGAAGACTTTGATTACATTAAATTAAAAAGTTTTTGTACAAACAGAAGCAATGCGGCCAAAATTAGAAGGGAGGCAGAAAACTGGGAAACCATTTTTACAGCCAGAATTTCTGATAAAGGCCTCATTTCTAAAATATATAGGGAACTAAATAAAATTTCTAAGAATCCAAGTCATTCCCCAATTGAGAAATGGTCAAAGCATATGAACAGGCAGTCTTCTGATGAAGAAATCAAAGCTAGCTATTGTCATATGAAAAAATGCTCTAAATAACTATTGATCAGTGAAATGCAAATTAAAACAACTCTGAGGCACCACCTATCAGATTGGCTAATATGACAAAAAAGGAAATAATAAATATTGAAATAGCTGTGGAAAAATTGGAACACTAATGCACAGTGGGTGGCGCTGTGAACTGACCCAACAATTCTGGAGAGCAATTTGGAATTATGCCCAAAGGGCTCTGTGGCTGTTCATATCCTTTGACCCAGTGGTACCACTGCTACATATGTATCCCAAAGAGACCATAGAAAAGGGAAAAGATCCATGTGTACAAAAATATTTCTTGCAGCTCTCTTTATGGTGGCAAAGAATTGGAAATTGAGGGAATGCCCATCAATAGAGGAATGACTAAACAAGTTGTGTTATATTAATGTAATGGAATACTATTGTGCTGTAAGAAACAATGAACAGGAGGAGTTCAGAAAAACCTGGAAGGAGTAATGCTGACTGAGAGGATCAGAACCAGGACAACATTGTACACAGTAACAGCAACATTGTGTGATGAACAATGGTGATAGACTTGGCTCTTCTCAGCAGTGCAATGATACAAAACAATTTCAAAGAACTCATGATAGAAAATGTTCTCAACCAGAAAAAAATAAAAACTGTATTATGAATGCAGATTGAACCATACTGTTGCTACTTCTGGACTGTTTTTTTTTCCTTTTTTTGAGGTTTTGCCCTTGTGTTCTGATTTTTCTTTCACAAGATAACTAATGTAGAAATATGTTTAATGTGATTTTACATATATAACCTGTATCAGACTGCTTTCTGTCTTGGGGAGGAGGGAGGGAAGGAGGTTGGGAGAAAAATTTGGAACTAAAAATCCTATGAAACAAATTTTGAAAACAATACTTATATGTAACTGGAAAATAATAAAAATGCTTTTAAAATTTTTAAAATGCACGTTAAATTGTTTTTACATGTAATTGGGGGAAAATAAAATTCCTAATATATAAAAAAAAGATCCGTGGCTAGAGTCAAACTGCCAGTTAATGTCTGAGGCTAGATTTGAACTAAGGAACACGAGTTTTCCTGAATCCAGGTCCAGTCCTCTATCTTCTGTTCCATCCAGATTCCCTTAACTACTTAGTGTAGCAAAATACTAAAATTATATTTATCTATCCCCTTAAATATTCCTGGAATAGGTATATGCTGTTTTGGGTCAAAATAAAATTCCACCAATTGCTTGGTTTACTGTTCATTAAGAGGGATAAGGAAGGGTAAAAGGGAGACCCTTCAGTTGTACTTCATGATTTGGCTCCCTTATAACAAAATCTAATAACATCTGGAAGAAGATATAAAAATACTGAATAATGACTAAATACATTTTCTATGCAAATAAACAGAAATAAAAAAAAGTTATACAGATTATTACATATGAAATAATAAAATGTAGCAAGAGATAGAATCACCAAGGAAGATATCAAAATTATAAAAATGTTAACAAAGAAAATTTTGATTCAATAAATTTTTCAAAAGATTTTGTCCAAATAAAATGAATGTATCTAAAATTACATGAGACAGAATCAGAGCCACAGTGCTGATCTATCTACCCAAATGTATTCCATCTGGTATTATGATTACAGATATATAGTCAGTCAAAGGGCCCATATATAAAGAGATTTGAATTTTTGGTTGTAATCTATTTGTTGTACTATACTTTTATATGTAACCACAATCATCACTAGTATCATCACTAGTATATGAAGAAACATGTATAGGACTAAATATGTTATATAACCTTGAAATATAACTGTTATTAAAGATATTATTTAAAAACTATAAATAGTATACATCTTATTGTATACATTTTGATGGAGATGTCATGGGTGCAATATGGAGATTAGTTATTAATTAGTTAGCATTATCACATATTGATTTAAAAACATGTATTAACCAGTGTTTTGTCCTTTTAAACACTTTTCATCATAGTTCAAATATGCTGGTAAAATAAGCTAATAAAATTCTCATCATGCTGAACAACTAGGCCATTTCAAAATATAGCATTACTTGAGGTTTTCTCTACAGTAAAGCAGCATAAAAACACAAGATTCAATAAGAAGGATTCCATAAAAATATCCCAGTGTCCACTGAGGTATGACAACCTTTTGCCTTACATAGTCTTTTTCTAAAGTTTAACAGATTCTTATTTAATTTTACAACATAATAATTTAGTTATATTTTAGATTACTACATAAACTTTATCAAAATCTTGATTGTATGATAGTTTATATAATCAGGAAAGAAACTATTTAAAATTATCTGTCCTATTGGACAATACAATAAATTCTCTTGGTGCTCTAGAAAATTTCAAATAACACACTTGAAAACAGTATAATTTTCATATCAACAAAGCAGCAGAGAAGATTTCAGCTTTCTTTTTTGAATTTAGTTTTTGTGGGAAGAGTACAAAGCATTTCTTTGTTTATGTGTATAGGATGTATAGCATTTATCAAATATTGTCATTTAAAATGCACTGTATGAACTTTTTTATATTTTAACACAAACAAGCAGATAGTTTAAAGTATTGTGGTGATTGACAATCTTTTTTAATATTCTATTCTGTTATTGAAATATTGTTTCCATAACACAGACTATTTAGTACCACATACCAAGACTTTGCAGAATATATTAATAATAGCTTTTATCCCCAAGAAAATCACAAAAAAGACAAATATCATTTCTTGTGGCATTTTAAGGCAAATAGCCACATTAGATTAAAATCAGCCCCCAGGAGGGGCACCTAGGTGGCGCAGTGGATAAAGCATTGGCCCTGGAGTCAGGAGTACCTGAGTTCAAATCTGACCTCAGACACTTAACACTTACTAGCTATGTGACCCCGGGCAAGTCACTTAACCCCAATTGCCTCACCAAAAAAAAAGGAAAAGAAAAAAAAATCAGCCCCCAGGTAAAGTCTCACTATACAAATGGAAATTCCCTCTTCACTTTTTCTGTGTAAATATGTACCATATCATGTTGAGTGAATGGTTCAATGAAAAACAAACAAAACAAAACAAAACAAAAAACAACTTGAATTCTTTAAAGGCAGTATATTCCCTATATAGAGCAGACTATTATTCTGTTAAATGCTCAACAAGAATTATAGAATTTTTCCTTATGCTATTAGAACTGAAGAAATCTGCTCTGCAGTGATATTCTAAAATATTCCCACAGAAGATATTTCTATTGTTCTATAGGTGGGACAAAAATCAGAACAGAGCCTGATGCTTCAATAACTTTTTGAAAATTATTCTTTTTTTGCAATTTATGGTATTTGATTTTTTCATATAAAATGTAAATTCATTTCCTATATGTACTGTATAGGATGGTATATGGTATTGTAAATTAAAAACAAAAAAAAGAGACATTAAATATTCATGACTTTTGGCCCACTGTAAAAAGTTCATCATTAGCATGATTAATATTAATTAATACTATTTTTGGTGGTGGATTGTCATTTATTTTTTTTAAAAATTGAATCTACATATTTTCTTTTGTGTCAAAATATTATTTAATCTAAACAATAAAAGAATATATGACATTTTTCCTTTTAAATATACTTTTATTCATTTCATTAAATATTTCTGAATTACATGTTAATTTTTAACATTTTAAATGAAGTTCTAACTTCTCTCACTCCTTCGTCATGCCTCTCATCACTCTTTTAAGAAGGCACGTAATTTGCCTTCATTCTCATATTAGCCATGAAAAAAAGACAAAAATAAGGTAAATAAGGAAAGTTTAAAAATAATGTATCACTTTTCATTTAGAGTTCATCAATTTTCTCCCTGGATGTGGATAGAACTTTTCACCATACATCCTTTGGAATTATCTTATATCATTGTCTTGATCTGAGTAAGTAGGTCTTTCACAGTTTGTCATCCTTACAATTTCTGTGATTATTCACCATTTTCTAATGGTTCTGCTTACTTTATTTTGTATGAATTACCACCTTTTTCTGAAATCATTCTGTTTGTTATTTCTTCTATCATAATAGTATTTCATCATAATCATTTACCACAACTTCATCATCAGTTTGTCAATTAATGGATATCTCTTCAATTTCTCATTATTTGCCACCATGAAAAGAGCTGCTATGAATATTTTATATATATATATAGGTCCTTTCTACTTTCCTTTAATATTTCTGTGATATATACCTAAGAGTGCTATCATGAGATCAAAGAGCATGCATAGTTTTATATCCCTTTGGACATAGTTCCAAACTGTTTTCTAAAATGATTGGACTAGTCCAGAACTCCACCAATAATGCATTGGTACCTCAATATTTCCACATTCACTCCAGTATTTGTGATTTTCTTGTTCTGTAATGCTAGCTAACCTAATAGTTACCAAGTGGTACTTCAGATTTGCATTAATTTGCATTTTTCTAATTAGCAGTGATTTAGAACATTTTATATGACTTTTGATAGCATTGATTTGTTCTTATGAAAACTGTCTATTCATACTCTTTGACCATTTCTCAACTGGGAAGGAATCTTATTTTGTAAATTTTTTTCAACTCCTTCTATATTTAAGAAATGAAACCCTTATCAAAGACACTAAAATTGTTTTTCCCCAGTTTTCTATTTTCCTTGTAATTTTTATTGCATTTTTGTTCATGTAAATGATTTTAATTTAATGTAATAAAATTATTCATTTTATTTCTGGTGATAGTGATATTCTCATGAACTTCTTTCTCATATGTAGATCTTTCAGGCACATTTTCCCATGCTCCCTGAATTTTCTTATTATCTCACTCTTTATGTATAAATAATTTATCTATTTTGCACTTATCTTGGCATATAGTGTGAGAAGTTGTTCTATACATAGTTTCTGCTAAAATACTTTCCAGTTTTCCCACCAATTTTATAAGATAATGAGTTCTGAGTTTAGGTTTCTCCTTGATCTGGGAGCTCTGGAATTTGGCTATATTTCTGGAAGTTTTCATTTTGGGATATCTTTCAGGAGGTGATTGTTGGATTCTTTCAATTTCTATTTTACCTTCTGCTTCTAGAATATCAGGAAAAAATTTCCCTGACAATTTCTTGGAAGATGATATAAAGGCTCTTTTTTTTTTCCATTGTGGCTTTCAAGTAGTCCAATAATTTTCAAATTATCTCTCCTGGATCTTTTTTCCAGGTCATTTTTTCCCCAAAGAGATATTTCAGATTAGCTTCTATTTTTTTCATTCTTTTGATTTTGCTTTATTGGTTCATTATTTCTCATAAAGTCATTAGCTTTCATTTCCTCAATCCTAATTCTTTCTTTTTTTGGGGGGGTGAAGCAATTGGGGATAAGTGACTTGCCCAGGGTCACACACCTTGTAAGTGTCAAGTGTCTGAGGCCGGATTTGAACTCACATCTTCCTGCATCCAGGGCCAGTACTTTTTCCACTGTGCCACCTAACTACCCTCTCAATCCTAATTCTTAAGGAATTTATTTTTCAGAGAGCTTTTGTACCTCCTTTTGCATTTGGCAAATTCAGGTTTTCAAGATGTTGATTTTTTCATGACATTCTTGCATCACTAATTTCTTTTTCCATTTTTGCCTTTACCTTTCTTACTTTATTTTCAAAGTTCTTTTTGAGCCCTTCCATGTCCTGAGACCAAGTTATATTTTTCTTGGAAGCTTTGGCTGTAGGAACTTTGACCTTGTTATCTTCTGAGGATGTATTTTGATCTTTCTTGTCACCATAGAAACTTTCTAGGGTCAGCATTTTTTTTTCTGCTTGCTCATTTACCCAGCCTACTTTTAACTCCTTCTTAAAGTGGGAACTGTTTCTAGGGTGGAGGGTTCACTATCCCAAACTTCAGGGGGATTTGAACAGCTGTTCTCTGAAATACTTCTCAAAATGCTAAGTCCCTAGTATCTCCAATGTTGTATGATTTAAATAGAGGCATGGTCACCACTCCCCCAGCCTGTGCCACAGCCTACAAGCAACCACAGATCTGCTTCTCTGCCTGAGGACCTGGGAACAGAGCCCTGATCCATGGTGGCTGCAAGCTCTTGTGTACTTGTGCCCTTTCCCCACCAGAACCACCACCCAAGACTGTTACCTAGATCTAAGCATGAGCAAAACAACAGAGTCCTGCCTCAGTGCCAACAAAGAGACCCCTGTAAAAAATCTCTGTTTCATTATTGCTGGATCAAAGGGTGCACATAGTTCTAAAGTCCTTTGGGCATGGTTCCAAATTGCTCTCCAGACTGGTTGCATCTTTTCACAACTCCCCAAGCAATGGATTAGCACTCCAGCTTTCCCACATCCCCTCCAACATCCAAGAGTTTCCATTTTTCTTATATTTGCCACTCTGATAAGTGTGAGGTGATACTTCAGAATTGTTTTAATTTGCATTTGTCTGATCAATAATGAAACAGAGAATTTTTTCATATGATTATAGATAGCTTTGATTTCTTTGAAAACTGCCTGATCATTTAATAATTGGGGAATATTTTGGATGAAATTTTTGATTGTTTCTATGATTTGTTGTTTGAACCACTCATTCTTTGGGATATTATTAGTTTCCAATTAATCTTTGTTCTATCCTTCCATTACCTTTTATTATACACAATTATTATTGCATCATAATCAAAAAATGGTGCAGTTGCTATTTCTGCCTTTCTTCATTTGAATTTATGGTTTTTATGCCATTTTTGTACATGTCATGTACCACTGAGGAAAAAAAAAAGTATAATCTTTTCTATCCTGTTCATTTTTCTCCAGATGTCTATTTATTTTTTTCTAAAATTCTGTTCACCTTCTTAACTTATTTCTTCTTAATTTTGTGGTTAAATGTATCTAGTTCTGAGAGGGGGACGTGGAAATTCCTTGCTAATATAGTTTTGCTTTCTATTTCTTCCTGTAACTCACTTAACTTCTCTAAGAATCTGGATGCTATACCGCTTGGTGCATATATGTTTAGTATTGATATCACTTCATTGTCTATGGTACCTTTTTTGCAAGATGTAGTTTCCTTTCTTATTTTTTAATTAGGTCAGTTTCTGCTTTTACTTTGTCAGAGATAAGGATTGTTACCTTTGCTTTTTTATTTTTTTGTTTTAGATGAAGTGCAATATATTCTGCTCCAGCCTTTTACCTTTCTTCTGTGTGTATCTGCTTCATATGTATTTCTTATAAACAACATATTGTAAGATTCTGTTTTTAATCCACTTTGCTATCCACATCCATTTTATAGAAGAGCTCATCTCATTCACCTTCACAGTTATGATTACTAACTGTATATTTCCCTGAATCCTATTTTCCCCTTGATTGTACTTGTTATTCTTTCCTTTCCTCTTGTCCCTTCTCACCAGTGTTTTGTTTTTGGCAACCACCTCCCTGTTTCTACCTTCACTTCTATCAGCCCCACTTCCATTCTGCCCTCTTCCCTTTCAACTCCTAGTTTTGTTCTCTCTTCTATCAGCCCTACCTCCCTTATCTTTAGTGTTTTGCCTCCTAGTCTTACCCTCCCCTCTATAAGCATGCCACCATTTTATTTCCACTATTTAAAATGACTTTTTAAAAAAGGACTACACAGCCCTGATTACATGTAATCATCTAGTTCTTTTCATCTTTTATTCAAAGAGATTTGGAATACTTCATTCACTTCTGAAGTACAATGACTTAAGCACTGAAACAATAGCCTGTAATCATTTAATTTCTTTCTTTACCCCTTTCATAGTTTCATACTAAAATGGAAGAAGGGGGGAGGCAAGGTTGAATTAAGTTTCTCTTATTGTCACCACCTTCATTTTCTAAAGGCTGATCTTGATCGAAAGGTGGGCTGACTGACAGAAAAGAAAAGGATGGAATCAGAGAAGTGTGTCCCTTGGGAGACTGACAGAAAAACTGGAATCACTGTGGCATCTCCTAAAACATTGAAGTATAGGCCTACACAGGAGCAATTCTTTCTAAATTCCTCTACTGCTATGGATATGTATCTATCCCAGATTTATCTCCAGCACACTGAACATTGTTTTGGACAAAATTTATACTTCACAATTAAACATTTAGCATGGCATAATCATAAATATGCAAATTATAGTATATCTGCATTATAGATCATCCTTTATAAACACACATATAAATATATGTAAATACGTATGTTATACATTTATATTGTAACTATTCCCATTCAAATATCAGCACAATTACAAATCAAAAATAGGAATTTATTTAGCACCTAATGTATGTCAATAATTGGGCTAGGTGTTGGGGATATAAATGTAAAAAATGAGAAAATAATATGTTTATTTCTGGTTAGGAAATAAAAGATGTTCAGAAATATATGATAGCTACACTGGAGAGAGGGAGTATATGATGAGAGAAAATGTTGAGATGATTTTGAATCTGGAACTAGGGAGGAGACAGAGATTGTGAAACAGGGCCTGAATCCCTTTCACTGAAGTATAAAGCAATATTGGTTGATAGGGAAGAGGTATGGTGCTGGCAAGAAGAAATAAAATATTGGCAAGAAGAAATAAAATATTAGAGCATATGCTGAATAGAAGGGGATATAGATATGCACAGCTAAGAACAAAAAGATTGGTACTGCAGAGGTACAAAAGTTCAATAAAGAATATATTTCCTCAGAAATTATATTTGGGTACTGAGTAGCTAACGATTCCATAATGTGAAATTGAAAATTAATACCCCACTTTATTTTGTATAATTTATTAATTATAGATTGCAGTATTAAGAATTATATCTATTATATAAACAGAAGCAATGCAGCCAATATTAGAAGGAAGGTAGACAGCTTGGAAACAATTTTTCCAGACAGTGTTTCTGATAAAGGCCTCATTTCTAAAATATATAGGGAACTGAATTTAACTTATAAGAATGTGAGTCATTCCCCAATTGAAAAATGGCCAAAGGATATGAACAGGTAGTTTACAGATGAAGAAATCGAAGCTATCTATCTATAGCCATATGAAAAAAATGCTCTAAATCACTATGGATTATAGAAATGAAAATTAAAACATCTCACACCTATCAGATTGCCTAATATGACAAAAAGAAAGATAATAAATGTTGAAGAGGATGTGGGGGAAATGGAACAGTAATGCATTTTTGGTGGAGTTGTGGGCTGATTCAATCATTCTAGATAGCATTTTGGAATTATGCCCAAAGGGCTCTAAGCCTGTCCATAACCTTTCACCTAGAAATCCCACTACTAAGTCTATATCCCAAAGATTTTATTTAAAAAAGGGAAAAGATCCACATGTACAAAAGAAAAATTATAGCAGCTGTCAGGAAAATTTTTTAAGTCCGTCGGAAAAACGAAAACGACAAAGTTTCCAGGCTGAAGCAAATAGGTTTATTGAGAGAGGGTTAGTCCTCCAACAAAGCCAATAGGTTTATTGAGAGGGTTTTAGACTCCCAATAAAGCCGGTCATCCAGGCGTTGAACCTGAAAGACCCAGAATTACACAATCCATGGGTTTATATACCCTTCCAAAATTTACACTTGTACAGCATTATATCATTAGTTGTGCTTCTAAAATTAAAACATATTCTTAGGAAATATGAGGAACTACCTAAATGACCATAAATGTCAGCATTATGATGACAATAGGATGGGTCATTGTCAGGCCACTGGTTAGCAACGTGAACTCTTATAGGAAAGTATGCCACTCATGATTATTAAAATATAGTATTGCTGACTACTAAATCTTGTGATATTACCTAATGCTTGACATTGGAAAATTAGGAAATATGAGAAAAGACTTAACCTTTTGACCTTATGTAATCTAAATATAATAGAATAAATAACAATTTTTAGATAATATATTGATTATTATCTTAATCAAATCAATTATAACTATGGTAAATCTCTTACAACTAAGGGATGGGGAAAATCTCACTCACACAGCACTCTTTTTGGTGGTAAAGAATTGGGAATCAAAGGGATGTCCATCAATTGGGGAATGGCTGAGCAAGTTGTAGTATATGAATTTATTGTAATACTATTGTACTATAAGAAATGATGAACACAAAGATTTCATAAAAACCTTAAAAACTTAAGTGGATTGATGTGGAATGAAGTGATAAGAACCAGGAAAACATTATATACAGTAAGAGCAACATTATATGATGATCAACTCTCTTAGGCTTCACTCTTCTCAGCAATAGAAAGAACCAAGTCAATTCCAAAGGACTCATGATGGAAAATGCTATCCACATCCAGAAAAAAAGAACTTTGGAATCTGAATACATATTGAACCATATTATTTCTCCTTTTTTTTAAAGGTTTTTCTTTTTTGTTCTGATTTTTCTTTCACAACATGACTAATACAGAAATATGTTTAATGTGATTGTATATAAATAAGCAATATCAGTTTGATTTCTGTCTTGGGGTAGGGAGAGGGAAGAGAAGGAGGGAGAAAAAATTTGGAACTCAAAATATCAAAACAAATGTGGAAAACTATCTTTACATATAACTATAAAAATAAAATACGATTAAGATTTTTTCAAAAGAATTCTATCTAATCATAGGGATCAATATTGATGGATCAAATTTGGACTTGATTGTGTAGGCCTCAATGAAAGAGTTTGTAGGAGTCTACCTTCCCTAATTCAATTGGCTGTGTCCAACCACAAAGATTCATCTATGGATTAAAAAGCAGAATCTGATAATAAGCTATTACAAGAAACATACATGAAGCAAAGAGACTGACATAGAAAAAGGTAAGTTGCTACAGGAGAATCTATTATGCTTCAGCTGATGAAGAAACAAAAGAAAACAAAGGTACAAACATCTTCTTAGACAAAGCAAAAACTACATAGGTTTGATTAAAAGAGATAAACTACATGTTGCTAAAAAGGTACCATAGAGAAGGAGAAAATGGAAATATTAGCATATGCAACAAATGAGATGGCACCCAAATTCTTCCAGAAAGTGTTAAATGTGTAACAGGACCACATAGGAACTATAATGGGGAGATTTTGACTTTCTTTTTTTAGTACTAGAAAAATCAAACTAAAAATAAACAAGAAAGACATTAAGGAGATAAACAGAATTTTTAGAAAATTTACATATGATATAACATTGGAGGGAAAAAAAGAATGAGAATAGAAATGAATAAACCATTTTATCAATATATACCATATGCAAAAATAGATAAACTATTAGGGCATAAAAAACTCATGATCAATGGCAAAAGCAGAAATATTAAATGTATCTGGTACAGATTATAATGCAATAAAATCATGTGCAATAAAAGTTGTAAAAACATAGATTAAATTAATTAAAAATTAAATTATTCATTCCTAAATAATGAATGGGTAAAAAAAAATCAGAGAAATAATCAATATTTTAATTAAAGAGAATGATAAGAAAGCATAACAATTTATATGATATAGTAAAAGCAGTACTCAAAAGAAATTTTATATCACTAAATGTTTACAAAATAGAATAGAGAAAAAGAAAATTAATGAAGTGGGCATACAGCTATAAAAAAGACAAAACAAAATGAAAAAGAACAAATTAAAAATTCCCAATTAAAAACCAAACTGCCCCAGGCACTGCCCTTGTCCTGCCAACCATTGCTGCGCCTCAGAACTATGCAGCACCCCTGTCACCTGTGCCCCCTGCCCTCTATATGTCCACCTTTCCTAAGGTCGAGCCCTGCATCCCAGGCATGCCCATACATAATGGGGCATCTGAGCCAGGATCAGCATTAGAGGAACTCACTGGGGCCTCAGGATGCCTCTTGCTTTCCCCTTCCTCTGCTTGCCCCATCCTAGTGACTGGCCATTGTGCACTATTTGAGATATAATGGTCAGACCTTTTCCAAACATTTGATCCTCTTTCTGATGTGCCCTGCCCCGCCCCCCAGACCCCTTGCCCATATCTAGATTTTGGGGCATCTGAAAAATAATATTCAAGTCTTTTTTCCCCCCTCTTCTTTCACCTCACACTCCCAAACTTCTGAGGGGTTTGGGAGCCAGTTTGGAAATAAAAGTTGGGTGTAACTGTGATAAAATAATGGGATTTAGCAGATACTCAAAGACCCACCTGGAGATTAATCTAAACTGATTGTATCAAGTGAGAGTGATTGACTGCTGATTAGTCTACTTCAAAGTTAACTAGATTGTAATCACACCTGGCTAGCCCTTAAGAAGTTATTTTTCTCAGAAGCTAGACTTTGAACTTAACTTGAGAACACCTTCAAGTTCAATGAACCAATGGATTTGGAGGACACCAACCAATCAGCTTGAAGCAGTGATTAAGGACCACCTCTGTTCCAGACCTATAAAAAGCTTCCACAATCAGTTTGCTAGTGATTTCATGGTTGAAGCAGGAGGACTTGAGGAGGAACCAGACCAGGCTGGAACTCTAGACTAGGTAGGCTTTCTTTTACTTAATTTTCTGAACTCCATGTGAATACCTGTATGCTTTTAATAAATATTTAATGCCCAAAGACTGGTACTGAAGCTTCTTAATTTAAGGCAATCACACAATATAGATTTTTAAGCATCACATAACTAAAAAACCCAAAAAAACAAAAAAACTGGAAATCTTGAAAATGAAAGAATAGATTAATTGAACAATTCAAAAACATTGTTTAAATAATAAATAAAATTAAGATTTGTTTTTTTAAATAGATAAACCATTTGTTATGTTAAAAAGGTAAGAAAAAATTAAAGTATCAGAAACGAAGAGGGTAAATTCAACACCAATTAAGATAAAACAATTATTATAAGTTATTTTGCCCAATGATATGCCCATAAATCTCATAAAGTAAATTAAATGGATGTATATTTCCAAAAATACAAATTACTCAGATTAACATTAGAGGAAATAAATATTTAAATAATTCAATCTTAGAAAAGTAATTTGAAGAAGTCATCAATTAGCTTTGTAATAATAAAAATCATAGGATGTAGTTGAATTCAAAAGTGAATTCTACCAAACATTTAAGGAACAATTAATTTCAATACTATATAAATGACTTGGAAAAATAGGCGGAGGAGTCCTACAAAATTCCTTCTGTGACATAAAAATAATGCTATTCTTAAGCCAGGAGAAGCAAAAGCTGACAGAAAAAAATATAAATCAATTTCCCTAAAAATATCAATGGATTTTAAAAAATAAAATATAGCAAGATTGAAGGTATTTATCAAAAAGATTAAACACTATAACTTGATAGGACTTTACCAGGAATGCAGGGCTAGTTCAATATTCAAAAAACTTTCAGCATAACTCATCATGTCAATAATAAAAACAACAATAATCAGGTGTTTATCATAATAAATGCATGAAAGGCTTCAGAAAAATACTACAATAATATCACTACATAGAATTTTTTATTGCTGTAGCCTCAATAATTTATCTCCCCAAGTAGTGATTTTAAAAAATAAACATTTATTATTGTATTATCAGGACTGAATAGAAATTTTTCTTTTCTGACTTACAATGCTATTTCTAATTACATTTGGTTTGCCACACAATCTTTTTCGGCTAAAAGAAAACAAATGCTGATTACATGCACCAATATATTTTTTTAAAGTAGTTTGGATTTTATGTGATGATAAATGTGTTTAATCACTCAAAATAGACTTCTGGGATTAGATAACAGAGGGACTAATTTATCTCTGTTCAGAAGGAATGTGCCCAGCACAAAGAGGTTCTTCTAACTTTACCTTTTCTTCATCTTAGACAGAGAAGTTTTAACATTCTATCAAAGCATCATAGCTTAGAGTTCTAAGTTGATTCTGTCACAGAATAATCACAAGAACAAAATTAAATCTTAAAAAAAAATCTATTTGTGGTATCTGGATGTCATAATTAGAATTAGCAGGGAGGGGTGGGGGAAGCCAGTTTAGTGACTGAGGTTAATGACCTGTTACCCTTAAAAGAAAGACCTCCTTTCTGCTCAGAGTACCACTTGAATTATTCTTTAAAAATGTAATTAAGCTTCAACAGATAGGGGTAGGGTTGATTAGTATCTATTGCTTTATATATTATTATTATTATTAAATTTTTTCAGATAGAAATCATGAAATAAATAGTAAAGTAGCTTATTCAATGAATAAAATATCATTTCATGTTACCTGCATTCATATTTAAGCAGTTCTGTAGCTGTTCTCATAGCACACCGAGTGTTCTTAATCCTATTCTTTTGTACCAAGCTACAATCTGAGCTCTGACACACATATGTTTATCTTCATTAACAGGGGTCATTCAGCTGTACTCTTGTTCTTTCCCTAGCATGTAATTGTCTTGACTTGTTGCTAAACATTATTTCACTTCTAAATCTAATTTCACCATAACTCCTAAAATTACCTTTGCTTTGCTTTTTGTTTATTTCATTTCAGTTTCTTATAACTCCTATGATTATATAAATAAATTTATGTTGGGATGCAGTCCTTTGCTTAAAAGTCAATTTATAATAGAATGGGATATTTTACATTAACATGCATTGTGTCTATGGACATTAAACATATTTGATTTAACGTTCAACATGTAATTAGTTTAAAATTAATACTTTAATACATATGATAGAAATCTTTATAATTTTCTTCTTTTCTCAACAACAAAAACAGTTAGACTTAAGGCTGGAGGGAATTTTAGATGTCATCTAGTATGAATTCTTCATTTTACTCATCAGAAAATTGAAACCTGGGGAGAATGAGTAACTTGCCCACAATCATAGATGGCAAGTGGCAAAAGCAGGACTTTCAATTATCAAGTGAGATAATGAATGAGAAATATTTTGGGAGGTATAAAGCACTATAAACATGCATATTATTCTTATTGTTATTGATGTCACTATCAATAACTGAAATCCTCCTCTAAATCCTCATTGGGTGGTAAAGAAGTGACTATAGATTCACAGAGATTCTGCTTGAGGAGAAGAAATTTATTTGTTGGTTTTTTCTAAATTTCATGAGAGAAATCTTTAATCGTAATCCTAGTATTGGACTCAATGGTTGTCATCCAAGTTATCAAAAGTCAAGACTATCAAAGATCAGACAGCACCAGAAGGAACAGTGGTTCTAGCAAGAAACATGTTTAATGGTTTTGAAGTCTGAATCTTTAGAGAAGGGCTTACTTCCTCTTGGAATTCCTACATCCCTTCAAGTAACAGTTCACCTGCCAGCTCCTTTGAAAAAATCTGTTTCAATTTTCCCAGTTGTTTCTACTTCCTAACTTACCCCCAGTGCTTTGTTGTTATTGAATTTTTATTTTATATTTACTAGTTTGCATATAGATTCTTCTGCCAAGTGGAATGTAAGCTTCTTGAGATCAGAGACACTTAACTTATTTTTCCCTATATTGCCTAATGACTAGCATAATACCTGGCCCATAATAGGTAGTAATTTCTTTTTAATTGAACAGAATTAATGTTTAAACATTGAAATATCTAGATCACTTCAGAGAGATTTCCATTGCTTCATATGACCTACCCTACTTGTTAAAAGGTCAAAAAGTGCCCCCACCACCACATTTCTTGGAACTTATCTAAAATAACTAACATTTCTTGATGCTTTTGTGATATAATAAACATTTCCTTTCATGAATTTACTTTCAGAAATAATAATTTCCTTTCATGAATTTATCATAATATACTATCACCATGGCTATGATGCTAATCTTATTCCATATTGTATTATAGTACTTGCATATCCATCTTGTCTTTCCTACAAGACTGAAACTCCTTAGCATGTATCCTTTATTGAATCTTTTTTATCTTTATCTAATTTCTGCTTTACCAAGCTTTTACTAACTAGGTATTATTCACAAGACTTTGAGGTAAGAACTGGTGATACAGAGATAGAAATGAAAGAACTCTCCTTCAGAAGTCTACATTCCATTAAGTGATATAGAATGTACAGAGATAAACAACATTTGAAGAGGGATTGAGATCTTTATAAAGAAACTCAGAAAGTTTAAAATAATACATTTACCTTATAGATGATTATTCTGTGACAGAAGCAATTTAGAGATCTGCTACTTTGTTGTGAACCAGGCACTATACAATTTTGCTATATTTGTAGCATTGAGAAAAGTGGTTTGTGCATACTAGTCATTACATAATATTATCAGGTATGACACTTCCACCCTAGCATGGTGAGTTGCCTTTATTGGACTTCTTCTGATTTTCTTGAAAGCATCTGGTAGTTGTTGCAATTATTGTGTTCACTTTCTAAAGTGAAAAGCATTTTCAACAATCATTTGAATTCTTGGAAGAAGTTATACATTGCTTATTTAAATATGTAAATGAATTTGTAATACAAATTATCATGTAAATCAAAGGCAATATTTACTCTTCTAAAACAAATTAATATAGAGGGGGCAGACAGAATGAGGATTGAATAAAGATTTTAAAATTTGCCAGCAATTCTTTATACTAATTTCAAATCTGTTCTCCAATAAATAGAATTTATGGTTCTTAATACCATAATAAATAATTGTAATTAGTATCAACATATATTTATATATGCTGACACATTTTTATGACACTGGTAAACTGTTCCTTTTTATAATACAGTGGAAGCTTATTTGGAAAGAAAATTACAGTGGTATCAGAGCATAGATTATCAACTTTCTGGGTATACTTCATAATGCCATTTCTGTAGCAGAATTAATCATTTTACTAGTTTAATGTGCTATTTTTACTTTCAATATTTAAGTATATCATGAAAGGAGATTGTTGTTGATTAATGCATAAAATATTTTGGGGGTGGAGAGAGGGGACTGTCAAAGGCTAAATTTTCTAGAATGTATAGTTACTTGAAGAGCTTTGATGGATATGGAAAGACTAAGATGAAGAAGCATGATTTTTCTGCAAGTTCTGTTTACAAAAAAGCCACATTTAAGATTAATTTCTCTGAAAAGTGATAAATCCCCCAAATGCATGTGAAGTCAAACAAAATGTTTTCCTTTCTTCCTTAACTACAAATGCCCACAGGTTGAAAGTTCTGGTAAAGAATGGTTTTTTTTTGATAGAATCATGAAGATTTCTGAAGTCATAGGGAATTTAGTGTGTAATACATATTTAGATATCTATATATGTGTATATATGTACATATATGCATACTTAAGAGAGAGAGAGTTTAAGTGATCTTATGTGGTCTTACTCTTGAGCATATACTCCAAGAAGGTTAAGAAAAAAGGGAATTAAAGATCTCATAGTGAATTAAATATTCATATAAATAACAAATACCTGGAAATAATGTGTATGCACATTGATTGACAATGCAGTGCAGCAAATAAATATAATGGAATAACATCAAGCCATAAGAAACAATAAAGATGTGGAATTCAGAGAAACCTGGGTAGTGTGAACTGATTATAGTGTGATATAAGCAGAATCAGGGAAAATTCACACAAAGACAACAACAATGTAAATAAAAGGAACACTAAAGATAAAGGTGAAATCAGACCTGTCCCTGGAAAAGACACAAGCAAAATCCATTCTCTTTTTGGAAGAGAGGTGGGGAAATATGGGTGTTGATTGTCATATACATTATTGGATATATCAATTTGTTCTCCCTGATTTTACTTCTTAGATCTGCAGAATTATTTGCTTTGTTTTGTTTTATTTTTGGAAGGGTCATATTTATTCACAAAGGGCAATGTTTTAAAATGCACTAATGAAAGATATTTGAAAAAGAGAAAATAGTGGGTAAGTGTGTATTATAAGATTTCTTATTGTTTCTGCGAAGGGGTTGAGAATGGGAGAGAATGTATAGAAGGGAAAAGAATTTAGAACTCAGAACTTTAAAAAATGAATGTTAAAATTTGGTTTTACATGTAATTGGGGAAGAAGAAAATATTACTGAAAAGTTAATACAAAAGTAAAAACAAAAGTATACCCTCTAAAGAAGTTATGTGTTGCAAGAGATAGAGAAATTCCATTTAAAGTAATGGTAGATAATATAAAATACTTGGGAGTCTACTTGCCAAGACAAACCCAGGAACTCTATGAACACAATTACCAAACACTATTCACACAAATCAAATCAAATGTAAATAATTGGAAAGATATCAATTGCTCATGGATAGGCAAAGCTAATATAGTAAAAATGACAATTCTACCTATATTAATTTACTTATTCAGTGCCATACCAATCAGACTACCTAAAAATTATTTTATAAAGCTAGAAAAGATAATAACAAAATTCATCTGGAAAAAAACAAAAAATCAAGAATATCCAGGGAAATAATGAAAAAAATGCACAGGAAGGTGGGTTAGAGGTACCAAACCTGGAGCTTTACTATAAAGTAGCAGTCATCAAAACTATCTGGTAAAGGCTAAGAAATAGAGTGGAGGATCAATGGAATAGGCTAGGCACAGGAAACACTAGTAATGTAGTGTTTGATAAACCCAAAGGCTCCAACTTCTGGGATAGGAACTCAGTATTTAACAAAAACTACTGGGAAAACTGGAAGATAGTATGGCAGAAATTAGGCATAGACCAACATCTGACACCTTATACTAAAATAAGGTTAAAATGGATACACGATTTAGATATGAGGTGATATCAAAGGTAAATTAGGAGAGAAAGGAATAGTCTACCTTTCAGATCTTTGGAAAGGAAAACAGTTTATGACCAAACAAGAGATAGGGAATATTATAAAATGCAAAATGGATGATTTTGATTACATTAAATTAAAAAAAAAATTGTACAAACAGAAGCAATGCATCCAAAATTAGAAGGGAGGCAGAAAGCTGGGAAACAATTTTTATGACCAGTACTTCTGATAAAGGCCTAATTTCTACAATATATAGGGAACTAAATCAAATTTATAAGAATCCAAGTTATTCCCCAATCAAGAAATGGTCAAAGGATATGAACAGGCAGTTTTCTGATGAAGAAACCAAAGCTATATATTCCCATATGAAAAAATGCTCTAAATCTCTAATCATCAGAGAGATGCAAATTAAAACAACTCTGAGGTACCACCTGACACCTATCAGATTGGCTAAAATGACAAAAAAGGAAAATAATAAATGTTGGAGAAGCTGTGGAAAAATTGGAACACTAATGCATTGTTGGTGTAACTGTGAACTGATCCAACCATTCTGGAGAGCAATTTGGAATTATGCCCAAAGGTGCATACCCTTTGACCCAGCAATACCACTTTTTGGTCTTTTTCCCAAAGAGATCATGGAAAGGGGAAAAGGACCCACATGTACAAAAATATTTATAGCTGCTCTTTATGTGGTGGCAAGGTATTGGAAGTTCAGGTGATGCCCATCAATTGGGGAATGGCTGGACAAGTTATGGTATATGAATGTGATGGAATACTATTGTGCTGTAAGAAACGATGAAAAGGAGGAGTTCAGAGAAACCTGGAGGGTCTTGCATTGGCTGATGATGAGTTAGTGAAACAACTTCATTCATCCAACTGCCTTGGAATTCATTCTTTTGCTGATGCACAGGGTTGTACAGATTTGCACAAAGTGGCTCACAATTATACTATGGAGCATTTCATGGAAGTAATTAGAAACCAAGAATTTGTATTATTGCCAGCTAGTGAAATTTCAAAGCTCTTAGCAAGTGATGATATGAATATACCTAATGAGGAGACAATACTAAATGCACTATTTACATGAGACCGTCATGATTTAGAGCAAAGACGAAAAGATAAAAATTTAAAAAAAATGAGAAGCAGGAGGGTTTAAGAAAAATCTGAGAAAACTTATATAAACACATACAGTGAAGTGAGTAGAAGCAAGAGATGATTATGTGCAGTAAGAGCAATAATGTACAGATGATCAAATATGAAAGATTTAGCTACTCTAAGACAGTGATCCAAGAAATTCCAAAGGACCTCTCATGAAAAATGTTTTCCACCTCCAGAAAGAATAGTGAAATCTAAGTGCAGATTGAAACATACTTTTTTAAACTTTATTTGTTTTTATTATTTAATTTCATTTGTTTTCTTTTGCAACATGCCTAGTAAGGACATATATATTTGCATGACCTGTCATGGATAATTGAAATCAAAGTGCTCTACTCATGGAGGACTGTTGATGGAAAAGAGGGATAAATTTTGAAACTAAATTTTTTTAATGGTTATTCAAATTTTTGTCATTAGAAAACATTTCATGAAATAACTAAAAATAACTAAAAATAATCTGGCCTTAGTTTCTTACTAGTAATGAGAATCTTTGCTAGTCTCTTAATGTCTATTTGACTCAATTTACTCAATTATAAAATGGTCATACTAATAGTACCTACTTCCTAAGGTTGTTTTGAGAAATAAAAGAGAAAATGTCTTAAAGTACTTAGCACAGTGCTTGAGACTTTATTTAGATGCTAAATAATTATTTTTATTACTGCCTTCATCCTATATGGATTTATTATTTATTTTAATGTGATATTAATTCCAGTGTTAGAAGCATTAATTTGATCTTATGTCTATATCTCATTAAGTGATGCAAAAATAACTACATCAGAAAGCAGTCATTTCCTTCCCTTTCAAAGAGTTAATTTTAATTTATTTTAAAGTTGCTCATCATGTCCAGAACTTCTGACCCATAACTATATTCCTGAAGAAAGATTTCATACTACATAAGAATGAAGCTTTTATAAAATTTAGAAATTTTTGCCTCTTGTAATTCTTTCTTCTGAGTAAAATTTTCTGATACGGTTCTCTATCCTCTGTGATATCTATTTGTGCACTAAATTCCCGGAGTGTTAATGTATATAGTGATGAGTTGATGATAGATTAAACTTTCGTAGAAATTCCTTACATTCTCATAATTTACAATAAATGTTGATATGTAACCTGTAATTTCCTTGTTGTGCTTTTTGCAAATATATGTCACCTCAATATGTCATCTCATGTAATCTTATTTCTGGTTGCCTCAGGACACACAATGAAACCAGAACTTCAAAATTTTTAATTTACCTCTTCTAGGAGAATATATGATATATAGTTCATTATCTAAAAATCACTGTAGCATTCTACTTTGTTATATCTAGAATGTTAAAATTTATGTTTTAGTGATCCTAGGACTTAGTCATTTAATATGGGTCTGATGTTTTGAGTAGAAACAGGTAATTTCTTTTTTATTGATTTTATAAAATAGCAATGATGAAGGGCATAAAAATGATAATCAAACTGATTAACCCATATCTACCACTGGGCCCTTCCCACTAATCTTCTAAATAGAAAAACTGATATATAGAACACATTTTTTATTTTTAAAGTTGTTCCATGAGTTGCCATGTCCGAGGAATTTGTCACCAAATATCCAGCTGACTGTTGGTGAACCTTTCTTTTCTTAGCTAGGCTGGCCTCCAAGATACAAGCATACTTTTTCACTGGGATAACATTCAAATCTTTTTCAGTATGGCAGAACTTTCCAAAATTTGGCTTCTTCAGATACAGCAATAATAATGGTCACATTCATGTCAAAATTAATTTTAAAAAAGAAAAAAATCTTTAAAAAACCCCTAGGGCTTTGGGTAGTTGTACTGATATTAAATATAGTATATTGTAGAAAACTCTTATCAAGAAGCTGTATATGTACATATTAATGTATAAGTCTATGTGCATTTCTCTTAGCAATTGTTTTCATTTCTCTTGACTTCCAGTTTTCACTTCACTGGTGAAAAATTGGTGGCAATGGAACATTAACTCATAGGGCTACACTTAAAGATAAGTATCAACCAGAAATCTGTTATAGATATATTGAAGTATGTTTTCTTTATCTTTCTTTGAATTTAAGAATTTTACTTCCTTCCCCTTTTTGCCAAGTGACACTTTTGGTCTAAGGACCAAGAAGGGTCTAAATGAATTGTAGAGTAAAAAGAAAAGGCAGGTCCCAAAATTTCTAAATTCTCTAATGTTTTGCAAAGACTCTATTTCACTTTGACAGAGTCAAGCTAGTATTTCATTAATGTAGCTATGATCTACAAATAAATTATGACATTTTTAAATGACCTTTTAAAAATTAAATCATTCAAATCTATATGCTTATCAAAAGTGTATCTGTTTCTGCATTTATATGCTGATGGAAAAGTTTTTTTTTTTTTAAAGGCTATGTAATGTATTAGTAAGTTAACTTATCTGGGCATCAGACATATGAGGTTTAAATTCTGGCTCTGATATTTATTAATCATATGATTATGATTCGTTATTTAAATCATCAGAGACTCAGTTCCCTTATCATTTTATGCTGATAATAATACCCATAATACTAATTCCTAAGGTTGTTATGAGGAGCATAATCTGTAAATCTCAAGATATGACACAAATATTAATTACTGTTGGCAATGTTATCCTCTGTTTTGACTAGACCACACATGAAGTGTTTTCTTTAGCTCTTTACACCATGATATTAAATATTACCTTGGTAACTTGGAAAGAATGGAGGGGAAAGCCACAATATGACCAAGGCCTCCCAAAACATGCCATATGAGCATTGGTTAAGTGAATTGGATATATTTAGCCTGGAGAAGAACGTCACACAGAATGAAATTATTATTAGTAGTAGTAGTAGTAATAGTATAGCATTTACATATGACTTCAAAATTTTACAAATGCTTTACAAATATTAGTTCATTTAATCCTCATAACTACTCACATAGGTAGGTGCTATTATTTTCTCCATTTTACAGATGAGGAAATTGACAGTGGTTAAATAACTAGCCCAGGGTGTTATAGCTAGTAAGCCTATGAGGCTAGATTTTTGATTCAGTTTTTTCTGATTCCAAGTCTAGCTCTCCATCTGCTATGCCACCTAGCTAGTAGTTCTCTTCACCATAATATTTAATGTAGTTTCAAATAACAGGTTGGAGAAAACAGATACAAACTATTTCCTATCCCTGAGCCTAAAAGGAAGTAAGCCAATAGAGAGAACTCAGAAGACCTATGCAACTTTTAATTGCCTTCACTACTTATAGTCTAGTCATGTCATATGCTTAGCATATAACTTGCATCTACTGCGCAAAGTACACAGATAAAAAAAGGGATGAGAAAAAAGGATAATTTTATCCTGCTTTCGGAATTTAGAGGTAGAAAAACATTGTACAGAGGGAAAAAGAGCACTGATTACTTGATGCTAAATGTAAACAAAGAAAAAATTAAAATGAAATAAATGAGCCTCTTCCTGAAGAGGAGCAAGATGAATATTTTAGGGAAGAAACAACTTTTTACTAAAATATATGATAAAGAAGATGAACAGATGTTGCTGATGGTATGTAAATCATGCATTAAACATTAGATGAAGAAAGAGGAATAATGGTAGCTGGGAAGTCCCTGCTTGAGTGGTAATGAAACAGAAATTTTATAACCTGATAATAATAGTAGAATGGCCTGTTGTATTCTTGGAATATCTATTTAAGACATGATAGAGAACCATCCAAGATTTCTCCATATTGCCTATTTCATGCAATTTATAAATGTACAAGTGATAATTCCAGGAGAAAAAAATAATTTATTGGTAATGATTATGAAAATTTGGTCAAGCAACTTAATGTCATAGAGGAATGGGATATAATTCTTTCAATATTTCACATGGAAAGCAAGGAATATAGAAGAAAACAGTGAAATTGAGAAATGAACAGATTGTTAAGTAGGTGCTAACTGAAAATGGGATTTGGATTTCTGTATCAAAAGTGAAAATAAATGAATGGTAAGCTTCTGTACAGGGTTGGAATATATCAACATATCAGCCAGTAGCTCCTTTTTGCTTTGTGTCCTGAACATATAATCAAAATACTTTCAAATATAAAAAAAAATGAGGATGCAAACTAGAATGATGTCGAGGTCCAGATTCATGGAGTCAAATTTTATGTTTTAGATATTCTTGGGAATTGGTGGATTGTGTCCTTCATTTTGAATGTAGCTTTGACTGGGCATATTTAATTTAAAAGAAACACCTCAGTTAAGGAAGGTATGCCAAAAAAGTTAGTGAAAAAGTCACCTTTGGCATTAGCATATATTTTAGACCAAATGGTTAAAGAAAGTAAATAAGTGGTTCTGGAAAAAGATAATAAGAATGTTACATAAGGGGGTAGCTAGGTCACACAGTGGATGAAGCACCAGCCCCAGATTCAGGAGTACCTGAGTTCAAGTCCACCTTCAGACACTTGACACTAGCTGTGTGACCCTGGGCAAGTCACTTAACCCCCATGCCCTGCCCCCCCCAAAAAAGAATTTTACATAAGTGTAATGTATTGGGGATAAAATATGAGAATTATATGGGAATTATTTGAAATTCTCTGCATAAAGCAGAGTTAATAACTGTTGATTTGCCTTAATGATACTTTTTATCCTTCAAAAAAGTATTTTCTTGTATTCAAGTTCTGGTCAAATAAATAAACCTATATAGGTGACACCTCTTTGAAGAAATTACATTTTCCATTCAAGAAGGATAAATCCTTGACAACAAAATGTCTTCTCGATTTAGTAGTAAACCCCTTGCTGCTCTTTTCTTCAAATCTGTTCTTCTACTTAGAACGGGTATAGGAGCTGAAGGTTAAGCTCTGCCCCCACTGACATTCCTAGTACTTTGAAGATGGCAATTTAAAATTAAGGTGTTAACCATAGCTTAGCTAGTTGGTTCTGAAATAATCTTACCAGTAAATAGGTTATTTTGGTAAAACTATTCAATTCTTTGGAAGTAAGAATGTCTGTTCCATAGCATCAATGCTACACATTATCTTAGGAGCACAAACTCATACCATTAAAGACTTAAAATTAGAATGTACCCTGTAGACCAAACCCCTCATTTTACAAATGAGGAAATTCAAGGCTAGTACATTCCATGTGCCGAAAGACACACTTAGCAAATGTCATAGGTGGAATTTGAATTCACAACTTCTCATTCTAGAGCCAGTTAAATATCCATTATAGCACATTACCTCTTTTAGTTTCTAAAGAAATCATTCAGATATTAGTGGCGGTAGTGATTGGGCAAGGGACATAGACATGAATCAGTTTCAATGGAGTGAGATGACCAAATACTATAAAAGTCATGACTTCTGTGGAATAATATACAGGGAATTGTGTAATGTATTACACCAAAATTTCTCACAGAAGGACTAGTGCTGTGGCTTCTGTGAGGGCTAAGTTTGTGGTAGTGGTATGAGGGTGTAAATAGGGATTACCTTAGCAAAAAAGCAGCAAATGCTGAAGCAGTGTTTCCAGAATAGTTAAGAGGAGTTCCACTGTATGTAGGGCAGTAGCATTAATAGGAATTGACAATTAAGCATGCCTAGGGTAAGGACTAGGGAAGAAAGGGAGCAAGGAACTGTTCAGTTTGTAGAGGTGGCTTTTATACCTTCCATATTATTGGCAACAGATGCTCTAAGAAATCATGCTACATATCATGGTTAAATCAGGGCAAATAGTTTCTCAATCACCATCCATGTAGATCACTTATTAGTTTCTTAATTCCAATATTTTTGAATGGTTGCCTTAGCAAAAATTATGAGGCTTATTTTCTATTGAAATTTCATGTAGAATAATATCATTCTTCTTGTGGAAGTTATTTTTAATAAAATTATTCTGAGTAATTAGAAAGTGCATGCAAATATACATGGGTATACCCCTATACATACATTTCATTATATTAAACAATATTATGAAATTTTAACAAAAGTATTTGGTCAAAAGACTTGAAATTTTTTAAAAAAGGAAATAATTACTCAAATTACACATTGTTTCAGATACCCAAAACAGTTTTGTGGGAAAATTCAACAGTATCATATTTAACTGAAAGAAAAATGAAATTCCATTAATATTAGAAGTTCTCTGGAGACCATCTATGTATATTTCCTTGCAATTCTTTCAAATAAGACCCGGGAAACAAGAAGAAAAAATAATTTATGAGGATAGAAAATTGTCATAATCTAAATAGAGACATTGAAAGGATGATTAAGCTGTTGAAAACTAAGTGCTGTATTTGAAAATGGCAAAAAAGTATGAAGAATCATTATACAATGATGACAGTTGAACAAGATTAGATCTAATCTTCAATACAGTAACATCATTATTTTTCTACTTTTACCTACAACAACAAGAACTTGAAATTCTAAATCCTTCTTGGAAATGACTTGAATAAAAAAGATTTAGTTTGAAAGGTAAATTTTATTTTTATTTTTGTACCAAATTTTTATCCTCCTAAGTAGGGTATTTTCATACACTTAAGCTATCTATCTCAAAAACTTTACCCAATGTTAATAATTAAATTGTGTTCAATCTACATTTATTCAATAAGGTAGAATTTAAGAGCACCTAAACTTAGAGAGCTAAACATGACAAAATTAATCAGGTCCTTGCTAAATTAATTAAACCAATGCCCTCCCACTGTACTTAATCTCATAACATCTTTACTCATCTAAAATTTCTGTTATTACATATAACTGTCCTAAGGCCTATATGACAGTTCCCAATGAGAAGACTCTTTAAATTGTGAACAAAAGCAAGTGGATCAGATGCTTCAGGAAAATTGTCTGCTCTGATTTTAACTTGTTGGAAAGTAACACAATTTTGCATCTCATTGAAACAATATTTCATTTGTTAAGGGAACAATTGGAATTTGTATTCAAAGACATGAAGTAAAAGTCTTAACAATTGACAAGTAAATCAGTCTTTCAGTTGATACATTAACTAACCAGGCATCAGTTGCCTTTAGTAAAATATAATTCTCCACAAAATGAATGAATGAATGATAAAACACTGAATAGGGACAGCTAGGTGGCACAGTGGAGAGAAGACAATATTTCAGGCATTGGCTTTGAGAATTATCACTTTGGTATTTAATTTGAGGTATCTGGTTTTTTGTTTGTTTTATTTTTTATTTACTTCATCACTTTTCTATTTATTTTTTGAATATACCATCTCTGTGCTGGAACAGGATATTTCTATTCTATCCCTTAAGCCTCACTTTGATTAGAGAACATCATTATCTCTGTCTCTCCTGAGTTAACCTTGATCACAGCTTTAGATGGTCTCTAACCTTCCCCCTAAACTCCCTTGAATGGGACATTGACTAGTTCCTTTCTGCCCTGCAGAGTATTATAATCAATATTTGAAGGTCTTTTAGTCCTCTGGGATTTTTTTTTCATTAGCATGATTCTTGTTTTATATTCCCCCAAGGAATTCTTGGTTAAAGTGTTGATTCATCTTTCTCCTCTAAAACATCCTTTGAACTTTCCTGTTATGGGTGCTTGTATGTCTTCTATTCTCCTTTCAACCATGTCCCAATAAAATTCCATAATTTTCATCACCCTCCCATAAGGTTTCCTGTCTAAGGAATAGGGAACATTTATGTACTATTTATGGCTTCCCTTTCATGGTACTGATATGGTATTCCTTTCTATTTACATATTTTATTGACTTTGCTTACTCAACATTTCTTTCCATATCCACAGAATTAGGTTCTCTTTATTCTTTGTGTGTATTTCTGACTTGTATAAAGTTAATTGACTTGCCTGTATGCCTACCTTTCTCATTCTCATTGTTTTATCAAGTTAATTTCTTAGTTAGGCAATAAACATTTATTTATGCTTATTGTGTGTAAAGCACTGTGCTAAGCAATGGTAATACTGAGAAATGTAAATGGCAATCCCTGGTCTCAAGGGTTCAGTGTGAAATGGTAAAGAAAACTTTCAGATAACTATGTATAAACAAAGTTTGTCCAGAAAAATGGAAATAATCAAGAAGGAAGGCATAAGAATGAAGGGGGATGAGAAATTTCTTATCATAGAGAGTGGGGTTTAAGCTAATACTTAAAGGAAGCCAGTAGTCATAGAATGAGAAGAGAGAATATCTCAGGCATGGGGGATACAAGTAAAAAAATGATTTTGGAGATAAAATGTCCTGCTCAAGGAAGAGCAAGAAGGAAAGTGTTGCTGGAATATAGAGTATTTGGAAGGGAGAAGAGAGTAAGAAGACCAGAAATGTAGGCAGCAGACATTTAGTGAAGGGATTCAAAAGACAAATGTAGAATTGCATAGTTATTTTTTTTTTTTAGTGAGGCAATTGGGGTTAAGTGACTTGCCTAGGGTCACACAGCTAGTAAGTGTTAAGTGTCTGAGGTCGGATTTGAACTCAGGTACTCCTGACTCCAGGTCCGGTGCTCTATCCACTGCACCATCTAGCTGCCCCGCATAGTTATTTTTGAAGATAAAAAGTAGCAATTGGAATTTTAATAAGACTGTGACATAGACCTGTGCTTTGGAAAGATAATGTTGACAGCAGAGTGGAGGGTAGATTGTAGCAAGGAGAGATTTGAAATGGGGAGAACAAAAAAGAATGGTATTTCTTTTTTCTTTTTCTTTTTCTTTTTTTTTTTTTGATGGCCAATTAGAGTTAAGTGACTTGCCCAGGGTCATACAGTTAGTAAGTGTAAATTGTCTGAGGCTGTATTTGAACTCAGGTCCTTCTGAATCCAGGGCTGATGCTTTATTCACTGAAGAATGTTATTTCAATATTCCCTTTATGAGATAATAAGGGCATGGCTTCTACATGAGTGGAGAGAAAGGGCTGTGTATGAGAGAGATTGTGAATATTGAAATGAATTGTGGGAACAAAGAACATCTGAGTAAGTATAACAGAGATGTTGAGGATGAAACTGATATTATAAAACTGATATGATTGTAAAGGTGATGGATGTGGATCCTTCAGCAGAGAAACTTAGAACAGTGCAGGGTTTGAAGGTAAATATAATTACATTAGTTTTCATTGTGTCAATTTTGAAATGTTTAATGCTCATCCAATTTGAGATTTCTGAAAGATCAATGTTGATATGATAAAACTAAGGAGGGAAGTTAAGATGATATGTAAAACTGGAAATCATCTGTAGCTGATAGTTAAACCTATGGGAGCTGATAAGATCAAATGAGATAGTATTTATAGAGGAAGAAAAGAATAATGCCCTGAAGAGAGCACTGCAAAGTACACTTCTGTGAGCAAATATCTCCAAGATAGGAAATAGAAGATTATTGGCCAATCAGAAAGGAGTAGAGCCAGTTGAGAGTGCTCTAATGGAAACATGGAGAGGAAAGAAAATCAAGGAGAATAGGGTGATCAATAATGTCAAAGAGGACAGATGTATTAAAAAGGCTAAGTTTGATGACTGTCTTAAGATTTTAAAATTCTGAGATAATTTATTTGAAGGGAGCAGTTTTGGTGGAAGGATGAGGTCAGAAAATGGACTACAAGATTTAGAATTGAGAAAGCAGAAAGGACTTGGCTTTCTTAAGGACTTTTGCTCATGAAGGGGTGATGAGATATTAGAAAACAAATGAGTATTTTGTGATAAAATGAAGGTTTGTGAATGATAAGAGAAGACATGAATGTTGTTGTAGGCATTATAGAAGGAAGACATTAATTGATGATGAATTAGAGTTTGGTTAAAAGAAGAGAAAATCTGTCAGAGAAAACAGGATCAAAGGTGATTATTAGAAAGTAAATGCATTTTACACATATTTAAGTAATGATGAACATATTTAACTGTGATTTTGTGCATAAAATATAACATTTCAAAACTGGGGACACTTTTCCTAAAATATTTTTATTTGTTTCTTGGATGTTAATTAAAATGGTCTTTAAGAAGGAAGGAGATTTATTATTTCTTTACTTTGTCATTTTGCTAGGCCATAAAAAAGACTTTTAAGAGTTCAATTGAACTTATACTATATAATAAAAATGATCATTAAAATCACTAGCTTTCCTTAATCACTCCTATCAAAAGAAGTTCTTTATGTTAGTTGAACACATAACTTCTTCCTTTTTTAATAAAGTATTTTATTTATTTTTTCCTGTTACATGTAAAGATAGTGCTCAACTTTTGTTTATACAAGCTTTCCAATTTCAGATTTTTTTTCTCCCTCCCTCCCCTCCCTTCCCCCTCCCCTAGACAGCAGGTAATCTGATATAGGTTATATATATATATATATATATATATATATATATATATATATATATATATACACACACACACACACACACACACACACACACACACATATACATATATATAATAACATTAAACATATTTCTGCATTAGTCATGTTATAGGAGAAAAATCAGAGCAATGACAAAAAACCTCAAAAATAGAAAAACAACAGCACCAAAAACAAAAGAAATAGTATGGTTTATTCAGCATCTAAACTCCATAGTTCTTTTTTCTTTCCTGGATTTGGAGATCCTCTTCCATCATGAGTTCCATGGAACTCTTCTGTACCCTTGCATTGGTGAGAAGAATATAGTCCATCACAGTAGATCAACACACAATGTTGATGATACTGTGTACAACTCCATCAAGAGGGTAGTAGGATCCAACATGTCTTCATCCCCTCCAACCACTGTCATTTTCTTTTTCTGTCCCTTATGCAAGCCATTGGTGTGAGGTGGTATCTTAGAGATATTTAAATTTATATTTCTCTAATCAACTTTGATTCTGATTTTTATATGAATATTTTAAGCTTTGATTTCTTCATCTAAAAATTACCTGCTTGTATCTGTAGGTCAATCATCAACTAAGAAATGGTTCTTATTTTTTTTTTAATTTGGCTCAAATTCATATATGTTTTAGAAATGAGACTTTAACAGAGAAGCTTGTTGAAACTTTTTCCAGTTTCCTGTTTTCCTTCTAATTTTAGGTGTATTTTTTACTCAATTGCTTTTTAACTTCTTGTTATCAAACTTATCTATTTTATTTACCATGATCTTATTTACTTTTTGGCCATAAACTCTTCCCTTATACATAGATTGAGTAGATGCATTTGCTCTTTCTCTTTTTTCTTTTTCTAAAATTTATTTTATTTTCCCAATTATTTGTAAATATATTTTTTGAGTTTCAAATTTTTCTCCCACCTTCCCTTTCTTCCCCCATCCTGAGGACAGCAAGAAATTTCATATAAATTATACATTACAAACATGTTAAACACATTTACACATTAGTCATGTTGCAAGTGAAAAATAAGAACAAAAGGGAAAAAACACAAGAAAGATTAAGCAATAACAATAACAAAAAGTAACAACAAAAGTTAAAATAGTATGCTTCAATCTGAATGCAAACTCCATAGTTGTTTTTCTGAATGTAAAGAGCATTTTCCACCATAAATCTTTTGGCACTGACATGGATCATTACATTGCTGTGAAGAATGAAGTCTATCACAGTTGATTAACACACAGTGTTGTTGAAACTGTGTACAATGTTTTCTTGGTTCTGCTCATTTCATTCAGTATCAATTCATGTAAGTCTTTCCAGGTTTTTCTGAAATCCATCTGCTTACATTTTCTTGCAGTACAATAGTATTTCATTACATTCATATACCATAATTGTTCAGTCATTCCCAAATTGATGGGCTTCTCCTCTATTTCTAATTCTTTGCTGTGACAGAAAATACCAGCTATAAATATTTTTGCATATATGTTTCCTTTCCCCCTTTTTATGATCTCTTTGGGATACAGATCTAGTAGTGGTTTGGCTGGGTCGAAGGGTATACACAATTTTATAACTTTTTGGGCACGGTTCCAAATTGTTCTCAATAATGGTTGGATCTGTTCACAGCTCCACCAGCAGTGCATTAGTGTTCCAATGTTCACATATCTGCTCCAACATTTATAATTTCCTTTTTTTTGTTATATTAGCCAATCTGATTGTACTAGGTGGTAACTCAGAGCAGTTTTAATTTTCATTTCTCTGATCAGTAGTGATTGAGAACATTTTTTCATATGGCTGTATATAGTTTTAATTTAATCATCTGAAAACTACCTGTTCATATCTTTGATAAGTTCTCAACTGGGCAATGACTTGTATTTTTATGTATTTGATTCAGTTCTCTATATATTTTAGATATGAGGCCTTTATCATTAACACTGTCTGTAAAAATTGTTTCCCATCTTCTGCTTTCCTTCTAATCTTGTTTGCATTGTCAATGTTTGTACAAAATATTTTTAATTTAATGTAGTCAAAATGATTCATGCTCCTTTTTTTAATATTCTCTATTTCATCTTTGGTCAAAAATTTTTCCCCTTTCTGTAGCTCAATCAAGTAAATGATTTCTTAGTTTTTGTAACTTGCTTATGGTATCACCATTTATGTCTAGATCATGTACTCATTTTGACTACTTCGGTATACAGTGAAAAATGTTGGTCTATGATTAGTTTCTGCCACACTATTTTCCAGTTTTTCCAGAAAGTTTTGTCAATTAGTGACTTCTTATATTGAAGGCTACTTTGCAAACAGGAGATTCATTTACTGCTGTTTTGCATGCCTAACCTATTCCACAGATCCATCATTCTATTTCTTAGCCAATAACAAATAGTTTTGATGGTTGCTGTTTTATAATATAGTTTTAGATCTGATAGAGTTACGTCACCTTTGCATTTTTTCAGCAATTTCCTTGATTTTCTTTACCTTTTTTTCTTATAGATGAATTGTGTTATTATTTTTTCTAGCTCTATGAAGTCATTTTTGGTAGTTTGATTGGTATGGAATTGAATAAGTAAATTAATTTAGTTAGAATTGTCATTTTTGTTAGATTAGCATGTCATGTCCATGAGTAATGCATGGGTTTTTAAAATTTGTTTAAATCTGATTTTATTTTTGAGAAAGTGTTTCATCATTGTGTTCATATAGTTCCTGGTTTTGCCTCGACAGGTGGAATCCCAAGTATTTTATATTGTCTACAGTTATTTTTAAAGGAAATTTCTCTTTCTAACTTTTGCTGTTGGACTTTCTTGGCCATATATGAAAATACTGATGATTTACGTGGATTTATTTCATATCCTACAACTTTGCTAAAGTTGTTAATTTTTTTTGAAGTAATTTTTTGGTTGATTCTTTACAGTTCTCTAAGTATACCATCATAACATCTACAAAGAGTAATAGTTTTGTTTCTTCCTTGCATATTCTAATTCCTTCAGTATCTTTTTTTCTTTTCTTATTGCTAAGGCTAACATTTCTAGTACAATATTGAATAATAGTAGTGATGATGGACACCTTTGTTTCACACCTGATCTTATTGGGAATACCTTTAACTTTTCCCCTTTAAATATAATGCTTGCTGATGGTTTAAGATAGATACTGTTTATCATCTTAAGGAAAGCTCCATTTATTCCTATGCTCTCTAGTGGTTTTTTAAAAGTATTTTATTATTTTCCAGTTACATATAAAGATAATTTTCAACTTTTCTTTTCACCAGATTTTTAATTACAATTTTTTTCTCCCACCCTCCTTTCCCTCCCTCCTCCGCAATGTGGAAAGCAGTCCAATATAGGTTATATATGCACAATAATATTAAACATATTTTTCCATTAGTCATCTTGTGAAAGAAGAATCAGAGCATAAGGGGAAAACCTCAAAAAAGAAGGAAAAACAGTCCAAAAGTAGAAACAGTATGGTTCAATCTGCATTCATAATTCACAGTTCTTTTTTTCTGGATTTTGAGAACATTTTCCATCAGTAGTTCTTTGAAAATGTTCTAAATTAGGCTTAGACCAACATCTTACACCTTATACTAAAATAAGGTCAAAATGGATACATGATTTAGACATAAGAGGTGATACCATAGGTAAATTAGGAGAGAAAGGAATAGTGTACCTATCAGATCTTTGGAAAGGAGAACAGTTTTTGACCAAACAAGAGACAAAGTATATTATAAAATGCAAAATGGATGATTTTGATTATATTAAATTAAAAAATTTTTGTACAAACAGAAGCAATTCATCCAAAATTGGAAGGGAGGCAGAAAACTGGGAAAAAATTTTTTGAGGCCAGTGCTTCTGATAAAGGCCTCATCTCTAAAATATATAGGGAATTAAATCAAATTTATAAGAATCCAAGTCATTCCCCAATTGAGAAATGGTCAAAGGATATGAACAGGCAGTTTTCTGATGAAGAAACCAAAGCTATCTATTCCCATATGAAAAAATGCTCTAAATCTCTAATGATTAGAGAGATACAAATTAAAACAACTCTGAGGTACCACCTGACACCTATCAGATTGGCTAAAATGACAAAAAAGGAAGATAATAAATGTTGGAGAGGCTGTGGGAAAATTGGAACACTAATGCATTGTTGGTGGAGCTGTGAGCTGATCCAACCATTCTGGAGAGCAATTTGGAATTATGCCCAAAGGGCAATAAAGCTGTGCATACCCTTTGACCCAGCAATTCCACTTTTAGGTCTTTTGCCCAAAGAAATCATGGAAGGGGGAAAGGGACCCACATGTACAAAAATATTTATAGCTGCTCTTTACGTGGTAGCAAGGAATTGGAAGTTGAGGGGGTGCCCATCAATTGGGGAATGGCTGGACAAGTTGTGGTATATGAATACAATGGAATACTATTGTGCTGTAAGAAATGATGAGCAGGAAGAGTTCAGAGAAACCTGGAGGGTCTTACGTGAGCTGATGATGAGTGAGATGAGCAGAACCAGAAGAACATTGTACACAGTATCATCAACATTGAGTGTTGACCTACTGTGATGGACTATATTCTTCTCACCAATGCAATGGTACAGAAGAGTTCCAGGGAACTCATGATAGAAGAGGATCTCCAAATCCAAGGAAAAAAAAAAAAAAGAACTGTGGAGTAAAGATGCTGATTGAACCATACTATTTCTTTTGTTTTGGGTGCTGTTGGTTTTTTTTTTCTATTTTGAGGTTTTGCATCACTGCTCTGATTTTTTCTCTTGTAACAGGATTAATGTTATTATGTGTATATATATATGTGTGTGTATATATCTATATCTATATGTATATATATAGAGATATATAGATATCACCTATATCAGATTACCTGCTGTCTAGGGGAGGGGGGAGGGAGTGGACGGAGGGAGAAAAATCTGAAATTGTAAAGCTTGTATAAACAAAAGTTGAGAAATATCGTTACATGTAACGGAAAAAATAAAATACCTTATACATTAATAAACAAACAAACAAACAAACAAACAAACAAATAAATAAATAAATAAGTGAGTAAGTAAGTAAGTAAATAAATAAATAAATAAATAAATAAATAAAAAGAAAATGTTCTGGATCATTGCACTGCTGAGAAGAGCTAAGTCTGTGCCCACTGTTCATCGCACAATGTTGCTGTAACTGTGTACAATGTTCTCATGGTTCTACTCCTTGCAGTCATCACCAGTTCATGTAAGTGTTTCCAGATTTCTCTGAACTCCTGCTCATCATTTCTTACAGCACAACAGTATTATTCCATTACATTCATATACCACAACTTGTTTAGCCATTCCCCTATTAATGGGCATCCCCTCAATTTCCAATTCCTTGCCACCACAAAAAGAGCAGCTATAAATATTCTTGTACATGTGGGTCCTTTTCCCTTTTCTATGGTCTCTTTGGGAAGCAGACCTATCAGTGGTACCACTTGGTCAAAGGTTATAAACAGGCCCATATCCCTTTGGGCTTAGTTTCAAATTGCTCTCCATAATGGTTGGATGAGTTCGCAGCTCCACCAACTATGCATTAGTGTTCCAAATTTCCCACAGCTTCTCCAACATTTATTATTTTCCTTTTTTGTCATATTAGCCAATCTGATAGGTGTCACGTGGTACCTCAGAGTTATTTTAATTTGCATCTCTCTAATCAATAGTGATTTAGAGCTTTTTTTCATATGGCAATAGATAGTTTTGACTTCTTCATCTGAAAACTGCCTATTCATAACATTTGACCATTACTCATTTGGGGAATAACTTGTATTCTTATGAATTTGATTTAGTTCCTGATATATTTTAGAAATGAGTTTTCTGTCTCTCTTGTAATTTTTGCTGTATTACTTCTGATTGTACTGAAACTTTCTAATTTGACGTAATCAAAGTCTTCCATCTTGCATTTCATAATATTTTCTATCTCTTGTTTGGACATAAATTGTTTTCCTCTCCATAGATCTGAGAGGTAAAGTATTCCTTCCTCTCCTAATTTATCTATGGTGTCACCCTTTATGTCTAAATCATGTACCCATTTTGACCTTATTTTTGTATAAGGTGTAAGATGTTGGTCTATGCCTAGCTTCTGCCATATAATCTTCCAGTTTTCCCGGCAGTTTTTGTCAAATACAGAGTTCCTATTCAAGAAGCTGGAGTCTTTGGGTTTATTAAATAGTAGATTAGTAAAGTCATTAACTACTGTGTCTCCTGTGCCTAATCTATTCCATTGATCCTCTACTCTATTTATTAGCCACTACTAAATAGTATTGATGACTGCTGCTTTATAGAATAGCTTCAAATTTGGTATGGCTAGGCCACCTTTATGTGCATTTTTTCATTATTCCCCTCGATATTTTTTACTTTTTTTTCCAAATTAATTATATTTTTATTTTTTCTAACTCTATAAAATAATTTGAATTACTCTGATTGCTATGGCACTGAATAGGTAAATTAATTTAGGTAGAATTGTCATTTTATTATGTTAGCTTGACCTATCCATGAGCTATTGATTTTTTCCCAAATACATAGATCTGATATTATTTGTGTGAAAAGTATTTTGTAATTATGTTCATAGAGTTCAAGGTATTTTCTTGGCAGGTAGATTCCCAAGTATTGTCTATGATTACAGTAAATGAAATTTCTCTATCTTTTGATGCTGAGCTTTGTTGGTCATGTTTAGAATTGCTGATGATTTATATGAGTTTATTTTGCATGCTGCAACTTTGCTCAAGTTGTTAATTGTTTCAAGCAATTTTTTAGTTGATTCTTTAGGATTCTCTAAGTATACCATCATATCATCTTAAAAGAGTGAAAGTTTTGTTTCCTCCTTGCCTATTCTATTTCCTTTGATTCCTTTTTCTTCTGTTATTGCTATAGCTAATATTTCTAGTACAATATTAAATAATAGAGGTGATAATGGACATCCTTGTTTCACCCCTGATCTTATGGGGAATGCCTCTATCTCATCCCCATTGCATATAATGTTTGCTTATGGATTTAGGTAGATACTGCTTATTATTTTAAGGAAAGCTCCACTTATTCCTATGTTCTCCAGTGTTTTTAATAAGAGTGGGTGCTGCATTTTGTCAAAAGCTTTCATAGCAGCTATTAAAATAATCATATGATTTTGGTTATTTTTTTATTGATTTGGTTAATTATGTGGGTAGTTTTCATAATAATGTACCAGCCCTGAAATCCTGGTATAAATCCATCCTTGTCACAGTGCATTATCATGGTGATAAATTGCATGTTATCTCTTTGATAATATTCTATTTAAAACTTTTGCATTCATTAGAAAATTGATCTATAATTTTCTTTCTGTGTTTTTCTTCTTCCTGGTTTAGGTATCAGCACCATATTTGTCTCATAAAAGGTATTTGATAAATTTCCTTCTCCACCTATTTTTCCAAATACTTTGTATAGTATTGGAATTAATTGTCCTTTAAATATTTGGTAGCATTCACTTGGGAACCCATCTGGCCCTGGAGATTTTTTTCTTAAGGAGTTAATTAATGGCTTGTTTAATTTCTTTTTCTAATATGGACTTATTTAAAGATTTTTTTCCTCTTCAGTTTACCTGGGCAGTTTGTATTTTTGTAAATATTTTTCAATTTCATTTAGATGGTCACATTTATTGGCATACAGCTGGGCAAAATATGTCCTAATTCTTGCTTTTTTTCCCACTTTATTAGTGGTGAAATCACCCCTTTCATATTTGATACTGTTAATTTGGGGATTTTCCTTTCTTTTTTTAACCAAAGTAACCAAAAGTTTATATATATATATATTATTTTTTATTCATAAAACCAGATCTTAGATTTATTAATTCTATAGTTTTCTTGCTTTCAATTTTATTAATTTCTCCTTTGATTTTCAGGATTTCCAATTTAGTATTTAGTTGGGGGGGTTAATTTTTTCTTTTTCCCTCTATTATATTAATTTAGGCATTTAGAGATAAAAAAAATTACCCTAAGAACTACTTTTTCTGCATCCCATAAGTTTTGGTATGTTTTCTCATTATTGCCATTCTCTTGGATAAAATTATTGATTGTTTCCATGATTTTTTCTTTGACTTACTCATTCTTTAGGATGAGATTCTTTAGTATCCAATTAATTTTTAGTCTATCTTTCCATCACCTTTTATTAAACATAATTTTAATTGCATTGTAATCTGAAAAGCATGCATTTATTACCTCTACCTTTCTGCATTTGACTGTCAGTTCAATTTTTGTTTAAGTGCCATTTTCTACTGAGAAAAAAGTATATTTGTATATATCTCCATTCAGTTTTCTCCAGAGGTCTCATATTTATTTTTTTTTCTAAAATTCTATTCATTCCCTTAAATTCTTTCGTATTAATTTTGTGGCTGGATTTATCTAGTTGTCTGGGGGGAGGTTGAGGTTCCACACTAATATAGTTTTTCTATATATTTAGATATTTTCAACTGCCATAGGGAATTGTGTAATTTAAGATTCTAATTGTGGATTCTAATCTGTTCCCCCAGTTTTAGGGGAAACTGACTAAAATCACTGATAAAACGAGTTTAGGTTTTTAAGGGTTTATTGGAAAATAGAAAGAAAAAGATTGAGAACAGAATTCCAACAGCCTGGCATTCCTATCTTTCCTCAAATTTCCTGTGAAGTCCTCTGCCACCACCACCACCAAGTCAGGAACCCAAAAACAGGAGAGCTCTCCGCGCAGGCTCTCTTTCCTCCTTCCTGTCTCATCCCACAAAATAGGAGGCTCCTCAAGTTGATTGGCTTGTAGCCTTGATAGACAGCACCCATGAGTAAACGTCATTTCCTGATGCCACATTTTCCTCATGGTGGAGCTTTCCCACAGCAAGTCTCCAGTAGGTGGCATCATTCCAATCATTACAGAATGTTTAGCACAGATGCCAAATGGAAGTATTCCCTATAGAAGAAGAGCTTCTGCAGATGTTTCCTTTTGCTGCTGATATTTTGTTAATTTGCATCGAGTTCTAGCATAACATAGAGCCCTCCAATTGAAATCTGTAACTCTAAATTGTTTGGCCTAGCTATCGTATCATTTGAAATTATATGGGAGTGCATGTCTCTGTTCTAGGTTTTAGGAAACTTAAGCTGGGGTTTTTACTATATTGATATTTAGAAATTAGAGGCTACTGCACCAGTTTGGGGCATTAAGCATTGATTAAAGCATATTAAATGTTAGTAAAGAGAGAGAACATGGCTCCAAAAGTTCAAAAGCCCTACATACTTGGTATAGAGCGGAGAGATAATGGGCCGTGTGGATGCCTCCTTCAGCATCCCAGGCCAAGAGAGAGAGTGTGAGAGAGTATAAGATCCCTGCACTGTGGAGAAGCAGTGGTCCTTACACACTTCTCATGGCTTACATAATTCAAATCTATTGATTTACTGGATGTGCTGAGGTCAGAGTCCAGAGGACAGACTCTCTGGGGGAAAAGGCTTTCAGGTAGTTGTGGTTTTAATATCTATTGTTTATATTCGGAGTCCAACTTTTCTGACTCTGGGCTGGCCCTGCAAAACCAGCCAGAGTTCCTGTTTTTGTGTGTGTGTGGGGGCATCTCTGAGTCCCCAAAATACCCCATTATTAATAATTTTCTCACACTATCCACACAGGAAAATAAAAACCAATGAAGAATGAATATAGCCCAGATTATATATGATATGCAGTTACATAGACAATTCATAGAATTGGTTTATCATTATGTAAATCTTGGCAGATTCTGTGGATGCAGAAATAAATAGGAAGATGAGAACAGGCTGAACTGATACTTAAATTCTGTAATCACTAGTCCTTCTCTTTGTGAAGAAATTCCTTTTTTTAAATGTCAGTAATAAAATTCAAGCTCCTTGAGTTCAGGAATAAGATTATAAATGTACACATGGTATTTATCACATTTTTTTGGCATATAGCAAACACTTAATAAATACTTCTTGATTCTTTGAGTGATCGTGAGTGTTGTGAGTGATTGATTGAACAAGTCATGGAAAAAACAGCATCTCTTAAATTAAAGATGTAGACATCCAAAACATTCCAGGCAATGCAGTGGTGTATTTTGGGTAGATAAGAGTTTCCACAAACTTACCAACAAGAATAATTTATGAGAAGCCATAAAGAGGAAATACTACGAAAAGCAGATGGATCAAACATAAAATGAGCACATAATATAAATAATGGAGATCACACATATTATAGCCATAACCCTACAATGTCAGGAGATATAAAGGTAGGTCGTCAGAATATTAGGTATACACCCAACATGGACAAGAGTCATAAAAGAGGATAATTTAAAACATAGGCTCTTGAAGACATGCATTTTTTCATGTTCTCTTTCCATCTTCAGCATTGGTACAATGCCTATAATACAATGAGAGCTTCATAAACACATGCTTATTGATTGAGAAGGTATGCCTGACTTGTGATCTCTATGTATGTGGGGAGTAAAGTACTCACATTGACAAGTAAGTAGCTGTCATTCATTTGAGTTTACAAAAGTCCAATCCACTTATTGAACAAAGGAGCACAGTATTATCTACCTTGTTGTCTTTTATTTTTCTGCTTATTTAAGATTTTCCCTGTTTACATGTAAAAACATTTTTATGTTTCTTTTTTTATATTTTGAGTTTTTAATTCTTTCTCTCCCTTCATCCCCTTTCTCCTCATTGAGAAGGCAAATAATTTGATTAGTTATATATGTTCATTCATGCAAAGAATATTTTCATATTATTCAACTTGTGAAAGACAGACTAAATAATTTTTAAAAAGAAAAAGCAAGTTAAAAAAGTATTCTTCCATCTGCATTCAGATGCCATCAGTTCTTTCTCTAAAAGTGGGTAGAATTTTTCATCTAAGTCCTGAATTGTCTTGAATCATTGTATTGCTGAGAATAGCTATATCATTCACAGTTTTTCCTTATACAATACTGCTGTTACTGTCTACAATGTTCTCCTGGTTCATTTCACTTTGCATCAGTTAATGTAAGTTTTTGCAGGTTTTTCTGCAACTATTCTGCTTGTTATTTCTTATACTAGAATATTATTCTGGCACAACAATAGAGTATAATTTGTTTAGCCATTCCCCAGTTGATGGACATCACTTCAATTTCTAATTCTTTGAGTGATTGTGAGTGTTACTTTAAGTATTTATGTACATATAGGTTTCCTTTTTTCTAAAAATCTCTTCAGGATACAGACCTAGTGATGGTATTCTTGGGTCAAGAGGTATGCATGGTTTTATAGCCCTTTGGGCTTTCTGGAATAGTTTAATTAGTTCATGAGTCCATAGATAATGCATTAGTGTTTCAATTTCCCAAAATCGCATTTAACATTTTCCATTTCCCTTTGTTGTCATATTACCCATTTTGATAGGTATGGGGTAATGCTCCAAAATTATTTTAGTTTGAATTTCTCTAATCAATAGTAATTTAGAGATTTTTTTTTCCATAAAACTAGGGATAGCTTTGATTTTTTGCTTCTGAAAACTGCCATTTATTTTCTTTGACCATTTATAAATTGGGGAATGGATCTTATTTTTATAAAGTTGACTCAGTTTTTAACATATTTGCTAAATGAGGCCTTTATCAAAGAAATTTACTCTAAATTTATTTTAATTAAGATTACTATGTATTTGAACTGATGTATAGTGAAGTGAACAGAACTAGGAGAATATTATATACAGTAAAAGCAACATTGTTTGATGAAGCATTGTGAATGATTTAGCTATTCTGAACAATGTAATGATCCAAGAAAATCCCAAAGGATTAATGATGAAGCATACCATCTACAGAAAAAAAACTGGTATTGATTAGTACAGACAGAAGGTTACTATTTTTCAGTCTTTCATTTTTTCTTGTATATGTGTTTTCTTGTACCAATGTGGAAATGATTTATATAATTGTAGATATATAGCCTACATCAGATTGCTTAATATCTCAAGGAGGGAAAGAGGGATAGGATTTGGAATTCAAAACTTTAAATAGAAATGTTTTTAAAAATTAATGTGTAAATACACACTCCATCATATTTCTTCCCTCTTTATCCTGCTTTCTCTCTTGTTTTGCCCTGTCCATCTTGTCCAACTACCACCTTCCCCAACCAACCCTCCCTTCTATTAGCCCCCTTTTTATTATCTCCTTCTTCCTTACCCCAACACTGCCAAGAAGGACTGCTACCTGTATCCAAATATGGGCAATACAACAGAGTCCTGCATCTAATGCAAAGACACACGTGTCATCTTCTGACCAGGTTTCTGACCCTTTACAATCTATGAGATAAGAGCTCTGGAATTTGTTTCTATAGCCACTGATCCAGTCTTTCCCAATGCCTACTGATGGTTTTCTGGAGCCTGGCCTGCACTACTCCAGCTTGAACTGTAGCATGCTCCATTCTCATTCTAGTGTAGCAGTCATTTCCTATTGAACTTCTTAGTTGTTTGACGCTGGAAAATTACTTCAATCTATCCTTTCATGGATTCTGTCACTCCAGAACTCATTTTGAGGCATCATATAAAGTTGTCTTTTAGAGGAATTTGGGAGAGTTCAGGAGATTCTCTGTCATTTCTCCACCATCTTAGCTCCACCCCTCTACTTCATTGTTTTCAAAACCCATTTATGGACAACTGTGTTTGGACTTAAATTACATAAGGATACAACACAAATAAAATTGTGAATATTTAATTATCACTAGGTTTTTAACCTGATGTCTCTATAACTCATGGATGCCTGAACTTGAATGGAAAAAAAAATACATACACATTTATTTATTTATTTGATTGTTTGTTTATTCATTTCAATATAATAAGTTTCCTTCTTAATCTCATGTATTTTATTTTATTCCCTTAAAAACTATATTCTGAGAAGGGAAACTTAAGCCTTAATAAACTGTCAAAGGAGTTTATGACACAAAAATTAACACCTCTCCAAATAAAGAAGTGGGACCTATTGGGTAAATTTAAGAGAAAACTGAGAAAATTATGATTATTTTCTTTTTTTCAGACAAGCCCAAATTTTATTTAAAACTACATTTTGAGTTTAAAGTTACTATATAAATAACAATGAAAAAATAGAAAAGAAAATGCTACAGCAAGCTTGGAATGTAGGAAGGATCCTATCTGTGAAGTGTGACCTGCCTGAGTAAAATCTAAAAGGCACTGCTGCAAAAAAGTAATTTACATACTCATACAGATGGAAACAAGTTTATTTATTGCCTATGGAAGATATTCACTGGTGGAGCAAAAGGGGAAGACAGACAGCTAGAGATCTCTCACACACTTGGAGCTATGACTGTCTTAGATTCTTTCAAGGTTTGAGGGTCCCTAACCAATTTTCCAATGAGAGTCACAGCTAATATTTCTTCAGATAAACGATTACTCTGTTTTCTCTGCTCCCATTTTCTTCATTAGATCTGCCTGGAACAAATGGTAAGCTTAAAGGGCAAGTCTTCTCTTTTCACAAAGTTCTCTTCACCAGACATTTGCCTTAAATTGCTAGATCCTACTGGTGAATAATCATTAAGCAGCAATCACAATTAGGTGTCAGGATGTCTGGCAACAGAGCTCTCAGGAGATTCAGAAGCAGATTTTATGTGGATACTTCTGGGTATGAAGGCTTCTACCTCAGCGATGGGTAAGGAAGGCTTCAGCTCTTCTACCCCCTCCACCCTCCAGTAGTCATTGAGTACACTAGAAGGGGTAGGCTATTTAGGGGCTACTCATTGTCCAAGATGTTAAGGTAGCAAGGCATCACAGGGGAGTACACCTTTGTGAGGGCTTTTCCCATTAGGAGCTTTCCTCTCCAATGAGATACCTTCTTCTAACATGGGCTTCTCAAATTCATTTTGTAGAACTTGGTCTTGTTCATTCTCATCTGCTACATCATTGTCAGCCTGAAGGGATGTCTGGACAGCTACAGGCCCTTCTTCCAACAGATTTCTTCATCCTCATTCTTGTGTTCTCCCCTACTGTAATTTGTTAAAGCCTCTGTTTCCATTCTGAACAAATGAATGGATATGGGGTATTCTTCACTCTTCATTTTCCTCCAGATCATACATATCCAAACTTGTGTTCCTAGAAGCCTCAATGCCTTTATAAACCTCAGGTGCAGGTGGCAGTGACTTTTCCTCAGGTTTTTTCTTGTTTTATCTTCATTTCATCAGCAGAAGAACCAAGATCTCCCTCAAGAATTATTTCTGCCTGTTTTGCATGAGACTGAATCATCCCAGTGGTTTTCATTTTCCTTTTGCATCTTTATTTTACAGAGCTACTCTTATTGTCCAGATCTTTCATAAGCTTGAAGAAAGTCAATTCATTAAACCAAACTTCAGATATCTCAACTGGAAGATCCTCCTTACACTCCTTCAGTTTTCTACTAGCAGATTTTTCCAGTGAATCCTGCAGTATCCTTCCCAGCTGCTTATGAAAAAAAAATTCACAAATTCTTTGCTCTCATCGTTTTGCTGTGTAAAGGTCAGAACCATACATCTCACTAAGGCCAGAAACTTTAAAGAACACACATCATCTTTGTGCTCTTTCAAAAAAGGAATGACCCCTTTCATAATTGCTTTTATTTGCTGGTCAAGCTGCTTAGTGTCAATCTGAGGACAAGGGAGAGTAGCAACTTCCTATAAGGGTTGTTTTGCCCTGCTATACTCAATCTTTAGAGATTCTTCTAAGGTGGAAGCAGTGGTGGCAGAGGTGGTGGTCCCAGAGCCCTCTGGACTCAAGTTACTTTCAGCCTCAAATTTCAGTCAGTCCCAAATTCTAAATACTTGAAGTCTTTCAAAAAGAGTCACACAATTTCATTTTCAATATCTTAGGGTAATTTTAGAATCACAATTTTATATTTAAATCTTTTTTTAATATTATAATGGAAAATTAGAATTCCAAGGAATAGTTTGAGAAAATCCTTGTCTATATCTTAATATGAAATAATATATAATTTATAAATATGCACATATACACAAATATAAATATATAATATATTTATTCATATTTATATGTATATGCATGCATACATATATATATACATATATATATGCATGCATCAAAAAATATAGACATATGCATTGCTAGGTGTGCCCCTGTGCAGGGTACGACAATATTAGACATCAACATCAACAGACTTTGGGTATTAAATGTTAACAGTAAGTTTTAATTCTGAGGATAAAGTCTCATTAAATGAATTAATGAGATAGGCTGCCAATGTCCCCACCTCCAAAAAGAAAATTTAGAAATATGTGAGATAGTTAGGGAAATAAATATATGGCTGTGAAGAGATCTTTGTTTCTTCATAGCCATCATTATATCTCGGTCTAAGCATTCCATGTCTCTAGTTCCTCAAAAGCAATGTTTTTCAGAATTAAGATTTCTCTATCCACAGTCTGACCTTACCACTAAATATTAAAGTGAGACCCAAGATTCCTGTGAACATATCTGTAACTCCTGACATGGAACTCATTCTACCAATGCTGCTACTTGGATGTCGCACTTCACATGTTTCCTTTTCTGTCTTGATGAGACAGAATAAAGAATGAGAACAATTAGACTTTCAACTTCACTTGACTAGAGACTGGTAAAGAGGTAGTTGGGGAAGTAGGTGATTGGAGTGTTTTCTGATTGGTTGTTAGCTCTTAAATTGTATCTGATTTTTTTCAGTAAATGTTTTTTTACATTGCTGTCATATACCATGATTAATTTTGTTTTTAGGAAGATGTACAGAGGAAAAAAAATGTCAGTGTTGTAGTAGATCATTACACTTGATATTATTGGTCACAGATATAGGGCTAGAAAGGAACTCACAGATCAGCTACCACAACTTCTTCATTTGACCAATGAGTAAGCATTTAAATATTGGCCCCAAGTCACACAATTTTTAATCATCTGAGGGAGGATATGAGCCCATGTCCTTTCTTTATTTTCCATAGTCCTACTCATAAACATTCTTCAATTGATATGGCTGCATCATTTTTTTCTGAAATAAATATTGGAAAAATTGTACTCTATTACCAAAATTGCTTCTCCTCCATAGAGGAGAACTGTGAAAGGTTATAAAAGGGTAGACAAGTAGGAGCTATTGTCTTCAAGCTGGAAGATAATAAATTGTAGCCATATCTGCCATTTCTGCATTTGCTTTTTCAGGAAAACATGAAAGTATAAATCTTGATTTATTTGTGTCATAGATTGCCTTGGAATATGGAAGAATATAAGAGTAGAAAACAGTAACTTTAGAAATATTTTAAAGTCTTATAAATTAAACAGTAACTTTAGAAATATTTTAAAGTCTTATAAATTCTATCTCATTTTTTTCTTTTTGTTTTAAGAAAAGAGAAACAAGTAATGGTTTTTTTTAAAAAAAAATTATTCTGTTTCTATAGCAACCAAGTTAAATTAATAGAAATTCTACAGAACGTCATGTTCAGGATACAGAACAATGATATAAAAGGTTCAATTTGTGGTTCAGAAATGAAAGCCAAATTATTATATTTTAGGTTTAGTTTTTAAAAACAAGGTTAAAATACAAAAGTTTATGCTCTGGAATTTCATTTAGATAAGTATTTCTAATGCAGGTAGCACATTAGTTTAGAAAAGAAATAACTACTTGAATTTTGAAATTGATTTTTAAAAATTAAATGTTAGAAGCTAAAAGCTATCAGAGACTGTTAGTAATCAATGTTAAAATGAATGGGCACAATATTCTCTTATTATTTTTAATAGGGCTACATTAAAAAAAAACAGTGGCCATTTTATAGTCCCATGCAGCAAAAACGATTGACATTATTTGGCCAAGTTGATGTGGTGCTTGCTTTTTCTACTATTACAGTTGTCTTTCTTAGCCCCAGGTCTATTTCTGAATGTCACCAATGCCACTGCCTCAAGTAATGCAATATATTATGTCCAGTTAAGTATACACACATGCACATATACATACACATACATGTTTATTGATCCACACATTATGTTGGGAGAGAGTGGAAAGAATAACAGGATAAATCTGGATGTTTCTGACTTGTCTCCAAAGGTTTATTTGCTTCTTTTTCTGTTTTTTTTCCATCTTTCTAAAAAGAAATTGCCTAACAGTTACTTCAGATCTGGTTTTTCTAATTTTGTGACAGAGTCTCTCACCTTATGGCAGAAATTTGACAATTCTGTACACTACTCTATTTAATTCTCTTTGGAAAAATAATGCCAAATATGGTAGTGGATCAATTTTTTTTTTTGCTGGGCAATGGGGGTTAAGTGACTTGCCCAGGGTCACACAGCTAGTATGTGTCAAGTGTCTGAGGCCGGATTTGAACTCAGGTACTCCTGAATCCAAGCTGGTGCTTTATCCACTGCGCCACCTAGCCGCCCCCAGATCAAAAAATTTTAACCCACTTTTGGACCCATCTTTTCACAAAAGAGGAAAACGGTGTAGTCTGGATTCTCAGAGTATACTCTTTCCATTCCTACCTTTGTTTTTTGCATGATGGATTGGAAATACAAACTAATTCATTAATTTTTTACTTATCCATTTATCCTGATAAAAACATATACTATGATGAGCTCCAGAAGAAACAGAAGGTAAAATCAGAAATGCCTCCCCTCCTCAAGGAATTTACAATAGAGTGGAGGATTATATTGTATATACCCACATGACTGTAATACAAATTATGTAAATATGAAAAGCAGGTGCAAATAGTATTGAGAATATAGATGAGGGAGAGTTTGTATGTGTTAGAAGCAGAGTTTTATACTGAATCTTTATGATTCTAAGCATGGCTTTCTGGGCACTGTGCCATAATGATTTTCATGAAGTATATACCACAACCATTATTGTCCTTTTCCTGCAGATGGAGAAACTGAGGTTCCCATAAGTTGAACTGAGGGAATATTTCATGGAGGAGGTAGAACTTGATCTTGGGATTCAAGGACAAAAAGGACTCATCATAGTAAAAACTGGAGGAATCAGAGAATGGAAACTATGCCAGTCACAGATAATGGTAAATAACAGTAGAGGGGCAGGTAAACATGAATGCATATGTTTAGTGGAAATTGAGTGGTTCAGTTTCTTTGGAGTTTTGAGAGCAGAATCAGGAGGAGCAAAAATTAAATCTTTCTATAGAAACGGGAGCCAAATCATATAGTGTCTTGAATTCCAGAATGTGTCTGACTTTATTAGCCAATAAGGAAAAATAGTTCTTTAATAAAGAAAATAACATTAATATAAAGAGTGGAGGAGTCAAAGAAGAATCCCATGCTTCTCACATGTACATCATTTTTTTCAGTTGCAATTCCCCATATGGAAGCAAGGTAAGACTTTCCCAGAATGTATGAAGCAGTTATATTCCCTGAGTTAGTGGATATAGTGTTGGGCCTGGAGTCAGGAAGGCTCATCTTCCTGAGTACAAATCTGGTCTCAAATATTAACTAGCTGTGTGACCCTGGGCAAGCCACTTAATCCTGTTTGCCTTAGTTCATCATTTATAAAATTAACTGGAGAAGGAATTGGCACACCACTATAGTATCTTTGCCAAGAAAACCCCAGATGAGGTCACAAGGAGTCAGAATGACTGAAAAGACTGAACAACACTTATCTGAACCTAGTAGACTGCACTATCATTTTTATTTCACCAACAGCAAAATGAAAGGAATTGGCCTAAGTGCCAGCACAGTAGCTTGGGAATAATGCTGGATTTGAGGTCAAAGAACCTTGGGAAAACAACACCTCCTCTCTGAGCCTCAGTTTCCTCATCTTTCATTTCTCATCCCCTTCATCCCTCTATTTTCCTTTCATTTCCTCCCTCCCTCCTTACCTTCTTTTCTTCTTTTCCATGGTGACATCATTTCGGAATATTATTCTGACTTTTCAGTTCTAGAAGGGCTTTAAAAAGTCTTAATAAATTAAGCATTATTCCTTTGACATGATTCATGTGGAGGGGGAAGTTTTGCCATGTAGGCCAAGGAATAATGAATGGGTGCCACAAGAGGGAGAGGCTGTGTAATAACTTTGATTATGCGACAAGTTACATGAAGAAGGCTTATGACCCTTTAGCCTTTTTAGTATAAAAAATAGTGATAATTTGAGAAGGGAAATAACATGAACACTTGGGAAGAGCTGAAAAGGTTTGCTAATGGTGTTGAGGTAAGGCTATGATTGAAAATAAGCTAAGGCTATGATTTACATTAGGGATTCCCAAGAGTTATAGATGAGAAGGGATTACATTCTAAGCAAGGGGAAGAAGTAAAACCATTAAGGCAGGAGATCGGTTCTTGAGTTTTGCTGAATATCAAGTAAGCAAATTTTCTTGGAAGGTAAAAATGTGTATCATGGAGAAATAAGCCTGTAATAAGAAACTGCAGTCATATTATGAAGGGCTTTAACTGCTAAACCTAGAAGTTTGCCTTTTATTTGAATGGTAATAGAGAATTATTAAAGGTTTCTGGGTAAGAGAGTGAAGAGTTTTTTTTTTTTTTTCCCTCAAAGCAATCTAGTACCTTAGACAATATTATTTTACTTTTTAGGACTCACAGTTCTTCCCTCAATCAAATCATATTTTATTTTAAAAGTATCTTTTTCCTTCCACTGTAATAATCTGATTCAGGACCCTTACCCACCTCAAAATTCAGTGTGACATACTTTGAATATTCAGTTTGGGAAATTATAACTTCGTCTTGCATCCCTTGTGAAAGTCTCCATTCAAAGACCATCAGGGAGAATTTTAAAAATTGTAAGTTATTTTAGACTAGCAAGCTGATTTTCACACACACACACACACACACACACACACACACACACACACACACACACTGCAAATGGAATGATTCTCAGCATTCTTATACCTACATATAAAAATTATATATTCTTCTAAAATTATAGGTGTTGAAGAGGTTATAAACATCACCTTTGGAATACTTAATGGTCTTAAAAACTTAATTATCCATGTTATCAAGAGACTTACTACAAGACTTTGAGACACATTGACTTTGTCTCTGAATCTTGACTAACTGACTCCACATGCAGTCATTCTAAGAGTGTCCTTTATAACATAGTTTTTGAAGTCCATGTTTGATGAATATAAAAGCTCTGACAACTCCTGTTTAGTCAATTGTTTCCCTCAATATCAACTTTATTTCTGATTTGATTCTGTGGCCTTGATAGCTTCTGAGTATCTCAAAAAAACCTTCACATACTTCATCTAGTTACCACTCCATGTAACTCCTCATCATATTAACTCTATTTTTACCTCAAATTCCATAGGTTCTGATAGAATACCTTAATCTGAGCAGTTTTCATATTTTCTGATATTTTTGAACCTTCCCCATTAAAGGCTAGCTGCTTTGCCAATGTCATTTTATTCAAATACATTAAGCTGGGGGTATGCTGTTACTGGAAATCTAATTTCCTCTTTCTGTTTTATTGGTTGGAAATCCTTCCTTTGACTGTGTATCTCATCAGCTTATTCAATATAGTATATGTTGGGTGGAGGTACCTTTATGCTGGTAACTATTTAACAACTAGCTCTTGAAAAAAGCACATAAATTACATTAAGTATTTTTAACATAAAAGCTAAGTTTAATACACATTTTTAAAATTGTCTCCATTACTTCTTTTTTTTTTTTTTGCAGAGCAATGAGCGCTAAGTGACTTGCCCAGGGTCACATAGTTAGAACATGTCAAGTGTCTGAGGCTGCATTTGAACTCAGGACCTCCTGAATTCAGGGCCAGTGATCTGTCCACTGCAACACCTAGCTGCCCCTCCATTACTTCTTAAATATAGATAATGAACACAAAGATATACCAACCCTAGATTTATAGCATTTTCTGTTTTCTGAGGTATAAATGTTTGAATTGAAATTTTAATAATCACATCTCTTGGGGTGGCTAGGTGGCGTGGTGGATAGAGCACCAGCCCTGGAGTCAGGAGGACCTGAGTTCAAATCTGGCCTCAGACACTTAACACTTAGTAGCTGTGTGACCCTGGAAAAGTTACTTAACCCCAATTGCCTCAACAAAAAAAATAAATAAATAAATAAAAATAATCACATCTCTTGAGGCCGTTGGAACTAGCTTCGACAGACCCCTGGGTGTATTCCTGTAGTAAAATTTTGGGAAGACTTGGAAAAAATGTGTCATAGATGGGAAGGCCTGTTTTATCTGAGGTCTGAGTCATTAGAAGGACCTTTTAAACAAGTGAAATTATAGAAGAACATGCAAGTTTGAGAGCTTATTATGGAAGTGAAGTTTAGATATATTCTTTGTTTGCAAAGGCCGCTGCTGTAACTATTATTTAATATGATAAGTTCTATGGAAAATGATCATGGCCTATCAGTAACAGCTCACAACAACGGGTAAAATTTTCCCCTGAATTTCCAATTTTAATTTAAATTTCTTCAAAAGTATTGATGTACACTATCAGATACTATTGATATATTTATATTGAGCTTGCCAATTAAGTATGTAGCATATTAATAAATAATTTAAAAATATATAATCATAACATATAATCACCATCATATATTGTTGTATTGGTAATTACTATTAATTTATTAATTTGAATGAAAACATGAATACTAAGATAAAAGGAGAAATATATATTTATATATGTACATACATACATACATATATGTGCGTGTATTTGTGTGTAAAGTGAATATAACCCAATATCCTCATAACAAACCTCATATGCAATGTGATATTTCTAGTTGAAAAAAGCATTTTTTTTATTTTTTTGGCAGGTCAATGGGGGTTATGTGACTTGCCCAGGGTCACACAGCTTGTAAGTTTCAAGTGTGCAAGGTTGGATTTGAACTCAGGTCCTCCTGAATACAGGGCTGGGACTTTATCCACTGTGCCACCTAGCTTCCCCTTTCTGACGTATTTTTATATCTTTTTAAAAATAGTACAACACATTATAAGGAATTATTTTAAAATTACCAACAGCTTGTAAACATTTTAATAGTATCTTCAAACTAGTAAATGAAGACATAACAGAACTGAGCAAAACCCCCTGACAGGGAAACTGAGTCAACTCATCAGAATAAGATCTGAAGTAATTACCTCAAACCCCTTTACCTAGTCTTCTGTTCTACAAAAGTCTTTCCTTCCCCCCACCACTAGCATGACTAATAACAAGTTTCCAATTAGAACAGCTCAATCCAAGCTCTGAAAACCTCCCTGCTAGAATCAGGTAAGAAACCTCTAAAAACATACCAAACGTTAATGATTTTGGGAGAGGTATCCCATTACCTCCAAGCCACAGGCAGGCTTCCAAATTTCACTGTGGAGCCCAACTCCCCATAATTTTCTCTGACTACTTCATTTTGTCTCTCCTCTTCATAAAGTTAGCTTACTATAGTATAGTGTTATATTTTGAGATTCTTGCTTCCTTGTATTGAATTATTGGTATTCCAGACTTCCCTAAGTCTATCTTAAGACACAGATGTTTTTCATGATTTTTTTTTCTAATTTTGAACTATAAAGTTATCAGGTATTCCCAGAAGGTGGGATAAATTTAATATACGTAAAGCCCCAAAGCCTTAACTTGCAAATAATGATTTTAAACAGGACTGATACTTCATGGAAAACTTTGAAGTAAATTCTATTGAGATATAATTTGAAATGCATTCTATTTAGATACAATTGTATGGCTTATGCAGCCTATCACTTATCTTCCTTCCTTTTCTCCTATTTGTTATTACCAACACATAGGTAAATAGGAGCTTGCTTCTTGATAGTTCTTCTACCTACTTCTTATTCCCAGCATATTATTGTAATCCTTTCTTTGTAACGTTATTATCATTTTCCAGCAGCCAATTGTGATATCAGACATAGTATTTTGGATGCAGTTGGAGAACAGATTAGCTGCCATGAAGTGAAGGGTTTTCATGTGGATTTCCTGAGAAAGTCAGGGCAGGGAAAGGAAAAACAAAGATAGGACACAGAAATGGGATTGTGACATTCACATTAAAGTTATGTTGCACGCAGCACTACACTATTTAAAGATATAACAATTCTTTAGGTTTTCTCTATGTATTTTTCCCACAAATCCTTTCTAAAAAGTTTGTCATTCCTAACTATTTTAAAGTTTTATATTAGAGGTTTGGTGTGGAATAGATAGTGACCTGGTCTCTACAGAAAAAAACTGGATTCATATCCCACTTTTGAATACTGAGTGAAATTAAACTACATTTGACTATCATTCATTTTTCCATTAACAATGGCAACATTTCTTCACAGAGCAAGAAGCAGAAAGGGGCAAAGGAGGAAGGTATACTCATGTGGCAGGGCAGATATCAAAAAGATTTCTGTGGTAGATGTGTATATAGCAATTACATGTTCTATAAACCCTTGTGATAGTAAGGACTTCTTTTCACTTGTTTCCTCTCACTTTTTATCCAAAGAGATAAAAAACATATCAGATTTAAGGGGGTGGGGGGTTGGGAAGAAGTGTTTCCCCACTCCATAATAGTTTTTTAATGGTTTTCTTTGAGTAGAAGTAATGGCAGCTGCATGTGTTGCACCAATTCCAGGATTGTAGAATCACTAGACATTTTTATCCTTTATTTCCCTTTATGATTCTGAATAACAAATTAAAAAAAAAACCTATACCTGTACTTCCCAAGGCCAAAAAAATAGTAGTCACCTAGAGAAGTAATGGAATATTCTGGAAAAAAACAGAAAAGCTACAAGGGATTCCCCAAGTGGTCAAAGAGGGTTATTCATGCAAAACTTCATTCTTAAGTTTGAGTATTCCAGTTATGTTACAGATTTCCTAGCCAAAACATTCTAGTCTTCTAACAAGAGAATGAAGAGTTCATGCAGTGACAGCTTAAATGGTCTCATGAATAACTCCAAATTTTGGGATTTACAGAACAATTCTTTCCATGGAAAATAAATTTTCTGAAGAGTGTCTTTCTCAGAGAGAAAAGGTAATTTGTGGCCCACAGATCTGAATACTTTGCATTTTATGCATTTTCTATGGGGTACATCTACACTTGATGTAATCATTAATTTAAAGTCATCACTTGGAGAAACAATGGTCTTGACGTCATGTCTTCCATTTAAATATATAATTCAGAATGTTCAAGCACGACGGGAAAGAGATTGCTTGTTAATCAGTCATAATATATATTTCCTTTTTTGGGGGGGGTACAAATCATAAGACAGCAATGATTCAGGAGGAGTTATGAAGGGCACTATGAAAAAGTGGAAGCTACAAGTTGTGTTAACAGCTTATGGTTCCTAACAGTCTTTTGCATTTAATGGGTTTTTTTATTTGTTTGTTTTTCCTAGGGAGCAAATTGTCTATCCTGTACTTAAGGTAATATTTCCCCTTAGCAGATACTCAGGATCGTAGGCCCCTATTATCCATAATTTTAGGATAAATATATGTATTAACATTCATGATATTCCAAAAGTAACCTCTGATTGAATTTATATTGAGACAAGGGTACAGACCTTGTAGGATATATGCTGAAATTGGATCCTGTTCATGTAAGCCTTGGGTTTAGAAGTCTGTTGACCACAGTGATGACAACCTCTTTTACAGAGATGGACCTCAGATGGTTTTCCTATAAACTTACAGGAAGGTATAATAACTGTGGACTAAGCATATGATCATGTAGTAGTGGTTGTAAAAGAGAAATTTATCTGAAACTGTTACTTTTGGGACCCAGCCGGTCCTGGTAGATCTAGGCATATAAAATGGTGAGCAGAAAAGTCTAATCTTACTTTGTGCATTGGGAAAAAGTTTTGGAAAAAAATCACAAAGTGTGTAGCTTTACTATCATTTTTGTTTGTTTGTTTTGTGGGGAAATGATGGTTAAGTGACTTGCCCAGGGTCACACAGCTAGTAAGTGTCTAGTGTCTGAGGCTGGATTTGAACTCAGGTCTTCCTGAATCCATGACTGGTGTTTTATCCATTGTGCCACCTAGCTGTCCCTAAAGGGTGTAGCTTTACTGGAAAGCAATGAAAATGTTAAAGGGATCTAAAAAGAAAAGGATTAGAGGACATTGGATTATTAGTTTGCAGGAGATTGAATTCCTATGATGTAAATATAAGGTTTTTGCTGTCAAAAAGCTGGCAGGTTGATCAGCATTAAGCTGGAGAAAGCAGAAATAAAAAGGCTTCATTTATAGGAGGGTTGATTCACAGAAATTATATTTCTTGTAATGATTACATACATTTGATCAGAATTCACATGCATTGTCTTTAGTTTTGTGATATGCTTCATTTTAATGCTTTTGTGAAATTGCATAAAAACATTTTGAAGTGTGTAACTATGATGTTTGATTATAGGAAACACATATAATGACTTCCCCTTGCCAAAAGAAGTGAGGTTTGGTCTTCAAGATGTTATCAAAACATAGTCAATATCTAGTGTAATTGTATCTGTCCTTCACAGTTGATCTCACATTTTAAATTCCTAAAAGGCAAAAGAAATTACATGTTAAATCATGTCATATTGTAAGAATGCTGTTTGTTACAAGGCAAAATGTTATTTTCCTGTACTCCAGGCAGGCACTCTAGACCTATTCAGCTGCACTACAAAGCAGTACTGTTATATAGAAGGTGGTTCCATGAGGGCTTGTTAAATGCACACATTTATTTTCCAGTGCTTAGCACAGGGTCTGCCACATCATAAGCACTAAATCTTATTCATTCATTCTTTAATTCAATTCATTCATTCATTCATTCATGACTCAGATTGAATTTAAAGTAACCATGAAAAAGTTTAAAATCTTATGTTATGGACAAAAAAGTCACATATGCTCTCCTGTGCTAATAATAATGGAATAGTTTCTTCAATATTAGAATGTGTCATAAATAAGTTCTAGAAGAATGAAGCTAGACAAGGATGGCCAGACAGCAAGGTCAATAGTAAAAATGAATATGACTTACATTCTTTGAAAAATAGAGAATATTCCTTATCTCTCAGCAAAATTTCCCAAAGGCAGCTTTTATGCCCCCTTTAGTTCCATTCCCCAAAAATGTTATTGTCATCCATTTTGGGATATGCTTTCATTTAATGCTCCCTTTCCTACCTCTCTCCACCCTACATAGATTTCTTAATTGTTTGCCAAGCTTACATCTGCAACAACTTACCAAAAATATATAGTTATAATTAATGTATAGCAAATGCAAAGAGATTGTAATGTTCTTGCTGGCCAGTGTGATGTGTAATAAAATGTGTTCTTATTTATTTTCTATTAGCATAGAATCACAGGAATAGTCATTTCCTAGTTTTGACTCTACTGTATCCTTGCCTTTGCAAAGAAGCATAAATACAACAGAGATAATAGATGACAGACCATGATATTAAAGTTGTTTCCAGAACAGTAATAATCTCCATTTAAAGGGACTCACATGAAAAACCTTGTCATCCTCACCCTGTTTTGCAATTTGTGAAACTCAACATTCAATGCACCTATCTCACTTGCTCCATTATTAAAAACAATAACACATTTATTTGTGATATGCCTCTGTCCAAACCAAAAAAGATATGCTTCTATTACCTAAAAAGAAAAGCCATAGATCCATTTTTTAAAATCTCTGTCAAGTGGGTGTGAAATACTTGTTACTCATGATGCTGTCAATATTTAATTCACCAGGGTTTCTGACTGGCTGTCAGACTTTCTCATCTGATGAAAGGCATCATGCAGTGTGCCACTTTCTATTCTACCATGTGTATTCCAATTATCTTGTCACTAGTCAGTAAAACAAAACTAATTTTGAGTAGCCCTTACCTAATTAGCAGCTTTCACCCTGGTGCAAATCGTAGCAAGTAGGTTTGTGCCACCTGCCAGCAAAAGATTTTTGTTTGGAGTCTGATGCTGCCATTGTTTTTGAAAGATAAATGTTGGAGATGGAGATAATTACATACCTACATACCTACATACATACATACATATATGCATGCATGCATACCCTCATACACACATGCATGCATACACACATACATGTATATATAATACATGTTTGTTTAAAGAAGCATATATATCGGGGCAGCTAGGTGGTGCAGTGGATAGAGCACCAACCCTGGAGTCAGGAGGACCTGAGTTCAAATCCGGCCTCAGACACTTGACACCTACTAGCTGTGTGACCCTGGGCAAGTCACTTAACCCCAATTGCCTCACTAAAAAAAAAAAAAGATGCATGTATATCTATGTAAAAATGTATGTATACACATAAATATACATATTCAATTCTTCTTTAATGAAAAGTCAGTTGAAGATGTATGTGTCACTTCATGAGAAGAAAGGCTAAAGTTCCCAGTATTCAAAATTTTATTAAATAAAACAGAATATTTTTTATATTTACTGTATAGTAGCCAACAGAGACCAAAAGGGCCTAACCTCTCCCTCCTTCCTTTGCATATACAAGCCATAGGTGAGTAGAAGTAAATAGAAGAAGGAAAGATGGATTACCACACTTTTCTAATAATTAAGAACCATAATAATCATAACTGGTATTCAAAATTTTTATGTTTACAAAGTACTATACACGTGTTATCTTATTTTAACTTCACAATAACCCTGACAGGTAGATGCTATTATTATCATCTGTTATATACTGGAGACCAAAGGCTGAGAGAGTTTACTGATTTACAGATAGTAAGATACCTAGTAAGTGTCTTAGGAATGTTTTGAATATAAGTCTTCTAGCACCCATGTTCAGCATTCTTTTTACTGTACCACCAGGACTGTGGTCTTTCTATATGCAATGAGTTGCAGTCTTGAAACTTTATATTTTTCAGGCTATAATAGTTAGAAATTTTCCTTGTGAAATATCTATGGTCAAATGAATGTAAATGTTCTTGAAAACTAGGTTTCAAAAAGAGAAAGCTCATTTCAAAAAGTGGGTTATTTCCTACTTCATTTCCCACATTTCTCCAAGCCAAGGAGCCCTGCCTCTTCAGCTTAGTGTTCTATTATATTATTAAAATTTGTTTTGTAATGAAATCTTGATAGAACTCAAAATTATTTCTATTTAGAAAATGGCCATTTGCTGCAAGGCTGTGATGTTAAAAGAAAAAAAAAAGACTTGCTCTGCTTGATTCTAAGGTCTCTCAGTTAGAGGGTGAAGCCTAATAAACTTGCAGGAAAATCTCTGGATTTACATAGTAATAGTAGAAGAATTTCTTCCATTACTGCATACAAACAGCATTATTACACTCTGTCTAAATGGTTCTCAAAAGATACCATTATCATTTCTGACAACTCTCTCATATGGAGAGACTGGATTCCTTTAGCTCTCTGAGATTTCTGTTAAAACTGAGAAATGAACAGGGTAGTTGAGCCAGTGACCTCAAATAGCCCATAAGATATAAAGATTTTTTTCTTAATGTCTGCATAAATTCTAAAATAAACCTTCAGTGTTAAAACTATTCTTTTGGCAAAGGAGATTATCTCTCCTGTGTAGTTAGAATATACACATTTCTCTGTGCACAATGGAAAATTTCACTCTATATATTTTTCTTAGGGTGCATATTAAAGCCAGATAATTCATTCATTATAATATAAACTCTTTGAGGATAAGGATTATCTTTTTTGTATTTGTATTCATAGAGATGAACATAGTGGTTGATGCAAGTAACATTGTTTATTTTTCATTTATTAATATTAATAAAGTAATTAATATTTTAAATATATAATTCATTCATCTTTTCAAACCAGTTAGATCAGATAAAATATACTACTGAGTTTACAATTCAGGGGTCACTTTATATCAACTAGTTATATTTATGAAAAGGAAAAACCTTTTCAAATTACACAATTTGCTATAGGGTCCAGAATAAATGATGAATAGTATGTAGGGTATAGCATAAGTCATAGTACAATTTTTAGCTTATTATTTTAAATTGTGATAGGTCACCCTGTATTTACATATACCAATTGTTCAACAGGGAACAAAAGCAAAAAAAAATGGCTATTCTCTGCCATCAATCACTAGCAGAAAGCTTTGCAGTGGAGTGTTGGATTTTACATCAGAGGACATAGGTTCAAATGCTAGCAATAGCTAACATTCACATACTTTATAACCTTGGAAAAGTTGCTAGGGGGCAGCTAGGTGGTGCAGTGGATAGAGCACTGGCCCTGGATTCAGGAGTACCTGAGTTCAAATTCAGCCTCAGAAACTTGACACTAACTGTGTGACCTTGGGAAAGTCACTTAACCCCCATTGCCCAAACCCCCCCCCCCCCAAAAAAAAAAAGAAAAGTCACTACAACCTCTTTGGACTTGTGTTTCCTACCTTTAAAATGAGATGGTTGGAAATCATCACCCTCAAGATACTTTCTAATTCTAAACCTATGTTCAATATGATTTTTATAACATATTAAAATGTTCATAGACCATGACTAATTTAAATAAATTAATGTATTCACATTGAATATGAGATACAACAGAGGAAAACTTGGAGAAAATAATTTTAGATGATTAACAAAATTGTAATCTAGATTGCAGGGGACTGAAAAGTAACTGGTAAAATACAAAGGGGAGGGGAGGGGAGCCTGAATTACTGAAGAAAAGCATTAAATGCTCAGAGATCCAGCCACGATTACTATAAAAAGAGTCACAAGACAACCCCTACAGCAGTAGAACCCACAAAAAGATGGGCTGAGATTATTTTCCAGCCAAAGACAGCATAGAAGATCTACAGGAGGGGTCCCCTGCACTGGTCTTGGAGTGGAGTCCAACAATGACATCATGATCTTTCCAACACAGACCCAGCCCAGGAAGGCTGTGCCAGGGAAACTTAACCCCAGCCTCAGAATTGGCTGCAGCATGACCATCTTCTGGAACTAAACTTATGTGAGGTAAAAGTATTGAAGAGCTAGACAGGAGGAAATTACAGGGGTGTCTGTGGGACCTAAGGAGAAATTTGGCAGTCCTATCCCAGAAGGCAACCAGGAAGAAATCTTGAGGGGCAGGAGGTCCAGGTTGGGAAGGGGCGCGGGCTCATAAGAGCTAATAAGTACAGCACACAAAGTTTTGCTTTTGGTCTGGTTAATTAGAAACTTGGCCTGAGGTTATCTTCAGACCACAGAACAGGCCAGGTGAAAGAAAAACCTGCCCTTCCTTAAAATGAAATACATGGCCTGAGTTCAAGTCTGGCCTCAGACACTTGACATTTACTAGCTGTGTGACCTTGGGCAAGTCACTTAACCCCAATTGCCTCACCAAAAAAAAAAAAAATTAAATACATAGGACCTTCTGAAGCTTGGGGCAGTGTAGTTTGGAAGGAGGACCACACTATAGGAGGGAGTTAAAAGTCAAGTAAAAGAAGGACAAGATGAGCAAGCAGAGAAATTTGAGAACCATAGAAATTTTCTTTAGTGACAAAGAAGATTGAGGCACACACTCAGAAGACGATAGCAATGTCAGGGCTCCAAAATCTAAAGCTTCCAAGAAAAATATGTATAGGGCTCAGGCCACAGAGGGGCCCAAAAAGGACTTTGAAGACAAAGTAAGAGAGGTAGATGAAAAAATGGAAAGAGAAATGAGAGTGATGCAGGAAAATCATGGGCTAAAAGTCGGCAGCTTGAAAAGCCAAATGGAAAAGGAGAAACAAAAGCTCTCTGAAGAAACTAATTGCTAACAATTAGTATTGAACAAATGGAAGCTAATGACTTTATGAGAAATCAAGAAACAATAAAGCAAATACAAATGAATAAAAAATAGAGGAAAATGTGAAATATCTTCTTGGAAAAACTGCTGACCTGGAAAATAGATCCAGGAGAGATAATTTGAAAAGTATTGGACTAACAGAAAACATGGATCAAAATAAGAGTTTAGACATCATTTTCCAAGAAATTGTCAGAGAAAATTGCCCTGATATTCTAGAAGCAGAAGGTAAAATAGAAATTGAACAAATTGAACAAATCCACTAATCACCTCCTAAAAGAGATGCCAAAATGATAAATTCCAGAAGTATTATAGCCAAATTACAGAGCACCTGGGTCAAAGAGAAAATACTGCAAGCAGCCAGAAACAAAAAATCCAAATACTGTGGACCCAAGGTCAGGATAACACAGGATCTAGCAGTTTCTATATTAGAGTATCAGCTGGCATAGAATATGATATTCTGGAGGGCAAAAGAATTGGAATTATAAACAAAAATCACCCACCCAGCAAAATTGAGTATTATCTTTCAGGAGAAAAAAAAATAGAAATTCAACAAAAAAGATGACTTAAATGTATTTGTAATGAAAAGACCTGAACTGAATAGAAAATTAACCATATTTCTGCATTAATCATGCTGTGAATGAAGAATTAGAGGAAAAAAGGAAAAACCTCAAAAAAGAAAAACAAACAAAAATAGAAATAGTATGGTTCAATCTGCATCTAGATGCTGCAGTTCTTTTTTTCTAGATTTAGAGAGTATTTTCCATCATGAGTCCTTTGGGACTGTCTTGGACCATTGTATTGCTAAGAAGAGTCAAGTCTATGATGGTTGATCAAAATACGATGTTGTTGATACTGTGTACAATGTTCTCCTTTTTCCGTTCCGTTCATCTCACTCAGCATCAGTTCTTGTAAGTACTTCCAAGTTTCTCTAAAATCTGCCTGGTCATCATTTCTTACAGCACAGTAGTATTCCATTATTTTAATATACCACAACTTGTTCATCCATTGCCCAATTGATGGGCAACCCCTCAATTTCTAATCCCTTGCTACCATGAAAAGAGCAGCTATAAATATTTTTGTGTTTGTGGGTCCTTTTCCCTTTTTTAATGATCTCTTTGGGAAAAAGAACAGGGTGTTATTGCTGGGTCAAAGTATATGCACAGCTTTATAGCCCTTGGAAAACTTTTTTTTCAAGCAGAAGCAAGAGTAATGTAAGGTGGTGAAGATGATTGATGATGATGGATTGATTAATGAATTGATGATGATTGGAGGAACATGAGGATTATTGATGAGGATTAATTGATAATGATGACTGATTGATGAGGAGGAGGTCTGAAAGGAAGATTGACAACAATGAGGATTGACAGGGATAATAATGAGGATTGATGGTTGATGCCTGATTAATGATTGATTAATTGATGATGGCAAAATATGTGGTACTTATTTTGCTGGGCTATTGTGAGGAAAATTCTTTGTCAAGTTTAAGGTTCTATATAAAAGTCATCTATTACTGTTGTTGCACTAATTAACCTCATGGGTTCCTTGTAAAGAAATCTGTCTTGAAAGTACTATATGAATGTATTTTACTATAAAAATTATGAACAGGATACTATCAGAAATATCTGAAGGGACCGGAATGAGCTGATGCAAACGTGAAATCTGCTGTATATAAAATAACAGTAATAATGTGAGATGTTCTGCTGTGAATGACTTGGTTATTTTCAGAATTGCAAAGATCCAAGATAACTCTGAAAGAATTATGAAAATTGCAGTCCATCTACAGAGGAAGTGATCGTATCTGAAAAGAGATTGAAACATATTTTTGATAGTTCCTTATTCTGAAGTTTTGTTTGTGTGTGTTTTCTTTCACAACCTGGCTAATGTGGAGATGTTTTGCAGGACTACTCATGAATAACTTATATTGAATATCTTTAGTTCTTGGGGAGTGGAATGGGGAGGGAAAATTAAAAAAAATTATATCAAAATATGTTGTTTACATGTAATTTGGAAAAAGGAAAATTATGACTCAAAAAATAATCCAGAGGTGAGAAAACAAGGAAAGATAGCTTCCCTACCCTAGCAGGGAGTATGATTTAAAGAAAGAGGACAGGAGTAGCATGATGAGTTGTTGGGATAATAAAATCAAGTGACTTTTTAAAGGTAGAAATGGGCAAAAGTAAATGGGCAAATATGTCCATAGTCAAAACTATTATATGTATATGGTTAAATATTCCATGGTTTAATACATGAGTACAATATATAGTTTTAATAAACAATTTAAATGAACATTAAATTAGCTCCAGAATATATTATAATACATTTGAGAAATGGGATGACATTTTTATCATAAAAGTATTTTATTTTGCAGTTACATGTATAGTTTTCAACATTTATTTTCATATGATTTTAGTTAAAAATTTTTCTCTTTTCCGGCTTTTGCTCCCCTCTCCCCAAGACAGAAAGCAATCTTATATGTCTTATACATGTACAATCACATTAAATATATTGCTACATTAGTCATGTTTTGAAAGAGGAATCAGAACAAAAGGGGAAAACATCAAAAAACAAACAAAAATTATAAACAGTATGGCTCAATTTGCATTTAGAATCCACAGTTATTTTTCTAGATATGGAGAACATTTTCCATCATGAGCCCTTTAGAGTTACCTTGCATCATTGTATTGCTGAGAAGAGTTAACTCTATCACAGTTGATCATCACACAATGGTGCTCTTACTGTGTACAATGTTCTTCTGGTTCTGCTCACTTCACTCAGCATCAGACCACTTAAGTCTCTCTAGGCTTTTCTGAAATCTGCCTGGTCATCATTTCTTACAGCACAATATTATTCCATTACATTCATATACCAAAACTTGTTCAGCCATTTCCCAATTGAAGGGCATCCCCTCTATTTCCAATTTTTTGCCATCACAAAGAGAGCTTCTATAAATATATTTTTTTTTACATGTGGGCCCTTTTGCCTCTTCTATGATCTCTTTGTGATACAGACCTAGTAGTGGTATTACTGGGAAAAAGGGTATGCAAAATCCCATAGCCCTTTAGGCATATTTCCAAATTGTTCTCCAGAATGACTGGATCAATTCAAAACTACTCCTGCAATGCATTAGAGTTCTAATTTTTCCACAGTTCCTCCAACATATATTATTTTCCTTTTGATAGGAGTGAGGTGGTATCTCAGAGTTTAAATTTTCATATCTCTAATCAATAGTGATTTAGAGCATTTTTTTCATATGGCAATAGGTTGCTTTTATTTCTTTATCAGAAAACTGCCTGTTCATATCATGTAACCATTTCTAAATTGTGCAATGGCTTTCATTCTTATAAATTTGATTTAGTTCCCAATAGATTTTAGAAATTAGGCTGTAAATATAGTAAATATTGTTTCCCAGCTTTCTGCTTCCCTTCTAATTTTGGATGCATTGCTTCTGTTTTTTTTTTTAATTTAATGTAATCAAAATCATCCATTTTGCATTTCATAATAAAATCCGTCTCTTGTTTGATTATAAATTCTTCTCTCCATAGATCTGAGTGGTAAACTATTCTGTCTTCCCCTAATTTACTATGGTTTCACCCTTTATGTCTAAATCATGTACCCATTTTGACCTCAGTTTGGTATACGGGGTAAGATGTTCATCTATGCCTAGTTTTTGACATACTATCTTTCACTTTTCCCAGCATTCTTTGTCAAATACTGAGTTTCTATTTCAGAAATTGGAGTCTTTGTGTTTATCAACCAGTAGCTTACTATAGTCACTTACTACTGTGCCTCCTGTGCCTAACCTATTCCCTTGATCCACCACTCTTTCTTAGCCAGTACCAAATAGTTCTGATGACTTCTGCTTTATAGAATAGCTTCAGATTTGGTATGGTGAGCACACCTTCCTGTGCATTTTTCATTAGTTCCCTTGATATTCTTGACCTTTTGTTTTTCCAAATGAATGTTATTATTTTTCAAGTTCTATAAAATAATTTTAGGTAGTCTAATTGATATGCACTGAACAGGCAAATGAATTAAGGCAGAATAGTAATTTTATTATATTAGCTTTGTCTATCCATGAGCAATTGATATAATTCATTATGATTACATTATATTAAAGATTTTGCACAAACAAATCAATATAACCAAGATTATAAGGAAAACAGAAAGCAGGGAAATAATGTTTTACAGTCAGTGTTTCTGATAAAGGCATACTTTCTCAAATATATAAGAACAAAAGTCATTCGCAAATTGAGAAATGACCAGAGGATATGAATAGGAAGTTTTCAGATACAGAAACCAAAGTTATCCATAGCTGTATGAAAAAAAAATGTTCTCAAACACTATTTTTAAATTTTCTATTTAGAAATTAATTTTTCCTAAATTGCATGTAAAAACAACTTTTAAAGTCTATTTTAAAACTCTGTATTCCAAATTCTCTTTCTCCCACCCTCCACATGCTCCTTTAAGAGCATCAATTAATTCAATATAAGTTATACATGTTTAGTCATGCAAAACATTTCCACATTAGTCAGGGTGTGAAAGAAAACAGACAAAAAATTTAAATAAGGAACTAAAGAAGAATATGTTTCAATCTGTTCTTTCTCTGGAGATGGATTGCTTTTTTCATAAGTTCTGCAGAGTTGTCTTGGCTCATTTTATTACTGAAAATAACTAAGTGATTCACAGCAGATCCTCTTACAATATTACTGTTATTTGTATACAGTACATTTCACTTTTCATCAGCTCATTTAAGATTTTTCAGGTTTTCCCCATAGCATCCTGCTCATAATATCTTACAGCACAATAGTGTTCAATTATAATCTCATCCCACAATTTGTTCAGCCACTCCCCTATTCATGGTCATCTCCTCAATTTTGAATTCAACTTCCTTTTTAAAAAAAAAAAATCTTTTTGGAGACCAACCCAATAGTGTTGTTACTAGGTCAAAGAGTATTCATGGCTTTATAGCCCTTTGGCCATAGTTCAAAATTTCTCTACAGAATTTTTGAATCAGTTTACAACTTTACCAAGTATGTATTAATGACTCATTTCTCCCATATCCCTTACAACATCTGCCATTTTCCTCTGGTGTCCTATTATTATCCAATCCAATAGGTATGTGGTAGTACCCAGAATTGTTTGGATCTGGATCTCTTCAGTCAATAGTGAGTTAGAGCATTGTTCTTCATATGGGTAGAGGCAGTCCAGATTATGTCGTCAGAAAACTTCATATCCCCTGATCATCTCTCATTTTAGGAATGGCTCTTATTTTAACAAATTTGACTCAGTTCTCTATGTGATTGAGAATTGAGGGCTGTTAGACAAATTTGCTTCAAATTTTTACCACAGTTAATATTGCTAACAGTATTTCCCTTTATCCTATCCCCTCCTCATGATATTTACTCTATTTTATATCTACTTTCACCCTATCTCTCCACAAAAGTGTTTTGCTTCTGACTGCCATCTCCTCCAATTTGCCCTCCCTTCCTTTGATCCCCCCTTATCTCATTCCACTCCTACTTATGCAATTGAGTGTGTATGTAATTCCCTCTTTGAGCCAATTCTGATGAGAGAAAGAATTACTCACTCCCCAGCATCTCCACCATCTTCCCTTTTTTTTGCTTCTTTTACGTATGATACTTTGCCCAATTTCATCTTTACCATTCCCTTTTTACTATTGTATTCCTCTCACCCCTTAATTTTATTTTTAATGATATCATCTTTTCATATTCAACTCACACCTGTGCCCTCCAACCAGCTGCCATAATAATGAGAGTGTTCTTATGTGTTATGTCTAATTTAAGATTCTAAATGTGGATTCTAATGTGTTCCCCCAGTTTGGGGGAAACTGACTAAAAATCACTGATAAAACGAGTTTAGGTTTTTAAGGGTTTATTGGAAAATAGAAAGAAAAAGATTGAGAACAGAATTCTAACAGCCTGGCATTCCTATCTTTCCTCAAATTTCCTGTGAAGTCCTCTGCCGCCACCACCATCAAGTCCGGAAGCCAAAAAGGCCAGCGCTCCCAGCGCAGGCTCACTTTCCTCCTTCCTGTCTCCTCCCAGACCATAGGAGGCTCCTCCAGTTGATTGGCTGGTAGACTTGATAGACAGCACCCATGAGCAAACGTCATTTCCTGATGCCAAGGAAAAGCCACAATGCCTCTGAGGCATTTTCCTCATGGTGGAGCTCTCCACAGCAAGTCTCCAGTAGGTGGCGTCATTCCAATCATTCCAGTTACAATTATAATCTTCCCATGTAGTAATGTAAAAAGTTTAATTTTTTAATGTGCCTTATGATTTCTTTTTCCTGCAACCTTTTTATGCTTCTCTAGGGTCTCATAATTAAAAGTGAAATCATCTATTCAACTCAAGTCTTTTCATCAAGAATGCCTGAAATCCTCTTTTTCATTGAATTGCCATTTTTTCCTATGAAAGATTTTACAGTTTTGATGGGTAGGTGATTCTTGGTTGTAAGTCCAGTTCCTTTGCCTTCTGGAATATCATATTCCAAGACCTTCAATCCTTTAATGTAGAAGCTGCTAGATATCATGTGATGCTGATTGTGTCTCCACGATACTTGAATTCTTTCTTTTTTGGCAGCTTGCAATATTTTCTCCTTGACCTGGGAGCTTTGGAATTTGGCTATAATATTGCTGGAAGTTTTCATTTTGGGATCTCTTTGAGGAGATGATCAGTGGATTCTTTCAATTTCTATCTTACCTTCTAATTCTAGAATATCAAGGGAATTTTCCCTGATAATTTCTTGGAAGATGATGTCTAGGCTCTTTTTGTTGATCATGGCTTTCAGATAGTACAATAATTTTCAAATTATCTCTCCTGGATCTGTTTTCCAGATCAGTTATTTTTCCAATGAAATAATTCCTATTCCCTTTTGTTTGTTCATTCTTTTGTTTTTACTTCATTGTTTCTTTATTTCTCATAATCATTAGCTTGCATTTTCTCAGTCACAATTTTTAAGCAATTATTTTCTTCAGAGAGCTTTTGTACTTCCTTTTCTGTTTTGCCTATTTGATTTTTCAAGTTGATGACTTTTTTCTATGATTTTCTTTCATCCCTCTCATTTCTCTTTCTATGTGTTACTCTACCTCTCTTACTTTATTTTCCAAGTCCTTTTTGAGCCCTTCTATGGCCTGAGATCCATTCAATTTTTTCTTGGAAGCTTTAGATGTAGGAGCTTTGACTTTGTTATCTTCTTCTGATGGTGTATGTTGATCTTCCTTGTCACCAAAGAAACTTTCTAGGGTCAGCATTTTTTTCTGTTTGCTTGTTTTCCCAGCCTATTTCTAGACTTTTAACGTTTTGTTACAGTGGGACACTGCTTCCAGATTGGAGGGTGCACTGTCCTAATCTTCAGGGGGGTTTAAACGGATGTTTTCTGAGATACTTATAGGAATTTGTAAGTTTTTAATTCTTCTAAGGTGTTATGATTTAAGGAGAGGTATGTTAACCACTCTCCTAGCTTCTTCTCTTGTCTGCAAACAAGTACAGGACTGCTTCTCTGCCTTGGAACCTGAAACAGAGTCCTGATCTACTGTGGTTACAAGCTCTGGTGTACTTGTGTTCCTTTCCTGCCTGGAAACACCACCCAAGAATGCTGCCTGGTTGTAAGGATGGGTAAAAAAAACAGAGTCCTGCCTCAGAGCCAGCAAAGAGATCACTGTAATCTCCCCCTGGCCAACCACATGATGCCCTAATATTTCATGGGATTAGTTCCAGAAGGAACTTCTGCAGAAGTTGATTCAGAGGCTCCCAAGGCCTGCTTTTCTGGGGTTGGGTTTGCACTGGCATGGCCCATGCTGGGATGCACTCCACTCTCACCCTAGTCCAACAAACCTTTCCTGTTTACTTTCTAAGTTGTCTTTGACTGGAAAATGATTTCATTTTATCTTTTTGTTGGTTCATATGCTCCAGGAATTATAATATGACATTATTTGAAGGTTTTTGGAAAGGTCTGGGGGAGAGATCAGGCTAGTCACTGCCTTTCCTCTGCCATCTTGCCTCTGTCCCCAGCAATGAATATTTTTCCAATTATTTAGATCTGATTTTATTTGTGTGACAAGTATTTTGTAATTGTGTTTATAGAGTTCCTAAGTTTGTCTTGACAAGTGGACTCCCAAATATTTTACATAGTATACAGTTACTTTAACTGGAATTTCTCTTTCTATCTCTTATCTTTGTTGGTCTTGTTTAGAAATGCTGATGGTTTATGTGTATTTATTTTTTATCCTGCAATTTTACTAAAGTTGTTAATTGTTTTAAGTAGTTATTTTTACTCGATTCTCTAGTATCTCTAAGTATAACATTATATCATCTGCAAAGTGTGATAGCTTTCTTTTATCCTTGCCTATTCTAATTATTTCAATTGTTTTTTCTTCTCTTGTGAAAGCTAACATTTGTAATACAATATTAAATAATAGAGGTGATAATGGACAACCCAGTTTAATGCCTGATCTTATTTGTAATACATATAACTTATCCCCATTACATATAATGTTTGCTGATTGTTTTAGGTAAATACTGTGTATTATTTTAAGTAGATCTCCATTTATTCCTATGATCTCTAGATTTTGTTTTTTTAATAGGAATAAGTGTTTCATTTTGTCCAAAGCTTTCTCTGCATATCTTGTGGTAATCATATGATTTTGGTTAGTTTTGTTATTGATATCATTGATTATGGTGACAGTTTTCCTAATATTGAACCAGCCCTGAATTCCTGGTATAAATCCTACCTAGTCACAGTGTATTATCTTGGTGATGAATTGCTTTAATCTCCTTGTTAATATTTTATTTAAGAATTGTGCATCAATATTCATTAGGGAAATTGGTCTATAAATTGCTCTGCCTGTGTTAGGTATCAAGAATATATCTGTGTCATAAAAGGAATTTGGTAGAACTTCTTCACTTATTTTTCCAAATAATTTGTATTGGAATTAATTGTTCTTAAATGTTTGGCAAAATTCACTTGAAAACCCATCTGGACTTGGAGAATTTTCTTAGGGATTTCATTTATGGATTGTTAGAAAATATATTTGCTTTTTCTAAGATGGGCTTATTTAAAGATTTTATTTACTTTTCTATTACTCTGGGCAGTTTATATTTTTGTAAATATTCATCCATTTCATTTAGATTGTGAAATTTATTGGCATACAGTTGAACAAAATAGCTCCTAATTATTGTTTCAATTTCCACGCCATTGTTGGTGCATTCCCCCCTCTCATTTTTGATACTGGTAATTTGGTTTTCTTCTTTTTTTTTTTAAATCAAATTAACCAAAGGTTTATCTATTTTGTTGATTTTTTTTTCATAAAACGAGGCCTTAGTTTTATTGAGTAATTTTATAGTTTTCTTACTTTCAATTTTTTTAATCTCTCCTTTTATTTTCAGAATTTCTAATTTAGTATTTAATTGGGGATTTTTAATGTTTTTTCTAGATTTTTTTCATTGCATGCCCAATTCATTAAACTCGTATTTTTCTTTTTTATTCATGTAAGCATTTAGAGATATAAAATTACCCCTAAGCACTGCTTTGGATGCATCCCATAGGTTTTGGTATGTTGCCTCATTATTGTTATTCTCTTGGATGAAATTATAGATTGTTTCTATGATTTGTTTGACCCACTCATTCTTTACGATGGAATTATTTAGTTTCAATTTAGTTTTCAGTCTATCATTCCCTATCCTTTATTACATGTAATTTTTATTGTATCATGATCTGAGAAGGATGCATTTACTATTTCTGCCTTACTACATTTGACTGTGAGGTTTTTGTGTCCTAATGCATGGTCAATTTTTTGTGTATGTGCCAGATACCCCTGAGAAAAGGTATATTCCTTTCTACACCCATTCAGTTTTCTCCAAAGGTTTATCCTAGCTAACCTTTCTAAAATACTATTCACTGGGTGTGGAGCCAAGATGGAGGAGGAAAGGAAGTAAGCTCTCCAAACCCACAACACAATGACTCCATAAAACCTTCAAATAATGCTGTAGGTCAATTCCTGGAGGAGCAAAGTCCTCAAAGGAATGTTCTGAGATAATTTTCCAGCCAAAGATGGCTTGGAATGTCAGAAGTAGAGGTCCTCTGTGCCGAGGTGGGAATGTAGCCCAACCTTGCAATTACACTGACACAGATATAGTCCCAGGCAGGTTTCTCCAGGGAAAGAGATTCCCAGAACCTCTGAATCAGCTAGAGCACTAGCATCTTCTGGAACTAAGCTCACAGTCTGGTTAGAGGGCTGAGAGGTTATCTGGGGGGAGATTACAGAGGTCTCTACTGGTGTTGAGGCAAAATGGGTGTTTCACCCCTGCTGGGAACCAGGACATAGACTTGAGTGGCGGTGGTCCAGGTAGGGAAGGGATAGAGGCTCATTGGAACTAACAAACACAGCACACAATGTTTTGCTGCCTCGTTAATTAGCAAGTTGGCCTGGGGTTATCTGCAGACCAGAGAACAGGCCAGGTGACTGAAGAACCTGATGCTCCTTAGATTGTACCACATAGAACCCCCTGAAGCTTGGGACAGTACAGCCTGGAAACAGGGCCCTACCTTAAGAAGGAGGTAAAAGTTAAGTAAAAGACAGACAAGATGAGCAGAACTAGAAATACATGGACGATAGAAAGTTTTGAAGCAGAGGTAAGACTAATGTAAGATGATGATGATAATGATGATGCTGCTGATTGATTGATGATTGGATGACGATGTGGATTGCAACAACAGTAATAGATAACATTTATATTTTACCTTATATGTGCCAAAGAATTTTTTTTCACAATAGCTCAGCAAAGTATCATATGATTTATCATCATCAATTAATTCTCACCATCATCATCAATCCATCCTTATTTCATCAATCAATCCTCAAAAGCATTTTGCTTCTGACCCCTGCTTCCTTCAATCTGCCCTCGCTTCTATGAGCTCCCCTCTCATTTCTTTCCCCTTTCCTCTTGTGATGTTTAAAATCTAAATGTGTGGTCACCTTAAATTAGAAGCTTTAGCACCTGTCTTTGGGCATTAAGCTTTTATCAAAGTATACCAGGTATTAGTAAAAAGAGAACATGTGGAGTTCAGAAAGTTAAGAAAAGGCCTATCTAACCTAGAGTTCCAGCCTGGTCTAGTTCTTCCTCAAGTCCTCTGCCAGGAGTCTGCTTCAATCATGAACTCCCCAACAAACTGAGTGTGGAAGCTTTTTACAGGTCCGGAGCATGGGCAGTCCTTACACACTGTTTCAAGCTGGATTGGTTAGTGTCATCCAAATCCATTGGTTCACTGGACTTGAAGGGGGTCTCAAGTTTTAGTTCAAAGTCCTTAGCTTCTGAGAACAATACCTTCTTAAGAGCTAGCCAGGTGTGGTTACAATCTCATTAACTTAAAGTAGGCTAATCAGAAGTCACTCACTCTCACTTAAATCAGTTTAGATTAATCTCCAGTTGAGCCTTTGAGTATCTGCCAAATCCCATTATTTTCTCACACTCCCCTTCTTCTGCCCTCCCTTCTATCAGTAGCCCCCCTTTTACCCTTACCCTTTTATGTCCCTGAAGGGTAAGCTAATTTTCTTTTTCCAAATGAGTGTATATATTCTTCCTTCTTTGACCTAAATCTGATGAGAATAAGGTTGAAACAATGCCTACCCCTCCTTTTTTCCCTCTATTGTAACAGGATTTTTGTACCTCTTCACATGATTTAATTAACCCCATTGCACCTCCTCTTTCCTCTTCTCCCTATATACTCCATTTTTCATCCCTTCATTTTCTTTATATTATCACATAAAAGTCAATTTATACTTATACCTTCTATGTATACTTCTATCAGCCCAAATAGAGATATAGTTCTCAAGAGCTATAAGTATTATCTTCCCTGTAAGGATTTAATTAATTTAACCTTATTGATTAATGCTTTTTATTCCCCCGATTTACCTTTTCAAGCTTCTCTCAAGTCTTGTATGTTAAGATCCAATTTTCTTTTTAGTTCTGTTCTTTTCATCAGGAAACCTTTAAAGTCCCCTATTTCATTGAATGTCCATCTTTTATCTAAAAAGAAAATGCTCAGTTTTGCTGGGTAGTTGATTCTTGGTTACAAGCTAAGCTCCTTTGCTTTCCAGAATATCAAATTCCATGACTCCTGATCCTTTAATGTTGAAGCTGCCAGGTCCTGTGCATTCATGAATGTGGCTCCATAATATTTAAATTGTTTCTTTCTGGCTGCATATAGTACTTTCTACTTCACCTGATAATTATGGAATTTCACTACAATATTCCTTGGTGTTTTCCTTTTGGAGTCTCTTTCAGGGGGTGATCATTGGATTCTTTCAATGACTAATTCATCCTCTGATTCTATAATTATCAAGTTCTCCTTGATAATTCCCTGTATTATGGTGTCTAGACTCTTTTTCTGATTGTGGCTTTCAGGTAGTCCAGTAATTCTCAAATTGTCTCTCCTGGATCTATTTTCCAGGTTAGTTGTATTTCCAATGAGGTATTTCACGTTTTCTTCTATTTTTTCATTCTATTCATTTTGTTTGACTGATTCTTGGTGTTTCACAGAGTCATTAGCTTCCATCTATCCAATTCTAATTTTTAAGGCATAATTTTCTTCTGTAAGCTTCTGCAACTCCTTTGCCATTTGACCAATTTTCCCCCCATTAGTCCAATTATATTTTCTAAGGAATTGTTTTCTTCAGTCAAATTTTCTGTTTGCTTTTTCAAGCTATTGACTCTTTTTTTTCATAATTTTCTTTTATAACTCTCATTTCTTTCATCTCTTTCCCAATATTTTCTTCTACCTCTCTCATTTGATTTTTAAAACCCTGCTTGAGCTCTTCGGAGAAGACATTTTGCTATTGAGACTAATTCATTTTCCCTCTTTATGGTTAAAATGTCAGCATTTTGACAGTATTACCTCATTTGAGTTTGTCTTTTGGTTTTCCCTGTTACCATAGAAGCTGTCAATGGTAAGGGCCCTTTTTGTTTCTTATTCATGTTGTATCCTATTTTTTTACTTAAAAGGTCAAGGTCTGCTCCAGTGGCATAAGGGTGCTGTTGCTCGTTTCTTATGCTGAGTTACAGGGGTCTTGTCACTGGCTTTCTTCTATGAGGCCTCTGTAGCTGGTGGATTCCTCACTGTTCTGGGCTTGCTCCCTGCACTGGGATGGCTTGGCCTGGTCATGCCCGTCCTGTGGGTGGGTCTCTAGCTGGCATATTGCCCTCTCAGCCAGGGCTGGTGTGTCCCACAACTGGACTATTGCACCACCAGCCCTTTGAGCCAGGAACAAGTGGCCTCTGCTGTTGATCTTTGCTCTGACCAAGAGCCTCCTGCTTACTTGCCCAGGATCCCTCTAAGAGTACTGCACTATGATGCATATGGTTTCCCTCCAATCCAAGTGAGAATGACCTTTTGTGAAGTCTTCTAAATTATCTCAAGTTGGAACATTGTGTCTCTTTCTCTTTTGGTAGATTATGTAGCTCCAGAATCTGTTTAAGACCTTGATTTATTGTTGTTTATGAGGAAAACTCAGGAGAGCTCAGGCAATTTTTGGGCTTCTCTCGGCCACCTTGGCTCCTCCCAAAGGTAGCATTTTTAATATCCCTAATATTTTCCTTGGATCAAAACCTTCCCTTTAATAAATTCAGGGTTTAGGGGCAGCTAGGTGGTGTGGTGGATAAAGCACCAGCCCTGGATTCAGTAGAACCTGAGTTCAAATCTGGCTTCAGACACTTAATACTTGCTAGCTGTGTGACCCTGGGCAAGTTACATAACCCTCATTGCCTCACCCTGCCCCCCCCCCATATATATATATATATATATATATATATATGGGTTTTTGTTCAGGTAATACTATATGGCAAAAAGTAAATAAATACCATAATTTACAGATTATTTTATAAGTTTTGTTGTCTAAAATTCTGATGTTTGTTTTTTATAACAAAATGTTTTCTACAATGACTTCAAAATCTACAGTGATGAATAATCTAAAATCCTGACCTCATACTACCTTGACTTTTTCACATGTAGTAATCTCATGAATTCATCTTATCTGCCAACCACTAATGTCAAATCTCAAATGATGGCATCAATATTATCCTCATGATAATCATTTTCATCATACTTCTCATAATAACCTTGCCTTATATATTTTAAATTTTTAATTTATTTTATTATGAATTTAAGAAATAAAATAAAATTTTCCATAAGATATTAGAAAATGGGAAAAATGATTGCACACAAAACTACAAATCTATTATAAACAACTATTCCTTTTAGCTCTATAATAACATTATCATGTATTTTATTTTTCCTTTTTCCCCCTCCCAAAGATTGGTACCATTAGACACATAAACCAATACATACACAAACACATCCATATGTATATGTGTGTATGTGCATGTGTTTACATGCACAGTTATATCTATATATGTATATTTGGGAATCTATAGACACATGCATGTATATATATATATGCATTCATGTATGCACATACATACATATGTGCGTGCATATATATTTCTCTTTATCATTTCTTTCTCAGGATGCAGATGGCATCATCCTTCATTAGCCCTTTCTAGTTCATTTAAAATTTTAACTTTACAAATTCATTCACTTAAAGAGACTTTCTATTCTCTTATCTGCCTTTTATATTAAACATGATCATTAATTTTTTTTGAAAATCGTATTAGGAATGCAGACATTTAACATGTTTTTATTAAAAAACAAAAATCGTCCTCAAAATAATGCCTCTAAATTTGAATTTTCAAATACGTATAAAATGTAGTCTGAGTTAATTTAAACTATGTCATTATAAAACTTTTATTTTGTATTTTCATTAAGTACCTCAGTGACATCAGGGAAATATATTTCAATATAATGTAAAGTCTGGCATTAAATACTAATTTAAAACTGATTCCATCCTGAATAGGATCTTGTAATTTTCATGGAAGTCAACTGTTACTTTCTTTGCCTTTGGTAAAAGAAAATGTCTTAAATATTATCTATCAAAAAGAAAAGAAAATCATTAGAAAGATAAAATTTAATTCCATTAGTGGGTTTTGAGAAAGTGTTATTTTTCAACTTTTAACTTTATGTTAAGCTAAATAGAAGCAAATACAATCAAACAAGAGGACTAGAAAAAAAATGTAGATTAAATTGCAATATTTTTGCTCCATGTTGTTTTCCACTTAAAATTCCTCAACTGGTAAATACAACATTTTCATTAACAATTGAAAATATTAAATTATTACATTAATTTAATACTATAATTTTACTTCTTGTCACATTTTAAATTAAAAAAAATATTTTCTATAAGAAGACACCATGTAAATGGTTATAAATATGTAATTTATTTTCATTAACTTTACTTATAATCCAAAATAAAAGCAATTGATTCCATAATAGCAGACATAATATAGAATTAGTATGTGTATATATATATATATATATATATATATATATATACACACACATACATACATACATATATACACACACATACATGAATAAAAAATAAAGTTTTATATCAATTCCATTAAGTATTTGACTAGATGGAATAGGATTATAAAAGCACTTTGTAGTCATTTCCTTTGGAATATTCTTATATAGATTATCTATTGTAAAACATAAGTGCCATAAGGACAAAATATTTTCTTTAAGAAACAAATGTTAGATTGCTTCAAAAAATCTCCAAATTATGCCTTAGGACAATTTCTGGAGGAGTAGAACCCAAAAAAGAATGGAAGGAGGCAATTTTTCAGACAAAGATAGCTTAGAAGTTTGGCAGGACTGGGCTACTGTGGCAGAGTGGGAGGAGAGCACAACCCCATGGTTTCGATGACACAGACTCAGTCTCAGGCAGGCCTCACCAGAGAAAAAGACCCCCAGAATCTCTCAATCAGATGCAGTACCAGTGTCTTCTGGAACTAAGCTCATGGTCTGGTGAGAGGGCTGAGCAGTTGACTGAGGGGAGATTACAGGGCTCCCTGCTGGTGCTGAGGCAGAATTTGGGTGTTTCACCCTTGCTGGGAACCAGGAAGTAGACCTGAGTGGCCATAGCACAGGTGGGGGAGGGGTGCAGGCTTGTCTAAGCTAACAAACACAGCACACAAAGTTTTGCTGCCTAGTTAATTAGCAAGTTGGGTTGGGGTTATCTACATACCAGAGAACAGACCAGGAGAGTGCAGAACCTGCCCCTCATAAAATACCACATGTGTAGGTTATACCTACACAAATCCAGACCCAGGTAATCCACACCAAAGGAAGAGACTTCTAGAACCTCTGAAATAGCTGCAGTATTGACTTCTTCTGAAATTCAGTTCACAGTTTGGAGAAAGGGTCCAATGGTTGGCTGGGGGGGAGATTACAGGGGGCTCTTCTAGTACTGAGGCAGAACTGGGATGTCTTGCCTATTGTAGGAACCAGGAAGCAGTCTTGATTGGTGGAAGCCCAAATGGGGGAGGAACACAGGCCTGCCTTGAGCTTGCAACCACAGTGAAATAGAATTTTGTTTCCAGGTTAAAGAGCAAGCAAGCCTGGGGCTATTTACAGACTAGAACACAGGCCAGTCTAGTGGAGACCCTGCCTCTCCTCAAACTGTACCACCTGGGAGCCCCAAAATATTGGAACAGTGCATCCTGGAAGCAGTACTTCACTTTAAGAAGGAGTTAAATTGCAAGATATAAGCTAGAAATATGAACAGACATAAAAAAAATGCAGACCATAGAAAGTTGATTTGGTGACAAGGAAAATCAAAATACATCCTCTGAAGATAACAAAGTCAAAATTCCTACATCCAAAGCTTTCAAGAAAAATATGAATTAGTCTCAGGCAATAGAAGTACTCAAAAAGGACTTTGAAGTGTGAGAATTGGAATGACACCATTTGCTGGGAGGGACATTGTGAGATCTGGACTGAAAAGAAATCATGTGACTTTGGCATCCAGAAGTGATGTCTGTCACCTCTGGGTCCTGTCAATCGGTGTTAACAGCCAATTAGCTTGGAGCTGTGTGTGTGTGTGTGTGTGTGTGTGTGTGTGTGTGTGTGTGTGTGTGTGTGTGTGTGTGTGTGGATGGCCCTATTTACAGTTTCACAGGAGGCTTCTCGGAGAAGCTGCTTAGGAGTGAGGTCCTTTCATTTCTGGACTGGTGTGGTGGGGGAATTCACATGGGCTGCTAGGAAAGGAAAGTTTTTTTCTCTCTGGCTATACCGAATAGATCTAAATTAGGATTTCCCATGCTATAAGGAATCTGTTCTCAATCTCTCAGTCTGTCTTCACTAACTTCTAATGCACTTTGATAAATACTTAAAAGGTTAAACTCTTGCTAAAGCTTCTAATTTAAGGTGACCACTCATTAGACTTTAGACATCACAGCTAGAATTTTAGGCCTTTACAGAAGATAAAATAAGAAAGGTAGAAGAAAAAATGAGATTGTCAGGGAAAATTGCATTGATGTTCTAGACACAGGAGGTAAAATAGAAATTGAATACACTGATCACCTCCTAAAAGAGATGGCAAAATGAAAACTTCAAGGAATATTATAACCAAATTCCTGAATTCCCAGCTCAAGGAGAAAATATTGCAAGCAGCCAGAAAGAAACAATTCAAGTACTGTGGATCCTCAGTCAGGATAACACAATATATAGCAGCATCTACATTAAAGGATTGGAGGGCATGGAATTTGATATTCCGAAGGGTAAAGGAACTGGGATTACCAACAAAAATCACCTACTCAACAAAACTGATTATAATCTTTCAGGGGGAAAAATGGGACTTCAATGAAAAAGACTACTTTCAGGCATTCATGATGTAAAGACCTGATCTGAATAAAATCTGACTTTCAAATACAGGATGTTAGAGAAGCATAAAATGGTAAATAGGAAAAAAAAGATATTATGAGGGATGTTAAAAGATTAAACTTTTTACATTCTTACCTGGGAAGATGGTATTTCTAACTCATAAGAACTTTCTCAGTGTTAGGGCAGTTGAAAGGAATAAATTTTGACAGAGGGCATTGATGTGAATTGAATATGAGGGAATGATATCTGATTTTTTATCTTTTAGTATTCTTTGTGGGGTCATCAGCATTGGATAGCATACCTAGGGTTGTCCAGGTGGGGAGTATCTTATGTCTGATGCTGGATTTGGGCTTGGGTTCTCCTGGGTCTAGTGCATGTGCTTTGTCCACTGTGTCACCTAACTGCCCCATGATGACATCTTTAAAATAAAATTAAGGGGTGAGAGGATTTTACTGGGAGAAAGGCAAAGGGAGAGGTTGAATGGGGTAAAGTATCTCACATAAAAAAGCAAGAAAAAGCTTATGCAGTTGAGGGGAGGATGGGACAGGGGAGTGGAGGAATGAATTAGCCTTACTCTCATCAGTATTGGCTCAAAGAGTGAATAATATATACACTTAAGTGGGTATAGGGATATATTTTAACCTGTTGGGAAGTTGGAGGTAAAGATGATAAAGGGGGAGGGATGAAGTAAGGGAGGACAGCTTGGTGGAGGGGCAGTCAGAGGCAAGACACTTTTGAGGAGCTATAGGGTAAAAGAAGATAAAAATAGAATAAATATTGAGAGTGAATAGGATGGAGGGAAATAAAGTTAGCAATAGTAACTAGGAAAAATTGAAGCAGAGGCAAGAGAATTGTAAGTTGAGGATGCTGCTGCTGCTGATGTTACTTGGCTGTGCTATTGTGAAGAAAATGTTATTTCCAGCAATGCAATGATCCAAGGCAACTTTGAAGGACTTATGAAAAATATAAACCATCTACCAAGAAAGAACTGATGGTGCCTGCATATGGATGGAAGTATATTTTGTTGTTCTTGTTAGTTCCTTTTTCTAAAACTTTTTTGTCTGCTATGTTTTCCATGACTAAACATGTATAACATATTGAATTGCTTGAGTTCTTATGGGGGGGCAGAGATAGAGAGGAAGGATGAGAATTTGGAACACATCATTTTTTATATCTATGTTACAATTAGTTTTTACATGTAAGGAGAGGAAAACTCTAAATAAACAAACAAATCAATCAATCAATAAACAAATAAATGAATAGATAAATTCATAGATAAATAAAAAATGAGAAAATTAATAAATGAATGGACAAATGAATAACTACATAGATAAATCAATAAATAAGGGAAAAAAGAAATTACAATCACAGAAAATAATTAACTCTTTGGATTAGTCAGAGCTCTGGAAAATGTTCTCATCTGACAAAGGACTAGTCTTAACTTTATTGAATCCATTTTTTTTACCCTCAGAAATAGTAGATATTAGCATTAAACTTGATAAATACAGCTTTCTGTAAACAGGAAAAAAACACAGAAAAAACATTTTGAACATATCATTTATTTTGGAAAATTGTACATTGAGCAAATACACATAATATAATCTGATAAAACTGCACTAGAACAGAAATACTGCATATTTTTCTCATCCTTTTGCTTTTGCAAACATCTAAGTTCAATGAGCAGGTCTTGTTTGTTTTCCCTTATTGTACAGCAATTAAAGTATTTCTTCTTTTTCTGGAATAGTAAGTTAACATTACAAAGTTAATGAACTCCAGGGTGAGGGGTGGGCATAGAGAGGCATTGACACAAGTTGCACCTGTCATAAAATGAAATGTAGTTGCTGTGACAAAACAAAATGAGAAAACAGTGTGATACAATGGAAATACAGAGGTGTCATGTTAGATGACTCCTTCTCCTTCTCTTCTTCTTCTTATCTCCAACAATACTACAAAGATACAGATGGAAGAGGGGCACAAAAGAGCCAAATAAAGTAATCTGAATTTCAAAAAGATATTTCTGCATGAATCAGAAAAGAAGCTATAAATTTATATCATGGTTACTTTAGCTAGTTCTAAAGGGAAATTTTTTATTTTATCAGTGGGAATACACCTTCTAATGAGGATAGTAGCTACTCATTTCAGTCTCTTTATCTTATTTAACTCTTGAATTTTGTTTTCTGTGAGTCCCTTTCACGGCAGAGTCATTTGTGTAACATACTATCCAAATGAGGCACATAGGAAATTGATGTGTTTCTTTTTTCAGCATAAGATTTATCCAAATCCTTTTCACATTATGTATTCTGGGAGGACCTTATAGGCTTCCTATTACTGAAAGTTTGATGTTCAAAAAATAAACCATTCATAGTCATTCAACAGAAAAGATAAAAAATACTTACTTCTAATATAATAAAAATATTGTAAAAAAAATTCCATAGCACTTAGATTCTGTGGACTCACCTGCATCCCCAAATTGTCTCCTTTTGGAATCTTATCTGTTTTTTCACAGCAGGAAGTAGATACTTGTAGCGTCACTAAATATCAAGTAAATCTGAAGAGATGACTCTACATGAATGCACATTTTAAATACCAGTATATGATCAGGAAATCAGTCAACCAGACAGTCAATAAGCATTTGTTAAGACCATACAATGTTCCTGACACTGAAGTGCTGGCAATATAAATATAAACATACAGGAAGACAATCCTTGTTCTCAAGGAGTGTACATTTTAAGGAAGGAAGAAATAAAATAGGCATTAAAAATCAGGGTTGGGAAAAATAGGCTGGGCACGGGAAGCTAATATATATTTCACATGGGGTCATGGTAGACAAATTTCTGTTATATAATCTAGGGGTGCAACATGGATGGGAATTAAAACTTGTTGGCCTGCACTATTCCTTAAAATTGAGGTTTTGGGAAGAACAAGATCATCGGAGGGAGAGGTCTCAGGGGTAGGGGGTATGTCTAATGTGATAGTTCATGGATGGAATGATCTTCCAGGATAAAGAGGTTTCTATGACATGGTAGTCAAAATTCAGAGAAAATGAGTGAAAAGTACAACTTGGAAAGGAAGCCACATCAATATACCAGAAACATAAAAGGAATCTGTTTGAAGTGAAGTACGCTTGAGGCTTGTCTTATACTTGGGTCCATAAAAAATCAGCCTTAGGGGCAGCTAGGTGGCACGGTGGATAGAGCACCGGCCCTGGAGTCAGGAGTACCTGAGTTCAAATCCAGCCTCAGACACTTAACACTTATTAGCTGTGTGATCCTGGGCAAGTCACTTTACCCTCTCACTGCCTCACTAAAATAAAAATAAAATAAAATAAAATAAAATAAAATAAAATAAAATAAAATAAAATAAAATAAAATAAAATAAAATAAAATAAAATAAAAAAAGAACCTGCCTCGGCTCCTTTTTCTTGCAGGAGGGGAGGAGGATATACTTTAACTCATTATTTTTTGGGAGGGGTGAACCCATGTAGCTATTATTCCTATTGCATATCACCCCATAGTGGTGAACTACTAATGATCTTCTAGAGGATAGTATGCCATTTCAATGGTTTTCATGACTTTTATAGGGTAACCTTGGCATAGGCAGTATTTAAGAGGGAAAAATGGAAAAAATACAATACTTATTGATATGAGAAAATAACTATTAATGATGGATTTCTAGGTGGACCCAGGGATCAGTTTCTCAGTCTTTCCCCCACCTCAGTCCAAAAAGTTAAGATCTTGTCTGAGACAAATCCAAGTGAACAAAAGAAATGAAGATTGATCCTTTTGTCCAGCTCATTGAAGGACTGATGGTATCAAACTACACCTAGATAATGGAATTTGCCTTTGCGATTCATTGAGGGTCTTTTACAGTATTCTCCCTGATATCATCTGTAGCATTCGTTTTAATGTAGCCCACTCACAAGTGATGTCAATCAATGAAATTGAATGATGCTAACCAATTAGCTTTTTTAATGTATAATGATCCACCTCTATGAAAAGAGGATAAAAACTCTTTGAAAAGTCTACTAACCCTCTTTCACTCTCTCTGAACATGTTCTTTTCTTAGCTCTCCTTCTTAGGAGGGCATAGATTTTGTAGGTCTTATGAACTGTCCTTGAGACCATGTGTTGTCTCTCTGGGAAACAGCATGGGGCTTTGGGGGCTTTTCTGCTCACTCTAACAGCCAAGTAGCATCTCTCTCCCTGCTTTCTCTACTATGCAGCCTGAAATGATGAGAAGTTAGGGAAACACATGATCAATCTGTTACTGATATATAATATGAATAATAAAATAATAATATGCTTTCTGCCAAAACTGTTCTAAATAGTAATTCATTTTAGAAAATATATCCACCCACATGATAAATTTGCAATAAAGTTAAAAAAGAAAAAAAAACTAATTTGAAAGAGAGCAAAAGGCAGAAACCCAAGGTTTTCTCCTTTCTTCTAAAGGACCTAATTACAAATATCCACCATCTGTTCCAAGTGCTAGGTGGTACTGAAACTTTGCAGTCCTGAATATAATATGAACTAAAAGAATAGTGTGGTCATGTAAGGATGGTGCAAAGAGTATCATAGCTACTGACTGAACAGAAGGTAAAAATGAATGCTAAGTACAACAAAAACTGGTTCTTTTTAAAAGTCCTGAAGAGGAGAAAAGGGCTAAGGGTTAAGTTGCTTATTTTGGATGAAATGATGATAATCAAGTATCTATAAAAAGCCCAAGTAGTGTATACTGTTCTCAACTTGGAGACCTGCCACGCTGTGTCAGATAGATAGTCACTCTGTAGTCCTGGCCAATTTCTTTAACCTCTCTGAGACTCAATTTTCTCATTGAGAGGGAGAGAGGGAGGGAGGGAGAGAGAGAGAGAGAGAGAGAGAGTGAGAGAGAGAGAGAGGGAGAGGGAGAAAGAACTTAAATGACAATTTGACTGGGAGTATATGGACATTGAACATGAAAAGACAGACAAAAAAAAACTGGGAAATTCAAGGCAAGTAAGAAGATAAGTCTTTTCATTTGCTGTCAGTTAAATTGAGTTAGTAGTCCTACATGGGAAACCTCCTAAGGAAATGGAAAAACTGAGAGGCTTCATTGTTGAGTTAAAATAAATGATTTTTTAAATGCCACAGATAAAGGGAGAAGTAAAACAGAGTCAGGGAATGATATGTTTCAAAACAAGGAAAAAAGTTAGATCTTATATTCTCTAAGACATGGATCTTGACTCAGTCTTGGCAAATTTCCAGTATGTATTATTAATAGAAGGGTTTATAAACATTGAAAAGGAAGGGAAATTTTAAGTAAGTGTCAACATAGCTATATTAACAATAGGCCATGCCATTTTTAGTCAATTTCCTTTGTTGGGAAATTTATTCATTTACTAGATTGGGGGACTATGTCGATAATAACCAAAGCCAAAGAATAGCCATTAAAAGCAATACGTCCAATCTGAAGGAAGTCACTAATAGTATTACCATAGGAAAATGTCATTAATATTTTGCTATTTCTAATTTTACCAATAATTCAGATGAAGCCATAAGTGAGGTAGTTATGAAATATTCCTAGGACATGAAATATAAAGATAGTTGTTAAAGATCCAGAGAGAAATTGCAAAACTTTAGAATGGCAGAAGAGAGAGACAGAGAGAGAAACACACACAGACACACATACAGAGACAGAGATGGGAGAAAAAGAGTGAGATAGAGGCAGACAGAGACATAGAAAAAACAGAGACAGAGACACAGAGAGACAGTGACAGAGAGATAAATATGGATACATACACTTGAAATTTTTAAAAATCATCTTCATATGGATAGCAGAGTTGTGTGAAGATAAGAATTCATGCATATAAAATAGTTTGTGAAGTGGGGATGTTACTTGACTTTGAACTATCAGTGTGAGATTAAAATTTTTAAAAATCTCATCATCGATTTTTTTTCCTTTCAACATTTGTTCCCAGGGACAGAATTTGGATTGATGGATGATTATAGAAATACTGATATTTTCATCTCTTCCATCATCAAAAAATCCTAATTTGATCCATTTTATCCTGTATTTTTTCTATCTTTTATGGCTAAACTCCATGAGAAGATAGTCTTCTTAACTCTTTATACTCTTGATTTAGACCAAATAATTTAATTGAAACTGCTCTTTCCATAGTTACTAGTGATGTTTTTTATTTTTTTATTTTTGCAAGGCAGTGGGGGTTAAGTGACTTGCCCAGGGTCACACAGCTAGTAAGTGTCAAGTGTCTGAGGCTGGATTTGAACTCAGGTACTCTTGAATCCAGGGCCAGTGCTTTATCCACTGTGCCACCTAGCTGCCCCCACTAGTGATGTTTTAATTGTTATAGATAATATTTTGTCAATCTTCAGTTTTCTTGACCTCTTTGCCTTCTTTGACAGTGTGGGGGCAGCTAGATGGCGCAGTGGTTAAAGCACCGGCCCTGGATTCAGGAGTACTTGAGTTCAAATCTGGCCTCAGACACTTGACACTTGCTAGCTGTGTGACCCTGGGCAAGTCACTTAACCCCCATTGCCTGAAAAAAAAGAAGACAGTGTGGATTGCTCTCTTTTATTTGATGATTATGCACATATATACATATACACACACATACACATATATATACATCCACATATATACATATATTATCACAGGATATTATATTATACTATATTGTATATCATATATTATAATTATAGTATATATGTGTATATGTATGTATGTATGTATGTATATATATATATATATATATATATATGTAAATTCTCCCTGTATTTAGGGTTTTTTTTTCTTTGGATGTGGCCATTTGCATATTCATTCCCCTATTATATGATAAACTCCTTAAGAAAAGGGCATATTTTTTGCGTTTGTATCCCCACAGTTAAGCACAGTTGAGGATGTTGTAGACATTTAATAAATGTTTATGGACTAAAAACTTAGAGAAATGCTTCAACAAGTAAGTCTAAGAGACAAGTAAGAATGGATTCTGCTTAGATATCCACCTGAGTTTTTATGGGTTGATTAAGCTTTATGATAATATTTGTTAAGATAAGATCTGAAAACACATTGTGAATCAATGGAAGTATGACTGCACGTAGTTAGGTGCTGTGTTGTGCTCTGAAAATTAGCTTTCCCACTATTGGGTTTGACAAACAGTGATGAAAGGTGATTGATTAGGGAGTGTCTAGAAGTAGGTTGGGTGACAAGAGAGAAGAACAAAGGGAATTATGGATAGCAAACATACTGGACATGAGTGTTGCCTAGAAGATTTCTATTTGGGTAGGAAGTGGACTCAAAGATCCCTCCCCATTCTCAAATGTGGTGATTCTGTGAAGAATGCATATTTTCTTCATTTTAATGTTTTTTGCAAACTACAATATCCCTGTCTTCTCTGCTTTTTTGTTTTTATTTCCCTCTTGTAAATTTGGGCTTTTAAAAATTATTCTTTTATTTCTGAAGAATTTTGACAATTTCAACATTCTTATTTGCATTTCTGGTCTTTGTAGATCTATATTTGAATTTATAATCTATCAAGACATAGTGTTTATTTTGCGTTTTTCTCTTTTCTTTCATCATTTTAGAATATGTTAAACATCATCTATTGCTCTTGTAATTAAAGTAAAATTAGTCACTCTGAAGATGTATGTGAGCTAAAATTTTTGCTACTCTACTATCCTAGAACACACATATAAACTGATAACCAATATATCCCTTTAAACATAGATTCAATCAAAACTTAAAAACAGAATATTTTGGACAATTGCAGGATCTACCAGTCATTTCATTTTCTCTACCATTCATTTAATTGCAACAAAAAGAAGAAAAAGCAAAACAAAACTTAACCACGCTTGAATAGACACAAGTTGATTGAAACAATAAATGGTTCTTAATTTCCCAGGATTTCTCACAATCCATAAATATGGCTTTTTGCTATGTTCTTTGCTTTCTGAATCACAAATTGATTATGAAATTGTACCACATGTCATTGCTTGAAAGATCATGAAAGTCATTCACAGGTTATAGGATGTGATGAAAATTTTGTATTTAAATTCACCATTGTTTTAATAGAATGGATTGTTGAAAAAAGATTATAAAATTCATCAAATTACAAGGTTGAAAGTCAAGAATGCAAATTTATAAAGAGTTTTCTTAATAATAATAATGAGTACTGGGAAATTAATTTGCCTACTTTCAAAAAAACTTTAGTTAATCGTTGTAATATTACCAACTTTCTATTATATTACACTATATTTCTAAATTAAGGAGTCAGATTTGCTAATGATTCACTGATTTTGAAGAAATCAATTAATAAACTTTGAATATTCAACTTTAATTATTGTGTCTTAATCCTCTCATATGCTTTTAACAGGCATAAACAAAACTCTAAGTATTTGATAGAAGAGAATTTTTTGTTATCGAATTGTTTCAATTACATTTAATTCTTTGTGATCCTATTTGGGGTTTTCTTAGCAAAAATACTGGAATGGTTTATCAATTCCTTCTCCAGCTCATTTTATAGATGAGGAAACTAAGGCAAATAGGGTTATATCAATTGCCCAGGGTCACAGAAGTAGTAAATGTCCAAATCTGAATTTGAACTCAGATCTTCCTGACTCCAGGCCCAGCACTCTAACCACTAAACCACCTATTGCCTGGTGGTAGATAATTTTTGGTTTTGGAGAGCATATTTTACTATGATTGAGTGTTAATGGGCTGCTGATTGTGGATAGTTTCATTATTGGTTCCCTTTAAAGCACAGGTATGAGAGGAACCTGCATTATTAACCAGAGACAGAAGAAACTGGTGAAGTTTTTTGTTTGTTTGTTTGTTTTTTTCCCCATCCTCCTCATCTTAAAAAATCCAGAAAGGTTTACTGACTCAGCCATAGAAACAATTTGTAAACTTAAGGAATAGGATTTGAACCTAAACTTTATTCTAGAAATGCATTCTTTTCTCTGTTTTATGTTCTCTCTTCTCAATCTATGAAATCATTTTCATAGTCACAGTCCTACAGAGATAATCAATCCAATGCTCTTTAAGAACAAACAAACAACAAGAGAAAATACCAAATAGAATTCTGAGTAAAAAAGCTACAAAAATTCAGTTTCATTGTTCCAGTCCAAAGCAGCTTTGTCAGAAAGACATCTGAGGACTTTGGGGTAGGGGACTGCCTTTAGGTCTTTTGACATTCTGAGTGTACCAGTGAATGACTCATACTCTGCATTTTTATTCTCTATTCATTCCTTTTTATCAGATTTTTCTGGATGATATATTTTGAACCACTTATATCTTCAAATCACCATTGGTAATATAAGGTAGAAACATCCAAATCTGAGTCATTCAGTTGCTGAGAAAGCAAAGTCTGGAAATATTCCTTGATAAATACTTAGTATTTGGATTGGTTGGTCCCACTGCCCAAAGAAGAACTGAGTTGTCTCCTTAGTTGTGTTTATGCATAAATCCTTATTTTGGAATTGGAATTAGACTTGTAATTCTATTATTACAAGTTACTTCCCAGGAGGAAGTTTCCTCTAATAGTACAGCTCCAATTTCTAAATTTAGATTTGCACTGAACACTGAGAAATCAAGTGACTTACCCAGGGTCACATTAAAAGAATATGTTGGGAGCAGCGCTTAAACTCAGGTTAGTGAGGTTTTGTTGTTGTTGTTGTTGTTGTTGTTTGTTTGTTTTGTTTTGTTTTTGACTCTGAGATTTGTTTTCTTTTACTATGGCCTCTCGGCGCATTCCATGTATGTAACCTAAGTCACAAAGTCCATTGGCAGGGAATCCTCTCTTAATTGGTAGAGACAAATGTCCTCTGTTTGCAAGAGGGGTAGGGCAAAGTTGTAGAGAAGAAATGGTCTTTCTTCATACCTTTTCAGCCATCTTCTTCTTCTACCATCACTTCAGTTGCTTTTGGATTCTAGCTTTGAGAGAGAATACACACAATGCCCACCCAAATTTAGGTTGCTGAAAAAAAGAATAAGATTCTTTTTTTTTTTCTTTTCTTTTCTTTTCTTTTTTTTTTCAGGGCAATGGGGTTTAAGTGACTTGCCCAGGGTCACACAGCTAGTAAGGGTTAAGTGTCTGAGGCTGGATTTGAACTCAGGTCCTCCTGAATCCAGGGCTGGTGCTCTATCCACTGTGACACCTAACTGTCCCCTGAAAAAAGAATAAGATTATTAGGGAATGCCTTCACTCTGTCCTAACTGGTAAATATTTTCCTGTGTATTTTCTCTGATTTCTGTTTTATTACCAAATTGGATTAGTTTTCTTTTTCTTTTTCCTTCCCCTGTGTGTTTGTGTGGGAATTGGTATTTGGATGGAAGAGAATCAAGCCTTGTATATAAAGACTAGGCCCTCCTTTTACATCTTTCCTCTCCTGACAAGGATTAAAGTATGCTTTGGAGAATGTAGAGGGAATTGGAGTATAAAAATGTGTGTTTTACTTTCCTAAAACCCCCATGCTACATGTGGTGGGCAGCCTTTGATAAATATAGGGACTCTGCTCCGACATCTTTCTGTAAATGCTTTTAACTAGTGAGAAATCATTTTGAGGGAATTCGGATTTCTTGGGATGCTGCAATAATCGACACATTTATGCTTTCATTCCCTCCATGAAATTCTTACTTAAAAGTCCCTATGAGGGTATATTTGTGTCCCACTATTATCAAAGAATGGAATAGAATTTAAGCTCTGGAAGGCCCTATTAAATAGACTAAGTATATAAGTTTGACAATATATTGAAGGTATAAAATATAAAGACCAACTTGGCAAAGTTAAACATTTATTAGCTTTTCCAATAGACCATTTAGGACAAGATTTGTTGTTGTTTTCCTATAAGAGCTCATATATTAACTGTATTTTAATATAATATTATCTGTAATGGATAGAAATCTGGGCCTGGAGTCAGGAAAACTTGCATTCAAATTTGGCTTCAGACACTTACTAGCTGTATGGTTTGGGGCAATTCACTGAACACCGTTTACCTTGGTTTCCTCATCTATAAAATGAGCTGGAGAAGGAAATGGCAAAGTACTCCAGTATCTTTGCCAAGAAAACCCTATATAGAATCACAGTGTTGGACACAACTTAAATAATTGAAAAAAATCTCTCTATCTATCTCTCTATCTCGCTATCTGTCTCTCTGTCTGTCTGTCTATGCATCTATCTCCCTGCTTATTAAGGCATGGGAATGTTATGAACTGCTTACCTAAGGCAGGACCCACACTATTGAAATATTTTTCAATTGAAACAATGAATTCAGTATATTTTTATTGAGCTATTCCAATTCTGGGAAGAAGAATCAAACATATCTTGAGGGGACTAAGTTCTCCATACCAAACAATGCAAGTTAAGATCTTCTGGACACAGAAAATTTTACAGTGGTATGAAGAGGTAAAATGAAAGTGAACAACAGGGAAACAAACTGAAGACCAGTTCACCATCATGTTGTTGTTGTTATTGTTTATAGAGTTTTTAACTACTGACAAAGCCCATATAGTGATTCTGCAACCCATATATGACAATATTAAGTAACATTTTTAAAAAATTGGTTCTTGGAAAATCTTGGAGGAAAATTCAAGATTGTAGAGAGGCATCATAATTGCCAAATTTTCACCAAATCCCTCTTTATAAAACAGCCAAAGAAAATACAAAATACCAAAATACCAAATCTGAGTTGAAAAGCTACAAAAAGGTCAGTGTCATTGTTCCAGCCCAGAGCAGCTTTGTTAGAAAGAGACACATGCAGACATTGGGTTGGGGGCTGGCTGGTAACACAGAGCAAGTGTTGTGATGAAAGTAGAATCAGGTGTGGGCCTTGGAGGCAGAAGCTACAACAACAGTAGTGGGAGCATTGGGCACATTCAATCCACAGGGATTTTAAGGTGACTGATCATCTACTTATAAAGAGATCCTAATGGACCCCTGTGTTAGCCCTTGCTGCAATATCTGGTGGCATTTGGCAGTTCTATAATTCATTATCTAATTCTAGATCTGAATTCTAGGGTGGATAAGAACAGTTATGATTATGAAGGAACAGGAATTCTACCTGGGTAAAATACAGGAGGGGAATGACCAGAAATTTATTTAGATATTATCTACTTAGAAGCAACAGCAACCTACAAGAGTCTATATAGAATTACAGTAGCTTAGGCTAGCTATTTCTCCCAAAATGAGCAAAGTCTATCAATAACATTAAGTACAATGTCAAGAAATAGGCTAGAAATAAATAAACAAACAATAAAAATAATTCTACCATAAAAACTTCTATGGGGACAGGGAAATAGAAGACATGAATTCAGAATAAGATGGTGATTTTTAAAAATCTACAAGAAAATCTCCAAAGAAAGATTCAGATTGGACTCAAGCCTATCAAGAATTCCAAGAAAAGCTAAAGAAAAAAGATGTTTAAAAAGAGATAAAATGATTTTAAAAATTAAATGAGTTGTGTAGAAAATTTTGACAAAATAATTAATAAATGCAAGAAAATTATTAAGAGAGAATTAGCAGCTTAGTAAAGGGGTGGAAGAGACTAAAGAAAACTCCTTAAAAATCAGAATTGTTTGAGTAGAACCTAATGATTATTTGAGAAATTAAGAAACAATACAACAAAGTGAAAAGACAGAAAAAAAGCTGGGATCTATATTCTGTAAAAAATAAGTTACCTAGAAAAATAAATTGATAATTTAAGAATTATTCGACTACCTGAATTCCATGGCTTAAAACAAACCCTAAGTATAGTATTCTAAGAAATTATGAAGGAAAATTACCCCAATATCATAGAAACAGAAGGCAAAGTGTGAAAATATCCACCAATAAACTCCTAAAAAGATACTGCAAAATGAAAATTCCCCAGCATAATATTGCCAAATTTCTGAGTCCCTAGGCCAAGGAGAAAAGATTGGAAGCAGAAAGAATGAATTCAAATACCATGGGGACACAGATTTGATCACACAAGATTTAGCATCTAGCACCAAAAAGAAAAAGGGGACTTGGGATATGATATTTCCAAAGGCAAAGGAGCAAGCATGACAAGCAAGAATAATCTGCCCTGCAAACTTAGAATTATGCAGAGGGGTGATATAGAGATAAAGATAGAGATAGAAATAGAGATGGACATAGAGGTAAAGATAAAGCTAGATCTAGAGATAGAGGATGGAAATAGAGAGAAAGTTAGAGTTTGATAGAAATATACACATATACATACATGTATATGTATGTATGTAATGAAATAGAAAATTTGTAAGCATTCCTGATTTAAAGAAGTGATGAATAGAAAGTTTGATATATAAACACAAGAATGACAAAGACGTTAAAACATAAACATGAATGAGATTATAACTGTTTACATCCCTATAAGCAAATATGATACATGTAATTCCTAAGAATATCATCATTATTATGGCAGTTAGAAGGTGACTACTTAGAGGGCATGGGTGTGACTCTATTATGTTGAGATTGCCTCAAAAAATAAAAGGTTGTAATGGATGAGAGAGAGGGATAGACTTGTAGAAAGGGATAGGGGAGGAAGAATAGAGAAAATTATCTCACGTAAAAAGTGATGCAAATGACAGTTTTTATTACAATAGAATGAAAACTGAAGAGGTAGTGTGACAAATATTTGAATATCACTCATCTGAACTGGTTCTAAAAGGAAAGAATAAACATACACACACAGGGACACTTGGGGAAAACTTCATCTTAATAGGGAAGTAAGGAAAGGGGATAAGTGAAGGGGGAATACTAAGAGGAAGGGTAGATTAACTAAGGCAATGATAAACATTTTTTTTCTTTTTAAAATCTATTTATTTATTTATTTTCTGTTACATGTAAAGATAGTTCTCAACTTTTGTTTATACAAGCTTTCCAATTTCAGATTTTTCTCCCTCCCTCCCTCCCCTCCCTCCCCCCTCCCCTAGACAGCAGGTAATCTGATATAGGTTTTATATATAGAGATATATAGATATATAGATATGTATATAGATATGTATATAGATATGTATATATAGATATGTATATATAGATAGATATATACACATAATAACATTAATCCTATTTTTGCATTAGTCATGTTATAAGAGAAAAATCAGAGCAATGATGAAAAACCTCAAAATAGAAAAAACAAAAGCACCAAAAACAAAAGAAATAGTATGGTTCATTCAGCATCTATACTCCACAGTTTTGTTTTGTTTTGTTTTTTCTTGGATTTGGAGATCCTCTTCTATCATGATTTCCCTGGAACTCTTCTGTACCATTGCATTGGGGAGAAGAATATAGTCCATCACAGTAGATCAACACTCAATGTTGATGTTACTGTGTACAATGTTCTTCTGGTTCTGCTCATCTCACTCAACATCAGTCCACGCAAGACCCTCCAGGTTTCTCTGAACTCCTCCTGCTCATCATTTCTTACAGCACAATAGTATTCCATTGTATTCATATACCACAACTTGTCCAGCCATTCCCCAATTGATGGGAATCCCCTCAACTTCCAATTCCTTGCTACCACATAAAGAGCAGCTATAAATATTTTTGTACATGTGGGTCCCTTTCCCCTTTCCATGATTTATTTGGGAAAAAGACCCAAAAGTGGTATTGCTGGGTCAAAGGGTATGGACAGTTTTATTGCCCTTTGGCATAATTATAAACATTTCTTTGAAGAAAAGAAGGGGAAAAAAGGATAGAAGAGAATTGAATAGAAATAAACATACAGTGGTAAGTCATAATTGGGAATGGGAATGGGATAAATTCACCCATAAAGTAGAAAAGGATATCAAAATGTATTAGAAATCATAGTCCAACAATATGTTGTTTAGAAGAGACATAGTTGAAACAGTAAGACATGTACAAAGTTAAAATAAAGGATTAGAGTAGAATGTATTATATTTCAGGTAAAGTAAAAAAGCCAGGAGTTACAATCATAATCTAAGACAAAATAAAAGTAAAAATAGATATAATTAAAATATATACTCAAAGTAACTACATTTTATTAAAAAAACTATCATAAACAATGAAAAAATGTTAGTTTTGAGTTGGCAGGGCACCTAAATTCTGAAAAGAAATTTTAAAATTAATTTCAGCAGGAAATAAACTATAAAATATACTTATAGTAAGGGCAAATGGGTGGCACAGTGGATAAAGCACTGGCTCAGGATTCAGGAGTACATGAGTTCAAATCTGGCTTCAGACACTTGACAATAGCTGTGTGACCCTGGGCAAGTCACTTAACACTCATTGCCCTCTCAGACATGTATAAATTTCCACTTAAAATTAAAATAACGACATTAAATAATTGAATAGTATTGTAGAAAAGCTAGATATGATCAATTTCTGGAGAATATCTTGGGGGATAGGAAGGAGTATAGTTTTTTATGGACTTTATACAGCACCTTCACAAAAATTTACCATATATTAGGGCATAAAAACTCACAAAAAATGCAGAATAACAAATATATTAAATGCACCTCTCCAGATCATAATGCAACATTATGTTCAATAAAAAAAACCTTTGAAGCATGGAAAAACAATTAATTGGAGACTAAAATTTATTCTTGTGTAGATTCATTCCTAGGGTATTATTGGATTAATAGGGCAGTCCTAAACATGGAGGATCCATGAAGAAGACAAGCCATAGTAGTAATTGCAACTATTTAACCTATCATAAAATGAATCAGTAGGAAAAAAAGAAAAGAAGGGAAGAAAACAGAGTGCAAAGTGTCAAAGAAGCACCCCTTTCAACATTTCCTAGGAAATCTTCTTGCAAATACAGATGACATAAAAATAATATTACCACTCAGTTAAAAAGAAATTTTAAAGAGGTTACAATATCCCAGGTACTAAATGAAACAATGAGGATAGGCCTATTATTTTCTAAGTGCTTTCCTAAGAACTGGTAATAGAAAGAAAGCAAAAACAGCATCAGTGTCTTAATATTATAATGGGAAATAAAATATATAAATATTTTTACACACAATTCGCACACATAGCCACAAAGATATAGAAAGATAAATGCATATGGGTGTATGTGTGCGTATACAATAGGTGTGTACATATTTCTACTTTATGTATATATGAATACATATATGTTATATAAAACACTTAATTATGAGGGAGAGAGAGAGATGACAGAATGGCAGGCAATTTTCTAACATGGAATTTGAGTTAATTTTTTAGGAAGGCAGGAGGTGGTGGGAAGGGAGAAGTGTATTCTAGGCATGGAGGGAAACCATGCAAAATCCATGTAACCATGGGATAGAGTGTCATATGTGAAGAATAGCAAGAAGGCAGTTATTGTTGAATTTTAATGCATGTGGAGGAGAATAAGGTCAAAGAATATAAATTCTGGAAGAGGCCATATTGTGAAGGACTTTAAATGCTTAGCAGTATTTTACATTTGATCTGAGCATAATAGAGTTATTTGTATTTCATTGAATTGGAGCATAATATGGTCAGACAGTAATTTCAGTCTGATCACTTAGGCAGCTATATAGAGTAAGTTTTTGTGGATAGTGAAACTTGTAGCAAGAATATTAGCCAGAAGACTGTTGGGATAATCCAGGAAAGAAGTGATAAGAGCCTTCATGGGTATTGTGGCTATGTGAGTAGAGAGAAGTGGTCATAAATATGAGAGATATTGTGAAAGTTGAAATGCCTAGTTGATAAATTGTGTTTGTAGGCTGAGTGATAGAGAGGAGTAGAGCATGACTTTGAGGTTGTGAATTTGGGTATCTGGGAGGATGGCAATACCTTCACATAAAGGAATTTATTACAAGGGAAATTTTGAAGAGAAAGATAATGGATTCTATTTTTTGAACATGTTGAATTTGTGAAACTTAAATTCTATCTGTTTTGAAATGTAAGAAAGGCAGCTGGTGATGTGAGAATAGAATTCACGAAAATATTATGGCTAGATATATTGATCTGGGAATTACTGGCATACAGCTGATAAATGCAGCCATAAAGGATGAAATCACCCAGTGAGATAGTAATAGATTGTTCCTGTTTAAAGGGCCAGTTGGAGACTCCCTGAAGTAGTGTATTAAACTGGATACCTGCTTTCTGAGGAACATAGATCTGGTCCAACTCTGGAAGTCTAAAACAAAAGAGAATATGTTTGAAGTCTGAAAGAACATCATTGCTTGGCTTTGAGAAAGAAAAAAATAATGAGGGGAAAGGAACATGTTTGCAGCAAGAACACTATAGACAAATCATCAGTATAATTGATACATAAAAGCTGACAGAAGACTTTAAAAAAATAACTAAAATGGCCATCTCTGTTGACAAGCACATCACAAGAAGAAAAACACAAAATGAGAAAAGATATCATAATGAATTTGGTAAGGCTCCCTGAAATAGAAATGTAACAATTCCAAGTGTTTCTAAAGGGTTCAAGGGTACAACAAAATTAAATTGAAAATATGGAATAATGATAGAAATTAGAAATCTTAAGATATTAATCAACAAGAATTCTTTAGGCGATATCCTATGATAGGTACTGTACTATATACTGAAAATACACAAATCAAAAGAAAAAAAAAATTTTAAATAGTCCTTGACCTCAAGGAAGTTACATGTTATTGATGGAAATAAGTCACATGTGCATATGTGTGTGTGCAAAAAAGACACAAGATAATTTTAGGAGGAAAGGCATTTACAAGTAAGGATGAAAATCAGGAAGAAGCCAGCAAGTCTAATCAAAGCATAATGACTTTAGAACAAGACAAAGGCACATTCTATAGTAATAGATTCTCTGGGATTAAGGAAGAAGTGGAGGAGAGAATGACAGAATGAAAATGAAAAAAAAAATCAGGAATAGAAAGATACAGTGCAATAAAATAATACAAAGAAAATAAGATTGAAAGAATACTTTAGGGGCAGCTAGGTGGCACCGGCCCTGGATTCAGGAGGACCTGAGTTCAAATCCAGCCTCAGACGCTTAACACTTACTAGCTGTGTGACTCTGGGCAAGTCACGTAATCCCAACTGCCTCACCAAAAAAAAAAAAAAAAGGAATATTTTAGAACTCTATAAAACAAGAACGTAGAATTTGAAGAAAGGAAGTGAAAAAAAACTATCAAAGGATATTTTTTTTCTAGAAAATTGAGATTAAGAGAATTCACAGAATATCAACAAAAAGTAAAATGAACCTCAATTCATGAAGAAATATTGTGGTCAAATTTCTGTGACATCAAAAAACAACCTGTGTTACCTGTGAACCAGGCAAAAATAAAAAGGCAGAGATGGTATATATATATATATATATATATATATATATATATATATGTGTGTGTGTGTGTGTGTGTGTGTGTGTGTGTGTATATGTATATGTATATGTATGTATGTATATATATGTGTATGTGTGTGTGTTTGTATATATATATACATATATATATATACACCTTTATATTTTTGCCTGGTCCACAGGTAACACAGGTTGTTTTTTGATGTCATAGAAATTTGACTACAATATTTCTTCATGTATTGAGCTTAGTATATATATATATATATATGGATATGGATATGGATATATGTACATATATATTTTAATTAATTAATCAATTCATTAATTAATTAAATTGTTTTCTTGGCAGGGCAATGAGTATTGAGTGTCAAGTGTCTGAGGACAAATTGAACTCAGGTCCTTCTGAATCCAGGGCTAGTGCTTTATCCACTATGCCACCTAGCTGCCTGAGATGGTATATTTTCAAAGGTTTTCAGAGCAGAAATACAAGGTATAAGTGTATTTCTTTAAAACACACACAAAAATTAGCATGGGGAACTCAGTGTTCATAATCTGAAATTATAGATGTAGTTAAATATTCCCAAAAGTAATTTAGACTTTCTGATAAATTTTTGAATAATTATTTCTTGTTTTGTTTTGTTTTTATATTTGAGCATAAAATTGTAGCTTATATAGACATTATATTTATGTTTTATTTTTTCTTGGATTTGAAAAAATATACACATGCATGCGTGAATGCATGCATAATTCTTAGTTCACCTAATTTTATCTTACTTCAGGTCCTCAGTTTTCATTAACTCCCCTTGGATGATTATAGCAGACTTCTAATGCTATTCAATTATTCTGTTATTATTATTAGAAAATAAAATATTTTACAATTATTTGCCTATTATATTGCAATAAAAGAAGATTTTTATTCAAATATCACATTTATTGCAACTCCAAAACTTCTTTTAAACAATTGCCAAAATGTTTTTTTCTTGAAGTTCAGAGCTAACCATATCATTTTTTAGTTCAATAAACTCCAGTGGCTCCCTCTTGGCTCTCTTCAGCTTTTTAAACTCTCCAAAACATTTTATAGTCTTCAGAATCCTTCCTGAATCCCTAATTGTTTATAATGTTTCCTTACCTTGCAATTAGATGATTCATGCTAAAGTATAGCTATCTTTGATATAGATCATAATCCATACATATATATATATACATATACCAATCTCACACATGTGTATAATAATATATTTATATTTTATAAGAGGAAGGTATACACATATTAAATATACATGCCTGCATATATCATATATGTATACACATATATAACCAGTCTGTACATGAATGATCTGAGTTCATATCCAGCCATCCAGCCTCAGACACTTACTGGCTAAGTGAGAACTTTTGGCAAGTCTGCCCCACTTTACTCAAGTATTAAATAAGGATCATATTAGACCCTCTCTACCATGATTCCTGTGATGATCAAATGTAATATTTTTAAAGTGCTTAATACAATCATTGGCTCTTGGATCTTCATAATTATTAATATTATTGTTGTTGTTGTTATTTCATACACAGCCTTGAAATAGATTCTGTGATGTTAATCCTAAAAGCAGCCTTGATAAGATGCTCATTGTCAGAATGCTCTCAGAATGTAAAGATTGCTTACTAAATCATGGAAGAGGTGTTGTCTGTGTTAATGGACATGGTGCCTATATTATATTGTTGTAGGAAAACCTCAAAGTTTACATGGGATATACCTGTTCCAAGTGTCCTGATAAGATTATGCTTTGCTTGTAGAATGCTCAGTTTCAGTGTGCAGTTTCTCCATATTACTCCATTTGAATAGCTTAAAGTTTCAGAATTCAACCAGGGTAATGGGAGTTGAAGGATTAGGAAGTGTATAGGAAGCACAAAGAGCAAAAGACAACACCACTACTGCTTCCTGTACAAGAGTAAAGTTTGTTCACTTAGGGCATAACTGGGGGATCTGGTTGAGTGTATGAAGTTCTACTGAAATATATGAAGAAATTAAGCTCAGGGACAGACTTTTAGTATGCTATTTAATGAAATTCTCAAAAAGCCTATTAAACATAGTGATGAATTGATACATATGATTATATACTGATAAATGTCCAAGTGAAAAGACAATGGTTGAATAAGAGACTTTTTGAGAACTTTTTTTTTTCCTAATGAGATGAGCACTTCCCCTGATAGAACTCAGATGTAAGTTTTCAGCATTTTGTTTAGCAGTAAGAAAACCAAAATCCGGGGGCAGCTAGCTGGCACAGTGGATAAAGCAATGGCCCTGGATTCAGGAGGACCTGAGTTCAAATCTGGTCTCAGACACTTACTAGCTGTGTGACCCTGGGCAAGTCACTTAACCATCATTTCCCCACAAAAACAAAAAAAGAAAAAAAAATCTGTAGTCATCTAGGATATTAAACTATTGAAAAGTTGAGGACACTATTCTACCAAAACACAAAACTGGTTAAAACAAAGACTAAGCCTAGCAAAGATATTTCATTTTGGTCCATACTTTTCAATTCAAGATCTGACAGAAACAGAATTTCATATCTTCACAATAAATCTCAGTCCTTGAAAGTTTTATAACTTATTTGTCTAAAGAAGTAATACATTTTTAAATTTTTTTTTTCCTTAGGAAGGCAATTGGGGTTAATTCACTTGCCCAGGGTCACACAGCTAGTAAGTGTTAAGTGTCTGAGGCCAGATTTGAACTCAAGTACTCCTGACTCCAGGGCTGGTGCTCTATCCACTCCCCCACCTAGCTGCCCTGGAACTAATATATTTTAAAGTTTAAAAGGTTCAATTTCTAATGAGGTGTAACATTATTTATTTGTATTGAGGACAATTAATATATAATGTCCATGGGAATATATGTCATTGTACTGCATGTCAATGATAAAATATGTATTAAATTTTGGAGGTTCTTATATAACTGAGTAGGTGAGGCCTAGCCAACTAGCAATCTTTTGAGATATAGGTAGTTCACTATACTCATCTTCTCTCATCTTTTCTGACACTGTCTTGAGAGTAACTTTAGAAAGAAGTCATTTTACCTAAACTAAGGACACTCTTTTTATATCTATTTCTCACCTAAACCTATAATTTCAGTGGACTCCATTGATTTCAAGAAACATTCCACTTCTAGCATCTGTGGGAGATGGCTGTAGAAGAAGGATAAAGAGAATGGAAAAATTGACTTGAGTAAATAAGGAGAAAAAATATATATTATTTGGTGGTGTTTAAACTATTGAAATATCAGAGGCGTATTTGGGCAGGAGAAATTTGTTGAAAATTGGGGGGGGGAAATCAAGAAAAAATTAAAGAAACATCTCTGGGTCTATACAAGTTCAAACTCTTCTTACAGATTTAAAGTGAAGGGTAATCAAGAACAAATATTATATAAAGGATTTCAGGTCGTTTCTGGAGTTTCAAGCTGAAATAGGGAATAAAAATGAAGAGAAGACAAGAGTGAAAAGTAAAATCTACACTACATGACAAGATAAGCTGAAAAAGAAAAGACAAGTGGAAGGATTAAAGGGGAAAAAATTGATAGAGGGGATTAGGATGAAGGACAAATTAGTGAAAGAGATGGGAACTGGTACAAGCCAGAAAGGGGAACTGGTGGAGCTATGGATATTCTGTTGAGGCAAGTTAAAAGCTCATCTTTGATAATATAAAAACATTTAGCAAGGTGTTTAGGGTTGAAATGTAAGCACAAGAAGTATATATTTTTAAAGATGACATCCAACAGCATGGAGAGTAGAGGAAAATGTTGAATGATTAACATGCAGTATCCATTTTTTTTTTGGCATTTCTGCCCAAACTGAGTGACATCTTTCTAACATGCATTTTCTGATTTTCAACCCAGAGGAGAAGGCAAAGCAATTCAATGAATCTTTTTCTAAACACCAGATGGTTGTATAAAGGAAGTGTTCCAACAGGAAATAGAAATAAATCTTTGATTGAGTAAAAGAAGAAAGAAAGAAAGAAAGGTCAGGAATAGAGCAAAAGAGATGATCCTAGTCAGGATTTTGGAAAGTGATTATAATTCATGGAGTAGAAAGAGAAGGAAGTGGACAATTTATCAAGCAGTAACAATAAAGGGAAGAAGAGAAGCAATTGGTGATTACCTGCAGAGGAATCACTAGGCTGACAACAACATTTGAGAAGAACATTTTGCTTGTTGCTGTTTGTCTATTTGGGAGGTAAGTATTGAACATAGTACTGTGAACTTTTCGAGACATAATGACAGGTGACTTTCTCATTTCTATTGATTCTTGTGATCACAAATGGTACCACTGATAGGAAACTAAAAACTATTGTCAATAATCATGTAGTTTTTGGCAAGAAACTGACAACTCTTAGGTTTTATTTTCTTAACCATTGCACATTGAAGACAAGGGATGAAAAAGAAAACAAATTGTTTTGGTAAGTTAACAGCTGATGAAGAATGTGATAGGTGATATAAGACAGGGGTATGGATTTCTGTACCAGAGCTTGAAATACAGTGATGGTAGATTTTCTGGAAAGAAATGGAATATGCCTAAGAAAGGTTTGTAGGAACTTCATTATCAGCTGACATAATTTGATTCAAAGGGAATGTTTCTCCCTTTAATTAGAATTTTATATTTTTCCCAAATTACACATAAAAACAAATTTTAACATCAGTATTTAAAACTTTGTATTTCAAATTCTCTCCCTCTCTCCCTACTCCCCCTTAAGAACTCAAGCAATGCAATATAAGTTATGCATGTGTAGTTATGCAAAACATTTCCACATTAGTCAGGTTGTAAAAGAAAACAGACAAAAAAACTTTAGAAAAACTGATTTTAAAAAATCTGTATTAAGAAACCATTAGGGGGGCTAGGTGGTGCAGTGGATAAAGCACCGGCCCTGGATTCAGGAGTACCTGAGTTCAAATCTGGCCTCAGACACTTGACACTTACTAACTGTGTGACCCTGGGCAAGTCACTTAACCCCCATTGCCCTGCAAAAAAAAATAAACAAACAAAAAAAACCCCAAAAAACCCAAAACAACAACAACAAAGAAACAAAACAAAAAAAGAAATCATCAGTTCTTTTTCTGGAGATGAATTGCATTTTTCATAAGTCTTTCAGAGCTGTCTTAGATCATTGCATTGCTGAAAATAAATAAATCATTCACAGAAGATCATCTTACAATATTGCTGTTATTTTATAATTAATACACTTCACTTTGCATGAGCTCATGTAATTGTTTCTAGGTTTTCTGATAGCATCTTGTTCATCATTTCTTATAGCACAATAGTCTTCCATCATAAACTATCTCATCCCACAAATTGTTCATCCATTCTCCAATTGATGGGCATTTCCTCAATTTCAAATTCAACTTTTTTAAAAATTATTTTTTGATAGCAACCTAGTAATGCTATTACTAGGTCAAAGAACATGCATGGTTTTATAGCCATTTGGCCCGTTTCCAAATTGTCCTATAGAATATTTGAATCAGTTTACAACTTTACATAGTGTATTAATGTCTCATTTTCTCCATATCCCCTACAATATTTGTCATTTTTCTCTACTGTCCTATTATCCAATCTAATATGTATGAGGTAATATCCCAGAATAGTTTTGACCTGCATCTCTCCAATCAATAGTGAGTTAGAACATCTTTTTTCATATCACTATAGGTAGCTTTGTTCATTTCATCTGAAAACTTCATGTTTTGATCATCTACCAATTGGGGAATGGTTTTTATTTTAACAAATTTTACACAGTTCTCTGTGTGTTGGAGAAATGAGGCCTATCACACAAACTTGCTTTAATTTTTTTCATAGTTGCTATTGCTAACTGTATTTCCCTCCATCCTATTTCCTCTTTATGACATTTATTCTATTTTCTATCTTCTTTCACCCTATCCCTCCTCAAAAGTATTTTGCTTCTGACTGCCCACCACCCAAATCAGCCTACACTTCTTTCACCCCTTCCTCCAATCCCCTTCCCCTCCTACTTTCCTTCAGGGTTAAATAGATTACTATACCCAATTGAATGTGCATGTTATTCCCTCTTTGACTCAATTCTGATAAGCATAAGGCTCACTCACACCCCTGCACTTCCCTCATCTTCCCCTCTACTCCATAAGCTTTTACTTGCTTCTTTCATGTGAGATACTTTACCTCATTCCTCTTCTCCCTTTCCCTTTCTCCCAGTGTGGCCCTCTTACCCCTTAATGTTGTTTTGTAAAAGATATCATCCCTTCATATTCAACTCACACATGTTCCCTATATCTATATATACTCCAAACTGCTGCCCTAAAAATTAGAAGGTTCTTCTGAATTACAAATATCATTTTCCCATGTGGGAATGTAAACAGTTTATCCTTTTAATATCTCTTATGATTTCTTTTTCCTGTTTAGCTTTTTATGCTTCTCTGGGATCTTATATTTTAGAGCCAAATTTTCTATTCTGCTCAGGTCTTTTCATTACAACTGCCTGAAAGTCCTCTCTTTCACTGAATTCTCATTTTTCCCCCTGAAGGATTATACACCATTTTGTAGGGTCAGTGATTCTTTGTTATAATCCCAGTTCCTTTGCCCTCTTATTCCAACCCCTCTGATCCTATAAGGTATAAGGTTCTAGATCTTGTATAATACTGACTATGCCTCCACAATACTTTAATTGTTTGTTTCTGGATACTTGCAATATTTTCTCCTTGACCTGTGAGCTCTGGAATTTGGCCATAATATTCCTGGAAGTTTTCATTTTGGGATCTCTTTCAGGAGGTGACCAGTGGATTCTATCAATTTCTATTTTACTTTGTGCTTCTATAATATCAGGGCAATTTTCCCTGACAATTTTTTGGAAGATGTCTAGACTCTTTTTTGATCATGGCTTTCAGGTAATGGAATAATTTTCAAATTGTCTCTCCTGGATCTATTTTTCCAGGTCCACTGTTTTTCCAATGTGATATTTCACATTGCCTTCAATTTTTTTCATTCTTTTGGTTTTGCTTTATTTTGTCTTCACTTCTCATAAAGTCATTAGCTTCCATTTGCTTAATCCTAATTTTTAAAGGATTATTTTCTTCAGGTAGCTTTTGTACCTCTTTTCCATTTCTCCTATTTGGATTTTCAAGCTATTGACTCTTTATTCATTATTTTTTTGCATCCTTCTCATTTCTCTTTACATTTTTTTCCTCTACCTCTATTACTTTATTTTCAAATTCCTTTTTGAGCTCTTCAGTGGCCAGAGACCAATTCACATTTTTCTTGGAAGATTTGGATGTAGGAGCTTTGACTTTATTATTTTCTTCTGTGGGTGCATTTTGATCTTGTCACCCTAGAAACTTTCTAGGATCAACATTGTTTTTTCCTGTTTGCTCATTTTCCCAGACTATTTCTTCACTTTTAACTCTTTGATAAAGTGAGTCACTGCTTCTAGGGAGGAGGGTAAATTGTCCCAAGGTTCTGGGTGTTTGAGTAGCTGTTCTCTGAGATACTTATAGGAATTTTAAGTCCTTAGTTCTTCCAAGGTGGTGTGATTTAAGGAGAGGTATGTTCACCACTCTCCTGTCCTGTGCTCTGGTTTATAAGCAACCACAGGCCTGTTTCTCTGCCCTGAACCTGAAACAGAGCCCTGCTTTACTTTGGCTTCAAGCTCTGGCATTTTTGTGCTCCTCCCTAGCCTAGGACCGTCACCCAAGACTGTGACTCTGCTTCAAGCAGGGCAAAACAACAGAGTGCCACCTCACTTCCAGCAAAGAGACTGCTGTAATCTCCCCTTGGCCAATCACTCAACCCCCTCACTCTCCGTGGGCTGAGGTCCAGAAGCAGATGCTGCTGAAACTGATTCAGAGGATCTCTAGGCCTGGTTCTCTTGGGCTGGGTCTGTGCTGGGTTTGGATCTGCACTGGCATGGCTTGAAATGAGACTCCACTTTCGCCTGGTACAACAGACCTTTCCTGACAATATACTAAGTTGTCTTTGTCTGAAAAATGATTTCATCCTGGCTTTTTGTGGGTTCTGCTAATCCCGGAATTGTCTTATGGCATTATTTGAAGGTATTTGGAGGGGTCTTGGGGAGAACTTAGGCAAGTCACTACCTTTCCTTCACCATCTTGGCTCTGCCTCTCAGACCTGTTCAAAGGGAATTTAACTAAAAATGAAGGGGAGAAAGAATACTTCATACCACTTTCACTAAATACCACATAGAATAGCTACAAAGAATAAAAAAAACAGCAGTTGAGCTACTCAGAAGTTCACAGTAGACAAAATTCAAAAAAAAGGTGCTTAGTAAATCTCATAACCTTAAATTTTCAAAATCTTAGTAAACAACCTAAAAAAAATTGTTTCAAAGCAAGGGGGCAATTAATAGTTATCACTGAAACTTGGTAAATAAATCACATGATTAGATAAGGCTCTGGAAGTATATTCTTTCTTTAAAAGCAACAGAATAGGTAAAAGATAGATAAAAAGTGTAAAAAAGGGAAGGGAAAGAGTGGCTTCATTATATAGAAACAATAAAGGAGCAAAACCCAAAGAACTCTCACATTTCTCTGTGCAGCCAAGCATACTCCCATGATGACCTTTAGAAATAGTCATTTAGCTTAGTGTGCCCTTCCCGAGCTGGATGATCTTCGATTGTTCTCAACAGCTCACTGCTTAACAGGAGTGATTTGGGAGCCACCACTAAGGTTTATATCATCACAAGAAAAAAAAAAAAACAGCATGGAAGTAATTCTGTTCTGTAGTTCACTTGTGACTATAAGAATGATTACCCAAGATGTCTGGGTTCCATTTTCAGCAACAATACATGTGGAAATGCTGTGTACTCTGGGGAAGTGATCTTCAACCATCCTGGTCTTCCCAAATCAGACTGAAGATATTGGTGGGCAAGGTTCTTCTCCTGGAATTCCAGACATACAGTGATGATAACTCTATTGCAATCCCCAGAGTACTTGCAACTTTGCAGGTTGTTCATGGCACAATTACCTGTGAAGTAATTCAGGAGGCAGTGAGGAAAGGGCATGTCAGTGCACCCAACAAAACCAGCACTCAGCCTAGTGTGGCAGCATCTTCCTTGCTGCTCTCCTGATTTCTGGCATCAGAGTACATTTCCCCTCCCCTTCCTTCTCCCAATTATTTCTTTGTATTAGACAGGCAACTTACATGTAAAAGTAGTTGCACTCTGTGTGTGTGTGTGGGAGGGGGGGGTTAAAATGAAAACAATACCAAAACACCAAAAAATAAAAAGAGAAAAAAAATCATACTTTTTTTCATTCTTTTGTTATCCAAAGTACTTATATGCTTTCCAGCAGCCTAAGTAATATTGTTTACTTTGTATTTATCAGAAAGTAATAAAATTTTAACATAAAAGAAAAAAGAAATGAAATTATATGAATTGAAATTAAATAATAAAAACATGCTACACAGCTTCTGATAGAAAGTTGATGGAGTCAAGATGGGAAATGGAACATGTTTGGGAGCAGGAACAATATGAAAGTGCATGTTGCTTAATTACATATTTATTTTTTTTAAAGGGATGTTTTCTCTTTCTTTGCAATGGTGAAGGGGTGGGAGGAAAAACACATATTATTTGTTATTTTTTCTAAATTAAATACTATTTTTTAAATAATGCATATTTCATTGATTATAGAAACCAAAGCATGGAAGCATAATGGAAATATCTTTCAAGTGAAAAGGACAAAAGTAGTATGTCTTAAGTGACTTAGCGTAAGTTACAATTCTAAACCAACAAAACAAACAACAACAAAACAACAACAAACACTACTCTATGCCCTTGGTTTGGAGGAAGGAAGAAGAAAGAACTAGATTGGTAAAAATGAAAGGAAACCACCATTAGGTTCTGGTTTTCTCTGCCTCTCTGTATAGTAAGGTTTCTTAACCTGGGGCTTATAAAAAAAATAAAATTATAATTACATCTTAATATAACTGTTTTCCTTTGCATATCTGGCATTTCAGTTTATATAGTAAATAATATTAGTATAAGAAATTGTCAATAATTACTGAATTGCCAAAGGTATTCATTATGAAAAAAATTCATAAAGCCCATCAAGGCATACTAACAAACACTTTTGAAATGATAAGGGCAGCCTAGATGCCAAAGATCAGATAATCACTCTCCTTTATGAGCTGAAAGGGTCATTGGTGTAATGAAATCACAAATCTTAAGACCTTGACTGTTTTACCATTCCCACTTCTGGCTAGCTGGGTAGTGTGGGGGAAGTCATTTTACTCCTTGTAAGGGTCTCAGCTTATTGAATTAATTAATCTGTTAATGTTGGTGGTAATATAAATAGATAGTATTGATATATAGATGATAGAGTGTGTATGTATGTACAGGTATGTAAGCATATAACTATTTATATACATATATAAATACACCTATGTACTTATATATGTATATGTATAAATAGATAGTATTGATATATAGATGATAGAGTGTGTATGTATATACAGGTATGTAAGCATATAACTATTTATATACATATATAAATACACCTATATACTTATATATGTATATGTATATATATACATACACATATATATGTGTGTGTATGCATGTATATATGTAGCCATCTGTGTGTCTTAGGGCAGTTTTAAAATATTAAACCTTAAAATTTTTGAGTACACAGTTTATTTCTGCAGGCATATGAAAACATATAGCTATGTGTACATATGTATACATAGAATGCATTACAAATACTCCATGCTACAATACTATATCTCTCACTTTCCCAGGGGACAAAAAAAGGTTTTTTTTACTAACAAGCCAATATCAATCAGAGTGTCTGAGTCATGGAAATAAAGCAAATAGAGACAATTTCAGGGACAATCTATACCTTTAATTATCTTTATCTGTGTACTTATACATACACATATACAAATGCATACACATGCATACATATTTGCATATTATCATACTTGCAAAAGATGTATGAGTTGCATCTGTGTGTGAGCATACATATATCTGCATTTCTGCCCATATATATGTATGTATGTACATACATATATTCCAAAATTATGAATACATAATTATATATATAATTAAATTCTACCAAAATTAATTTACTTATTCAGTGCCATACGAATCAGACTACCTAAAATTTATTTTTTAGAGTTAGAAAAAATAATGACAAAATTCATCTGGAAGAACAAAAGGTCAAGAATATCAAGGGAACTAATGAACAAAATGCACAGGAAGGTAGGCCAGCTGTACCAAATCTGAAGCTTGGAATTTGAGGGGATATCCATCAATTGGGGAATGGCTGAACAAGTGGTGGTATATGAATGTAATTGAATACTATTGTTTTGTAAGAAGCAATGAACAAGCAGATTTCAGAGAAACCTGCAAGGACTTACGTGAACTGATGCTGAGTGAGATGAGCAGAACCAGGAAAACACCGTATCAACAAGAGAACCAGTATCAACAACACTGTGTGTTGATCAGCTGTGATAGACTTGATTCTTCTCAGCAATACAGTGGTCCAAGATTGTTCCAAAGGACTCATGATGGAAAATGCTCTCCAAATTCAGGAAAAATATAACTGTGGAATCAAGATGCATATTGAACCATACTATTTCTATTTTTGTTTTTTTGAGGTTTTTCCTTTTTCCTCTGATTCTTCTTTCACTGCATGGCTAATACAGAAATATGTTTAATGTGATTGTACATATATAACCTATATCGGAATGCTTGCTGTCCTGGGGAGGCATGAGGGAGGAGAGGGAGGGAGAAAAATTTGAAACTAAAAATCTTAGGAAAACAAATTTTACAAACTATCTCTACATGTAACTATAAAATAATAAAATGCTTTTATGATAAAAAAGAAATATGTTTAATCATCACAACAAAATTGGGAGATAGGTGTTATTATTGTCTTCACTTTACAAATGAAAAAAATGTGAGGCAGACAAAGTGGTTTGTCAGAGATAGTAAATAACTGAGGTTGAATTTGAACTCAGTTATTCCTGACTCCAGGCATGTCCAGCACTCAATCTACTGTACCACATACATGCCTATAAATATACAATGAACCCGAAAATTCTTAGTGCAGTTTTAAATTATTAAATTTTAAAGGGTTTTGAGACACTGTGTATATTTGTGTGTGGGTGTTAATACATGCACATGTACATATTTGCATTTATATAGAATGCATGATAAACATTAAAAGCTACATAAATATACTTTCCCTCCCCCCACCAAAAAAAAAAAGAAAGAAAAAGAAAGTTCTGCTTACCAATAAAGCAACATTAACCAGATTGCTGGATTCATGGTAAATGGTTAAACCAACTTGAGCATGTAGAGATAGTTTCAGGGTCAATTTGAAAGTAATAATCCTGTTTTGAAAGCTGATGTATTTATGTCTGAATTATACATAGCTTCTTTTACCAAGTATGGAATTGTGCTCATAAAAGGTAATGGGATATAAATAAAGTGTTATGAATTATCTCCTGAAAGATATATGTGTGGAGGCATCCAAATGGCAAAATTTATGATTAGTAAAATCTTTCCTTATATGAGGAAAGTTATCTGAAGGTATTATTGCAACATAGTTGTTCAATCAACAAAAATGCTTTTATCTGTCCTAGGCACTATGAGAAAATCTCAAGGCTTTCAAATTTTATTGAAATTCTAATAAAAATCATTACTTTATACTTCTTTGATGTCTTCTTGCTATTATAATGTAACTTCTAATTCATGACTCATTCAATTGTAAATTTATAGCCCTGCCTCATCTGTTCTTCCATCTGTAAAAAGGAGACTTAATGGTGCCACCTAATTTTATCAAGTGCAAATACCCAAGAATGATTCAAAATTTTCTTGCATTTCAAAATTGTATCACTCTTCCCGACCATGAATTAATATTAAAATACCATTAATATTAAACTACCTCATGCACATAGCATTTCACTAAGTACTTCATACAACAACTAGTGTAGGTATAGACTCTGCTTTCAGAAAACAGATTATTTGGAATACATATTCCTGACACTTATTAGCCAGCTGTGAGATGCTGGGCAAGTCTCTTAACCCTTCATGCCTAAGTTTCCTGTTCTGTAAAATGACCTGGAGAAAGAAAAGGCAAATCATTCCAATATCTCTACAAAGAAATTACAAAATGGGGTTCTGGAGGGTTTGACATGACTGAAATGAGTAAATAACAAAAAATCATCTGGAACTTCTATTGTACCATAACAGAGACTTCTATACATGAATCCATAAAGTTAAGATCACAAGAATATAAATATGATACATTCATTAATATGTAAACTAAAATAGAAGATTCATTAGCAATGTGATTTGGACATATTAAGAAGTTAATAAATATTTGTTGATTTGAGAACTGCAGTGGGTGAAAATACTCAAATTCTAATCCAGTCCCTGTAATACAAAAATATATATATTATTAATAGTCTACTAGGTTCAAGACACTTTGCTAAGGAAATGGAGATAAAAAGAAATTAGTTTTTACTCTCAATAAGTTTGCATCTTATTTGAGGAGCAGAATATATACATGTAAGTTCTATCTATCTATCCATATGTCTATATACAAATCTATCTATCTAGATTTCTATATCTACATGCAATTCAAATTAATTTATGATAGAATAAGGAATAGGAAAAGTCTCATATAGAAACTTAAAATCTTTAGCATAGGAGTAGGGAATATTATAGCAAAATTTACATTAGGAGAAAAATAGAGAAGGGGATTAGATGATGACTAAAGTAAATCTGTCAAAGAAATGAATTCTTATATAGATGGCTTAATAAATTCAATGCAGGAAGAGAGTAAGAAGGTGAGATGGTGAGAAATGTCTAGGACAGAAATAGGTTGATAAGGAGAAATTTTTAAGAAGAAAAAAGAAGAGCGTATAAGTGAAGCTAAATCAATGTTTCAGTGCAACAAGGAGAAGAGAGGTGAGGACAGGGGAGAAGGAGAGAGGGAGGCAAAGAGGGAGGAGGAAAAGAGAGAGATAATAAGATACAGGAAACAAAAGAGACAGAAACAGAGACAAATATGGAGAGAGACAGACAGAAAGCAAGAGACAATGAAAGAGACAGAGAGAAAGATACTGAAATAGAAAGACAAAGACAGACAGAAACAACAGACAAAACAGGGACAAGGAGAGATAAATACATAAAGTGAGACTGAGATAGAGAGACAGAGAGAAAGACAGAAATAGAGACTAAGAGAGACAGAGAGAGAAACAGAGACAAAGTGAGAGAGACAGAAGCAAAAAAGATGGACAGACAGGGACGCAGAGATAGAGACAGAGAAACATGAGAGGGAAAGAAGATCAGAGATTCATCTCATCCGTATCCATGTATGTACGTAAATATATACGTGTATATATATATATATACATATATATATATGTGTGTGTGTGTGTGTATTACATATATGTATATTTTAATATTTTATAAAGATTATTTCAATTAAATTTAATAAACATTTTTCAAACACCAAGTATGTGTCAGGTATTATGCTAAATGTGTGGGATACAGAAAAGAAAATGAAAGATAATCCCTGTTTTCAAGGAATTTATAGTCTAATGCAGAAGATATTACACAAAAGGAAAATTTATGGGGAAAGAGGGGAAATAAGGGGATATTTGGTGTGGGAATATGGCTTTGCTAGAGTCTAAAATAAACAGAGTAATTTACAAAAATAAAAAAGAGTGAAATGTAGTCTTGTTTCTTCCCCCCCCCCACCCAGATTGCATTGTGTGGCAATTTGGTTTCCTCCCCCAATTTTTTTTCTTTATATAGAAAAATATTCATGTCATAATTAAATATGACCAGAATAAATGTATAGTATTGCTTGAGATTTGGTAGGGCTAACCCACCTTCCTGTGCATTTTCATTAATTCCCTTGATATTATTAAACTTTTGTTCTTCCAGATGAATTTTGTTATTATTTTTCTAGCTCTATAAAATAATTTTTAGATAATATGATTGGTATGGCACTAAATATATAAATTAATTTAGGCAGAATTGTCATTTTTATTATGTTAGCTTGCCCTATCCATGAGCAATTAATATTTTTCCAGCTATATAGATTTGATTTTATTTGTGTGAAAAGTGTTTTGTAATTGTGTTCATAGAATTCCTGGATTTGTCTTGGCAAGTAGACTCCCAAATATTTTATAATGTCTACAATTACTTTATTTTTATTTTTTATTTTATTTCATTTTTTTTTTTTTTTGCAGGGCAATGGGGTTAAGTGACTTGCCGAGGTTCACACAGCTTATAAGTGTCAAGTGTCTGAGTCCGGATTTGAACTCAGGTCCTCCTGAATCCAGAGCTGGTGATTTATCCACTGTACCACCTAGTTGCCCATACAATTACTTTAAATGGAATTTCTCTTTCTATTTCTTGCTGCTGAGCTTTGTTGGTCATATATGGAAATGCTGATGATTTATGCGGATTTACTTTATATCCTATTGTTTCAAGTAGTTTTTTACTTGATTCTCTATAATTCTCTAAGTATACCATCATTTCTGCAAAGAGTGATAGTTTTGTATCCTTCTTGCTTATCTAATTTTAAGTACTTTTCTCTTATTTCTAAAGCTAACATTTCTAGTACAATATTAAGTAACAGAGGTGACAAAGGACATCCATGTTTCACCTGTGATCTTACTGGGAATGCCACTAACTTATCCCCCTTACATATGATATTTGCTGATGGTTTTAGGTAGATGCTGCTTATTATTTTAAGGAAAGCTTCATTTATTCCTATGCCCTCTAGTGTTTCTAATAGGAATAAGTGCTATATATTGTCAAAATTGTTTTCTATATATATTGAGATAATGAAATTATAGTTTTGCTATTGATGATGTTGATTATGTTGACAGTTTCCTATTGTAAAGCCAGCCCTGCATTCCTGGTATAAATGCCTCCTGGTCTAAGTGTATTATCCTGGTTATGAATTGCTGTAATCTCCTTGTTAATACTGTATTTAAGATTTTTACATCAATATTCATTAGGGCAATTGTTCTATGATTTTCTTTCTCTGTTTTGGTTCTGCCTGTTTTAGGTATCAACACCATATTTGTGGTATAAAAGGAATTTGGTAGAATTCCTTCACCTATTTTTCCAAATAATTTTAATTTGTTCATTAAATGTTTGATAGAATTTACTTTTAAACCCATCTGGCCCTGGAGAATTTTTCTTAGGAAATTTACTGATGACTTGTTCAATTTCTTTTTTCTAAAATAGGCCTATTTAAGAATTTTATTTTCTCTTCTGTTAACCTGGGAAGTTAATATTTTTGTAAATATTTTTCCTTTTCATTAAGATTGGCATAGGTATTGGCATACAGTTGAACAAAATAGCTCCTAATGATTGCTTTAATTTCCACTTCATTGGTGGTGAATTGACCCCTTTCATTTTTGATACTGTTAATTTGGTTTTCTTGTTTCTTTTTTTAAAATCAAATTAACCAAAGGTTGATTTTTTATTGATTTTTTCATAAAACCAGCTCTTAGTTTTATTGATTAATTCTATAGTTTTGATACTTTTAATTTTATGAATCTCTACTTTGACTTTCAAGATTTCTAATTTAGTATTTAATTGGGGGTTTTTAATTTGTTCTTTTTCTAGTTTTTTAAGTTGCTTGTCAAATTCATTTATCTCCTCTTTCTCTATTTTATTCATGTAAGAATTTAGAGATAGAAAATTTCCCTGAAGAACTACCTTGCCTGTATCCCATAAGTACTAGTATGTTGTCTTGTTATTATCATTCTCTTGGATGAAGTTATTGATTTTTTTTCTATGATACATTGTTTGACCTACTCATTCTTTAGGATGACGTTATTCAGTTTCCAATTAATTTTCAGTCTATCATTCCATGACTGCTTATTACATGTAATTTTTATTGCATCATGATCTTAAAAGGATGCATTTACAATTCCTGCCTTACTACATTTGACTGTGTGCCCTAATATATGGTTGATTTGGGGGGGTATGTTCCATGTACCACTGAGAAAAAAAAAAGTATATTTCTTTCTATCACCATTCAGTTTTCTCCAGAGTTCTATCATATCTAACTTTTCTAAAAGTCTATTCACCTCTTTAAATTCTTTCTTATTCTTTGTGTTTAGATTTATCTAGTTCTGAGAGGGGAAGGTTAAGATCCATCACTAATATAGTTTTGCTGTCTATTTCCTCTTGTAACTCACTTAACTCCTCATCTAAGAATTTGGATGCTACAGCATTTGGTGAATATATGTTTAGTTTATGATATTACTTCATTGTCTGTGGTACCTTTTAGCAGGATATAGTTTCCTTCCTTATCTCTTTTAATTAGAACTATTTTTTCTTTTGCTTTGTCTGAGACAACGATTACTACCCCTTCTTCTTCTTCTTCTTTTTTACTTCTGCCTAAGCATAATATATTCTGCTCCAAACTTTTACCTTTACTCTGTGTGTATCTTTCTGCTTCAAAATTTTTTTTTGTAAAAAATACATATTATAGGATTCTGGTTTTTAATGCAATCTGTTATTTGCTTCCATTTTACTGGAGAGTTCATCCCATTAACATTCACAGTTAGGATTACTAACTGTCTCTTTCCCTCCATCTTATTTCCCCCTTTGTACTTTTTTTTCTTCTTTCACTCTATTCCTCCTCACCAGCATTTTTCTTCTGACACCTGCCTCCCTTAATGTGCTCTCCTTTTTCTCAGCCTCCCTCCCTTTTCTTTCCCCTTTCCTCCCCTGCTTCTGCCTTCCCTTCCATCAGTGTCCCACCTTTTCCTTTTATCTTTTTACTTCCCTAAAGGGCAATTTCAATTTCTTTATCCAAATGAGTGTATATGTTATTCCTTCTTTGAACCAATTATGATGAGAATAAGTTTGAAGCAATGCTTAACCCTCCCTTCTTTTCCCTATTGTAATACTTAATTTTGTGCCTCTTCATATGATGTAATTAACCACATTCTTCCTCCCCTTTCCTCTTCTCTTTGTATTTTACTTGTTTTCACTCCTTTTGTTTCTTTATATCATCATATTTAAATCAATTTATACCTATGCCCTCTATGTATAATTCTTCTATCTGTCCAAATAGAGATACAGTTCTCAAGAGTTATTATTTTTTTTGTGAGGCAATTGGGGTTAAGTGACTTGCCCAGGGTCACACAGCTAGTAAGTGTGTAAAGTGTCTGAGGCCAGATTTGAACTCAGGTCCTCCTGAATCCAGGGCTGGTACTCTATCCACTGCACCACTAGGTGATTAATAACTGTTTCCCCTTTTGTTTCTTGTAGCTGAAGATTACATTTTCTGTTCAGCTATGGTCTTTTTATCAGGAAACCTTGAAAATGCTCTATTTCTTTGAATATCCATCTTTTCCCCTGAAAGATAATGCTTGGGGGGCAGCTAGGTGACACAGTGAATAAAGCACAAGCAATGAATTCACTGGGAACTGACTACAAATCCAGCCTCAGCCATTTACTATGTGCTAGCTGTGTGACCCTGGGCAAGTCACTGAGTCCTCATCACCCCCCCCCAAAAAAAAAAAAAAAGTAAAGATAATGCTCAATATTCCTGGGTAGTTGATTCTCAGTTGCATGGAATCCAAGCTCCATTGACTTCTGGAATATATTCCAAGCCTTCTGATTCTTTAATATCGAAACTGATTGGTCCTTTTCAATCCTGACTGTGGCTCTTTGACATTTACATTGTTCCTTTATGACTGCTTGTAGTATTTTCTCCTTCATGTGATGATTCTAGAATTTCTCTACAATATTCCTTGGAGTTTTCCTTTGGTGTCTCTTTCAGGAGGTGATCAATGTATTCTTTCAATGACTATTTTATCCTCTGATTCCACAACATCAGGGCAGTTCTACTTGATAAGTTCCTGGAATATGGTGTCTAGACTCTTTTTCTGATCATGGCTTTCAGGTAGTCCAATAATTCTTAAATTATTCCTTCTGGATCTATTTTCCAGGTCAGTTGTCTTTCTGGTGAGGCATTTCACATTTTCTTCTATTTTTTTTTCATTCTTTTCATTCTGTTTCACTGACTCTTGGTGTCTCACAGAGTCATTTGCTTCCATCTGTCCAATTATAATTTTTAATCCATTATTTTCTTTGGTAAACTTTTGCAGCTCCTTTTCCATTTGTCTGATTTTTCCCCCTTTTGGACAATTGTATTTTTTAAGAAATTGTTTTCTTCAGTTCTTCTGCTTCCTTTTCCAAGTTTTTGACTCTTTTTTCATAGGTTTCTTGTATTACTCTTCAGTGATAGAAATTTAGAATTGTAGTAGAAAAACATCAAATAAAATCTCTTCAAAATAGTGAAAAAAACTTAGGACTAAGCAAAAAGAACCAGGCCTTGGGGCAGCTAGGTGACACAGTGGATAGAGCACCCACCCTGGAGTCAGGAGGACTTGAGTTCAAATCTGGCCTCAGACACTTAACACTTACTAGCTGTGTGACCCTGGGCAAGTCACTTAACCTAAATTACCTCACCAAAAAATAAATAAATAGATAAAAAGAACCAGGCCTTGATTATGCAATTATCTATCATTGCCATACAAATATTGTATCAATAACTATTATTGTTTCTGTACTACAGTTTCCTTGTCTGTAAAACAAGGGAGTGGACAAGTTCACTTTAACCTTCAAATTCTACAATTATGAGTGAGAAACGTTAATATCTACGATGTATCTCATAGTTTTCCTTTCATTTTGAATGAATTAAAATGTTTCTTAATAGAATGCCTTTAAACCTTGTGATATTGTCAGTATTTAGTCCTTGTTAAAATGTCCACATTAATTAACCCATAAATCCCTTTTTTGTAGTGGTGGAGAACTGGAAAACAATAAGTGTTCATTAATTGCCAGTGGCTGAACAAATTGTGATATACAAATGTGGTGACCTACTAGTGCATCAATAATGTATATGAAAACTTAAGAGAAAAATGAGAAGTTTTTTAAGTAATTGATACAAAGCAAACAGACCCAGTTAGACAAATGAATTTAATTGAAAGAAACACACAGACATCCATATGTATGTGTATATATATTCAAGGGTTTGTAAATGTGTATGTGTGTATACAATATAGAGTACAACAAAAATGAAGTTAACAAGAAAATGAAACTGAAACATATGTAAGTATAATGACCAAGCTAGTCACCAAAGAAGAGTTGGGAAAATGTACTTTTCATTCTAGTGGTGAGGGACAGTGAATACTATATGTTATAAAACATAGATTTAAGATTTTGTTGAACCGCTATTTTTTCCTATTTTTTTAAACTTTTGATATAAAGGTAGGGAGGATGTTGAAGTAAATACATAGACATGAATACATTGTAACATATTAAAGGAATAAATAAAAGAACAAGACCTACTCTTGACCATTTAGTCTTCCTTCTCCTGCTTTACTAGGTTTCGGGATTCTTCAATGCTTCTTGGCACTTCTATCACAGCAGGGAACTAGGAAAAGAAAGGAAATAAAGATGAAGTTAGCCAAATTCACTACCTGCCAGGGGCTCTGCTAAAAGGTTAGTGAAAGAGAATGTTGAGACTATTGCCTAAAATTAGGTTTTTGAATTCTCTGTAAATTAAATTTGACCATGCTTTCTATCCTTCCTATCATCATGGATTACCAAGGGTTGACTGTGTAGAAACATTTTTGGCAACCATTTTATTATGACAAATGAGTTAAGCTCAGTCAAATATACCAGACAGTTTTAATAAAACTTCTAAAATGTAATTATTCTAGAGCAACTCATTATAGAAAAATGAACAGTACCCTAGAAGAACAGTAGTCATGCTTTCAGATAGAACTGAAGGCTTAAAATATTTACCATATTGCAAAGAGTAAAACCTGTTATGTTTAGGAAAGGAGATGTGGTATTAATTTACATTTTGGTTAACAAAAGCCAGAATACCAGAACTGCATAATTGTAGAAACCATATAGCTGGAAAAAAGGGGAAAATAGTAGTAGTGGTGGTGGTGGTGGTGGTGGTAGTAGTAAGCTAGTACTTCATATTCATATGCATTTATATATATATATATATATATATATATTTATATATATATGCATATTTACGTATATATGTAAAAAGAGAAAGGAGAGAGGAATAAAGAGAGAAAGAGAACTTTAAATTTTGAAAGACATTTTACATATAATAACTTACTAGATCACAACTTAAGGCACTTTGAAGAAGATTCTATTAATATCACCATTTTACAGATGAGATAAGTGAAATAAAGAGACATTCACACCTATAATAAAAGTCTAAGAATAGTCATACTATTTTTAAGCTCACAAAGCAGTCCATTACACTTTTAGGAATCTCTAATACTAGGAAGTTTTCCTTTACATTAAGCCTACATTTACACTTTTAGTATTTCCTCTGTCTGCTCGTGTTAGCACCAGATAGTACAAATCTAATTCCAATTCCACATCATATCTCTATTAGATATTATTTATTCTGCCCAGACATTGGGTTATAAGCATGATGCCAATTAATGAAATTGTCTGCATATCATTTAATCATGGAGAATTGTAAAGAGAATAGACTAAATGTATCAAGGCCTACTTTTGAGAATGTATTATGTAAACAAATATCAAGAAGGAGTTGGGTAGCCCACCTCCAATTATGGTAAACAATTAGATTTGATTGTTGTTTGATGAACCACATACTATTTGGAAGGGTACATGAACTATGATCCCATCTCTGTGATTGTCTTTGGTTGGAGAAAGACAGCCAAATGACCATCCTTTTATCAATAACCTAATGGCCTTATTAATAAAGTTATTAAATTACCCAGAAACTATGTTTCTCAACTTTTCAATCATCACAATTGTTTGTTTTTGCTTTTGTTGTTGTTCTTATTTTGTCTGGCCTAAGATTTCTTTGGTGTAAGAAATTAATATTGATGAAAGGCCTTCTATCAATGCATATTTACAATAGCTGTGAAATTTATAGCCTTAATAGTCCAGGAAGCTAAGAGGTTAAGGACCTTACTCAGAATTATATGCTCTATATACACCAGTGGTATAAACTATGGGAAAAACTCTCATCTCCATGAAAGTTAGGCTGTTTTTTTTTCTTAAAAGCCATTGAGACATGTATTTGGTAGAAAGAACACTGGGCTTGCTGGCTAGAAAACCTTGGTTCAAATCCAACCTCAAATACTTACTAATTGTATAGTAAGGCATGTCACTTCACCTCTCTTTGCCTAAGTATCATCATCTGTAAATTGGGGGTGATAATAGTATTTTTCTCACAACTTGCTTGTGAGTATTAAATGACATAATTGTAAAGTGCTTAGCACAGTTACTGGAGCACAGTAAATGATATATAAATGTTAGCTATTATTATTGGTTGAATAAAAGCTTGGTAACAACTGTCTACAAAGCAACTAAAATCATCTCTCGGGGGTTCTGAAGTTTGGCTTGTGAAATACAATAGGCAAGGAGCTTCATTCAACTGAATTAACTCAAAGTGTCCTCAATGCCTATCCTTGCTGAATAACCTTCTCCACTTCAGCTAATAAATACATTTTGTTAAATGTTGAATGATTTATTGAGTCCCATTTTGATTTCATATTTAAACTGTCAGGCCCAGCCCAGAATGACATCAGAGGCAGGATCTAAAATCATGTTTTTCTATCTCTGAGGTCAGCTCTCTACCTACTGTTTTAGACTCTCTCATCGAAGTAATATATTACTTCCAAAATATATTCCAAAAGCTAATAAACTTAGCTCCTCTAAAGGAAGATGCAGTGGTCCTATTCTTTCCTGATACATTTGCTTGATTCTGGCCAGCCTACTCTACATTTTTCATTACTCTCTGCTTGAACTCTTTAAGGTACCTATATGAAGAACGTTGCTCCTTATGGGTACAAGCTTACAAGTATCTTCAAGCAGTACAATTTGAACTTACTAATTTCAAATCACTATCTTGTAGAGACACATGGGAAAAACGTAGCCAATATAAGTTCTGACTTATTCTTAGGTGCCACGTTGGATAATCAGGACTGAAATGAGAGAGAACTAAATTCAAATCCAACCTGAGACCCTTAGTAGCTATGTTATCCTGAGAAAGACACTTAACCTCTGTTTGACTCCTTATATGTGTAAGGAATTAATTGTGATTTGGGGTTTCTATGACCCCATCTTTGGTTAAAATTAGAAACCCCTGCACATGCCTGTACCTGCTGACCTCATGCCTGATACTCACATGCCTATGTGGGCCTGGCCAAATTATGAGGACAAGTGTAATGATTGGAATGACACTACCTGCTGGAGACTTACTGTAGGGAAGCCCCTCCATGAGGAGAAGGCACCTGAGAGCAAGACATGTGGCTTTTCTTTGGCATCTGGAAGTGACCTTTGCTTTGTGGGAGGAAGAGGGAGTGAGGCTGGCTCTCTTGCTCTTTTGTGAGGACTCTGGTGGAGAGCGGAGCTAAAGATGCACTCTCCCTTTGATAGATTTATTTAGGCCTTTTTCTCTTCACCAAATTCTTATTCTCCTTAATAAATGCTTAAAAGTCTAAACTATTGCTAAAGCTTATAATTTATTGTTGGCCACTCATTAGATATTTTAGACAGACTAGTTAGAATTTTAGCCCCTTACACAAGTCAGGTAGTCTTTGGTGCCTGGAAGCTAGCTGGCTTGTACCTGTAGAGCCGACCGTTAGTTTTGTCAATCAAAGTTGCCAGCCAATTAATTTGAGGCTGTGTGTGTGGTGGGCCCTGTTTTCTGGTTTCCTGGAGGTTTTCAGGAGGAAGCCAGGGAGGAGACTCTCATGCACAAGAGAGGGAGAAAGATGCTGGTGTGGCAGACCTTTGGACTAGACCTTCAGACCAGGCCAGGAATGCTGCATAGCTGGTTCTCCTTGGAGCTGTGGAATCTGTGTGGTGTTGAGTTTGCATTGTTGAGGCAAAGTTAGATCTTTGGAGCTAGCTGGGCTGGAGGCAGGTTCGGGGTGCCTGGGACCTTTTGCCACAGATATTTAGAGTCTAATTCCCATTAATAAAACCTGTTTTGATTTTTTGAAAAGAGGCTGTTAATCTCCTTTCTTACCCCAATTTTATGGTGAGCCACCCAATTAACTCTCCCCATACTAAATTTGACCCTTACATATGTAAAATGGGGATAGTAATAGCACTTACCTTCCAGACTGGTTGTGAGGATCAATTGATACAATAATTATAAAGTGCTTAGCCCAGTGACTATCATAAAGTGTTATATAAATCTTAGCTATTATTATTATCTCAGCTCCCAATTCCATTAATCAGAAGGGTGCCCAGAGCATGAGGCACTTCTCTCCATGAAGGTTTGTGGAGTACCAATGATTAGTCAGGGTCCCTTCACTAATACCATCATCTTAAACATTCATTAGTGTACTCCCATTCAAGATCATCAGAAAAAAAAAAATACTACGCTTATAGTAGGTTTTAGAGAAAGGTATTTTCTAAGATAGTACATTAAATAGAATTAGTGCAAAGTACTCCCCATAAAAATTCTGTGACACATTTTCCCACAATAATATATAGAGTCCAGAAAAAAGGAGGCTCCAACTTAGAGATAGTGTAGCAAAGGGATAGCTCATAGTTTCTGTTTGCTGAAAGTACTTTTCTCCCATTTTCACTGTGGTCAAGGAGTTCTTCTTAAATATAATGAGTCTTTGTCTACCTGTCCTTTTCTGCTGATTCACATACTGCTGCCTGATTGTGGGGGGCACTAAGTTCAGCAATAGGAAGATGGAAACCACTGATAACCTAGCAGTATGAAATTAGGATAGGATGTTGGTGGGAAGATTCAACAATCTCAAATACCATCAAGACTAATAAGCTCATCCTATAATGAAAAGTAGGATGGGAATTGTGGCCAAGGCAGAGGTTGAGGACACTCCTTCCCTTCCAGGTAATTCTTCAAAGGTGTATTGCTTAATTTTTAAAAATTCACTTTTTCAGGTAATGGTTTTATTTTATTTTATTTTTTCTTAGTGAGGCAATTGGGGTTAAGTGACTTGCCCAGGGTCACACAGCTAGTAAGTGTTAAGTGTCTGAGGCTGGATTTGAACTCAGGTCCTCCTGACTCCAGGGCCGGTGCTCTATCCACTGCACCACCTAGCTGCCCCCAGGTAATGGTTTTATAAAAGACATCTAAGGAATTCCAAAATCCATAAGCTAATCAGAACATAAAACTTTTCTGTCGTTATTTTACTTCCTCACATGAAATTCAAAGTATTTTTTTATAATTGATCTTAAGGTATATGATTGACTGATTGAGGATTATTTTGAGCTCATTAATTAATTAAGGCTAAAATGTGATTCAGATTTTTTTAACAGATACAGAAAACAGCCTTTGAAAAATATAGCATTGGGGCGGCTAGGTGGCACAGTGGATAGAGCACTGGTCCTGGAGTCAGGAGTACCTGACTTCAAATCTGGCCTCAGACACTTAACACTTACTAGCTGTGTGACCCTGGGCAAGTCACTTAACTGCAATTGCCTCACTAAAAAAAAGAAAAAAAGAAAAAAAAGAAAAAAGAAAAATAGAGCACCCATACCTATTAAAAACACCAGAGAACATAGGAATAAATGGAACTTTCCTTAAAATGGTAATTAATATTTATCTAAAACCATCAGCAAGCATTAGCTGTAATGGGAATAAACTAGAAGCTTTCTCAATATCATCAGGATTGAAGCAAGAATACCCATTATCACCTCTAGTATTTAATATTGTAGTAGAAATGTTGGCTATAGCAATAAGAGAAAAAAGACAATGACAGAATTAGAATAGGCAATGAGGAAACAAAACTATCATTCTTTGAAGATGATATGATGCTTTTCTTAGAAGAAAAACTACAGAGTCAACTGAAAAAAATCTTGAATTTATTAACAACTTCAGCAAAGTTGCAGGATGAAAAATAAACCCTCATAAATCATCAGCATATATACACACACACACAGACATTACCAAGAAAGTTCAGCAGAAAGACACAGAAAGAAAAATTCCATTTAAAACAGCTGAAAACAATGTAAAATACTTGGAAATCTACCTGCCAAGACAAACCCAGGAAGTATATGAACACAACTATAAAACATTACTCACACAAATAAAGTTAAATCTAAAGAAGTATAAAAATATTAATCACTCATGGATAGGCTGAGCCAATATAAGAAAAATTTCAATCTTACTTAAATTTATTTATTCAGTGCTATACCAAACTATCAAAAATTATTTTATAGATCTAGAAAAAATAATACCCAAACTCATCTGGAAGAATAAAACCTCAAGAATATCAAGGGAATCAATGAAAAAAATGCATATCTCAAACTCTATTATAAAGTGATAATTATCAAAGCAATCTAGTATTAGCTAAGAAATCGGATGGTAGAATAGAATAGAATAGAATAGAATAGAATAGAATAGAATAGAATAGAATAGAATAGAATAGAATAGAATAGAATAGAATAGAATAGAATAGAATAGAATACATATAAATTTTGCTATAGGAAATGACCATAGAAAACTAGTTTTTGATAAACACAAAAATCCAAGATTTTTCAAACAAAAATTTATTCTTTGACAAAATATTCTGGGAAAACTTGAAAACAGTTTGGCAGAAACTAAATGTAGACCAATATATCACACTGCATATTGAAATAAAGTCAAAACAAGTACATGATTTGCATATAAAGGGATATCATAAGTAAATTAAGAGAGCATAGGATAGTATATCTGTCAAATTTATAGACAGGAAGAATTTAGGACCAAAGAAGATATAGAGAGCATTACAAAATATAAAATAGATAATTTAATTACATAAAATTAAAAAGCTTTTATACAAACAAAAATACAATCAAAATTATAAGGAAAGTTGAAAACTGGCAAAGAATTTTTGCAACAAATATCTCTGATAAAGCCTTCATTTCTCAAATATAGAGAACTGAGTCAGATTTATAAAGATACAAATCATTCCCAAAGTGATGGTAAAAGGATAGGAACAGGCAATTTTCAGACAAAGAAATAAAAACTATATAAAGTCATATAAAATTACCTAAATCATTATTGATCAAAGAGATGTGAATTAAAACAACTCTGAAGTAACACCTCACACCATTCTGGATAACAACTTCGAACTATGTTCCAACAGCTATAACACTCTCCAGCAATAGTACTGTTAGGTTTATATCCCAAAGACATTCAAAAAAGGGGAAAGGTTATATTTGTACAAAAAAATATTTATAGAAGATCTTTTTGTGGTGGCTAAGAATTGAAAATCAGGGGCAGCTAGGTGGCACAGTGGATAGAGCATCGGCCCTGGAGTCAGGAGTACCTGAGTTCAAATCCAGCCTCAGACACTTAACACTTACTAGCTGTGTGACCTTGAGCAAGTCATTTAGCCCCAGTTGCCTCACTAAAAAACAAAAATAGAATTCAAAATCAAAGGAATACCTGTAAATTTGAAAATGGCTAAAGAAACTGTGGCATATATTTGTAATGGAATAATATTGTGTTATAGGAAATGACAAGTAGGATGATTTCAGAAAAAAACTGGAAATATTTATATGAACTGATGTAGAGTGAAGTGAACAGAACCATAAGAATGCTGTACACAGTAACAGCAATATTTTTCAATGAAGAACTGTGAAAGACTTAGCTATACTCAGCAATACAAAGATCTGAAACAATCCCATATGACCAGCAATGAAGCATACTATTTACCTTCAGAGCAAGAACTGATATTGATTGAATACAGACTGAAGAATGCTCTTTTTCACTTTCTTTCATTTTTCCCTATTTGAGCCTTCTTATACATAATGACTAATATGGAGATGTTTTACATAATTGCACATGTATAACATATATCTGATTGCTTAATACCTCAGGGACAGGGGAGGGAAGGAACTATAGGAAGGTAAGAATTTAAAATTCAAAACTTAAAATTTTTTTTTTTAAAAGACAACACAATGTGACAGAGTGGTTTCAACCACAAATTTATAAAAATATCTCTGATGATTCAGTAAACACAGATTAGTAGGTTACGAATGGCATGTCTCCTCTCAGTCTATATAAGATTCCATGTCTCCTGAGCAATTTGTTTTTTCAGATTTGCACAACAAAACTTTAGGGCTTCTTTCTTTAGTTCTAGCAAATTATTAATACATGATATAAGTGAATCTACTTCAGATGAATTAAAAATATAGATCCTCTTGACTTAATTCACAGATGAAATACTGCTTCAAGCTTCCTGACTGAATGTGGAACAGGGATCTTTGCCACGTCAGAATGAAGATTCTTTGGTGGATTTCCAAAGGACTTATGACAGTCTCCATTAAAAGGAGACTGCCAGTTGTCAGATCGGGTGGCTCTGATAGGGCCAGGGTTGGAATTAGTCTGTGCCAACTTATTCTGGATACTCCGTCAATATCTGCCTGGAGTAATAGACCTCTAATAGATTAATTTTTGGAAGATCAATCAATCAAAAAAATTTACTAAGTACCTGATACATGCCAGGCAAATTCTTTGGTATGAACTAATTCATATAAAGCCTACAACCTCCTTTCCTTCCCTATCAATATGCTTGTCACCTTATTTTTCCTGATGTCATTTTGGATGGCTTTATATTTTAAAATGTGAATTCTTTGTTCACCTTTCTTTTAACTCCCTCTTTTTCAGCTCTCCAGTGTAACATGCTTTCCTAACCAAATAGAAAAGAAGTTTAGACTCCCAGATAGAAAGTTCATGACTTTCCAGGCATGTGATATATCTGCTACTGGTTGTACTAAAACCTAGGATAAGGACTGTGGATACACATATACCCTCAGATTCAGTGGTAACACAGAGACATCGCAGTTTGTAAGGCACTGGATTCACAATCAAGGCTGTATTTATAATGAAGAGATTTTTTTTTTCTTAGATTGGACTTGTTGGTTTTTATTTTTCCTAATAACATAAATAATAGCTAGTATTCACATTGCTATTTAAGGTTTTCTTAGGACTTTACATAAGTTATCTTGTTTGATCCTTAAAGCAATCCTGTGAAATCAATGGTTTCTACTACCATTTTATAGATGGGAAACAGAAGGTAGAATGGTGCATCAGAAGGAGCACTGGATATGAATCAGGAGAAACTGGGTTTAAATCCTGGATCATTAACTTAATACATGACCTTGAACAAGTTAATTGATACTCCTGGGTCTCAGTTTCCTTAATGATAAAATGGAGTTCGATTAGATGACTCGTAGATCCCTTCCACTCCATACCTATAATCCTGTCACTTCTATTAACTTTTCCCATATTTAGTTGTATGTTCGTATTCTATCATTTCAACATACATATCTTTCTATCCTAGGAATCCTTTTAATGCTACAGACTTGTGTGTGATACTTTGATGTTCAAGGTTTCATAAAGTATGAATTGGGAAAAAAAAGTTACTAAGGTGGAAGATGAATATGAATAAAGGACATTCATCTTGCTATTTCACTTTGGCATAAAATGAAAGAAAAAAGGGAAAAAAGGAGCCTACTATACTTGGAAAGGTCAGTACAATAAGTTCCAGTTAACTAGATTTTTATTTTTATGCATTTGCATTTTGTGAGTAAAAGGTCAGTGATGAGAAAACAAATTGTCTAAGGATTTATTTTTTAAAGGAACTTCTCAAAAAATCCTATTGTCAGGATATAACCCCGCTAGTCTCATATTTATAAAATTGGACAAAGATCATGTACAAGCATGTACTGCAAGAATCACATAATTTCTGTGTTGGATAGGACCTCAGTGTCCATGTAGTTTAACTTATATCCAAAATGAAGTGGTCTACAATGTATTTGACTGTTTGAAGAGTTCCAGTGAGAAGGAACTTCTCAAGATAGCCCATTTAACTTCTAGAGTCCTCAAATAATTATGAAGAATTGTTTGTTTCACCTGACATCACAGGAAACATAGTCTTTCCTGGAACTAACACCCATTATTATTGATTCTTCCCTCTGGGACCAAACAGAACTATTCTGAACCCCCTTACATAACATAGTCCTTCTGATACTTAGACAACACCCCCACACACACTTCCTTGAGTCTTATCCAGGTTAATCACATTATTTCTTTCAACCAATTTTCATATGCCATGGAATCAAGGCATTTTACTGGTAGTATTCTCTAAGATATTCTATAACTTATTAAGGTCCTTCCCAATTTGTGCTCTTTAGAACTGACAGTGGTATTACTGGTGTGGTCTGACCAGGGATGAGTACAAAAGGACTATAATATCTTTGATTCTGAATTTATTTTTTTTACATTCACAGCACATTGCTTACTCATGTTGAGTGCTTAATCCATTAAACTCACTAGATCAGAAGTGTCAAACTGGTGGCTACAGCCAGCAGCATTTCCAGTGCAGCCTAAAGTGGATTGAAATATACTTGGGAAAAATTTAACAAAAATATCTTTTAAAAAAGAATATAGATGATGTCAATATGTGATTTTCTAAATCAAAATTGGCCCACAAGGTTACTTAATTACAGTTTAGTGTCCCCGTTTATATTTGAGTTTGACATCACTGCACTAGATAATTTTCAGACAAACTGATGTGTATCCCTCTTTCCCCTTTCTTGTCTTTATGAAGTTGATTTTGTGAGCCCAATTGTGATTCTTAATAGTTTATTATTACTTGTTTTGATCTTGTTTCATATTGTTGCATGAAGTCTAATACTCAAACCTATTATACTCTTTTTTTGATCCTGAATCTGTCATTCTTTTTTCTTTTTTTTTTTTTTAGTGAGGCAATTGGGGTTAAGTGACTTGCCCAGGGTCACACAGTTAGTAAGTGTTAAGTGTCTGAGGCCAGATTTGAACCCAGGTACTCCTGACTCCAGGGCCGGTGCTCTATCCACTGCACCACCTAGCTGCCCTGAATCTGTCATTCTTAATCAATAAATGATCAGCACAGACCAAGCAGAGATTTGCAACACCTCAAAATAAGTATCTTAATAATACTTTCCAAAATTTTACCAGTAATTAAATTCAAATTCATTGAACTAAAATTTGAAGACTATTCTCTCTTCCCTTTTGGGAAAATTAGGGCATAAGCCCATGTTTTGGTCTTGAGACACTGTTTTCCTTGATTTTTCAAAATCACTGAGAGCATATCAGTAATCATGTCTGACAGTTCTTTCAATATATTGCATTGGAATTTGTGACCTTTCCTTCCATCTATCCAATTTCTGTATCTTTGTCAATGAATTCTTATTATTGTTATTATTTTTAAATGTCTAGAGACACATTTAGAGAGCCCACCACCTTTTTTCTTCAGTAGAATGATTTGTTTGTATCTGTGTTATTGGATTTTTTTCTTTTTTTGCCCACAAACTTATTATCTCTCTTGGATATACTTCACCTTAAAATTTCAGATCATGGGATACTACTACTACTACTACTACTACTACTACTACTACTACTACTACTACTACTACTACTACAACCACCACCACTACCACTACCACTACATATTCTTTCTATGGAATTAAATGAATCTGCTTTTTTACATCTAGTGTGCATTTTAGATTATGTTACCTTTTTCTTTCTCTTATCAAAAATCCTATGATTGGGGTATTTCTTCCAGGATTCTCACCAATGATAACTCAGGAAAAAGCATTCCCTTAGTAATCAGAATAAGGGCCACAATAAATGTTCCCCTAATCATTTTCTTTACCTTAAAAAGAATATTTTTTGTTCTTGATACCCAAACCCTAATTCCATTTTGGCTATAGGGTAAGGCCTACATAATTTTATAGAAGTAGCTTCAATTTATTTAAGTCCCTTATTGACTTACATGACTCCAGATAACAGCTATGAAGAAAAAATTTATCAAAATTCATCTCCCATAAATATAGGATTACATGTTTAGTAAGGCATATACCTCCCATGACTCATTCCTATGATATCTGTAGCTATCACTCAGTCCTCAACCTTCCCAAAATATCAGAGAAAAACAAAACAGGAAAAAAAAACTCATCATAGGGTTCTGATGCTGTCATCATTTTTTTCTTAATACTACATCATTAACGTAAACTAGGAAAAGCCTCAAAATGCTTAATCAAGTTCCAGAGAGTAAATCAAACCATTGTTATAATACTGCCTTTTATGTTTTTATATCAAGGACACAATTAACCTTCTGGCTATATGACCTGAGCTTTGCCAGCTTGGCATTCATAGACCTTATTGATATACATGCTCCCTCCTGCTAATAACCAATTAATTAGTCTGGTTTGAGCTAAATAAGATTATTTTTGTTAATACCTTTATATCGTGAGACCAAAAGTTGCTTGTGAAAATAATAAGGCCATATATTCCTAAATTATAACCCTGAAAGCAGGAAATTCTAAATTCTATTAGGAACCATTCTTGAACCCATGTGCAACATTCCCCAGTTTATCCTTCCCTCCTCTTCCTTATTTCTTTTTTTTTTCTTAAAAAGTCCATTTGGTTAATAATGCACTGTTATACATAGAACATTTTGATGAAAAAGGATGGGTGATTTTGCCATCATAGGTAAATAACAATCTGGTCATGCCATATTTTCTGTAATAGGAAGAAGGATGGCAGAAAAAGTCATTGTACATGTTGGCAATTACCAGCTTATTTTCATACCCTTGTCAACCTGTCCATGATACCTGATACTTATCACTCATAATATGCCCACTTTTAAATTTCCTTATCCTTACCAGTAGGTTGAAATACAATATCCTAGTTTTCTCTGCCAGTGGTATCACTGGTTACTTTCTAAGCTTTTCTAGTAAATATTGTTTGGTCAAGGGCCAATGTATCTATTCATGTATAGAACAAGTTCTGTGCATTTTGTATTATTTGTTTTGTTTTTTACACCATCTAATAGCAATTTCAGCTTAAAATTTATTTCTTTTAAAATGAACATAAAAATCTTCAGTCTTTACCAAAAATCAATTCTGGAAGGGAGAAAATTATGTTTGGTCAAAAATATTAAAACAACATTTATAGAAATGCCAATCAATTTGATCCAAATTAATCTTCTTTTAGAATGAAAAACTAAATTTGCATTAAAATAATCTTAATCTCCAAAGGCACAAGGCAGCACTAATATGATATGCTAGAAAATATTCTGAAATTGTATGTTTTTTATGCATACTTGTATGAAAACTCTTGCCCAATCCAAATGGTTTTGATTTTATATGCTTTCTATTTATTTATATAGCACATAGCATCTGTCATGGGCTTTTTGACAAGATTGCTTTTAGTATGGCACAAAAGAGTACTCTCATAGACATTGTACAAAAAAAAACCAAGAATTAAATATAAGTATTTTAAAATAGATTTCATGTGAGCATCTACCTCAATTGATGAGTTTATCCATACACTCGGTGACAGAAGGATTCTGAAAACTCTTCCAACTGTGATTATTGGCAAAAGATTAGTGAGATCTTTATCCAGTTCCTGGCATGACACCTTACCCATCATAGGCACTCAGTAAATGTGTGGAGTGAGATTGAATAGGATTGGATTGATAATAGCACAAAAATGGCACTGATTCCTATACATTGTTAAGGATCAAGTTGATACAGCATTTTAATGAATCTGGCCCCTCAATCCAGTTGGAATGGTTCATTCTCAGAATTGGTGAGCAGCTTGATAGTATAGAAAGAGAACTAAATTTTGGAGTCAGAAAGCAGGGTTTGAATCCTGGCCCTTATAGACTACATTGAGAGAGATGAGGGAAGTAAGCCATAGAGACAAAGTATTAGAGATTTAGTCTCATATTTTTAAGATATTAATACTTACTTGTAGGATCTGCTCACTTTTCCTTGAGAGGGGTGAGAGGGACTTCAAATAGGAAGGAGACTCCTAATCTTATTTCTATTCTCTCCTTTCTCTCCCAAATTTGAGTTCAATCTCGAGCTTTAGCAGTACACTGATGTGACTGGACCCTATTTCAAAGTAGAAAAATTGTTGCAATTTAGTCAGTTTTCAATGATATTTACAAATCACCTACCATGGGCAAGTTGATATAGTTTCTGCTGTGGAGAACATAGAGATGGATAATTGTATGTTCTATACCCTAATAATCTAATAAGGGACATTGATGCTGGTGTGTTTTCTTTTTTCTTTTTCTTTTCTTTTTTTTTTTTTTTGGTGAGGCATTTGGGGTTAAGTGACTTAACCAGGGTCACACAGCTAATAAGTGTTAAGTGTCTGAGGCTGGATTTGAACTCAGGTACTCCTCAATCCAGGGCTCTTGCTTTATCCACTGTACCATCTAGCCGCCCCTCTGGTGTGTTTTCTAGGCAAAGATACTGAAGTAATTTGCCATTTCCTTCTCCCCATAATTTTACAAATGAGGAAACTGAGGCAAACATGATAAAGTGACTTTATAGTAACTGATATAAGATTTTTACTCAGGATGATGAGTCTTCCTAATTCCCAATCCAGTGCTCTATCCAATTAGCCACCTAGCTGATCAGACTCTGAAAAAAAGCACCATAATTTAAGAAACAATATGACATGTAGCAAATGCAGGGTAGAAACAAAGTGCAAAGTGGGAAAGGGACTTAGAAATTAAAGGAACACTGAATATAGCAAAAGAAGCTATTAGTGTTAACATGTCACAGAGGCAAGGAAGCAAGGCAAATGTTCCAGAAATGATAAATTTGATAAAAATCGCTTTATAGAATGGAAGATTGTTGCTAAAAGGAGCCAAGCATTATTTATTTCAGTTTTATCTTTAATGAAATTCACAGATTTAAAACCTAGAACATATGATTGAAAGGTATACTAAATTAATGAGAAGTACATAAGAAAAATTAAAAGATATGAAAATTTATTTTGATATTAGTTTAAGGCCACACTGCATATGTTACACTAACTAATTTAAGAGGTTGTTTTTCAGTATAATATTTCTCCATCATGCAGAATGGAAATTATCAAAGAAAGTTATGGGTTTATGTTCCATAAAAATTTGGAGGATACTGAATTGCTATTTATTGTTTAGCTTGAGCTGTCATGATCAAGATTAAGAAGGAGTAATATTGGGGCAGCTAGGTGGCACAGTTGTTAAGCACCAGCCCTGGATTCAGGAGGACCTGTGTTCAAATTGGCTTCAGATAATTTACATTTGCTAGCTGTGTGATCATGGGCAAATCACTTAACCCTCATTGCCGTGAAAAAAAAGACTAATATTATGCTAATTGTAGAAATGAGTAAATGAATGGAAGTAATTTATTAAATGCTTACCATGTTCCATCTGATGTACTAAGTAATGGGGGTATAAATATAAAAATATAAAGCCACTGTCCTCAGTGTGTTTCAGTCTATTGTTATAGGTTAAGGTAAATCATATAGATGGGGCATATGTAGAGAATTGAGTTTTGCTCTGAGGAATGAAGATGATAAGTGGGTATTTATTGTAGTAAATTTGTACTCCCTTTTAAGAAGTAAGCAAATCTATTGATTTGATTACTGTGCCCAAAGGCAATAATGGGTATAGCTCAGGAAGAGAGATAAATGACAAGGTGACTTGGGTGGAGGGGTAGATGTCTGGATGGATTGTGGAGATAAAGCATTTTTTTTTCTTTCTCTCTCCAGGACTAATTAATCAGTATATTTAGGAAAATGGATTAATATACTTTGAATTAATTTATTCTTAATAAAAAGGGAAGATGGGGCAGCTAGGTGGTGCAGAGGATAGAGCACCAGCCCTGGAATCAGGAGGACCTGAGTTCAAATCTGGCCTCAGACACCTGACACTTACTAGCTGCGTGACCCTGGGCAAGTCACTTAACCAGATCCAGATTCAGTATAGGGGTGCTGGTCCAGGAGGGGAGAAGTAGACCAATGTTGACAGAGAGATACCAATTGTAGACATGGTAATGCTTGTTAGTAAGATTATTTTAATTATCCTGTTATACATTTTGCATTCATACAGGGAAACAGAGGAATCTACACCTATGATACTATGGATATCTTTAATTCTTTTTGAAATGACTCAGTTTAAATTTCTTAATTGAGAAAAATAGCAAATAGCCTAGAGTTCAAAATTAATAAAACCATATTAATATGAAACAAAAAAAGAAGACAAAGCAGACAATCAAGAAGATATTAATTAACACAGGCTATTAGTGTTAGAGATTAATATTTTAATCCTTCAATTTCTGGGTCCACTTGTGCTTTGATAGTGGTCATACTTCTGATATTGTCACTTAATGGCCTTATCTTCACCATAAGAGAGGAGTTGGGTCTCCTTTTGCTGATGCATATATTTCAGACCCTGCCCCTGGTGAGAACAAAAAAAAATCTGCTTTCAAATACACAGCAGCTGGAGCCCCTAGACACAGCCTTGGTCAGCACTCAGATCTAAAGAAGTGGTGTTCCCTAATTTTGAGGAACGGTTTGAGACTCCCAGCCCTTGTCTTTGAATCCTGAATTATAGTGCTGTGCTTATCAGGATATCAGGGTGGCAGGCAAGTGGTCTATTCTTAGCCTTACCTAGCAATTTGTGGATCAAAAATAATAGGGGATACCTTCCATTAAACCCTCAAGGTCCCTAAGCGGAGCCCTCTAGTTTCAAATCCTGATTCATAGTGTCAAGTTCATCAGGATATCAGGGAAATGATTTGGCTAAGGAATCTTTATTCAAAACAATGATTCATGAATGATGGGGAGGGAGTTCAGAGGGCCCCATCTCCACATGGAGGTTAACTAACTGGAGCATGCCATTAAGTCATCTAACTCTTACTCTCTCTGGATTTTATAAGAGGTAGCTGCAAGGCTGCCTGCCTATTCATGGAGGTATAGAGGTCAGGGCATTTAGTCACAGTTCTAGTCAACAACTCATAGATGAAAAGGAAGTATCCATGGCCCAGCTTTGACCTGTTTGCATTTAACTGGATGTTTCATTTGGAAACTGTCATGAAGGGTTGTCTCTGAGGCTTTGAAAAAGACTTTCTTAGTAGTTCATTGACATTTACCAACACTATCAATTGGGTAGGCAGCAATAGCTCTAAAAGCAGGAAGCATAGCAACAATGAAAGTTAAATCAAGACAGGTGAGGGAAAGTAGGGAAGAGCTCAGGGGAGTCCTATATAGGGGTTTACGTGATCCATGATTAATGGGGAGGGAGGTCTCTGAGAATTAGCCAAGCATGATAGCAAATCAAGTAGTCTAGGGCCTGTCAGCAATTGCTCCACTCAGTGGGAGTTTATATAATATTTCTTTGGAGAGAATTCTCCTCTTTGACCATCTCGATGGGAAGGAAGTATTCCTTCTTGCTTCTCACCAAAGAGAGAGAAGTTTCTTCTGAACCTCAAAATAAGGACAAGATAATTTGTTCTTAGCTTGCTTAACAATTATAGGCCTTTTCTCCAGATATAGCATAGTGAAGGGTATTTCAGGGATACTAGCCTATTGGAATACATAGTTAGGGGAGGCAAAGGTGTGGGGTGAAGGCTGGGGAGTGAAAATTGTATCAAAAGTAAAAGCTAGGGGCAGCTAGGTAGCACTGTGGATAAAGCACCGGCCCTGGAGTCAGTAGGACCTGAGTTCAAATATGGCCTCAGACACTTGACACTTACTAGTTATGTGACCCTGGGCAAGTTGCTTAACTCCCATTGCCCTGCAAAAAAAAAAAAAAAAAAGTAAAAACTAAAAATTAAAACCTAAATAGTGAGATAAATAATAAATAAATAATGAGATGAGGGTATGAGAAATAATTATAAATAATCAATATCTTGGGAGCTCCCAAGATCTCCCCTTTATTTTTAGTCCTCTCTTCCTTCTACTGAAAGCCTTGAGACCTCTCCATCTGTGCCAAGCCCAAGCCAAGCCCACAAAATGAGCTATTTGTGGAGATAGAATCTTTGTCTAGATAAGTTGAAAACCTTTATTGATGAGATTTCACCTGCATGAACAAGAACTAGGTGGGAAACATTGTACCCCTGAAAGCTTGGATGAGGGTTCTACATTTTTCCCTGATGTCTTTAATTAAGTTACATACTGCCGACTTCATTTTAATATAACCCACCTCCAATCATGTCAACCAATTAGATTTGAATGATGCTAGGCCTTCTGCAACTGGAAGAGTATATGAACCAAGCGCAACCCTAAGGGAGGGGTCTTTGGCCTGAGAGAAAAAAGCCATAGAGCTCCCTTTTCTTTCTTTCTTTCTTTCTTTCTTTCTTTCTTTCTTTCTTTCTTTCTTTCTTTCTTTCTTTCTTTCTTTCTTTCTTTCTTCCTTCCTTCCTTCCTTCCTTCCTTCCTTCCTTCCTTCCTTCCTTTCTTCCTTTCTTCCTTCCTTTCTTTCTTTCTTTCTTTCTTTCTTTCTTTCTTTCTTTCTTTCTTTCTTTCTTTCTTTCTTTCTTTCTTTCTGGCAGGTAATGAGGGTTAAGTGACTTGCCCAGGGTCACACAGCTAGTAAGTGTCAAATGTCTGAGTTCAGATTTGAACTCAGGTCCTCCTGAATCCAGGGCCAGTGTTTTATCCACTGTGCCACTAAGCTGCCTGAAGCTCCTTTTATTACTATCCTGCCAACTATATTAATATAATGATTAAATAATCCAGAAACTACGTTTCACATATTTTTAATTGTCACAAGGGTTGGAATATATCAGAAAATCACTATTATTTATTGGGCTAACATGCCAACCAGTTCATCAATTGGTCAACAAATATTTATTAAGTGGCTATTTACTAGGTGCTGTGCTAAGCACTAGGGATACAAAAAGAAGCAATTACTTTCAAGGAGCTCATGATCAGATTAGGAGGCAATTAACAAACCAATATGTACAAACAACCTATGAATAGAAACATCAAAGAATTTTTTAAAGAAACATATTCTCACCTCAACTTATTCCTAAATGTAAGGGATTTATGGAAATATAGTGGAAGAAAATTAGCATTGTTTCAATTAGTTCTCTCTAACACTTGGACACAGAGGAAGGGGAAAAAATCAGGAAATTCCTGCTGTATTATATTCAGTTTCTCCAAATATTTAATGGGAAGTGAACTATTGTAGCTAAATGTTTTAAGTAAATCTCATATGGGAAGATTCTGAGATCCTATATGTAGCCAAAATAAGTAAAAAGACCGTAATGACAGAAGTTTTTGAAAGAAACCTTCAAGACAATTTATCTTGTTTCATAGGTTTTCTTTTTTCTTTTCTCCACTAGGACTTAAGTAAAAACCCATTTTTAAAAAGTGTGATATGAACTAAGTGGATAACTAACCATTTCTCATACTTTAATAAAAAAAGACTAAAATCATTATTATAATTCTCTCCTATAAATATTCAGCTATCTATGCTAATTACAAATATTCATTTTAGCATATATATATATATATATATATATATGATGAAAAATGTCCCTGTGACAAAACATTTAAACATATTTGTTCTCCTTGAATTGAGCTTATATACTTTTGAATAGCTTGTTACACAATGTGTCCTGCAATGATCCAACTCCTTTCTCCAGAAAACACTAGTCTAATACAAAATCACCTCAGGATTAAGCATCCCTTAGTGTATTTTTTAAATTTTAAACTTAAATACAAAATGAAAAAAAAAATTGCAAAGTATGCAGCAGTATATGGGAAAGGATTCACCATAAAACAATAAATTTCCATTTAAAGAAAACCTTTATAATTAATACTACACAGTGTTTTAAAATCTGCCCAACTTTTCTTTGCTTCCTTGTTTATTTTGTTTTGATTTTTGCTGTGTACTTTTTATATTATTCCCCCCCTCTCCCACTCACACCCTAAAGAAGGTGGCAATTATGCATGGGTAAATGCATATATACCTAGATATCTATACACATATATAAATATATATTCATACACATATATGTAAGACTGTACCGTGGTTGTTTCCACTCATCATCTGTTTTTGTGAAGGTGGACAGCATTTTTCTTCACAAATCCAAGTCTTTTCACGCCTTTCCAAGTCAACTAGCTTATCATCTCCTACATCACAGCAATTTTCCAACCAAATCACATCCTATCTGAGAGATTGTCCATGAAAGTTTTTCCCTCCAATTTTCTGCATTCCTTCTCCTCCTAGGTACATAGATTTTACTTATACAAGAAAAACTGAATTGGAAATAATCAAAATCATCCATGTTTTTACTTCAATGATACTCTCACCTTATAATATAGTTATGGTCTGATACTTTCTTATTATTTTTCTAACTCAGTAAAATAATTTTTAACAATTTAATTGGGCCGACCTTTAGTCTGTAGATTAGTTAGGTAATATTGTCATATTTAAAATTATATTGGCTTTACCTATTGCTTTTAAAATGTTTAATGAAAGCAACATATTGTTGAATTCAAATTTTCATTCTATTATCCATTTCCATGTTATGGGTATTCACATTCACATTCTAAGTTAGAATTACTTGTTGAGTATGTTCCTCTGTCCTGTTTTATCTCACTCTCCTCACCCTATTTATTCCATCCATTCTCAGTATTCATTTTTTTACTTCTAGCCACTACCTTACCCTTTTATTCCTTACCTTATTTACCCATGCCTTATGCTCTCCTCCCTCCCTATCCCCTTTGAACCCATTCATGATGAGAGTAGGTTCCATTATTACTGACCCTTGGCCCCTACAACCTTATTCTGTAACAATGTGTCCAGTTTATCATTTAAAATTCTCTAACTCAATATGGCCTTTCCCACCACCTCCTTTTGTCCCCACTAAATAGAACATGTACATACCATGTTTGTCCAAATTTTGTCTTTTATTTTATATATTTCACTATTCTCTATTAGATTATTCTACACAAAGTGAATTTCTTCTTTGTTCATACAAATTCAATCACCTTAAAATTTGTTTCTTGCAGCTCTTCTTCTCCAGTTATCTTTTTTTTTCTTTCTTTTTATTTTTTTTTTCAGGGCAATGAGGTTTAAGTGACTTGCCCAGCATCATACATCTAGTAAGTGTCAAGTGTCTCAGGTCAGATTTGAACTCAAGACCTCCTGAATTGAGGGCTGGTGCTTTATCCACTGTGCCATCTAGATGCCTCCTTGTCCATTTGTCATGGGAAAATTTATTTTTCAGCCTACAAGTGCCTTGAAGTCATAAGCCATCAAGGGTGGTTTGAAGTCTCGTTTAGCTGTTGCTAAATTATTACTACTATTAGCTAACAAGAAAGCAGCATTTGATAAAGATATAACTTGGTGGCTCATATATTACTTGATCCAAACAACAACCCTTTGAAGTTTATACTGTAAGTCTTGCTAGTCCTATTGCACAGATGAAGAAACAGATTTAGGGAAACTGACTCCCCCAAAACTATCAGCTGGCTAATGAGTTCTAGAACCAAAAGTTTCTCCCTGGAATTAATATTTTAATTATAAAAGAAATATTAATTGATAGCTAATTCTATCAAATAGGTAGATAGCAAAATGCCCCCCCCAATCACATAAACCTATGTCTTCTGTTCTAATGAAAAACTCTTATAGTAAGGAGCATAGTAGAATACCAAATTAGATTAGCACATTTACTATGTAATCAATATAAAATTTGTAGAAGATGGAATTTTGGGGGGGGTGAGATTCATTTTTTTGTAAGTGATTTTCATGAATAGTAATAGCAAGACTCCTTGTAGAAAAGACAAAGCAATGGTTGAGTTCATAGAATGATTATTATACCTCATAGATAAGAGTTTCTAGATTCTACAAGTCTTTCTTCCTTTAGTTTCTGTCAGCATGATAATAATCCAAAAACATTTGGAGTGAATTTGAATATTATATGTTTGTGAATCAAATGTCAGAATTCAGGTGGGATAAAAAAGGAAAAAATTGTTGAGACCCAAACATTGTACTTTAACTGAATGACTATAATTAGCCTTTTTAGGGTATCCTATCTCTGGAGAAGAACACAACACTCAATTACAGATGGTTCACAGAGCATCATGTTCTATTGTAAAATTAACTTGAAGAAAATGACCACATGCTTTGTTATTTCTCATGTGTTGTTGCTTGTGAAAATATATTCATATATCTACAGGCTCCTAGCAGTGGGCTAGTTCAAATCTGTTTATTCTTTCCATAGTATGTTGAAACACTGGACTTTTGTTAGAGCCTACACACAGAAAATATGTACATTGGCATGTTTTATTTCTGTCTGAAACCTATCAACAACTGAAGCTGCCTAATACTGTCACCTAGCCTAAAGTCTGCTTCGGGCTTACTGAACAGTGACATGTGGAGATATTTACATGTCCCTAGGCTTCACTTCCTGCTGTCATTAGTCTGCCAAATATAAAGTTGGAAACACTTAAAATAAGATTCAGATCTATTGACTTCTCTATTTTAGAAAGTCCTATCCCATATACCTTTAGAATAGTAAATCTTTTTGAATTGTTTACGTCTATTTCAGGGTTGGGAAAACTTTTCTCCATTCCACACTTGATGTTATCTAAGATAACATACAAGGGATTTATGAGGCCTTCCAGAATCAATGTAGTGAAGAATGTAATATTCCATCTTGCTCGAATTGGGTTGTAAAGATCAAGAGGAATGCTTTCCCTGACTATAAGGTGGTTATTTTATTGATAGCTCTGATATAAAAGAAAACTTGCATTGAAATGACTAATTTGTAAGTAAAAATGACAGAAAGTATGAATAAGTTTGTGTCATTGCAAAATTGCCTCTATGAACAACTTAAAAGAAATTGGAGCCCATGCTTTCATTTAAAATAGCAAAATAATGTGCATAGAATGCTGGATTTGGTGTTGGAATCTGTTTTTGACATTTACTAAATGTGTCACATCACTTAACCTCTCTCAACCTTAATTTTGTTATATGTAAAAACAGTGTAATTATCACACCTATATCACAGAGTTCTGAGGAACAAATGATTTGATATTTGCAAAAGGTTTTTTTGTATACATTAAAGCTCTATGTAAATGTTTGCAATATTATTCTAGAACCATTATCCCCATTCCCATAAGAGGATTATTTATTTATATCTAATGTGCTTTCATCATTCATTCATTCAAAAATCATTCATTCATTCATTCATTCTTTCATTTATTCCTTCATTCAAAAGCCATTTATTAAGCATCTATTATCTAGAAGATATGGTGCTATGTGCAAGAGATAAATGGATGAATGTATAAAATAAAAGCATTTGTAATGTCCTTATTATTTTACCAGGCACATTGGGAAAGTCTGGGAATACAAATACAAAAAAAAGCAGTCCTTGATACTGAATAACTTAGGGAAAGACAGCATATAAATGGCAGCTAAAAACAGGAAGTATGTGTTTGAAAATGACTAGTGAAACTGAGCCAAGAAGTCAGGAAGTTGCCTAAGCTCTCCTATGATTCCCTCAAAAAGCACATTAAATCAAGCCTTTAAACAGATTCTGAAACTACAGAATCTACCAAAAGACAGAGAGACACAATCTTCCAATTTGAGATAATTTAGAAGACTTCAGGAAAGGTTGGTCTCACTTGGACAAAAGGGGAGCACAGCATAGTTCAGACAGTGCAGCACAACATGGAAGGGGACTGGGAAATTCAGCAGGAGGCTCTTGGCCACAGCAGAGCAACTGAGGCTCCTTGATCCTGGCACAGTGGGCCAGTTGAGAGATCCACCAGCATCACCTGATCGGGCAGGTTGCCAGCTGGAGAGCCACCCACAGGACCGGCATGACTAGGTCAGGCCATCCCAGCAACTGGAGAAAGCACAGGGATAAAGCCCATGGAGATGAGGAATCCACAAACCATAGAGGCCTCAGAGTAGAAAGCCAGTGACATAGCCCCTATCCCCCACTACAAGAAGCTTGAAACAGTGACCCTTGTGACCCAGGAGCAGAACTCAGCTTTTAAAAATAAACTACAATATGAGTAAGAAACAGAAAAGGGCTCTTACCATTGAGAGCTTTTGTGTCCACAGGGAAGAGCAAAACACAAACTCAGATGAGAACAATACTCTCAAATTGCCTACATGTGAAGCTTCAAGAGGGAAGAAGAATTCGTCTCAAGCCTTTTTGGACGAGCTCAAAAAGGATTTTAAAAATCAATTGAGGGCAGCTAGGTGGTGCAGTGGATAAAGCACTGGCCCTGGATTCAGGAGTACCTGAGTTCAAATCCAACCTCAGACACTTGACACTTTCTAGCTGTATGACCCTGGGCAAGTCACTTAACCCCCATTACCCTGAAAAAACAAACAAACAAAACAAACAAACAAACAAAAATCAATTGAAGGGGAAGCTAGGTGGTGCAGTGGATAAAGTACTGGCCCTGGATTCAGGAGGACCTGAGTTCAAATCCGGCCTCAGACACTTGACACTTACTAGCTGTGTGACCCTGGGCAAGTCACTTAATCCCCGTGGTCCCGCAAAAAAAAAAAAATCAATTGAGAGAGTTCTGGGGGCAGAGCTAAGATGGTGGAGAGAAGCCAGGAAGTTGCCTGAGCTTTCCCATGTTTCCTTCAAAAAAACAACATTAAATCAAGTCTCTAAACAGATTTTGAAACTACAGTACCTACAAAAAGACAAAGAGACACAATCCACCTACTTGATATAATTTAGAAGACTTTAGGAAAGGTCTGTCTCACCTGGATGAAAGGGGAGGGTGGCTCAGCACAGCTTAGCTCAGCAGTCAGCTCAACACAGCTGAGAGTAAGGTAGCTAAGAGATATAAGAAGCTTGCAACCATGATCCCTGTGCCCTAGGAGCGGACTTCAACTTTACAAATTTAAAAAGAAGGCTATAACATGAGTAAGAAACAAAAAAGGACCCTTATCATTGACAGCCTCTATGGTGAAAGGGAAGACCAAACTCAAAATCAGATGAGTTTGTTAAAATGCCTACAAGGGAAGACTCAAGTGCGACGATTATCTTGTCTCTTTGAAGAGCTCAAAACGGCTTTTGAAAATCAAATGAAAGAGATAGAAGAAAAAATGGAAAAAGAATGAGAGTTACTCTGGAAAAAGAAGCACAAAAATTAACTGAGGAAAACAATTCCTTAAAAAATAAAATTGGCCAAATGGGAGAAAAACATAGCCAAATGGACGAAAAATTTGCCCAATGGAAAAAGAGGTGCAAAAGCTTACTGAGGAGACCGGTAGGTGGCACAATGGATAGAGCACTGGCCCTGTAGTCAGGAGTACCTGAGTTCAAATTTGGTCTCAGACACTTAACACTTATTAGCTGTATGATCCTGGGCAAGTCACTTAACACCAATTGCCTCACCAAAAAAAAAAAAAAAAAAAAAAAAAAAAAAAAAAAGCTTATTGAGGAAAATAATGCCTTAAAATTAAAATTGGGCAAATGGAAGCTAATAACTTCATGAAACACCAAGAATCTATCAAGTAGAATCTAAAGACTGAAAAAAAAAAGAAGAAAATGTGAAATACCACTTTGGAAAAACAACTGATCTCGAAAATAGATCCAGGAGTTATAATCTAAGAATTGGACTACCTGAAAGCCATGATCAAGAAAAGACTCTAGACCCTATATTCCAGTAAATTATCAAGGAGAACTGCCCTGAAATTATGGAATCAGAGGATAAAATCATCATTGAAAGAATCTATCAATCACCTCCTGAAAGAGAACCCAAAAGGAAAACTTCAAGGAATATTGTAGTCAAACTCCAGAATTTTCAGGTGAAGTAGAAAATACTTCAAGCAGCCATAAAGAAACAATTTAAATATCATGGTGCCACAGTTAGGATTGCACAGGACCTGGCAGCTTCAATATTAAAGGATTGCAGGGCTTTGAATATGATATTCTAGAAGGCAAAGGAGCTTGGATTACAACCAATAATCAACTACCCAGCAAAACTTATCACTCTCTTTCAGGGGAAAAGATGGACATTCAGTGAAACAGGGGACTTCCAAAGTTTCCTGAAAAAAAAAGGCCAGAACTGAACAGAAAATTTGATCTCCAAATACAAGAATCAAGAGAAGTATAAAGAGGTAAATAAGAGGGGAAAAGGTTTTTCAATAAGGTTAAATTGCACCCATCCCTTTGAGAAAGAATAATGCTTTTAACTCTTGGGATCTGTATCTCTATTAAGGTATTGTTTATTAAATTGACTTTGATGTGATAATATAAAGAAACTTAAGAGGCAAAATAGGGGCAGCTAGGTGGCACAGTGGATAAAGCACCGGCCCTGGATTCAGGAGTACCTGAGTTCAAATCCGGCCTCAGACACTTGACACTTACTAGCTGTGTGACCCTGGGCAAGTCACTTAACCCCCATTGCCCCGCAAAAAAAAAAAAAAAAAAAAAGAGGCAAAATAAAAGGAGACTAAGGGGTGGACAGAAAGGGGTAGGTGGAATGGGGTTAATTACATCATATGAAGAGGAACAAAAAGAACCATTACAATAGAAGGAAAGAAGGGAGGAGTGAGCATTGTTTTAACCTTATCAGATTTGGTTCAGGGTGGAAGTAAAACACACTCCCATTTGTATAGAAAAACTTAGCTCACTCTTTAAGGAAACAAAAGGAGAAAGGGAAAAGGGTAGTATTGATAGAAGGTAGGGCAGAAACAAGGAAAAAAAGGGAGGGCAGGTTGAGGGAGGCAGTGGTCAGAAGCAAAACACTGGTCTGGAGGAAGATGGTGAAAAAAGGGAAAAATAATACAAACATAGGGGGAAAGAGTTTGGAGGGAAATAAACAGTTAACTATTTGGTACTGGCTAAGAAAGAGAGTCTTGGATCAAGAGAATAGGTTAGGCACAGGACACACAGTAGTAAATGACTTAATGTACTATTTGATACACCCAAAGACTCCAGCTTCTGGGATAGGAATTCAGTATTTGACAAAAAATGCTGAGAAAACTGGAAGATAGCATGGCAGAAACCAGGCAAAGACCAACATCTTACACCATATACCAAAATAAGGTCAAAATTGGTACATGATTTAGACATAAAAGGTGATGCCATAGGTAAATAAGAGAAGGAATAGTTTACCTCTCAGATTTATGGAAAGAGAACAGTTTATGACCAATCAAGAGATAGTGAATATTGTGAAATGCAAAATGGATGATTTTGATTGCATTAGATTAAAAAGGCTTTGTGCAAATAGAAGCAATGCATCCAAAATTAGAAGGGAGACAGAAAGCTGGGAAACAATTTTTATAGCCAGTATTTTTGATAAAGTCTTTATTTCTAAAATATGTCAGTAAATAAATCAAATTTGTAAGAATGTAAGTCATTCCCCAATTGAGAAATGGTAAAAGGATATGAACAGGCAGTTTTCACATGAAGAAGTCAAAGCTATTGTCATATGAAAAAATGCTCTAAATCACTTTTGATTAGTGAGATGCAAATTAAAAGAAACTCTGAGGTACCACCTGAAGCCTGTCAAAATGGCTAATATGACAACAAAGGAAAATAATAAATGTTGGAGAAGCTGGGGAAAATTGAAACACTAATGCATTGTTGGTGCAGCTGTGAACTGATCCAACCATTCTGGAGAGCAATTAGGAACTATTTCCAAAGGGTTACCAAGCTGTGTATACCCTTTGACCCAGCAATACTGTTATTAGGTCTTTTTCCTAAAGAGATCATAAAAAAGGGAAAAGCAACCATATGTACAAAATTATTTGTAGATGCTCTTTTTGTGGTGGCAAGGAATTGAAAATTGAGAGGATGCCCATCAATTGAGGAATGGCTGAACAAGTTGTGGTATAAGAACGCAATAGAATACCATTTTGCTCTAAGAAATGATGAGCAAGGCAGATTTCAGAGAAACCTGGAAGGACTTAAATGAACTGATGCTGAGTGAGATGAGCAGAACCAGGAGAACACTGTACAAAGTATCAACAACATTGTGTGTTGATCAACTGTGATAGACTTGACTCTTCTCATCAGTTAAATAGTCTAAGATTGTTCCAAAGGACTCATGATGGAAAATGCTCTCCAAATCCAGAGCAAAGAACTGTGAAATCTAGATTCAGGTTGAACTAGACTATTTCTACTTTTTTTGTTTTTCTTTTTTGAGGTTTTTCCGTTTTGCTCTGATTCTTCTTTCACAGCATGACTAATGCAGAATTGTGTTTAATGTGATTGTACATATATAACCTATATCAGATTCCCTGCTGTATTGGGGAAGGAGAAGGAAGGGGAGGGAAGGAGAAAAATTTGAAATTAGAAATATTATAAAAACAAATTTTGCAAACTATCTCTACATCTAAGTAGAAAATAATAAAATACTTTTGTGATTAAAAAAATAAAATGACTAGTAAATGTTGTGCAGGCTTAGTTATTGGCAAGAAAAGGGGAAAGTTCATCAGTTAGATGGCAGAATTCAAATTTGGGTGACAAAATGAGAAGGATAGCAGAATACATGATAAAGTTATTATAATTAGGATTTAGTGGTACTTCACTTCATACCCTCACATGCTTTCCAAAACACCCTCACACACGTGCAATCTCCCCTCATGAAATGTACAATTAATTGAAAGGGATATGATATATGTACAAACTTGTGATACTGTAGAAGAATTATAGTTCACTGAACAGGAACATAAGATAAATAAGTTATTTTGTGTGAAATAGAAGAAAAGAAAAGAAAATCTGAGGGAGGGAATCAAGGAATATTTCATATAAGAAATAATTTTTATTGTATCTTAAAAAGTATGTAGTATTATAAGAAGTAGATTTGGAGTTGGGGAAATGTAATGACTGGAATGATGCCACCTGCTGGAGGGTTACTGTAGGAAAGCTCTGCCATGAGGAGAAGGCATCTAAAGGCAAGCCATGCAGCTTTTCTTGGCATCAGGAAGTGACGTTTGCTTGTGGGTACTGTCAATCTATCTTGGAAATGTGTGTGCAAGTAGATGGGATGTTCCCAGTTTCACAAGAGGCTTGTGGGATGAAGGAGGTGTGGCTCGCTCTCTTTTGTGAGGACTCTTGTGGAGAGTAGAGCTAAAATGCATGCTCACTGTGATAGATAGATGTAGACATCTAGGCCTCTTTCTTTCTCTTCATCAAATTCTTATTCTCCTTAATAAATGCTTAAAAGTCTAAACTCTTGTTAAAGCTTATAATTTATTGGTGACAACTCATTAGATATTTTAGACAGACTAGCTAGAATTTTAGCCCCTTACAGGAAAATGTTAGGAGAGGATATTCCAAGAATAAAGAATGGAATGAACAAAATATGTAAATTGGAAAACATTGAATTCGTGTAACTGGGCATAGCCTATTTCAGTTTGAGAGTATAATAGTGCATGAGGTGGGAAGAAATATGTGATAACTCTGGAAAGGTCATGAAGCAGTAAACTATGGAATGCCTTACATACCAAGTAACAAATCTCCCATCTCCATTAGAATATGAGTTCCTTAGGAGTAGTGCCTACCTTTCTTTTCTATCCAAAACCTAATGCATAGAATTATGCTCAGCATGCAAGTGCTAGATAAATATTTTTATTCATTTTCATATCTGAAAAATAGTAATTTGATGTTGATGAGAAGGATAGAATGGAGGGGACAGAGATTAATGTTGGGGAGCCCACTTAAGATGATGTTACAGAAATTCTCCTTAATGTAAAGCTGCTTCTTGACCAGGAATACTGATTTAGGAGCAACATTGCATGTTGAAATGCACAGTTGAAGATTATAATACTCACAAAGTCATTGCAGAATTTAGAATTGTCCAGTATTTTTTGATTTAGAAAAAGAGCATCAAGCAGTTAACTGAAACATTGCAAATTGTTCCATAAACATTTAGGTTTTCTTTAACTTTTTTTATAGTTATTTTCTCAATATTCCTCATTGTCTGAATGACATGCACTATCATTAAGATTAAAGAAGAGGACTAAAGCAGATTAACTTAGTGGACCATGTTTCTTTTAGGCATATGATTTTGAGAGGTTTGTAGAATACAACAGGTGAGTGAGTAACTGAAAATGAGCATAAAGTGGGAAAGAAGGATACAGCCCTTTGAAGGAAAGTCTGCAGTCTGGTGAAGCTGCTGGTAATTAGATTTTGGTGCCTGGGCCCCATTCTTATTTGACTTCACAAATTTTCATTTGAACACCAACTGTTTCAAAGCATATGGACTTCGATAGTAATCCCATATGCCACATGATGGTTGGCAGTTATCTTTTTAGAATTCAAACAATGACAAGATTACAGAAATGATTTGACTGTGAAGTAGATGACTTTAAACAGTACATCAGATTTAATGCACATGCTGGAGGCTCTAGAGGGCTGAAATAGTGCCTTTTTATCTCCATTGTTTCTCTTTCTCCTACATCTCAAATTTACCAATAAATATTTAGAAAGCTCCATTTGGAATGAGAGGAAACCTACATTAAATGTAAATGACAGTAGGCTTCATCTACATGTTTGTATATAAGTAAGAGCATCACAAATTTTTTCATTTTTCTTTTATTTTTAATAGAGATAACTGGCACTATATTGAAACCCAGATCTTTGGGAGCAAGCCACAAGACAATCTAAGAATTGTAACTGCAAAATTATAGGACCATGTATTAAGTAAATGGAAAACTATCCTCTAAAACATTTCCTGCATTAGACACATCTATTGAATTTTTTAAAAATCCATAGGAGAAGAAGCTAATTAAAGAAGAGAGTATGTATAAAACTATTGGGATATAGGGGGAGCTAGGTGGCACAGTGGGTAGAACACGAGCCCTGGAGTCAGGAGGACTGAATTCAAATCCAGCCTCAGACACTTGAAAACTTGCTAGCTGGGTGACCCTGGACAAGTCACTTAACCCCATTTACCTGACCAAAAAACAAACAAACAAAAAAACTATTGGGATATAAAACAAGAACCTTCCCAAACATGATATTCATCAATCTAAATAAAAATATAATCTTTACAAGGTTTGGAAATGTGTACAGTACAAACTATCTCACAGGCACCCACTCAGAAATGTCAGTGTAAAGTTGATCAAATCCCAACTGCAAAAAAAAAAAAATCAGACATGCATATTTCACACCTTTTCTCTTATTCTCTCACACTAGTGACTAGTAAATGTTTGTTAAACTGAATAGGAAAGGCCATGAAATTAATAATATGGATATATCCCTGAATAGCTTGTACATTTTAACAAACCTTGATATTCAGAGCTAATATTTATTTAGCAAAGGCAGAATTGTGTAGGGTTAGACAGCTAAACTTGGGGACATAAAGACTTGGCTTCAAATCCTACCTCTGACATATAATGGCTGTGTGAACCTGAGAAACTTACTTAACTTCTGGGTTCTCTGGCAACCCTCTAAGAATTTATGTTGCATACAGCACTTACCTGCATTAGTAGAGGAAATTTCATCACCTGGGAGTTCCTGCTACTCACAAAATCACATGTTCAATCCCTTTCCCTCTTTATATATCAATTTAGCATCTTTAAAATAACCAGATTGAGACAGGCTTGTTCTCTCTTTCCAGTAGCATCTAGGGGGTGAATAATGTACATAGGTTGTTTTTACATATTTATTTGCTTGTCTCCACCATGAGATTGTAAACTCCCTTAGAGGTGGTACTGTTGTATTTTTCAAAATGTATTCATTTAATGGCAAACTTTTAGCATAGTGTCTAGCATATAATAGGTGTCTAAAAATACTTATTGCCTAAGTGACTAGCATTCAAGTATATCTATTTGTTTAGATATTCCTTAATCAATGTACCTCTTTATTTCTAATACTTTGCTATAACAAGAAGTTATGTTAAAAATATTTCAGTAATAAGGGAAACTTTCTTATCTGTCTAGGGCAGTTCTTTATCCATTATCTAGGACTTATAATTTGGGTTTTTTTTTTTTTGTTTTGGTGGTGTCAAGTGTCTGAGGCCAGATTTGAACTCAGGTATTCCTGAATCCAGGGCCGGTACTTTGTCCACTGTGCCGCCTAGCTGCCCCCTGGGACTTAGATTTTAATGACCTCTGAGTGGCATACAGCTCTAAATCTATAATCCTGTGATCCATATCTTATAATAATGAGCTTCTCCAAATTTACTTCAACTAGTATTTAAAGGAGATCAGTTATTAACTCACACTGGATGCATGTTTGGTATAACGAGCTAAACATTTAACTCTACTGATATAACCTTTAAGAATCTAATACCATCTTCATACCATGATGAGATATCAAAGGAGAATTTGGTCATTTTGTGCCACAAGATAATTTGTGAAAAAATATAACTATGATATTTTAAAATCTATATCTTCTTTGTATATGCATGCAATTATGTGTCCATAGGTTTATATGTATATGTACAATATGTATGTATGTATGTGTATATATATATATTTGTATATGTATGTATACATGTTTACTTGATATAACTGGTCTATTGTTCAGACTTTTAAAATATATCTGATTATAAAAATATACATTTTAATATATATAGGAAAACATCAGCAGAGCACATGCATATTTACACAATCTATTAGAAATTGTAAAATTGTGAACATACTGTGCTATTTGTTACTTTATCTGAGCTGCTAGTGATAGCTACAGTTTCTACTACTTTCTTTAAAATTTTAACACTGAACAGAAATTTCTGCATGGTTCATGGGCTAAATCACTGAAATGGACAATTTTTCAGATAGATTAAAACACAAGAGCCAGAAACAAAATATATCTGAGTACTTCTGAGTCTGAACTAAATTGATTAAACTTCAAGAAGTATATCCACAGGCTCTGTACTCCAGGATCAGCCCTTTAAGATTGGGAAATGGTCAGCACAATCCCATTACTCTTGTAAAAAAGGCCTCAGGATAGAATTTATGGATATTAGTTTCCCTTTGGTTACAGAACAAGTAATAAGCATATATTAACAAATCAGATTTGTGAATGCAAGGAAAACATAATGTTAAAGTAAAGATGGTTTAGGAGAACAATGGTATCTATCCTCTTAACATTTTTGAAATTCCTTTAGGATATGATTGGTCTATAACAGAAGGGGAGCACAATACAGATTATGGTCTTAGAATTTCAGAGAATTTATATCCCATAGTATTGGTAAAATTAATATAGAATAAAACTTCTAAGCAATGTTCTGCTATTTTGAAAACAGTCTTTTCGAATTGGCAAATAGCCTAAAATAACTCCAGATAAATTTTCTATGGAAAATTAAATTATTAAATAACAATGTTATAGTACTAGATTTTCTATGGATTATGGAATCTGTTTCATTACATGCACATGCATGTGTATATGTATATATGTATACATACACATTTATTTATATAGATACACAGAGGGAATACTTTAAAAAATTGTTAGTTAAGGGTAACATATATTTAAAGCTTAAAAGGAAAAAATGAAAAGTACGAAGAGAAATTCTCAGCTATAAGCATACAGAAAGCAGCACATGAGAACAGACTGTAGTTTCATCTTGTCCTAACGTTCATATGTAGTACTCATGATGTCATCATACTTTGTTCTCCAGAAAGCTACTTTTGGTTGTCAACATGTTATGGGCCTTCACTGATGTGTCTACTTTAACTAAAACAACCACATATCAATTACAGCAAAATACATTTAGTCAAATAATATAGCAAAAAAGTAATAAGAAATATCCTTCATATAGAGAGTTTCAAACTCTTCCAAATGTTAACACAATACTAGCAAGGAAAAGAACACATGAGACCAAATATTCTTGTGTAGGGAGCACATATGGCCAGAGAACATATAAGAAAGAATTCAGGGGCAGCTAGGTGACACAGTGGATAGAGCACTGACCCTGGATTCAGGAGGACATGAGTTCAAATCTGGCCTCAGACACTTAACACTTACTAGCTGTGTGACCCTGGGCAAGTCACTTAACCCCAACTGCCTCACCAAAAAATAAAAAGAAAGAAAAGAAAAGAAAGAATGCAAAATGGAGGCAAAATGTGTGGCCTAGTACTCAAATTACTGGAGCAACTTGGGCATCTTATTATGTTTCAGAGCTATAGATGTCCTCTAGTGAGGTTACTTGCAAGATGAAATACTTTTTATGAGACATTTCTGCAGCATATCTGCAGTATCTCTTTCTGTTGCCATCTGCTAAATGACAGCTGTGATGCTTGACCTCCTATTCAGGGAGAAGAGTAATTTAATATGTCCAGGGCTATTGCAGGCAGACCTGTCTAAGCAGCTCACAAAGAGAAACCCAGTAGAAACCTTCTCATTTTGATTAAGCTTGTCCATTCCCCCAAACACACACACACACACACACACACACACACACACACACACACACACACACACACACACACACACGAGAGAGAGAGAGAGAGAGAGAGAGAGAGAGAGAGAGAGAGAGAGAGAGAGAGAGAGAGAGAGAGAGAGAGAGAGAATTTGATTGGTGTCTCACTTAAAGTCTTTTGTTCCTAAATTCCTTTTACTTCTATCATATGCCTGGAACACTAGCCTTGGTCCTTTTTAAATCACCCTAAGACTTTCACTAAGCAAAATTAAAAAAAAAAATTCTGGGGAACTGGGATTAAGGTAATCTTTTTAACCTAGGTTCATTTGCATTGTATCGTCATGCAAGTTAACACAAGAATAAAACCAGATCCACTTGTTCCTTGACTGATTTCCCACCTTCAACCAAAATCACTATAGCCTGTCTCTCCACTTTCTAATAGATAATTGATGTATAATTGATGTTTTCATTTCAAGGGGGGCAGGATGTGTGTGTGTGGGGGGCTTTACCTGATGTGACCTGAGATGAAGAAAGATATACTGAGATGCTTTTAGATGCATAGATTTTCTTTTCTTCCTTATCTATAGGACTAAATGTCCACTTACCTTTAGTAAACAACTGTTCTCTAGTGTCTCACAAGTGCTAATTTACTAATTAACTACCTTTATGGGTATATAGATGTAGATAAACATTAAAGGTATCATATTTTTATAAAAGGAAAGCTTTATGTAAATAGAGGAAATTTTAATGCAAATAATATATAATTCCCAAGAACTTCTGACAAAATAATTATACCCCTATTCTAATCAAGGGGCTAACTATACCTCTGGAGTTTCCATGGCAACAAAGAAAAAAAAAAGTAGAATCAGAGGAGCTTTGGCCACACACGCTTTTAATATATAAAAGGATAAAAATCACAACACCTGCATTGATGTCTGAAATTCTCCCACAGATTTGCATGATTTTTGAAAATTCAAAAATAGTTCAGTCAGTCAAACTATATTTGAATAACCATGTGATATATGGAACCAGGCCAGATGTTTGACCTTAAGCCATTGGGAACCTGACTTTCGTGTGCTGCCTCTTCTAGAGGAAAGTCTAAGAATTCTATCTGGAGTCATCTGGATGGTCAAAATGTCTGGTATATCAATCATAATAGATTGTATTAGTCATGGGGAAAACTCCTACTGGGTACTGACAAAGTTATATTCATCTCTTATTGCCAACACCCTACTAGGATCTCCTAGGTGAAATACTATATAGATAGTTCTGCTTTATTGTTCCCTTTGGTCTAAGGCAATTGCATATCCTCATCACTCCCACAAATAGTAAAATTAACATGGAATAGTGAAATGGTTTCTATTCTTGGAATCAAAAGACCAAGGATTAGGCCTGGCTATTTCATTTCCTACTGATATGATCCTGAACAAGTCACAAGTTCTTTGGTATTCAATTTCCTCATCTACAAAATGGGATAGTCTTTATAATATTTACCTGGGAGATAGCATGACTTCAAGCAGCATTACATCCACAACATTCATGATTGGAACAGTGCCATATTAAAATGTAATTGGGAAATATTTAACAAAATAAATAAAAATACAACAAAACATAGATAATATATCTTAAAATCAAGTAGTTATGAGGGTAGTTGGAATCCTTATATAGGCAAAGTGGTCAACCAGAGGCTGCATTAATAAGTCACATATTATTTGATGAAGGTATAAATAATAATGGTAGCAGTGGCCAGGAATAGAAGAGGTATATGCCTTCTCTATAAATGTAAAAATGACAGGACTTGGTAAATGAATGGATATGTAGGGAAAGAAAAAGAGGAATTGAGAATGACACATGTATTATAAGTCTAGGTAGCTAGGTAATAATAAGAAAGTTAGGAAAATATAATGATAAGGGGAAAAGATAATAACCAGTTTTGAATAGGTTGAACTTAGCATATTTATGAAACACCAGTTAAAGTTGCCTAATGGGCTGTTGGGGATATGAGACTAGAGGACTAGAGATCAGGATAAAGGATAGGAATACCAAATCGATCTAACAATCATCTACTTATAGATGCCAATTGAATCCATGTGTGCTAATGAGTACAAGTGAAAAAACAGTATAAGGAGAGAAGAAAAGAGATTTGGGAGGCACCCATAATTAATGTGTATAATTTGGGTGAGGATTCAGCAAAGGAATTTAAGAAAATATCAGACAGTTAAGGAGGAAAACTAGGAGAGAATATGGTCACAAAATCCTAAAAAGAAGAAAGTATCCAAAAGAAAAGGATGATTAAGAGTGTTGCAGAGAAGTTAAAAAGTTGAGGAGTACGGGGCAGCTAGGTGGCACAGTGGATAAAGCACTAGCCCTGGATTCAGGAAGACCTGAGTTCAAATTTGACCCCAGACACTTGACATTTACTAACTGTGTGACCTTGGGCAAGTCACTTAACCCTCATTGCCCGAAGAGGAGGAAGAAGAAGAAGAAGAAGAAGAAGAAGAAGAAGAAGAAGAAGAAGAAGAAGAAGAAGAAGAAGAAGAAGAAGAAGAAGAAGAAGTTGAGGAGTGATAAAAGGCCATTGGTAACATTTGGTACAATTTAAGTTGAATTATTAGGTCAATAGCCATTGTGCAAAGAGCTATAAGAGAGTGAGAGGAAACATTTAGATGCAACAATTATAGGCAGTCTTCTCAAGGAACTGAGCTTTAAAAAAGGAAGACACACATCTGTTGATTGATACTGGAAGTGAATGGTTCAAGTGAGGAATTTTTAAAGATGGAAGTGTTTGTAATCATGGGTTTGTTTGCAATAAGTAGAAAGGCAGTCATAAGTGAGAGAGGGGGAATGTTACATGGGTCATTTTGCTGGAGTTGAGGTAGAATGGAATCACTGGGTCATGGAAAGTGATCTGTTTTGGCAAATTGTAGGGTCTAATCTTCCTATAACACAGGTGAGTGTATAGGAACTGAAGGAATCTAGGTAATATGAGAATGGGTAGAGGAGTAGAAAATGGATCTCTTAGTGAATACCCTCATTTTTTTTCAGTGAAACATAGAATAAATAAGGTTCTCAGCTGAGTTAGTGTGGGAAGGGGGAGCTATAAGAGGTTTGAAAATCTTAGAAATGTTTGGAAGGGCCATTGTAATATATAAGATAATACAGTAGAGAGGCTTAAAAATCTTGCTTTCCAGTAGTGAGGACTTAATTTTGATTATGTGACATTAATTTGTAGTTCAGTCAATCAGCATGATTTCATACTTTTCTTTGGCTTCATTCAATTTCATGTGAGTATGTGTGAAGACAAAGCCTGATGGAAGTAAACTGAGGCTGATGTTTGGCAGGGCAAAATCTTCAATAGGATAAAGGGACAAGGGACTTGAAAGACATGGTCAATATCAAATTGAATTGGTCCACCAAAGTGTCAAAATAAGAAAGGCAAAAGAGTATAGCTAGGGCAGGAGTGATAGCCTAGGAAAGAACTGAATGGTAGAAGGACATGAGGTTGTAATGAGAATGATAAATGTTTAAAGTATCTAGGCAGAGAGAGGGGTAGAATGACAACAGGTAAATATATTTACATTTTTTAAAAAATTCAGTTCATAAATATGTAAGTGGGACACTTGTGATAGATGGCAAGATCAAAGGTGTAAGCACAGCTGTATGTAGCTGAGGTGAGGTGGAGGGGTAGGTTATAGGAAATGAATAAATTGAGGACTTGGGAGGTTAAGTTATTAAAGGAGTATCAGTTTATTTTTAAGTCCCCTACTCTGAGAGTAGTAGTTGGGAAGGAAAAAATAAGAGAGAGGTCAGTGAGGGATAGAAAATTATGTCTGATCAATAGTAGCCAGTAGTTCAGATTCAGTGAAAAGAGGAGGATATAGCAGGATTGAAGTATGTTAATCATTTAAGTATGAGTTCAGGTCAGTTACTATCATCCCTTAGGATTTTGTCTGGACTTCCTTAGGCATTACAGCAGAGATATGTAGCTGGAAAGTGGTGATGGAGCAGCAAGGACAAGAGGCTGCCATTGTAGGTTTAAAGTAACTGCCATGGAACTATAGGAAGCTGGAGATGGTGACTGGAGTTTGGTAGAATAATTGCCCAAGGAGGCTGGTAAGTTCCGCTCCTTCCCAGGCCAGCATAGACATAGCTATTACTATGGGGTTGTAGGTGGTCTAAGAGAGTGACCAAAACATGATATGATCTTCTACAAGTCATTAAACCTGCCTCAATTTCCACATTTATAAAATGGGGTTACCTGGAGCATCTATCCTAACAGGATTGCTTTGAGGCTCAACTGAGATATCAAATGGGAAAATATGAGGAGGAGGAAGGATCAATAATGTAATAATGACTTCAACACTGATACATAAGCAGAAATCCAGACATCATTGCTTGATTTGACAGTAGAATATAATCTCCTTGGGGAGATTACATTGATGCAACTGAAGTTATACTCTTGTATCTGCATGCACAATTTTTAGCACAGTGCTTATCACATTGTAGTAACTACAATAAATGAATACTAGTTGATTAATAAATGTATACTGGACAAATGAAGAGGTGAATGGAAAAATTAAAGGATAGATAACATGTAAAGGATTAAAAGAAAGCACACCTTATTAAATTCTGACGATACAAATTTACAATCTTACCACATCTTAATTTTTTAGCTAGAAAATAAATGCTTACAACAGAGCATGTATTATTCTATAATACATTTTTTTTAATTTGGCTTCTGACTAACTATCTTTACCATATAACATTTGCTTCCCAAAAGAATCACAATGACATTAATGCCTGAAATTGATCTGGCTTTTTTTTTCCTCTTGCTCTCTCTAGATCTCATACTTTCCTTCTACATATACTAGTATTCATCAAGGACTTCTCCCTGCCTTGGTCAGTATGCTCCCTCAGGTGGGCCAAACCCCAATGACTGTATACTATAATGAGTACTTATTGATTTTCTGTTAAGAATTTTAGCTATAATGCCAATGTTTAAGTTCTTTGGGTGTTAACAGAATAATTATTTCCAAAAATAGTTTGACTTATTTCTGTTCATATATTCCCCATTCAACCCCCTTGGCATTGAGTGGCTGAAGTTAATAGAAGGATGTGTTTACTAATTTGAGAAAGCCAAACTGTCTCTTTTCCATGATTTCTTTTTCTCTGTGTGTGTGTGTGTATGTATATTCTCCTGATTTTACAAGTTTACTAATAGTGAGACAAATACAAATATAAAGTGTATAAGCATCTATGGATATTTGAGTGTGTCAGAAAGAGAAGGGACAAGTCAATGTATTATAAATATGCTAGAGAAGTCTTTCCAATTTAATACACAAAAATAACATCTAAAATAGACTAGTATATTTACAATTCTACCTGGAATTTGTGGATGCTCACAATGGTTGCCTGATATTAAGCAGGAATATTTTGCAAAGTAGTTTATGAAAATTAAGGAGAAACAGACCTAAGTATCAACACAGATATATCATAACTTAAACAGCACACTTATTTGGTTTAAGATAATTCAATGCCTATACATAGTTCCAATACTGAATTTTTTATGGATTATGGAATATGTTTCATCACATGTTCACATGTGTATTATATAGACATATATACATATAGTCACATATATGTATATATACATATGTAGGTATAAATAAATGTGTGTAAATTTATAAATTTCTAAGTCTTTTTAATAGCAGATATCTTTTAGGTAGATGCTTTTATGTTAGCAGATGTTCACCCTAAGATATCAACATGAATTATCAATGAATAATCAAACATGAATTATCAACAAAAACATTTCAATATCAGAACAGTAGGGAAGCAGCTAGGTGGCACAGTGGATAAAGCACCAACCCTGGATTCAGGAAGACATGAGTTCAAATCCGGCCTTAGACAATTGACATTTACTAGCTATGTGACCTTGGACAAGTCACATAACCCTCATTACCTCACCAAAAAAAGAAGGTAGAAAATGTTGTTTGATAAAGATCTCAGCTGGGAATCAAGTAGCTGTGTTTATAATTTTATGTAAATCAGTTGATTTATCTTTGTCACATGTACCCAAGTTATAAAATATGAATTACAATATTTCTATATAATTGATTTTTAAATTGATTTTTAAAATTACTTATTGTCATTTAAACTATTTAGTGAGTCCCTATTTTGTAATTTGCTAAGCCCTAGGTATACAGGAAACTATATCACATACACAGCCCCTGTCCTTGGAGACTTTGCTATATCAATCAGTCAACAACCATGTAAGTACTTAATATGGACTGGGCTCTGTGCAAGTTCCTAGGATACAAGTATAATAAGTGAAATAATCCCTGTTCTTACGGCACTTACGTTCCATAAATGAGTGATATATGCATTCAGGCATACATGTTTATATTTACATATATGTGCATATATACAACACACATGGATATATGTGTGATGTATGTCTATATATGTATTTATACACACATATAATATTAATTTTGCGAGATGACAACACCAATGCATGCATAAGTGTTTCTCAGATATAAACTGTAATGGCACATTGAAATACATATGATTCATATTAGGAAATCAAGGAAGGGAGCAATTAGAACACAATAATAACTGAACCACCACTCAGAGCAGTGCATATTAGGTGTCAAAAGTGTGGTACAGACTATAGATGATATTAGAATTCAGAGATAGCAGCTGTTATTGGGGGCTGAGCTCAATGGGAGGCAAAAGGGAGGTTTCATGAAAGGTGAGATTTAGATTTAGCCTTGACATTTTTATGAGTGTAAGATTTTGGATGAAAGAACTAAGTAGTAATGTATTATGATACAAGAGTTGGTATTTCTTTGTGATTTAGGAGATGTGAAAAGAAAGGGAAAGGCAAAATTAAAACGGATTACAAATTTTTGGAACCTGAGTTACAGAGAAGATGATATACTTTTTTTATAAGCATTTTTTAAACTTTTTCTTGTTTCATTTGGGGGTGGGTTCTATTTTCTTTCTTTTTCTTTTTTTTTTTAGTTCAAAACATTCAATTAATGAAATTACACAATGTAGAAAGTATCAACCAAATATCGCCCTCTAAACTTAGGGATCATTCTCATAAGTACATAAGTAAGCATCAGTGGGAAGAATTTATATTTTTAACAAAACATGGCTAAGAAGGGTTCACAGACATGAGCAGGAGATAGACAGAAATGTAGCCAAGGCACATGTGTAAATATACAGCTCATGATTTCAATACTATCAGTTAGCTTATATCTTTTTTTATTTTTTGTTTAGAATTTTATTTTCCAAGTTAAATTTTAAAAAAATTTGATATCAATTTTTTAAAACTTTGTGCTCCAACTTCTCTTCCTCCGTCCTCTCCCCCCCCCCCCCAAGAACTCAAGGAATTCAATATAGGCTATATATAAGTAGTATTGTAAAACATCTCCACATTAGCCAGGTTGTGAAAGAAAACAGACAAAAACAAAACTTCAGATTAAGGAGCTATCAAAAAAAATATGCTTCAATCTGTTTTCAGATACCATTAGTTCTTTCTCGGCATATACATTGCAATTTTCATAAGTCCTTCAGAGTTATATCGGATTGTCGCATTGCTGAAAATAACCAAGTCCTTCACAGTAGATCATCTAACACTATTGCTGTTATTTTGTATAAAGTACATTTCACTCTGCTTCATTTTGTGTAAGCCTTTCCAGGTTTTTTCTGATAGCATCCTGTTCATATATTTTTTTTTTTTGTTTCCTATGAAGTAACTAATAAAAAAGAATTATGTTTTAGTCTGTATTCAGATACCATCAGTTCTCTCTGTAGATGGGTTGCATTTTTCATAAGAACTTTGGAGTTGTCTTGGATCATTGTATTGCTGAAAACACGCAAGTCATTCACAGCAAATCATCTGACAATAATACTGTTCTATTGTATACAGTAGATTTCACTCTGCATCAGCTCATGCAGGTTCCTCCAGATCTTTCTGATAGTATCCTACTAATCATTTTTTATAGTAAGCTATAATTATATATTATTTAAAGAGAGATTTCCTTACCATAAACCCATGAGATTGGTTACTGAAACAGTAATTGATGAGTTTTATATAGTACATTAAACTTGACAAAGAATTTTCAACTGCTTCCCCTCCATCCTATTCCCTTCCCATGATATTTACTCTATTTTCTATGTTCTTTTACCCTATTCCTCCTCAAAAGTGTTTTTCTTCTTACTGCCTCTCCCCTGCTCTACCCTCCCTTCTTTCACCCTGCCCTCCTTATCCCCTTCCCCCTACTTTCCTGCAGCATTAGATAGATTACTCCACCCAATTGGGTGTGTATGTTATTTCCTCCCTGAGCCAACTCTGATGAGATTAAAGCCTTTGAGATAATTCTGATTCCCCACTAATCCCCCCTTCTCCCCTCACACCATAAGCTCTTTCCTGCTTCTTTCATGTGAGATTTTATCCCATAATACTACTCCTCTCTCCCCTTCTCCAGTTTCTTCCTCTCCCCCCTCAATTTTACCCCCACAGATGTCATCATGGAGAAGCTAGATGCCACAGTGGACAAAGCACCTGCTCTGGACCTTCAGAAGGCCCTGAGCCCAAACCTTGAAAGTCCTATTTTTCATTGAAGTCCTATTTTTTCCCCTGAAAGACTATACACAGTTTTGATAGGTAGGTGATTTTTGGTTGTAAACCCAGTTCCTTTGCCCTCTGGAATATAATATTCTGTGCCCTCTGATCCTTTAATGTAGAAGCTGTTAGATCCTGTGCTATCCTTACCAGTGCTCCTCAGTATTTGAATTGCTTCTTTCTGGATGCTTGCAATATTTTCTCCTTGACCTGGGAGCTCTGGAATTTGGCTATAATATTCCTGGAAGATTTCCTTTTGGGATCTCTTTCAGGAGGTATTCAGTGGATTCTTTCAATTTCTATTTTACCTTCTCTTTCTAGAATATCAGAGCAATTTTCCCTGACAATCACTTTGAAAATAATGGCTAAACTTTTATTTTGATCATGGTTTTCATGTAGACCAATTTTTTTTTCAAATTATTTCTCCTGGATTTATTTTCCAAGTCAGCAGTTTTTCCAAGATGATATTTCACATTGCCCTCTATTTTTTTTTATTCATTTGGATTTGTTTTATTGTGTCTTCGTTTCTCATACAGTCACTAGCTTCCATTTGTTTGATCCTAATTTTTAGGTAATTATTTTCATCAGAGAGCTTTTGTATCTCCTCTTCCACTTGGCTTTTTAAGCTATTGAATATTTTCTTATGACTTTCCTGCATCATCCTCATTTCTCTTTCCATTTTTTCCTCTATCTCTCTACCTTTATCTTTAAAGTCATTTTTGAGAGCCTCTATGGCTTGAGATCAATTCATATTTTTTGGAAGCTTTAGATGTAGGAGCCCTGACATTGTTTTCCATTTCTGAGGGTGCACCTTTAATTTCCTTGTCACTAAAGAAGCTTTCTATGGTTTGCAACTTTCTCTGCTTACTCATCTTGCCTGTCTTTTACTTGACATTTAACTCTTTCTTAGTGTGGGGTCCTGCTTCAAGGTTATATTGTCCTATGTTTCAGGGGGTCCCTGGTATTACGAATTAATGAAGAGCAGTTTCCTCACCCACCTGCCCTTTTCTCTGGTCCATATATAACCCAAGCCAACTTGCTAATTGACTAGGCAGCAAAATTTTGTGTGCTGGTGGTTATTAGTTCCAATGAGCCTGCACCCCTCCCCCACCTGGACTGCCACTGTTCAAGGTTTCTTCCTTGTTCCCAGCTGAGGTATGACATACAAATCCCCCCTTAGCTCTGGCATATACCCTTGTAGATTTCCCCTCTGGCCAGCCATTCAGCCCTCTCACCAGACTATGAGCTTAGTTCCAGAAGATACTGGCACTTCAATTGATTCAGAGGCTGGGGGGTAAATTTCTCTGGTGCAGCCTGCCTGTGGCTGGATCTATGTTGGTGTGATCACAGGGCTAATATCCACTCCAAGCCCAGCTCCTGCTTCTGCCAAACTTCCAAGCTTTCTGGCTGGAAAATAATCTCAGCTATTTTTTTGTGGGTTCTGCTACTCCAGGAGTTGTTTTCTGTCTGTGTTTAGAGTTTTTTTGGAGTAATTGTGTCAGAAAGTCTGAGCATTTACTGCCTTTCCTCTGCCATCCTGGCTCTGCCCCATGATATACTTTTATTTTGTGTGTGTGTGTGTATGTGTGTGTGTGTGTGTGTGTGTATGTTTGTGTTTGCATGTGTGTGTGTTGGGGGTGGGGTGGGGATAGGTTTCCAGGGGGAGTTAAATAATAGTTAAAGATTTGCAGAGGCTGAAGGACAGAGACCTTGAAAGGTAAAAGTGAGAGCCTTCAAAAGAAAAATAGGCATTATCTGTCCTATAAAGGATGGGAGACACGAGTACCTCAATCGTGTATAAAGAGGCCAATAAGACAATGAAATTCCTTCATTGTATAGACTCCATTACCATTTTTCCTCTAGTCACAAATCTCTATAAATTAGCTAAAGGAATATGGGAGTTGAAAATAACTACTACTAATAATAATAGCTAAAAATAGCTAACATTCATATAGTGCTTACTATGTCTCAGGTACTGTGATAAATACTTTGTAATTATCATCACATTTGATCATCATGACAACTTTGTGGGGTAGATGCTACTATTATCCCCATTTTATAGATAAGGAAATTGAAAAAATAAAACAGGGGTTAAGCAACTTGCCCTGTGTCACACAGATAGGAAGTTTCTGAGCCTGGATTTGAACTCAGGTCTTCCTGATTCTAGGCCTCACAGTCTACTCACTGTGCCACCTAAGCAGAAATTAATAACCCCAATAAAGCATGGAGAAGCTTAAGGAGAGAAAGTTCTTTTCAGTGTGCAATAATGTCTCAAAATGCTAACCTGAGCTTCAAGAGTCATTAACACTCCAGCTGAAGAGAGCACAGTGCCACTCTAGCAACCCTGCCCTAGCCCAGCTAGTGGCTGAATGTGGGCAAAAGACTGCAACTGTCCATCCAAGAGCAATCCACAAAGACCAACAGATCAATGGGTCAAGAAAAAAAAAAAACTACCATCCTGAAGTATAGCTTTCACCTTGCCTAAGCAATATGACCCTGTACTGCAATTGAGCAAACACTTTAGCCTAGTCTAACAGCAGATGGATACCTACAGCTTAGAAATCCAAGGAACAACAAGATCACCTGACCTGCTGGTGCCCTATGCCCTATAAAGGGACAGTCCTGCACAGAGCCAGCCCCAGTGAATATCAAATCATAGTAAATGTTGAGAGGACTTTCTGGGGATAATAAAAAGTACTCCCCAAATGTACCAGAGTTATGTGTTGTCTTGTCAATGTGTGCTCCATATATGTGTGCTTCATTATCATTAGACTTTAACTTGTTCCTCCTCTTCCTGCTTTCTGAACTCTGAATATGTTTGTAGAAGAATGTGAACCTAATATTTGGAGAAAATGTTTTGCAATCATTGTCCTTCCTATGACACTTGAATAAATGTGTTTCCTAAAGAACTAAGTCTACTGGAAAATTAAGGGGCAGAATACTTTTAGGAGATGGCCTTGTAGCATTTATGAGAATAGTCATTCATAGGGTTACTCCTAGAATCCTGAGGCTTCCTTCTGGGGAACCTACCTGTTTGTAGTGGTGGGATTTAGGCAAGTAATCTTTGAATGGGGCGTTATACATTATCAACACATAACTTGTACCTAGGACCATAGCCATGATTTTACATGGACTGATTTTTCCCTCCATAAGCATACATTTTTTTTTGTCATATTCTTTCACCCAATCTTTCCAGTAAGAACATAATAGCTTTATTAGTCTTTACAAAAATCGGGCATTTTCCTAGAACTAACAGACAATAATGTTTGCCTAGTTGTTCACCAAAATGGTAGAAGACTTTCATTGTCTTGGGGAGGGGGGTTATCAGTAAAGATCCATTTTGTACTTTGTTATTCCACATGGTGCTTCCTTGTTGTTTCTTCTGCTCTAACGGTTATCTGGTCTTAGGTGTTCTCTACTTCATTCTAGACCTCTTCCTCTTCCTCTTTTCCCAGTAGCCTGGCCCCAGGATTCCTCTGTTTGCCCAGGGATACTTCTACTGGCTATCATTTCTATAAATATCACTTTGGCCCACAGCCTTCTCTTTACTCCAGTGTCTCCCTTGCTGCTGCCAACCTTGTAGTCATTGTATCTCCTCTTCTCTGCCATTTAGTACAAAGTCTTCTATTATAAGATACTGAGATCAAATTTCTGTGTGCAGTTGCTCTCTAAGATCCCTTCCATATGACTGAGAGGTAAGGGGTAAGGGTGTATCGGAAAATAATTTTAATGGAGGAATAACAAATATCTGCAATTCTGCTCACTCTCTAAAAGTTTCAGGGCACCAATCATTTTCTCATTTGATCCTCATAACCAATTTATGATTAATACAAGGCTAGTATTATCATATTACCCAAATTTTATAATTGACTTAACTGAAAATAAGAGATATCAATTGTTTTCCCAAAGGATATACATCTAGCAAGTGGAAAAATCTTCCTGGAACCCCAATCTGTGAGCTATTTCTACTAAAATGCCCTGCCTCTAACTGCCTATACTAAATAAATATTCATTGAATGAGTTCTGAATGAGATGATGAGGAAGTTTTTCTCTTGAAGAGACTTCACTTAATTAGTTTATTAGAGCCTAACTGCCTAAAAGTATCATTCTTTTAGCTATTGAAAGAGACTGAAGTCTGCATCTTATTGTGGAGGTAAAGGGAAATCTCTGGCTTGGAATTGAGGTCAAACAAAGCCAAAAAGCCACTTAAGTTGCCTGGTACGTAGCTTCCTCTTTTGTGACATAATTGTAACTGCACTAAAATCCTCTTCCATTGTTAAATCCCATGAGTGTATGAGCTCCTCTTGAATTTTTCTTCCATCTCATTATTAATTTTGAGTCACTCTCACAGTGGGTAGGATAAATCTTTTCTTCCTATGTCCTCACAGCCTTCACTGATACTTTTTTAAGTGAAGGGTTAGAATCACGCCATCTGTGATCTTTGAATCCTCCACAACCTTCAGGTGTCACCTATAGTTTCCTGGGCCTGGGAGAACTTTTCCTTACTAAGTTCTGTACTCACACAGAAGGTTCATTCTCTTATGGGGGAAGCCTTCTGACCTTGTCTAGACCTGCGTTTGGCAGCTAGCAGCCTCTTTCATCCCAGGGAGCCAGTCATTGCTTCTAATTAAGCAACATCCATAGCAGACCCTGCCCAGGTGAGCAGAATAGTAAATAGCAGGGAGTCTGACACAGTTGAAGGAACTATCATATGCCTGTGAATAGTAGGTGACAATGACAATGTTTTATAGGATAAATCATACTCAAAACTTTAAAAAGCATTTGCTAGGCAGACCTTCTAAAAGCACACACATAAATATCATAATGGTTGATGATAGATAGATGGTAGATAAACAGATAGGTAGGTAGATGATAGGTATGATATATAATATTATATGATGTAATGTGTTGTGATGTGAGATATGATATGATATACTACAATATATTCTATTAAAAAGGCACTGTTGAAGTTTGAATGCTCTAAAGTTTAATTGGAATTGTGTTTTGCTTTGACATTTTTCTTCTATATTATTTTCAAACTCTCTAATAAGTCTGTGTACTCCCACATTTGTTTGTAATTCTATAGTGTAGAAGAAAGGGGAGTTTTGAACTTCCAAGCCTTAACTAACAATGCTTTTTACTTGGGACAGACAGCAGTAACAAGGACTAGGGAAGGAGACAAAACTGTGTTTCATAATCAAAGTAGAGACATTATGCCCTGGGACATCAGGAGGTTTCAAAGCTGCATAAGTGGAAGGAAGCATCTTTGTAACTAGGCTGTCCTTGCTGCTGACATCAGGGAAAGGCAGACAGGATAGGAAACATGACTTGAGATAGTGGTGAGTCTTCTAAATATCTTGGCATTGAGAAAAGCTTTGATTACTCCAACCTTTTTATAGCTCTGATAAGGCTGCCAAAAATTAAAAAAAAATGTTCTATTCCTGAATGAGTTTGTCATCCTGAACTGACCTTGCCACTGGACTCCAATGACTGGAGGAGAGCGTGAGGCTGATGACTTTGCAAAGCTCTCCCTCACTTAAATCAATACAGTAGCAAGTCAAGATATCACCTTCCTAATGTCATTCATTGCTCCTCTTTGAGAACCTGGACAAGCAACAATCTGTGAGTAGATGCCTTGGTGACCCAAATGGCCAGTTCCAGTTAAGCAATTCTGCTATTTCCTCCTCTTCTTCCTTCTCCTTCTCTTCCTTCTACTCACTCTCAAACATGCGGGTGCTCTGTTCTAATGAATATGAATGTTGGTCACTTACACTTCACAAGGTATCTTGGGGTCTGGGTGCTAGATTTTTTTCTTCTTTATTTTTTTATCATTAAAAAACAAAGACAACTAACTCTTTCATCTTGTGTAGTTTTCATTTCTGATTTCTTGAAATATAGATTTCAAAACCAGGCTTTGATAAAGACCATTATGATTCAGATAGAGCTACTTGATCATGCCTTTAAATACAAATCACTCTGGCTTTCACTGATTGGCCAACAATAGGTCCCAGCCCAAGCCTCACCTGCTCATCTTTTGAGTTTTGATGGCTTTGATGTGAGTGTATATAGCAATTGTTTCTGATCTGGCCAGAAACTCTGAGGGTCATCCTCTCCCATACTGATTCTTTTATGAAAGCAAACTAGGCCTCCTTTTCCCTCAATTCTTACCTACCCTTTAATTACTGGATGGGAATTGTCTCACACAAATTGAGACCAAGGAAAGACCTGAGTGTAAAAAGGCCAAGGTCTTCCATTGCATCTGGGGACATCACCAGTCATCCAGATCTATGCCTTGCTACTGCATTACAATGATTCTGTGGGAAAGGCTGAGGCTGATGACTTTGCATGGCTTAGCCTAACTTAATTTCAATTCACTTGCAAGTTGAAGCATCACCTTCCTGTAGTCATTGGTCCTCTTTGAGAATGAAGCACAGACAACAGTAACAACAGTCTTGACTGTGTCAATAATCAACTGTGTGAACTTATACTCATTGATTTCTGCAGGTATTAATATCTTCTATTGAAGTAAAAGACTTCTAAGGTATCTTTTATATGTCATACCTTTTGTAACTCTATCATATACTTATCATGTACTAGTTTGTTTTATAGCTATCATCATCATCATTTTAGTTTTATTCACTCCACACAAACTACCCCCTGGCCCCCTACCATGACCATACACACAAATACACACACACACACACATACACTCTAGTCCATAAATTTCATGTGGGCAGGAATCATGTATTATCCATGCCTTATATTTTCCCCATGAGAAGAACAATTCTTTGTGAGAGGTAGGTGCTTTATAGGTATTTGTTGCAAGGAAGGCAGCATAGATGTGCAAAGTATATAATTTGTTTGTTCCTGTGATTTTTTTCTTTTTGTAGTAGGAAGGGCCAATAGTAATAGTCTCTCTTCACCATTGTGTGTGCTCTATGGATATGGCAAGAAGGCAGACAGGAAGAAAGGAAGGAAGGAAGGAGGGAATGAAGAAAGAAATGAAAGAAAAAGGAAAAGAGAGAACATAGCTTTATTGTGACAGAAAAATGACCTAATATTGTTTTATAATAATGCCACTAAGTCCTAAACAGACTCTATCAGTATGGGTACAGACTTGATGTATCATCAATTAATTGAAATACATTTGAAATCTATATTTACTTATTGTTGGCAAGGTATAATATTTTACTTTGGAGAAGATAGAAACTTATATAATAAACAATCTTTGATTTTCATGGAATATATTCTCTGGTAGAGAAATAAAATAGATAGATAATGATCATTTAAATAGCATATAACATGTCCATCAGAGAAGCATAAAGCTAAATACTACATGATCTTGAAGGAGGACAAGACCATTCATAGAAATAGGAGGTTTCATGGAGAATGTGGTATTTGAATTAGCCCATAAAGAATGGTTATGAGTAAAAAATACTTTAAAAACCACCACCACTCACCCATTACCACCATAATACCACCTTTTGATAAGACTTTATGGTCTGGAAATATCCTTGCATACATTATCTAATTTGATCCACATGACAAAATTGCATGTTACAGGCTATTATTTTTCCAACTTTACAGATGAGCAAACTGAGGATGAGGGAGATTAAGTGACTTGCCTATGGCCACATAGCCAGTAAGTGTCAGAAGTATAATTTAAATCTAGCTGTTCCTGACTCCCATGTGAATGCTTTGGTATTAACAAAGAACCAGGTCATAAAATATAAGGCATATTTACATAAGATAAAGTACTCCAGTCTTTTTTTTTTTTGGGGATGGGGGGCAAAGAGTAGTATGTGATAAGTCTTTTTTTGCTAAGCACGAATTCTGATAAATTCTTTTTTTAGCTCTCCTGACCATAAACCTGTCAACTCATCATGGTTTCCATCACAGAGATTTTTCCCAAAAGGATTAGAACAACTCTAGCTTTCCTACATTCCTCCCAAAGTCTTTCCTTTTTGCCATCATCCTCCTGTAAATTGATAAAATGCAAATGACAAGACAACATTCACTACAAGAAGTGTAAATTATTTATATGCATAGTAGAGTTGAAAGAACCTGAAATAAAAGGCTCTATATTTAAAAGACCTGGCTTCAAGTCCTGTTTCTGATATGTATTACCTTTGTGATCTTTGCTAAGTCACTTAACCTTCTTGATCCTCATTTTCCCCATCTGTCAATTAATTGGTTTGGATTAGATGGTTTCTGAAGTACTTTGTGACTCTAGAGTTATAATCTTTTGACACTTATTTTGAGTGTAAATGGCCACCCCTCAATACAGTTGCACTTGAAAACCCACATTTTATTCTGTTTGAAAGGTTTCCTAAAAAATTGTCTTCTCTCATACAATGTATAGATTTGGCCTTTGGTAAAAATGAATCTTCAATATGCAGAGAATACAAATAATATTTAAACAGAAAAGTCAGCAAATAATATTCTACCTTGTGTTATTTATTTTATACTGATGAAAAGCAACTTGGCCATCAATATAGCTTATAATATTTAGAAAAATAGCAAGGAAATTCACAGCTAGGATATCTAACTTGAGAAATAGATAAAAACCTTGGCTCTTGGCCCAATTTTATGTAAATTTGAGGACATGTACCTATTTTATGGAAGGGCAGGAGAAAGTTGCCTTGGTGATTTAAGAAATAAATACTTCTATACCGAGTGCAGAGTGAAATATAGTTATTGCTATGTAATTACAGCTCTGTTGTTTTCCTTTCTATAAATTTGATTCATAGTCAAAATAGAAATAAAAATAAAGATGAGTCTAAAGGCTCAAAGAATTCACTGGAATGTTGTGAATTTCTTACCTATTAATCACTTTTTTGTTTTCTCTTTTTCAATTAGTAGGTTAGTTAATAATAATTTATTAAGTACCTACTTTGTGTGTCATCCTGTGTTCATTAGTTCAGTACAATATAATTCAAAAAAGCAAGTAAAGCAAAAGTGATATAAGATGCATTCGTGAATTCATCCAACAAAGTAGCAAAGACACATGCAGATAACTATCACAAGATTTATACATTTTCAAGATCATGAAATTCTTCAGCTTTGGAATAAAATTCTGTTCAACATAGTTAAATTGAATAGTCAGCATAATATCATTATTGTACACTAGACCAGGAGGGACAGAGAATTCAAACCTTGCTTCTGACACTCACTGGGTCTATAATCCTGAGCAAATCACTTAGCTTTCCTGAGCCTCAGTTTACTCATATATCAATTTGATAAAGGTATGGAGGCAAAAATGAAGTGGTCTCTATAAAGGGAATAACCAGTGGACCAGGTTGACCAAAATAGAGAGTACATGAAAAGAAATTATCATAATATAATCTATTTAAAGGTAGAAGGAATGTTGGAGCAATTCAAATTCATGCCCTTGTCCTTGTTTTATTCATAAAAAGAATGAGTCAAGGAGAGGTTAAGAAATTTCCCAAGTTCCCACACCTAGGGTCTAAAGAATAATTTGAATACAGGTTATCCTTATTTCTAGTACTCTATGTGCTTTGCTATGATGCCTCTCAAATTAATTTAGCAGAGACCAGTATAATATGATAACATGAAATAAGACTTTAAAGTAGGTGGGAGCCAAATTGTAAAAGCCATTAAAACAATGCTCAGGATTTTGTATTTTATTCTGTGGAAATATGAAACAATTATATATTCTTAACTATGAGGTGATGTGATCATATATGTCTGAATATTATTTTGCAATTGAAAGGAAAATGATTTGGAGAGTACAAATACTGGCAGCAATTATACAATCCAAGAAGCTATACTACTAATGATTTGGTGGGAAGGTGACTAATTATGAAAAAGATTAGAGAGTATGTGAGTTGAAAGAAGGGAACAGGTTACAAAATGTTGTGAAGGTAGACTTGGAAAGGAAAGATTATCAGCTAGATTGAGAAGTTGATGCCAAGGGGAGGGGTACAGGTACATTGTAAGCTAAAAACCATAGCACATATAGTTCTACTGGCTGGTTAGTTAACCAGTTGGTTTGAGGTTATCTTTGGACCAGAGAACAGGCTACATGAGAGAAAAACCTGCCCTCCCTCAAACCAAAACACCTGGGATCCTCTGAACTTTGGAACAGTGCAGCTTGGAAGTAGGGCCCCAGTGTAAGAGGAGTTAAAATTCAAATAAAAGACAGGAAGATGATCAAGGAAAGAAAGTTTAGAACTATTGAAAGTTTCTTTAGTGACAAGGAAGATCGAGGTGTACCCTCAGAAGGGGATAGCAACCTCAGAGCCCCTACATCCAAAGTTTCCAAGAAAAATATGAATAGGTCTCAGGCCATGGAGAAGTTGATGCCAAGAGGGAAGTCAAAGATGATTCCAAGGTTGTGAACCTAAGGGACTGGAAAGCTAGGGATGCCTTCCCCCAGAAATGAGGAAGTTTGGAGAAGGGATAGGTGTGAGGTGGTGGATATTTCATTATTATTTATGATAGTTTGGAATTGATATGTCAATGAAACATCCAAAAAACATTGTCATTAGGAACTGAAGTTCATCAGAGAAATTAGTATTAGATATGTAGATTTAGGAGTCATGTGCAGAGAAATTGTATTTTTACTAATGTTAAGTGATGAATTTATCAAATGAGAAAGTATAGGAAAAGAAGAGGGAAAATGTTAGCTATTTGGTGAATGGAGATGAATGATAGACAGGAAAGGATACTGAGAAACAATTATTAGACTAGTGAAGAAAAAATGATAAAAAGTATCATGGAAGGCAAAGAAGAAAATAATGTCCAGGAAAAGGGGGTTTTCAAAAAATCTTAAAATTGCAGAAAGGTTAACTATAATAGGAACTGAGCAAATGCCATTGAATTTAGCAGTTAAGAAACTGATAGCAGCTTTAGAGAGAGCAATTCCTCTCTAGTGGTTGGTTTAGAAGCCAGATTGCAAGGATTTGAGAAGTGAGTGGATGATTAAGAAATAAAAGCATGGTACATAGACAGCCTTTACACACATTTGGCTACACAAGGGAGAGGATATTTAGAATGACAGCCTAGTGTAATGGAGAGATCTAGTAAATAATATTTATGATGGATGAATTTTTGGCATGTTTTAGGAGTCAGTAGGTAAGTTGATGAGGAAAAATAAAACAGTAAAAATGATGAGTAGGTCATGCTCCTAAAGGAGATGGCAGGAAATGGTCAAGAGTACAAGTGGTAGGAGTTAGCCTTGGCATGAATAAAATAACCAAGAGGTGACAGTCAACATGTTTTTTTCTTCTACCAATATAGATCAAAAAGACATTCATGACAGCAGAAGGTTTAATGAATTTTTGTGACAAAAAGTCACTTAATCAGACAAAGGAGGAAATATTGGCACATTACTAAAACAAAGTTTGAGCTATGGAGTAAGAGAATAAAAATCACTGGAAAGCTCTGAAATTTAGAATTAAAAACATAAATATATAACATTTTACACAGTATGATCATATGTCATAAACACTCAACATTAATTGATTTAACATGATAAATTGTCTAATAAAATATTGTTCTATGTGTATAGCTATATAATCTGAACCTATATCTATATCAATACAGGTTAAAGAATAAATCAGTTTAAAATATTTGGTACTACATTTTACACTTAAAGTTCATTATTCACATGGTTGAGGATTGCTCAAAGATTAGAGTCACCACACAGTAATATATTTATTTTAGAGAATTGTGTATGTATTTTTACAGACTTGAAAAGTCTTTTCCAATGTGCATCTTTTACAAGAGTTACTTTGACAAAAAAAATAGGATATAATAATTTATCCCCTCCTCTCTCTTTGTTTCTCATCCTGTTCCTTTATTTGATCTTCTGTCCAACTTCAATGCCTAAAAAGCTGTCATTCTTTTATTTCCCCACATAATATAGGCCATAGGGAGAGGAATTTTTCTTTGTCAGGGACAAGAAATCTAGTCTAAGCCTTTTCCTTTAGGTTTCCATTATTATTTGTGTATACATACATATTTTGAAAGGAAAGGCAATTTTTTTGGTCCCCATTTTTCCAAGAATTTTTTTCTGAAATCTTCTATAAGATAGATGCAGTACATTGAAATGTCCAAGAGAGGAGAAACAGTTAGAAAATGAAAGCTATGGTTCTTTTGATTTCTAGGATACTAAAAAGGAAGATGAGACTTTGAAATGGATCAAAAGTAGACCTGACAGCCACTCTATGAGAGGGCAGACTTTTCACTGTCTAAAACTTGCACTTTTCAATAGATGAGCTGCCACGTTCTATATAACAGAGAGCCTCTGTGTAAGCCTCTCTTCAGGTGGGGGCAATTTGTAAAGGTTTAAGGAGATTGAATCCATATGCAGCCTTTGTGTTTGAGAGCTGGTGGTCAGGCTTAGGAAAGGGATCCCCAGTCCAGCTTTTGCTCTCACTGTTGTGTATCCTGTGAAAAACTGGGCTTCCACCAGAATGCTCATGTAACATAAGCAGTTGCTTTAGCTATAGGACCAAGTCATTTGGTATTTCACTATATTTTCCAACTCTGTATTATGCCTCTTATGGACCAGTGATCTCCAAAATAATTGTTGAAAAACTATTTTCTTTGATGCCTCTTCTGCTTGATGAGTACAGAGAAAATACCAAACTCATTCTTTACATTTTTATGTGATTTTCCAAATCAAAGGCAACACCTATTCTGTGGAAAATCAATGCAGAATGAAAAACCAGAAGGAAATTGCAATTAGCTTCAAAATAATAAATATAGCTCTTCCCTATTATACAGCATTTACATAATCACAACAAAATGGAGTCCTTTATTGAACAATGTGCTGAAGCCTTGGGGGAGACATTGTTTTTTTTTTTTTTACCATATTGTAGTTTTGCTTACTGAAACCTAAGTAACCTCTCAGATTCCCTTTTGAAATATATTGTTTCTTAGTGGTTGCAATCGAATTTCAGCCTGTCATGCCAATAGAGCCATTTTCCATATATACACATGTATATACATGTTCATGTGCATGTACATATAGAAACATATGCATACGTGTATACATGCACATACACAAATATATACATATGCATATGTGTGTATACATATATACACACATATGTGTGTGTGTCTGTATAATATTCTATATGTACTTTGTGACAAAATAATGTGTTTCAGGACACCCAGAGGCCCTGATAGAGAGGATAATATTGAGATTGATTGGATTGACTTTGCTGCTTAACACACTTAAAGTTAGCTTGATTGAAACCACACCTACCTGAGATACTGGCCCTCAGGGGATGTGTTCTCTGAACTCTGATCTCAGCATGTTCTACTCATGGACTACCCTCAAGTCCACTGAATCAATGGATTTAGATGATGCCAGCCAATTAGCTTTGAGCAGAGTGGAAGGGCCACCTCTCCTCAGGATCCAGAGGTAGCTTCCACACTTGGAGAGGCTCTTGGATGCACTTGTGGTGGCTAGATAGGCTTCTTAACTTTCTGAGCCACGTGGTCACTCTTTACTAATATTGAATATACTTTAATAAATGCTTAATGCCCCCAAACTGGAGCTAAAGCTTCTAATTATAAGAAATAAATATATTAGAAACCACAGCTAATTTTCTCTAAACTTAGGATAGAAATAAGGTGACCACATATAATTTTAAACACCACAACATGCAGATACATATATAAATAAATAGTAGTGGATTTTGTAGAAATTTCTTCTTATTGTTGTTGTGATTCTTATAGTTATATTCCTTTTTGGTTATTATTTTATTTTACTTTCCCAATTATATGTTTTTTAGTTTTTTTTAGTTTTTTTTTTCTTTTTTTTTTTAGTGAGGCAATTGGGGTTAAGTGACTTGCCCAGGGTCACACAGCTAGTAAGTGTGTGTTAAGTGTCTGAGGCCGGATTTGAACTCAGGTACTCCTGACTCCAGGGCCGTTGCTCTATCCACTGTGCCACCTAGCTGCCCCCCAATTACATGTTAAAAAATTTTAACCTTTATTTTCAAAACTTTGCGGTCAAATTCTCTTCCTTCCTCCATCCTTCCTCTCCCTTTGAGAAGGCAAGAAATCCAATATAAGTTGTACATGTATAGTTATGCAAAGCATTTCCTTATTACTCAAGTTGTGAAAGAAACAGACAAAAAGGGCCATAGCCAAGATAGCTGAGGAAAGGCTTTAGCTCTCCACCAAATGCATCCAAATCCCTTCAAATAATGTCATAAGACAATCCTTGGAGCAGCAGAACCCCAAAAAAGGACTGGGTGAAACAATTTTACAACCAAAGACAACTTAGAAGTTTGGCAGGAAAGGTCTGTAATACTATGGTGAGAGTGGAGCACAGTCCAGCCACACCAATGCAGACAGAGCCCCAACAAATTAGTAGCATGCCTTGGGAACCACAGGATAAGGAGCAGCAGCAACTGTTTCTTTAACTCGGCCCACAGAGGGTAATAGAGTTAAGAAATTGGACCAAAGGAGATTACAGAAGTCTTTTTGCTATCACTGGGGCAGGACTCTATCAAGGACAAAATCTTGGGTGGTGGTCCCAGGGTGGAGAGGAGCACTAGGACACTGAACCTTTCAGGCACAGTAGAGCTAAATGTTCCTCATAGTTCCAGAGCAGAAAAGCAGGCTTATGGTTGCTTGAAGACCAGAGCATAGGCCATAAGAGTAGTAAACATATCTCTCCCTAAATCATACTACCTTGTAAGAACTGAAAACTTACAAATCCCGGAAGTGTCTTTGAAAAGAGCTGTACAACTCCCCTGAAGTTTGGGACAATGCACTCTCCACTGTGAAAGATCACCACCCCATTTTAACAAAGAGTTTAAAAGTCAAGAAATAGGCTTGGAAACAAGCAAACAGAAAAAAAGAAATAATTCTGACATTAGGAAGTTACTATAGTGACAAGGAAAGCCAAAATATACCCTGAGAAGAGATAAAGCTTCCAAGGAAATTATGAATTGGTCCTCAGGATATAGAAGCTCTCAAAAAGGACTTTTAATAATAGCAACAATATTAAAATTTATAAAGCACTTTAATGTTATGTAAGCACTTTATATATGTTGTCACATTTTATTCTCACAATAATCCTTTAGGGAAGTTGTAATTAGTACATGTATTTTATAGATATAGAAACTAAATCTGAAAGAGGGTTAAATAACTTACCCTCAAGTAATTTACAGCTAGTAAATATATGAAGTAGGTCTTTCTTACTCCAAGTGCAACACTGTACTTTAGCAATTTAGTAATATTCAATGCCACTGTGATGTTTAAAAATCTAAATTCGTGGTCACCTTAAATTAGACACTTAGCACCAGTCTTTGGGTACTAAGCATTTATTAAAGCATACCAGGGAATAGTAAAAAGAGAGCATGTGGAGTTCAGAAAGTTAAGAAAAGGTCTATCTACACTAGAGTTCCAGGCAGGTCTGGTTCTTCCTCAAGTCCACCATGAGCCTGCTTCAAACCATGAAATGACTCAGCAAACTGACTGTGGAAGCTTTTTCATAGGCCCATAGCATAGGGCTTCCTTACACCCTGCTTCAAACTGATTGGTTAGCATCATCCAAATCTATTGGTTCACTCAGACTAGAAGGTGGTCTCAAGTTGAGTTCAAAGTCCTTAGCTTCTTAAAACAATACCTCCAGGTGGGGCCTTTGAGTAACTGCCAAATCCCTTATTTCCTCACACCTCCTTTGGGGGAGAGGGGTGTGTGTGTGTGTGTGTGTGTGTGTGTGTGTTGTGTGTGTGTGTGTGTGTGTGTGGTGAGAGAGAGAGAGAGAGAGTGAGAGAGAGAGAGAGAGGAGAGAGAGAAGGGGAAGGAGAGGGAAGTTGGAGGGTGTTAGATGAGAGGTAAAGTGGGAACATCTTTGTATCTTATTGTAATTTTGAAAATTATATTGATACACAGCCTATAAAACAATTGAAAAGTTTATATCTAATGCTGAAGCAGATGTCTTCAAATCATAAACATTTTCCAAATATTTTATTAAAAAAAAACATATAAAACTCCTCTCTGAGGCTTGAAAATTTTATCACAACAATGCCAGCTACTCATTTCAACATTATGCCACAAAACAGTCATTGGAATTTTAAGAAAGAAATAAAGAAAAAGAGTCTTTATCCAGCCTGGATAGTGAATGAAACAAGATGAAGAAGTAGACATTTTTAGTTTATAATCCCTGTCCTCATTGAGATGCACATGTCATACTCTGCACATGTCAAAATATTCCTTTCTCTTCAAGGATGAGAAAAGATCTACGTCACTGTCAGCTCCCAGGGCAGTTAATTTCTTCTTAATAATTTTATTTATTTCTGCTACTTTGGTTTTCTTCACAAATATTTCTTTTTTGGGGGCAGCTAGGTGGCACAGTGGATAAAGCACCAGACCTGGATTCAGGAGTACCCTGAGTTCAAATCCGGCCTCAGACACTTGACACTTACTAGCTATGTGACCCTGGGCAAGTCACTTAACCCCCATTGCCCTGCAAAAAAAAAAAAAAGAAAATTCTTTTTCACTCACTATTTGACAAAAACAGATGAGAAAACTGGAAGATAGTGTGGCATAAACTAGGTATTGACCAACATATTATGGTGTATATCAAAATAAAGTCAAAATGGTTACATGATTTAGACATAAGGGAAGATACCAAGGCAAATTAGGTGAAGAAGGAATAGTTTACCTCTCAGATCTATGAGAGGAAAGATAGAGAATATTATAAAATACAAAATGTACAATTTTAATTAAATTAAATTAAAAAGGTTCTGTACAAGAAAAAGCAATGCAGCCAAGATTAGAAGGAAAGCAAAAACCTGGAAACATTTCTACAGCCAGTGTTTGTGATAAAGGCTTCCTTTCTAAAAGATATAGAAAACTAAATCAAATTTATAATACAAGTCTTCCCCAATTGAGAATGGTCAAAGGTGTGAACAGACAACTTTGATTTCTTCATCTGAGAACTATGTATTGCCATATAGAAAAAAATGCTCTAAATCACTATGGATTAGAGAATGCAAATTAAAACAACTTGGAGCTACCAATTCATATCTATCAGATTAGCTAGTATGACATAAAAAGGGAAAAAATAATAAATGTTGTGAGATGTGAAAAAAATATAGAACACTAATGTACTCTTGTTGGAGTTGTTAAACGATCCAGTCGTTCTGGAGAGCAATTTGGACCTGTTTCCCAAAGGGCTATGGGAATGTGCATACCCTTTGGACCCAGTAATACCACTACTGGTGTAATATCTCAAGAGATCCTAAAAAAGGGGAGACCCACATGAACAAAAGTTTTATTGAACGCTCTCCCTGTGGTGACAAAGAATTGGGAATTGAGGGGTTACCTACCAATTAGGGAATACTTGAACAAGTTATGATATATAAATGTAATGGAATACTATTGTGCTATAAGAAATGATGCTCAGGACAGATTTCAGAAAAACCTGGAAGAAAAGTGGACTGATGGTGATGTGAGAATAACCAGGAGTACATTGTTCACAGTAACACCAATGTTGTGCAATGGTCAACTGTGATAGACTTAGCTCTTCTCAGCAATACAATGATCCAAGACAATTCCAAGAAAACTCATGATAGAAAATGTTCTCTACTTCCAGAAAAAAAGAACTATAGAATCTGAAAGCAGATTGAACAATATTATTTCTACATTTTTTTCTTTTTTTTCCCTTTTGTTCTGATTCTTCTTTCACATCATAACTAATGTGGATTTGGTGATTGTGTGTATATATATGCGTGTGTGTGTATATGTATATATATATATATGTACATATACATACACACACACACACTATATATATATAATGTATATCAGATTGCTTTCTGTCTTGGGGAGGGAGGAAAAAAGGCAAAGAGGGAGAAACATCTGGAACTCAAAATATTTTAAAAACCAAATGTGGAGAAATATCTTTATATGTTTATTGGAAAAAATAAAATACTCTTAAGATAAAAAAATGAAATAGACAAAATAAAAACAAATATTTCTTTCTCATTCCTTATTTTACAACTTTGTAATTTCTTCAAAACTACAACATATTATGAGTATCATTACTCATCTTATTAATCCTCCTAATGATAATAATAACCAATAGAAAAAGTCTAAATTAGTATAAATCAATGCCAATGAATTGTGGGAACTTTCAGGTGTCAGCAGAATTCAGTCTCTACTGTAAGTAAAAGCAGGTGCCAATAGTTTTTGCTTCATTTATTGCTCTCCCAGCACTTCTCCAAACAGATATCATTTTTCCACAATTGAGATCCTCTTCTAGTCACATGAAATTGACATTTTCCTTATAGAGGTTACAGAAATGAGTACATGTGTGGAGAGCCCTGAATGTGGAGAGGGATTGGGCTATTGAGAATGTGAGCAAGGGGATATTCACCACCATATGATTTTCCCAATGTGTAAGAGAGGAAGAAGTTTGGCAAAATATGGCTGGGGACTGGATAATATTTGTATCTTAGGAGTTCAATTTTAACAGTGAAAGGAGACACAAGTATCTATCACATACATATACAGGGCCATGAACTGTCAATATTCTCAAACATGTGTATATTCATATGATATATTCATACATACACATATATATATATATACTATATTTATATTATATATAAAAGATGTGCCTTTTAACTGGAAATGTTATTATGGAAACTACATACTCCAGTCAATTGATATTCATGAAAATTACAATGAACTTGATGATGAAATGGTGATAATAATGCTAAAGATGGTCATATTGATAATGAAAAGAAAAAAAGAGATGTGTTCACAAGCTTATTCTACTTTTATACAAATACTTTAGTATTTTTCCAAAAAAATTGGATTGAAAATAAGGATTGAATTCTAGATTTAACACTAACTAGATTCAGGAAATTAGTTTGCTCCTTCAGGCCTCACTTGAAACTGAGGAATTAAATTTGGTGAACTCTGAAGTCCCTAAAGAATAGACATGGGTATCTTACTCCATACTCAATAATCGTGAGCACATCTCTGTGCCTTTAGGGTATTGGTCCTTAAACTTGATTCCAATGATCACCAAAAGGTCAATAGATATCATAAACAGATTCATGAATTTGTACTTTAAAAAATATGTTCATAAAATACTCAATACATTTGGCTTCTTTTATAAACCTATATTTTATTTTGTTTCATTTAAATACATTTTTCTTGGAAGTGGTTCATAGGATCAGGCATACCAACAGGTCCAGGGTCAAAAAAACCTATTTTGTTTGGCATTAAAACCCTTCATGGCCTCGTTTCAAATCTTCCTAGTCTTATATATCATTCCTTTTTACACACTGTGAAACCAGCCAAATTGTTCTTCTGACTTCCTAATACATAATACAGCATCTCCCATCTCTATTCCTTTCCACATGTACAGAAGCAAGCCTCTGTACATGGAGTGCACTCTCTCCTCACCTCCATCATTTAAAATTCCTAGCTTCTTTCAAAATACAGTTCAAACAACATTTTGAGTTTAACATCTATGGAAATTATTTATGCTTATTTGTTTGTTTTGTCTCTCTTTTGGTAGAATATAAGGTCTTAAGTAGAGGAATTATTTTTACAATAGTGTAATCATATCAGAAGTGCCTAGTCCAATACCTGGCACTTAGAAAACACTATACATACACACATACATGCATAGGGGTGTGTGTGGATTGATTCCATCCCTTTAATTTTCAGACTGTGCCAATTCATATGTTATAATAGAAATAAGAAATACTATGTTGCTTCCTGATTAGTAATCATGGTAATCAGCTTTTAATCACTACTATATTTCATCAAATTTGCTATTTACAACTTCATAAGGAATGCTAGAAGAATCTGCATCACCCTGAAATTTCCTTCATCATAAAACTTTTCAAAGTCATTGATGAAAATATAAATCAGTCTTTTTAATGATTTCTATTGTAAATTTGTAATGAAGTTTATTATTATGTGATTAGTAATATGTATGGTGAGCAAGATGCATGGTTTAATGAATCAATACTCCAAGCTCCACCCTCTATAAAGTTATGAGGAATGAAGGATTATAAGAATGTGTTGTCTTGATAAGCAACATTTTCTTTGTTAAGACAGAATAGAGGTTTATGGGTTATACTTCATTAATGGATTTTTCTCTTCTTCCAAACCCAAAGTTAGAATTAAAGGGAAAGTGACACAAATACCTCATTCCTTGATCAATATCCATTTTTTGCTGAATTACTTTTGTCCTTGATACCCAGAGTTGACCTTTCTCCTAAAACATAAATATGATATAATAAGCACTTTAGAGTATTTGTGGTGATTAGAGCACAAATTGGAGTCTATTTGAATTTCGCATGCACAGTACAAACCATCTTAAAAACTAAAATATTCCAACTATGTCTTTGTGAATACATTTAAAGATATTTTAGAAACATATACAAGTAGGGATTTTATATGTTTTTCTTTAACCAGACAGGATCTTTATGAAAAACAACAACAACATGTAATGGCCTTTTCTTAGACTTGTTTGTCTTTGATTTCCTTCTTCAGTTGGCACAATTTCTCATTTCTTCTTTCTGATAATTACTAACCCTTCACCTCTGGTTTTCTCCCATCTTTCCAACAAGTCCTACTTTTTAACCTTTCTGGATCATCTTTCTTTCTTCACTCCTAAGGCTGTTTCCAACTTTTACTTATTTTTCCTTCTTTTTCTGTTTTCTCTTATTTAAATTTATTCACTTCATGACTTCATTTGTATACAAAGGACTCCCAAATTATTATCTCCATTCTGAACTTACCCCTCAGTTTCTCAACCAAATTTCCAAATGCTTATAGGACACCATTACTTGTATTTCTTCCTGGCCTTTATTAATTCAAATGTTCCAAATTGGAGCTTTTTATCATCCCTTTAATTTTTTTCTCTTGACTTTCTTAGTGCAGTCAGTGAGTGGTATTACCATATACCCTACTAAGTGTGCTTGAGTGCCCAATGTTATATTTAACCATTCCTTTTCTTTTCCCAACTAAATTCTGTAAGTTTTCTAGACTTTCCAATTTTTCCTCTGAAAGATTTCTTGTTCCATCCACTGTCCTCTATTTCTATTTTTTCACTTCATTTACACAGTCTCTAATAATCAAATACCTGGAATATTTTGATGACGTCCTTCTAATCATTCACATTTCATTATCATTTCATTTTAATTCATAATTTCCTGCCATTGCTAGAAACCATTCTTATAAAAAGATGGGGTAATGCCATAAAGACTTCAAAAGTTCCCTACTTCCTGCTGAACAAATTCAAATATTTTAGTTTGGCAATCTGGTACAACCATCTTTTTCCATTTTCTCTCATAGTGTTAACTTCCCATAATTCTATACTTGAAAAAAACTTCTATATATTACCTCTTGTTTATACAACGATGTTTTATAGTTTCTGTATTTGGATTGTTAATATGAATATATAGATCACATGGATTTGATGGAGGTACCTTACTATCCAAATGGATTTTATGAGATCCTGGATTAATATTAGCAAGATGGCCCTTTGCTCAGACTTCAAAGGGACCAGACAGTCCCTATTTACTTTCCCCAAGAGAATAAATAAACTCAAATGCCCTTTCAAATTCCCATTCACTATCTTCTTCCCCAGGAAGAGAGACCTCCTTGTCTCTTATAATACCTGTTTCCTGTTTCCATCTATCTATTCATTAGCATCTACTTTAAGGTGAGCTATTAACTGATTTGTATTGTTTGACTGATTTACATTTGTAATGGTTCATCTGTATCATGCCAATGAAATGATTCTGTAAACTGTGAGCCAAGTAACTTTAAAAACCCCTTAGAAAAAAGGGTCCCTGAGCTCTTCTCTTAGGAGGAAGTCTCCCACATGATCATGTGTTTTGTTTAACTTCTTCTTGGGACAATAAAAATATTAAATTCATATATTTTTTTCTGTCTGTCTCTGACTGTTTCGTAGGAGGACAGGTATGTTTTTTTGTGTGTGTGTGTCTCTGATTTGTAGGAGAAATTAAACAATATTTCTCTGATTTGTTTGTAGGAGACAGGCAGATATATCATGTTCTCTGATCTGGTTCACTGTAGGAAATATAAGATGTAATTTCTCTGATCTGTTTATTGATTTGTAGGAGCGATTAAACATTATTTTTCTGATCTATTGTAGGATACAGGCAGATACAAAAGCTATATTTTAATATTCAACAAGTTATAATATTACCTATGGTTGTTCAATGAGGTTAACCTGTTTAAATCCCTATGAGGGAGGATAATACTTTTAACTCTTGGGATCTGTATCTCAATTAAGGTATTGTTATTAAATTGACTTTGATGTGATTATATAAACAAATTTAAGGGGCAGAATAAAAGGAGACTGGGGGAGGAGAGGAAGGGGGAAGGTGGAATGGGGTTAATTATATCATATAAAGAGGCACAAAAAGAATCCATTACAATAGAGGGAAAGAAGGGAGAAGTGAGCTTTGTTTCAACCTTATTCTCTTCAGATTTGCTTCAGGGAGAGAATAACATACATTCCCATTTGTATAGAGAAAATTAGATTACTCTTTGAGGAAGCAAAAGGGGAAAGGGGGTATTGATAGGAGGGAGGACAGAAACAGGAGAAAAAAGGGGAAAGAAAAGTAAGGGTGGCTGATAGAAGGGAGGGCAGATTGAGGGAGGCAGTGGTCAAAAGCAAAACCCTGGTCCAGAGGAAGAGGGTAAAAGAAGGGGAAAAAAGAGTACAAACAAAGGGAAAAAGAGGATAGAGGGAAATAAGCAGTAACCTTAACTGTAAATGTGAATAGGATAAACTCTCCCATAAAACAGAAGCAAATATCAGAGTGGATTAAAAATCAAAATCCTACAGTATATTGTTTATAAGAAACACATTTGAAGCAGAGAGATACACACAGAATAAAGATAAAAGGTTGGAGTAGAATATATTATACTTCAGCTGAAGTAAAAAAAAGTAGGGGTAGGAATCCTTATCTCAGACAAGGCAAAAGCAAAAATAGATCTAATTAAAAGAGATAAGGAAGGAAAATATATCTTGCTAAAAGATACAATAGATAATGAAGTAATTTCAATACTAAACATTTATGCATCAAGTATAGCATCCAAATTCTTAGAGAAGTCACATGAGTTACAAGAGGAAATAGACAGCAAAACTATACTAGTGTGAGATCTGAATCTTCCCCTCTCAGAATTAGATCTATCTAACCACAAGCTAGTTAAGAAAGAAGGTAAAGAGTTGAATAGAATGTTAGAAAAGTTAGATATGATAGATGTCTAGAAAAATTGAATGAGGATAGAAAGGAATATATATATATATATATATATACACATACATACATATATATATATATATATATATATATATATATCTTCATTTTTCCTCTCAGCTGGACATGACAGTTTCACAAAAATTGACCCTGTAATGGGTCATAAATACTTTTCAAACACACAACAGTAGAAATGTTAAATGCATTCTTTTCAAACTATGGTGCAATAAAATTATCTTTGATAAATGACTATGAAAAATATAGATTAGAATCAATTTGAAACTAAATAATCTAATCCTAAAGGGTCAAAGACAAAATCAGAGAAAAAATAAATACTTTTAATAAAGAGAATGATGAGATAGCATACCATCCATACCAGTACTCAGAAGAAAACTTATATCCCTAAACACTTACATCAATAAAACAGAGAAAGCAGAAAGAAAAGAAAAACAAGCATACAAAAATTTTTTAAAAATAGAGAAAGCACTGATACATCAATTGAGCATTAAATTTAAAAAACAAGACAAACATTAACAATTCACAATTCCAGAGGTAAAAAAATGCAAAGTGATAGAGTTTTAAGACAGATTGGAACATATTTTTTCACACTATTTTTCTTTTTTTTTTTTGGTAATATGACTAATTTGGCAATATTGTTTGCATGATTTCACATGTATAACTGTTACCACACTTCTTGCCTTCACAATGGGTGAGGAAGAACTGGGAGTGAGGGAGAGAACTTGAACTCAAAAAAAAAAAAAAGAATGTTAAAAATGAATAGGGGGAAAGCTAGGTGGCACAGTTGATAGAGCATTGTTCCTGGAGTCAGGAGGACCTAAGTTCAAATCCGGTCTCAGACATTTGACATTTACTACCTTTGTGACGCTAGACAAGTCACTTTACCCCAATGGCCTCACTAAAAAAAGATGAATAGAGTAATACATATGTATGTGTGTATATTTATGTATGTGTGTATATATATATATGTTTGTATGTATCTCTATAGATGGATAGAATTTTAGAAAAGTACAATATGATAGACTTTTGGAGAAAATTGAATAGAAATAAAAAGATTACATATATTGACTTTTATGACATATGTGTGTATACATACATATACATACACCCATAAGCAATAGTCATTATTAATTGAATATGAAAGATGTCATTCCATACAAATAAAAAAGTTTCTGAAATGTGCTCAAGGATAATGTTAATTAAAAATTATGACCGGGGGCAGCTAGGTGACACAATGAATAAAGCACTGGCCTTGGATTCAGGAGGACCTGAGTTCAAATCCAGCCTCAGACACTTGACACTTACTAGCTGTGTGACTCTGGGCAAGTCACTTAACCCTCATTGCCCTGCCAAAAAAAAACATTATGACCAAAATGTGGAGTAACATATTCAAAGAATGCCTTTTCCCTAGGACAATACTAAGGAAAGCTAGCTTATATCTATTTGAATACGCTTAAGATTTCCAATTAAAAACTAATATAAAGATAATGTACAATGTAACTTTCATAATTACTATTGTATATAGGTGTAGGTAATCCTTAGTTAATCTTCACAGATTTAAAGAACTGATAATAGCCATAGAGATAACATCCAGAGGCAATTATAGAAAAAAAGTGACATTATATCAAACACAGGAATATGATCTTCTCCTGAATAGACTGATCTCTTTTATATGTATGCATAAATGGGCCCTGAGAGCTAATCTATTCCAAGCTCCTCATCTTTCACATAATAAAACTGAGGTATAAAGATATTTAAATACATTAGGCATATTTTTTTTAAAGTATCAGAGGTGGAATTTGAACCCAATTTACCTGTCTCCGAAATCAGTGTTCTTTCCACTTGATCAAAGTGATACCTACCAAAGAAATATATCATTTTATGCAACTATATGATAAGAAAAAAAAATTGAATTAGAATGTCAGCACCACACTTGTGCATTATAGATATCACATTTTACAATTTCTGAGTCAGCACAGATCTCTAAGATTGAATTTTGCCAGATGAAATTCACTTGTTTTATGTCATGTAAGATCGCTTGGAAATTAAAGATTCAGTATATATGAATTGTAGTAAGACAGACCTTAGATGGAGGAGGGGCATTGAGGGGTGGGCTTAGTTTGGCCTAACCCTAGAGGAAAAATAAAGAAAAGACATTGGTTAAGAGATAATACAGTTTGATACATTTGATATTTGTTTAACTGAACCTAACCAGTAAGAGTATTGACTGAGAAACATTACCCTGGCCAGAGGTCTCTAATGATATGCCATATATCTCTCCCTTGCTCCTAACACATACAAACAAACTTACAGACATACAGACACACACGTATTTATATATACACACACACATATATATGTATATAAAACGTGCATATATGCACACATAGATACATACATGTATCGATACACACTATATATGTATGTGTATACATATGCACATATGTGTATATACATGTTATGAGTATATGTATACACACATGTGAAATACATTTCAAGAACAAAGAGATAAAATTATCTTCTTAACAATATTGTGAATGTATGTAATAGTGATAGGAGGGAATAGAAATAGTACTGGGTATTTGAATCAAAATCCAAATAATTTTGAGAGGATCAAATAATGATATTAAACAAATAAAATAAAAGAGCATGACTATATAGCCCTGCAGTTAAATTAAAAATTTACCTGTCCAAGTACCAAATGAGGAAGATTTGGCAACAATAGTTCTTCTTGCTCCATTAATGACTGGCATAGCATTTAGAACTAGAAGAGAGTTTAAAAGACAACTAATCCAAAAACTTTTTTAAAAAATTCTTTTTGAGGTCCTATGTGTTTGTTTGTTTGTTTTAATAACCCATTGTCCTGTCCTAGGATATCACTCCTTTCCACTGAATCCTCTCTCTCTCTGTCTCTCTCTCTCTTTTTTAACAAATGAAAAATGGATAAGCAAAGCCAAGTGGCTAATTTGACCATATAGGACAGCATATGCATCATTCCATTATCATTGTCCCCCACTCTTGCTGAGAGAAGGGAAATATGGTCAATCATCAGTTTCCTGAGACTAATATTGGTCACTTAAGTGAATTTGAGTTCAGTGGCCTCTTAGAGTTACTATTTGTAAAATAATTTTTAACCTCTCTAGTTGTCTCTAAGTTCAAGCGAGGTGAGTGAACAGTATTATATGATTATTTAAAAAGTCTTATTGTGGTCTTAGATTAAATTAATATGATTAAAATATTTAAAATGTTTAGCAGGCATTGAATTATAATGAAAAAAACTTCTTGGCTGGGAGTCAGGAATGTCTGTGCCTGAAATGGAGCAAAAACTAAATAATGATAGAGGATAATATTGCAAAGGGAAACAGAAAAGGTAGACTGTGGGATAGAGAAAAAAAGAGGATAACAGATTCTTGGGGAGCATCAACATCTTAATACTCAGGAAGAGTAGCAAGTGAGAGATTTTTACAAAGGAGTCACTAGAGAATTAGCAGAAGTTCTAGGAGACAGCAATGTTATGGAATCCAAGAGAGTCTTAAGAAGAAGTGTTTGATCAACAGTGTTAAATGGTATAGATGGATCAAGGAGGTAAGAACTAAGAAGAATCAAAGTGCCACAACTTAATTTCATTCAAAATCATAGTAAGAGATGGTGATTTAAAAAAATAATAATAAACAATCACTGCACTCAATAAAATTAAATTATATTTGAGGGGGAGAGAAATTACAACAGATAAATAAATTAAAGATAACTTAAGGAAGTAGAAAGCAGTAACAACTGGGATGGGGAGGTAATGAAAAGCTTTATTTAATAAGTAAAATTTGGAGTGAACCTGGAAGTAAGTCAATAATTCTAAGAGGCTGAGGTGAGAAATCGTGAGAGGTAGATGAGGGTAAAATAAGCATTTATTAAGTAACTACTATATTCCACACACTGTGCTGAAAGTGTATATATCTTATTTCAGTTGATTGTCACAAAGACCTTCTACTTTAAGTGCTTTTATGATCCTTATTTGACAGTTAAAAAAACTGAAGCAGAAAGTAGTTGAATGATTTGCCCATTATTCCATTCACCTATGGAGATCAGCGATGGAATGCCAAGCTCTGGGAACAGACATTCAATATTTTTTCTTTCATTCTTAAAAGTATTTTTTTTCCTAGTTACATGTAAAGATAGTTTTCTACATTTGTTTTTATAAGATTTTGAGTTCCAAATTTTTCTCCCTCCCTCTTTTCCCTCTCCCCTCCCCAAGAATAAAGCAATGTGTTATATATGTACAATCACATTAAACAAATTTCTGCATTAGTCATGTTGTGAAAGAAGAATCAGAAAAAAGGGAAAAACCTAGAAAAAGAAAAAAAAAAGGAAAAACTAGAAACAGAATTATTTAATCTGCATTCAGATACCACAATTCTTTTTGTTTTCTGGATTTGGACAGCATTTTACATCATGAGTCTTTGTTAGATCATTGTATTGCTGAGAAGAGCTAAGTCCATCATAGTTGATCATTACACAATGTTGCTGTTACTATGCAAAATGATCTCCTGGCTCTGCTCACTTCATTCAGCATCAGTCCACTTAAGTCTTTCCAGTTTTGTTTTGTTTTTTCATGAAATCTACCTGTTCATCATTTCTTATAACATAATAATATTCCATTACATTCATATAGCACAACTTGTTCAGTCATTCTCCAATTGATGGGTATTTTTTCAGTTTCCAATTCTTTGCCACCACAAAGAGAGCTGTTATGAATATTTTTGTACATGTGGGTCCTTTTTTCCCTTTTTTATGATTTCTTTGGGATACAGAGCTAGTAGTGGCATTACTAGGTCAAAGGGTATTCACAGCACCATAGCCCTTTTGGAATAGTTCTAATTGCTCTCCAGAATGGTTAGATCAGTTTAGTACCTGTGTTTCAATTTTAGTCTTTCAATTTTTCCACAGCTTCTCCAACATTTATTATTTTCCCTTTTTGTCATATTAGCCAATCTGATAGGTTTGAGCTGGTACCCCAGAGTTGTTTTAATTTTAATTTCCCTAAGCAATAGTGATTTAGAGCATTTTTTTTTCATATGGCAATAGACAGCTTTGATTTCTTCATCTGAAAACTGCTTGTTCATATCCTTTGACCATTTTGCAATTGAGGAATGACTTGTATTCTTATAATTTTGACTTGGCTTTCTATATATTTTAGAAATTTAGAAACATTGGCTGTAAAAATTGTTTCCCTGCTTTCTGTCTTCCTTCTAATCTTGGCTGCATTGCTTCTGTTTATACAAAAACATTTTTAAATTTAATGTAATAAAAATGATTCATTCTGCATTTCATAATATTCTCTATCTTTTGCTTGTTCATAAATTCTTCTCTTCATAGATCTGTGAGGTAAACTATTCCTTCCTCTTCTAATTTGTCTATGATATCACTCTTTATCTATAAATTATGTACCCATTTTGACCTTATTTTGATATACATTGTAAGATGTTAGGGTATGCCTAGTTTCTGCCATACTATCTTCCAGTTTTTCCAGCAGTTTTTGTCAAATAGTGAGTTCTTATCCCCAAATAGTGAGTTCTTATCCCCAAAGCTGGAGTCTTTGGGTTTATCAAACAGTATATTACTATATAGTCATTTACTACTGTCACCTGTGCCTAACCTATTCCATTGATCCACCACTATATTTCTTAGCCAGTACCAAATAGTTTTGATGACTGCTACTTTTTAGTATAGCTTTAGATTTGGTATGGCTAGCCCACCTTCCTGTGTGTGTTTGTTTCTTTGTTTTATGTTTTTGTTGTTGTTCCCTTGATATTCTCCTTCCAGATAATTTGTTCTTCCAGATGAATTTTGTTATTATTTTTTCTATCTATATAAAATAATTTAATTTAGGTATAATTGTCTTTTTCATTGTATTAGCTCAGCCTATCCATGAACAAATGATATTTTTCCAATTATTTAGAACTGATTTTATTTGTGTCAAAAGTGTTTTGTAATTGTGTTCATGGAGTTCCTAGGTTTTTATTGGGAGGTTAACTCAGTCATTAGATATTTGATATTAAAAATAATGTTCTTAATATTAAACTGCCTAAAATGCAGTGTTTACCTATCATGTAGTGAAAGTGTTTAGGTATGGGCTATTTCCCCACCTTTTGGAGTTGTCCTACAATGTTAGCTCCTTTAAGAGAGGGACAGTCATATTATTTTATATGTATCCCTTATAGCTAGTATAATGCTTCTCACATTTCAGGCAGTCTTGTTGACTGATAGAAGGGATACCACTATTAAAAAGCAGATTGGATTAAGTGAATAACTGCATGGTCCTACTAAGGTCTATAATTCTATGACTTTTACTTTTCATGCTTAGACCAAATGATGTCTTTTCTTTCTTTCTTTTAATTTCCAGAATTTAAAGGGATACCTTCTAGAAAACAGCAATAATACAAATTATTAATTAGCATGGATGTAGTTGTTTTCAGGCTAGGGGGAGATGATAAAGAAAACAAAAGAAACCATATTGAAGGAAAGGTTTTTTTGTTACTCTTTCACAGTAGCCCCTTGATATAATTATCGCCTTCATTCAACAAGTTCATTCACTCTCTAAAACAAGGGCCTGAAATATTTGCTGATCTCATACCTATACATGAGCAATTTGCTTCCAAATATCTATCTAGACATAAATATGGATATAGATATAGATATAGATATAGATATAGATATAGATATAAATATAGATGCCATCACTGTGGACCATAGAGAAGTAATTTCTAAGTAGAGTCTTTAAGAGTCATGTACTCAGGGCAGCTAGGTGGCCCAGTGGATAGAGCACCAGCCTTGGAGTCAGGAGTACCTTAGTTCAAATCTGGCCTCAGACACTTAAAGCTTACTAGCTGTATGACCCTGGGAAAGTTACTTAACCCCAATTGCCTCACTAAAAAAAATAAAAATAACAAAAAAGACTCATGTACCCAGTTGCTATTATCTCTATCTGGGGTTTATTCTCCAATCTTAGCAAATAACAGTCATAACAATGGAAGCACTTTTCTTTATGAATCATCAGGTCAAATCTGGTACCAGAGTTTTGTTTCATGAGTAAAAGTGGCTACCATAATTGACATATGGAAGGAAACCCATCTTTAGTTTCAGGTGAAAATAATTTTTCTTGCTATATTATTGTTAAACTGCATTGTTCTACATTAGAAAAAAAAACATTCCCAGACTTCCATCCCTGCTACATGATGAAAACAAAGACAGTTCTTTTTGCCCAAAATATATGAAGCTGTCATTGAATTGGCATGTGGCAATAAATGGCAACATGGCAGAACCCAGATAATCTTCAACAGAATGAAGTTCATTAATTGTGTTACTTACATATTCATGCTATGGAAATAGCTCCTATAAAAGATGTCCTTATTATCTGCAGGTGCCACAGTACATATATAAGTATAGTTAATTGGCTTCTAAAACACTGAGGAATTCCCTGGGATTTAAGGATGGCTTTTATTTCCCCAAGAAAGTATTAATAAATTGTGTAAGGAAATTAAAAACACTTAGAACTAAATTTTCATAAATCCATTCACTTAACTTTTTTTGGGGGGGGTGGATAGTGGGGTCTCTTCAGACAAACACAGGAAGTGTTTAATATCAATCAACATCATTCAGAACCTACATTTTCATTTGTTACCCACTTAAGCATAAATGTATTATTCAAATTCAGGTCCTGTCACCAAAATGTGGTTTATGATATTGTTACAGAGGAAAAACCTGGATAAATTCATGCCTGTAGTATATCCCTGGGGAAGCTAGGTGGCATAGTAGATAGACCTCCAGGACTAGAGTCAGAAAGACTTGAGTACAAATTTAGCCTCATACATTTACTAGCTTCATAGCTGTAGGAAAAACACTTAACCCTGTTTGCCTGAGTTTCCTCTTCTGTAAAATGAGCTGGAGAAGGAAATGGTAAACACATCCAGTATCTTTGCCAAGAAAACACCAAATGGGGTCACAAAAAGTTAAACACAACTGAAACAACTGAAAAACAACAGCATATCCCTACTTGATATGATTGCCCAATTTTGTACAATTAATAAACATACATGTTTTCTCTCATGGAATTCATTAAAAAGCAAAGTGTTTTGTTTATTTCAGCAGGAAATATATAAAGATATTTTGTATCAATGAGAAAGAAATGAATCAAAAGAAAAGGCTGTATTTCAAAACTTCTTTAGGCTTTTCCAATAAGTGTTTACTAGGTATTGTGGGGATATTGCTTTGGCCTTGAAATTGATTCCCAGGACTTACATGAACTGATATTGACTGAGAGGAGCAGAACCAGGTGAACATTGTACACAGAAACAGCAAGATAGTGTGATGAACAATGGTGATAGACTTTGCTCTTCTTAGCAGTCCAACAAACGATCCAAATCAGTTTCAAAGAACTCATGATAGAAAATGTTCTCAACATCCAGAATAAAAGAACTGTGGATTCTGAATGCAGATTGAACTGTACTATTTCTACTTTGGGGCTATTTTCCTTTTCTTTTTTTTTTTTGAGGTTTTTCCCTTATGTTCTGATTCTCCTTTCACAAGATAACTAATGCAAAAATATGTTTAATGTGATTGTATATATATAACCTATATCAGACTGCTTTCCGTCTTGGGGAGGAGGAAGGGGAGGGTGGGTGGGAGAAAAAATTGGGACTAAAACTCCTATGAAAACAAATGTTGAAAATTATCCTTATATGTAACTGAAAAATAATAAAAAAAACTTTTATTTATTAAAAAAAGAAATTGATTCCCAGGGAACAACTATATCCATTCTAATATTGAAATGAATAAAATTCAGCTAACATTCAAGCAAAAAATAATAATCACTTTAGTATATCCATACTCAATATACTTTTAAAGTGTTGTTTGTGAATCAAACTGACTCTTTCTGTATATATATATATATAAGTGTGTGTGTGTATGCACACACACATATATACACATACATACAAACATATATAATTATATATTTATATATATACATCCACACATTTTATGGGACAGAGTATACAATACATTTAAATAGTTCCTTTATCGGATAATTTTAAATTCTATTCTCAAAGACTAATTATGAAAAGGAATTTGAAATACTTTCTTTTTTTTTTTTTTTTTTTTGGTGAGGCAATTGGGGTTAAGTGACTTGCCCAGGGTCACACAGCTAGTAAGTGTTATGTGTCTGAGGCCGGATTTGAACTCAGGTCCTCCTGAATCCAAGGCCAGTGCTCTATCCACTGCGCCACCTAGCTGCCCCTGAAATACTTTCTTTTGAAATTTAATATCTATAATTTTCAAATCAATAAACTTCTATTAAGTACATACTATATGCTAAGAACTATGTTAAGCACTGAGGATACAAATAAATAAAAATACAGCATCTTTTCTCAAAGAGTTTACAATCTAATAAGGTAAGGCAACACACACACACACACACACACACACACACACACACACACACACACACACAAAGAGTTTGCAAAGTGTGGTGGATATGGGAACTGCACCAGAAGATACACACCATAAGGATCTGATGTTACATGGAGTTGAAATCAAGAAGAGCTGCTGATAAAAATAGTTACCTGGGAAAGAGTTTCCTTAGAGTTATCTATACAATTATAAAATATCTTATATAATTTATTTTGTATTTAGGAAATGTTCCTCCTAAGAGTGAAAGACATTACTTAGTATAGTGGCATGATATCCAGCATAGGAATCAAGAAGAGACGGGTTCTTGTTTCACTTTTAACCTGTGATACTGAAAAATTCACTTACCTTCTCAGTGTTTTAAGTTACAAGTCCAAATATTTCAAAGAAATTAGTGATTTGTTTGGGAAAAGAAATTTACTCATTAAGGAATTCCCGATACTAAAGAAATAAAAGGCAGAGTCCCTGTCTTTCCCTCTCCTCTTTTGAGGATACAAAATACTTTCAGTAACCTAAGTGTGAAAACTCAATATCATCTTTGATTCCTCACTTCCACCCATCCCACATATTAAAACCATTGTCACCTTTTTTTGTTTTTACCTTTACAATATTTCTAACACAAGTCTCTCAACTGATGCAGATGTAACCCTAGTTCAAACCTTTAGCCCTTCTTTCTTGGATTATTGCCTTCTAATGGTTCTTCCTGCTACTTCTTTCCCTACTAAGTTGCCAAAAGCTTTTTTCTAATACATATGTCTCACTCTTACCCTCTTAGTCACTCAGCTTCAGTGGATTACTGTAACCTTTAGCATCAAATCTAAACTTATCTTCTTTGCAATTATATCTCCTAATACTTTGACCTTTTGCTAATATTCTAATACTTAACTCCCTTCCATGTGCTTTGTCATCCTGTTTCAATGGTCTGCTTAAAACTCCTCAATTATGGCAACTCCTTTTCTAGTTTTAGTGCTTTTTTCACTGGTTGTGCATCATTTCCAGAATACTTAGCCAATTCCAACCCCACCTTCACGACTTAGTTTCCCTGACTTTCCTCAAGATTAAGCTTAAATTTAGCCTTCTGCAAGTGATCCTCTCAGGTGTGAATTCCTAACCTTCAGGTTTCCATCTATTGTGCATCTATCTATTATATGAATCTAGTTTTGTTTTTGTTTGTTTGTTGATTTTGTTTGTTTTGTTTTATTTTGGTTTCATTGGTTTGTGAGATTTATCTGCCTTTCCTTGCATAATTAGTGCTCAGAAAAGCTCCTGTAACATAATTATTGCATAGATAATTCTTGTTGATGGAATAATTGACTTCCTGTGGAGGGTCATCATACCAACCATTATTAACTAAAGTAGCTTGTCAATCCAGACCCAAAACCTATTTGTCTGATATTTTGTCATTCAGTTGATTAGGCATTTGACTAAAATAACTAAATCAGAATTTTTAGGCATTACATAGAATATGTGTTATAGATCCAGACAAAACTATGTAATTACATTAAAATTATTTCTCAATATACTGAAATCTTACTTTGACTATGGCATCATTAAGAACTAAAAAAGAATATAAACACAATGATAAATAATTCTTCTTTCCATATGATATTAAACAAATTTCCCATTTTTAAGGCTTATTTTTAACAGGGGTTATTAGATTGTTATAAATGTCCCTAAATTATGAAATATGCAAGCTCAGCATCCATTTTGCAACATTCAGCATCTTCTTAATTCCTATTAATTTTACTACCTGAAAGTTGTCCATTTGTTTTCTTCCATTCCAAGGTTAAAATTTGCTGCCATTTTAGACTAAACTTGAATTTGAATATTTGATGCTACCCTAATCTATGAATTTCAGTTTCCTGCAAATAAATAGCCATACCTAACAACTTTTAACGTCTATCAGATTTAGAAACACAATTATTTCACTTTTACTTATTCCACTTGGTCAGGAACCTGCATACTGCAATTTGTCACTTTTAATAGAATACCTATTATGATTATTTTTGGTTATGTTCCTATAATCCTCAATTTTTTATCTTTTTAGCAAGCTCATATTTATCATGTAAGTTAAGGTTGTTTAATTAAATATATTTGTTTGACTCATTAAAAAGAATTAGGCACAAAGAATTAAAATGCTCAATATGCTCTTCCATAAATGCACCATAATTAGTTGCTTAGTTGTAGCTAGATGAATCTCTTCTTAAGACCAAAGGTCATTTAGGGTGTTGGATTGGAAATTTCATATTTATTCCAAACTGAAAGAAAAAAAAATCTTCTCTGTTGTTCGTGAATACTTTGAAAAGCTTTATTCAGTATTAATGTGTTTTTCTTCTTTCATAATAAACATTCTGCATGTCTATCAATCTGTTTTCTTAAATATTTTTGTACCCAAGCTGTAAGTAAAATATATGAGTTTGAAAATCAGTTGCACAATAAAATATAACTAATGGAAGGATGCTAAAAAGTGTATTTCCTGTACTTAGTTTATTAAAAATTGCATCAATTTGAATAGTATTTGAGCTATTTATTTATGCAATCCTCTGGTTGGATTCTTTCTGAAATTATTCCATAGTTGACTATTAAGTCTTAAGAAGGGCCACTCCCATGACTTCCTCTAGCATTTCTATACATGTGGTTTACAAATTTATATTTCTCTTTTGTTTGTTCGGGTTTTTTTTGGGGGGGGGGACAATGAGTATTAAGTGACTTGCACAGGGTCACAAACTAGTAAGTGTCAAGTGTCTGAGGCCAAATTTGAACTCAGGTACTCCTGAACCCAGGGCTAGTGCTTTATCACCTATGCCACCTAGATGCCCCCACAACTCTATATTTCTAATATAACTATGATTGTTAAACTCCATGATTGAAATTCCATATGTGTAGTAGATATTTTCAACTAGCTATCCCAGTGGTAATTCAAATTCAACTCATTTAATAACAAGTTAATCATCTTCTTCCTCAAACCTACTATGCCCCTCAACATCCCTGTAGAGCCACTATACTATCACTAAATTAGTGAAACTTAAAATCTGGTATTTGTGTGATTGATCCCTGCAATCAATACTTCTTGCATAAGCTCTATCCTGTGAATTCCCACTGCTACCACTTAAATTCAGAACTGCATTACTTTTCACCTAGTCTAAGGACATGAGCTTCCTATCTTTCCTCTAACTTCTTATAACACCTTGTTCCAGTCTATCTGACAAGCTCTTTACTGAGATGAATGTCCTTAATTGTAGAACTAGTATCATACCCCATCTTTGACAGAGACTGGGGTACTACTAGTAACACTTTATTTCTTGTAGAGGTCCATTAGTGGCTTTTTTCAAGGAAGAAAAAAAATATAGGATGAAAGTAGCCTGTAAAATCCAGAAACTTTTGTCAATCCTTTGGGTTTCTAGAAACTCACCAAACTGATCATTTTCATATCTTTCCTTAGTCTACATGAACAGAAGAATACAATTTATTCCATCTCCCCTTACATTTCTCTATCGTTATTTAGAGATGATACTATCACTGAATGACTGAGATAGTTTGGATAAGTTGATCACTCATCTGGATCTTGAAAACAAGGAAACATATTGAAGAGAAGCTATGTGCTAACTACAATATTGGGGCAAGGAAGGAGACCAACAGCCTCCCTCAAAACAGAACAGGGTTTATTAACAAGAATGAACTAAAAAAACACAAGCAAAATCAGTAGAATTAGTGTAAAGGAAATAAAATGGGGGAAGGCAAATGATACAACCTGACTAAACACCACCGCCCAGGAATCAGCTAAGAACACACATGGCTGCTTCCTGTCACCTTCCAGCTTCAAGCTAGAATGGCAAATCTCCTCCCTTCTTCTTCCCAGCAGACCCCAGGCTGACCAGATACAGCCCCAAGCCAATTGGCTGGCAGCCCTGATTGACAGTCACATGACTGCCCTCATTAGGATTCCAGTCATTATAATTTTGCCAGGCCCATGTAGGTGTTAGCAAATGGTGATGTTGTGAGGTGCCAGTGCCATAGTGACAGCTACAGCCAGTAGGTGGAGCACCATGCCGTTTATGGAGGTACTATGCCTGAGCCCTAGGTCAGTTTGCGCTCCGGGGTATTTTAACATTCTAGCCAAAAGAGGGGTCAAAAACCCTCAAATAACAATTATTTCTTTACAATATCTTCCAGATAGACTGAGCTATTATAGAGGCATTAGAAAAGCCAAGTATTAAAAAGGAAGCTATTTTTATTCGAACGGGACAAGGTCCACTGAATTCCTATATTGCTCAGTGTCAACTAATACATAGAACTATAACTACAGAACTAATTACAGAGTTATATATATATATATATGTATGTATATATGTATATAGTTATATGTATGTACATATATACATATACATAACACTAAAAATACTATATATGTGCATATATGTACACCCATATGTTATATATGTAGTGGATCAGAGATTTGAGATACATATGGAGAAATAGCCTGTTAAAAGTTTGGGAAAAATGAAAAATCAATAATCTTCTAATAACTGGGAATGCAAACACAAAAGTGAGACTCTTCCTAGGAAGAAAGAGAGCATATATAACAAAGTAGTAGTCAGGGTAGTATGTTTTGTTTTAGGAAAAAACAAAGGTGGTAAGTGAAAAATATGGAATATGGAATATTTAACTGACATTACCATTCCAGTGGCAATAGTACTGTTGATTCGATTATGGCTTCCAAAATTGGGTGTGGGGGTGTGAGGGAGGAATGGTCAAGGTTGAGAATCATTAACCAAGAGATTTTGGAGCTGAGTAGCTTAACTTTTCCTGGCCTGGTATATGGGCATGTGTCTTGGAGAGTGGGACAGCAAATTGCCTTTATCATTCTCATATCATATATGTATATTCTCTTTAAAATGACATAGACTATTAAAGGACAGTGTTTGCTATCAGGGTTCATCCTCAAAGCATTATTGTAAGGGGTAGCTAGGTGGCACAGTAAATAAAGCACAGATCCTGGATTCAGGAGGACTTGAGTTCAAATCTGGCCATAGACACTTGACACTTACTAGCTGTGTGACCCTGGGCAAGTCACTTAACCTTCATTGTCCCACAAACAAACAAACAAACCTATTATATTTGAGTAAGTGGAAGACATTGTTGGTGCCGAGAAGTTCATGAGATACACAAATTATCAGTAGTAAGTGACTATTGATCCTGCTGTTTCCAACTCTATTCTTTCTAAGGACTCCCTGCCACATCTGTTATTCTTTGCCTACTCTGGCAGTAAAGTCCTCCCAGAATTATAAGCTTGTTATATTTTGCCACATTGATGATGAAGATCCCTAGGTCTTCGCAGAATTTTTCTTTGACCATATCAGGGTTCATCATAGTAGGATAATATACTCTCATGGTAGTGGTTTGGTGCTTTCCTGCACATGGCAATCTAATTTTCATGAGGTTATCATTCATTCATTTTGGGAGGCACACAAATTTGTTGACTAGATTAGTTTTGATTGAGAAACCTATGCCAACTTCATGGCATTCCCCATCACTCCGGCCACTCCAGAAAAAAAAAAAGTATCCAACTCAGACTTCAGTAACCTTATCTTCATTTGCAAGCCTTCATTCACTCCTACTTCAGTGAGCTTGCCTTAAATATTTACTGAATTTTTTTTTGCACCAGGAGCTGTTTGTTTGTCAAGTCTACTGGATTTCATGTTGTTCATAAGCATGTGCACATTCCATGTACCAATGGTGAGTGTGATCCTCTTCATAAAAAGTTTTTTTTGTGTATTTGTGTGTGTGTCTCCACTGCAGGGTGAGATCCCCACCTACTACAAAAAGTAGACAAGAATTGGTTGAAACAAACTTTTAGGACACCTTTTATATAGCCCCTTCCCCGTGTGAGGAGGTGTGCAGTGTAGTCCTTGAAAAAAGACTTCTCAAACATTGAGGGGGCTGTTGAATCCCACAACTGCTTCAGTCTAGTGAGAAGGTGAGCCTATGGCTAGGATTACCTATGTTCGGGTTTGTTACTACAGCTACCACTGTATTTGTACCTGCTCCTTAATCACTTGCCTATCACCACAGGACTTTGAGTTAGTTAAAATGATAAAAATATTATGGATGATGTCTTATGATTCCATAAATTGGATTTAAGTGGGGCAGAATTGCTCCATCGTCAACTTTTCTCTCTCTTCTTGAAACATCAAAGACCAGGGGAAATACAAAAGTCATGATGACTGGTGATGACTTGGAATGCAGTGGATGACCTTGTTGTCTTTGGCATCTAACTAAGCTCTTACCATGCCATGGGGCCTGTATAAGTCACCTTAATGGCTATTGGAACAAATTTTTCTCATTAACCCATTCTGTAGGGATAAGTCTTCATATGCTTTGGATAGATACCCTGTTAACTAACCAACAGTTTTGAGGTCCCTCCATTACACTCAACTTAGTTTTGCCTATCTGCCCCAAAGGTTTACCATTTGGCCACTGCTTATGCTACAGTTTCTTAAAGCCACAGCTGAGAGTTGGATAAATAAGGAACAACTGCTCTGAAAAGGGCACAGATACCTTTGTACCAGAAGTACTTGTCTTGCCTGAACCCCTACAGCCTTTATCTGGCCTCAATAAAGACTAAGAAGGGACTGGGGAACTGATATGTTGGGCAGTAGATAGAATATGGGTCCTGGCATCAGTAAGATCTAAGTTCAAACTCAACCTCAATCACTAGTTGTATAGCTGTAAGCAAGTTGGTTGACTTTTATTTGCCTCAGCAACAGCAAACTACTTCAGTATCTTTGCCAGGAAACCCCCCTTAACAAAGTCAATAGGGACAGGTCTAATCAGAAACAATTTAACAGCTAAATTATAACAATGTGCCAGACACTATGCTAAGTCCTGGGGATAAAATGAAAGACCAAGAGGAAAACAAACAAAAGGAAAAAAAAATTCTACTCTCAAAAACCTCACAATCTAATGGAAAGGCAACATATAAACAACTATATATAGCATAAATTCCTAGTTGTCTCAGAAAGAATCTACCTGGGTACCTTCAGTGGGAACCCTGAGGAAATAAGAAATCTAGGGTTTGATCTCTGGAATGACTAGATTACTTACTGTATAGGAGTTAGCCAGTTAGAGAGGAGTGGTAAAACAACAACAAAACAAAGAAACAATAATACTTTCACTTATACTGAATTCACAGTTTATGGTTTCCTTTCTTAAAGGTTTAACAAATGTCAAATGGAATTCATCCAAGAATTTCTCATAGAGTTCATATAGGCTGCCCAGAAGTCTATTTTCCTGATTGATGCATACCTACTCTGGATCACTATCACATGAAAGTCTCCCTACTCCCCGTGTTTATTTGATTCTTAATTCAACTCCCATCCTTGAATGTACACTTATCTCTCTCCCTTTCCCATCATTTTTCCTCTTAAGTCCTTGAGTTAGGGACTGTCTTGTTGGTACACATATACACACATACACAAACACACACATACACACCTTTGTGTATGTGTACGTATACACGTATATATGCATTAATGTATGTATATATTTGTATTATGTAGATGTTTGTGTATATATACAAACATGCACATGACATATTCCATCATATTCATATACCACAACTTGCTCAGCCATTTACCAATTTCCATTTCTTTACCATGAAAAGAATAGTTATAAATATTTTTGTATATGTAGGTCCTTTTCCCATTTTTATAATATTTTTGCAATATAGACCTAGTAATAGTATTCATGTGTCAAAAGGTATGCAGTTTTAATATTCCTTTGCTCTCCAGAATGGTTGGGTCAATTCACAACTCCACCAACAATGTATTAGTGTTCCAATTTCCCCACATCTTCTCCAACATGTATTGTTTTCCTGTTTTGTCATATTAGCCAATCTGATAGGTGTGATGTGGTACTTCAGAGTTGTTTTAATTTGCATTTCTCTAATTAATAGGGATTTAGAACATATTTTACTATGGATAGACTATATATAGCTTTAAATTTCTTAATATGAAAAATGGCTCTTCATATGCTTTGACCATTTCTCAATTGGGGAATGACTTTTATTCTTATAAATTTGATTCATTTCTATATATATTTGAAAATGAGGCATTATTAGAAACACTGGCTGTAAAAATTGCTTCCAAGCTTTCTTATTTCCTTCTAATCTTGGTTGAATTGGTTTTGTTTGTGCAAAACCTTTTTTTAATTTAATGTAACTAAATTGATCCATTTTGCATTTCATAATTTTCTCCATCTCTTTTTTTGGTTATAAATTCTTCTCTCCATAGATATGACATGTAAATGATTCCTTCCTCTCCTAATTTGCTTACAGTAGTATGTTTTATGTATTAATCATGTACCCAAGTGTCCTTATTTTGGTATAAGGTGTAAAGTGTTGGTCTATGTCTACTTTATTTCTGCCATAGTTTCCCAGCTGTTTTTTTTTGTTTTGTTTTGTTTGTCAAATAGTGAATTTTTATCCCAGAAACTGGAGTCTTTATCAAACAGTAGATTAATATAGGAATTTACTACTGTGTCTGCTGTGCTTAACTTATTAGACTGATCCACCACTCTATTTCTTAGCCAGTACCAAATAGTTTTGATGATCACTGCTTTAAAATATATTTTAGATCTGGTATGACTAGGACACCTTCCTTTGCATTTTTTCATTAATTCCCCTGATATTATTGACCTTTTATTATTCCAGATGAATTTTCTTATTATTTTTTCTAGTTCTATAAAATAATTTTTGGTTATTTCATTGGTATAACACTGAATAAGTAAATCAATTTAGGTAGAATTACTATTTTTATTATATTAGTTCAGCCTATCCATGAATAATTGACATTTTCCCAGTTATTTAGATCTAATTTTATTTGTGTGAAAAGTGTTTTGTAATTGTGTTCATATAGTTCCTGGATTTATCTTGGCAAGTAGTTTCCCAACTATTTTATATTGCCTACAGTTATTTTAAAGGGAATTTCTCTTTCTATTTCTTGCTGATGGGCTTTGTTGGACATATATAGGAATGCTGATGATTTATGATGGTTTATTTTATATCCTGCAACTTTGCTAAAGTTGTTAATTGTTCCAAGTAGTTTTTTTTAGTTGATTCTCTAGGTTTCTCTAAGTACCATCAGATCATCTCTAGAGTGAGTATTGTTTCCTTCTTGCTTATTCTAATTATTCAATTTCTTTTTGTTCTCTTATCGCTAAAACTAACATTTCTAGTACAATACTGGATAATAGTGGTGGTAATGGGTATCCTTGTTTCATATTTGATCTAATTGGAAATGCTTCTAATTTATCCCCATTACATATAATGTTTGCAGATGGGTTTAGATGGATACTACTTATTGTTTTAAGGAAATCTCCATTTATTCCTATGCTCTCCAGTATTTTTAATAGGAATGGGTGCTGAATTTTGTCAAAAACTTTCTCTGCATCTATTTGGATAATCATGTGGTTTGGGTTAGTTTTATTATTAATGTGGTCAATTATGTTGATACTTTTCCTATTATTGAACCAACCTTGCATTCCTGGTATAAATACCACTTGGTCATACTGTATTAACATCATGATAAATTGCTGTAATCTCTTTGCTTAGATTTTATTTAGAATTTTTTGCATCAATATTCCTTTGGGAAATTGGTCTATAATTTTCATTCTCTGCTTTTCCTCTTCCTGGTTTAGGTATCAGAATCATATTTGTCTCATAAAAGGAATTTGGTAGAACTTCTTCACCTATTATACCAAATAATTTACATAGTATTGGAATTAATTATTCTTTATGTGTTTGGTAGAATTCACTTGTAAACCCATCTGGCCCTGGAGATTTTTTCTTTTTTCATTGATGTCTTGTTCAATTTCTTTTTCTAATATGGGTTTATATAAGTATTTTATTTCCTTTTGTGTGAATATGGGCAAATTTTATTTGTGCAAATATTCATTAATTTCAATTAGATTGTCATATGTATTGGCATACAGTTGGGCAAAATAGCTCCTAATTATTGCTTTAATTTCATCTTCATTGGTGATGTATTCACCATAATAGCATTTTAATAACAAAGTTTAGGAATATGATATGGTTTATGGACCAGCAAAGGAAACAGCATTATTGGTCAAACTTGTAGAGAATGAGGAAACATACACATGAACTAACAACCTGAGGATATACACTGAGATAGTGAGTTACATATATATGTCAAAGACTAGAAGGGAAAATCCCAAGGCTTTGTATAGCCTCTACAATCTCTCCAGATGGCTTGAAAATTAAGCCAGTGGAAAGCTTACTTTTTTGTCATGATTTAATTTCAAAATCCACCATATCCTCAATTCCCAGAAATGATACGTTAATAATATCTATATTATACAATCCTGAGTAACTGATTCTCCCTAAGACATCCAAACGCATGGTTTAATGGATCAGATAACTTTGCCTGGCCTGTTTTCATGATTTTATTCTGTGAATATAAACAAGATCTATATATCAAAGCATCTCTACATGTTTCTCTCTTCTACAAATGAATGTATTCTGTCATATGGGCTTGCATACATTATTTTTACATTATAAAAGGAAGAATTACCATACATATCATATCTATCTCACAGTTTCCTGTGACCTGCCCATTCAAAACTGTGCATAGTATTTGATGGAATTTTTATGTGTCCAGTGCCATGGGGAATGTACATTGGGAATTGAGAGTCATGCACCTGAGACAAAGTCTCTACTGAGAAAACCTAAAACCTTCTGCAGTTCTTACTGATTCTCTAAAAACTGGTCTCCTTGGTTTTTATCCAGTTCTATTAATTTTGTTAGATTTGTGTGAGATCCTTGAGGGCAATTACTGTCTTTTGCCTCTCTTTATATCTCCAACCCTTACCATAGTACCTATACAATGTATACAATGGAGCTTTAAAAATGCTTATTGTTGGAATGAATTCACTACCATATACAATATTGAATTAATATGTAATACTAATATACACACACATACATAGTATATATAATACTGGTTACATATACATATATACATACACATGCATATACATATGCATATACATACAAACATATACATATCACTGAAAACTAGACAGTTTAATAAAGGTCTTATATAGGATGTGGCAGCTAAATATGCTTCAAACTTATTTGGGCATTCTAAATGTTAGACTTGATGATATAATGCATTACAGATGAGGAGAAATACCTTTTCACATGCATGGAACAGGGGATAGAATGTCATCTTCAGTGAACTGCTAGAAGGCCTATTTGACTAGAACAGAAATAGTGGGCTGAAAGTATATTCCTGAGCCATCTCCATAGAGTTTATAAAGAGTTTAACACCAAAATCCATGAATCTTTCCATTTCTCACAACATCATCTTTCTTCATAGATCTAGAGCTAGAAAAGGCTATCAGAAGTAATCCAGTCTAACCTCACTTTACAGATGAGGTAACTGCAGCCCAGGAACATTAAATGATTACCCCAAAGTCATAGAGGTAATAATCATCAGAGGTGGAATTTGAACCCAATTTCCAGAGTTGCTGCTTTTTCCATTGTGTTAACATTTTGAGAGTTATATACATTCTCCAAGATCAATCACTTCTTCCCATTTCACAGGACACCCACCATGGCTCTATAGCTTTCAGAATTGTTTGCATATCAAACAAAATACCTTATGAATCTACAGATTATTCTTCTAACTCAACTATATTTTTCCACTCTTTGGGCTTAATTTTTTTTATTTTTGTTAGCTCTTCTTTGACCTTCAGTCAAAGATGTGCCTGACCCTCATTTAAAGAAAAAAAAAATCTCCACTCCATTCTAACATCCATGAATAATAAAACTGAATTTCTACTCCCTCTACTAGCAAATGATGCTTATATAATATAGTACCATTTCCTCTTCCACAAGTAAATATCCCTTCCAGGAGAAAATAATTGTTTGACCACATTTACATTCTAGATGCTACACTGGTCATATTCTTCCTGGCATGACAGGCCACCTATGTTACCTCCAAGTTGCAAAGGCTATTCAACAGCATACCATTAACTGAGTCAAGGAAGATTGTTAAGTTAAAATGTTTTAAATTCCTTTTTCTTAAGAGGTCAATTAATTTTAAAAAACCCAATTATCATAACATCATCTATATAGAGCTTTTAATTTACAAAGAAATATTTTGTTTCCCAAAAAGTCTTAATACAGATGTAGATTTTTTTTTTGGTGAGGCAATTGGGATTAAGTGACTTGCCTAGGGTCACACAGCTAGTAAGTGTTAAGTGTCTGAGGTCGGATTTGAACTCAGGTCCTCCTGACTCCAGGGCTGGTGCTCTTATCCACTATACCACCTAGCTGTCCCCAAATGTAGATTTTAATAGATTTAACTTGAGAAAGATTTTGGAACACTTTCAATTCTCATTTTACCTTCATATAACTTCTGTGAAGTAATTGCTATGATCTCTATTCTACAGTTGAAGAAACTGAAAAAACTTAAGTGACTTGCCTAGATCACATAGCTAGTTAATTCCTGAGTCAGTATTTGAACTTATCTTCCTGACCCCAAATTCAACCCTCTGCAAATCTCCACATGTTGTAGCCAGTCCACCTAAACTTCCAAAACTTAAGCTACTTTCTTCAACCCTTACCAATCACTGGCACTTCATCTTTATGTGTTTATCTGACTGTGAGACTTTATCTCACTTTACTTTAACCTCCCTACTCTCCTTTTTTATGAAATGAGAAGACTGGATTAGGTGGTTGCAAATGTAATAATATCATTGTCTAATATAATAATTAACAGCAACAACAGTCATAATTATGTGACATTTATTAACTGGTACAAAAATACTTCCCTTAAATTAAGTGTTATTACACATACACATCCTTTTTGGATGAGGAAATATATGCATCAGAATGGTTAAATTATTTGCCCAGTCACTCAACTACAGAATAATAGAACTGGGATTCAATCTCCAGTCTTTTAATTTTTAGTCCATGATACTTTCATGTTATGTGCATGTATGTGTGTGGATGTATATGTGTGTATATGCATATACATGAACACACATTAACCTGAATTTTGGTCATCACAACCTCTATTCTATTTTTAGTCACTCATTCAGTATTTCTTTCTTTCTTACAGATTCAACTATGACCTCTATGGACATAGTTTCTTTATGTTTTTAGACTGAACTTTTTTCCTCAGCTCCAAGGTTATATCCACATATTCCAACTGTGCACTTCAATTTAGATAATCCACTGTCATCCTTACCTGATCATATTTAAATTTAAAATCATCTTCCATCATCCTCAATATGTTGATTCTATTACTACTCCAACTTGCTTCACTAGATTTTAAATTTATCTTTCATAGATAAGTAAAGCTTGGTTGAGATTATCATGGCCATAATAATTAGCCCTTTGTTCACCTCTCCTCTTCCTTGTCCATACCCTACTTTCATTTGTCCCTGCCCTAAAACTTTTTGAGCAGGGGATTTTTCTTAAGCCTAGATTTCCTTACGTACTAATGGAAAGTTTGAGGACTGCACTCTTATAAATGTTTTATCTATTTTCAGGGCAAGGAAGGAAAAACACTATATTTTCATTCCACATTATCTCACTACAGGTGTCATTTGATTCAACTGGCAGCAATGAATTTCACTAATCAATTCAATAAGATGCATTAATTGTCCTTATTCTTCGGAGTTAATTAAAGGAAATTAAGTCAATTATACTTTTCTATCTCTGTCTTTTCTTTTGTTAACTCTAAGTTGGAAAAGGAATACCATCAAAGTAAAACTATATATTCCCTATGAGGTAATTTTTTTTTCTACTTTTGTTTATTTTTAGCATGAACTTGTTTTAAAACCCATAGTGAAATAAAATTATGTTTACACCAATTCAATTTCCTATTCCTGCCCACTTATCCACTAACTTACCTATTGTCTCAATTCATGGGTCATTCTCAACCCCCCTCTCACTCAATTTCCATATGCAATCTTTTGACAAATTTTGTCACTTCTACCTTTCCAGAGAAGGTATGTTCCTCCTTCTCTCCTCTGACACAAAAGAAGCATTTTGGAAAGGAATTGTTGCAGAAAGAAATATGGAATAGGAGTCTAAGTATATAGTCTACCAAGACTATAAATCTTTTTTCGCTACTCTGCAAACAAATTATAATAGACTAGTTATTTTTTAACATTCAAATAAGCCTAGTTGACCCATATTTAAAATGTTTTTACTGAAGGGGATTCATATTGGTTTATTTTTTATTGTACAAATGCATTCGACCATCATGTAATTAAATATTTTAATATAAAATAAGTAAACATTAGTAATTACCTTATATTTCTTATTACATGGTTCTTTAATTTATGCAAATAAGTATATATTAGTAATTATTTCAATTAGATTTGCTCTAACATGAGCACTCTGACTAGCCAAAATATTATCTCATTTCATCCATACTGCTTCTATCTTTCATCTTTACAATGACTTTTCCAAATATTTCAAAGTAATGTCCAAGAAAATTCTGGAAAACTACATTCTACATGTAAAAGCTAAGTAACATGTACTGAAACCCAAGTACATAGTTTTAGCGAATTGAATTTTCTTCTACACTCAAAAAGTAGAGCCTTTCTGTATTTGAAGATTTATTTATGTAACTGTAACTCATCTCTAAGCATTTTCAGGACATTTAAAACACAAAATGTAGTATAAAGAACATCTCTAAACATACTCTATGATTCAGCAGCCTTCATATCCTTACTATTTGCTGCACATAACACTCCATGTCTTGGTTCCATGCCTTTTACCTAGCAATTATCAAGTGCTTATAATGTTCTCCATCCTCATTTCTCTCTCCTGGATTTCTAGGTTTTTTTCAAGATTCAGCTAATGTTTTACCTTTGTTTTAAAAGGTATTCTTACACACATCACCCTCCTAGTTCCTTCTCTTTAAGATTACCCTCTACTTACACTAGATCTTTAATGTGTGTATGTGTAAGTGATTATACTGCATAATGTCTCTGCAATTATAGAGTAAGCCCATTGAAGTCAGGAACCATGCCCCCCTTTTTGCATCTCAAGCACTTATTGTAATATCTAGCATATAATAAATAGTTGTGGACTGATGAACTGAGAAGAATTAAGATATCTAAGTTAAAGGCATAACTTTAGCATTTACTAGCCTTATTAAATTAATTAATAATTTAATGTCTCTAAACATTAAGTTCTTCATCTGTAAAAGGAAATACTCACTACCTCATCTTTCTCATAGAACTGTGAAGGCAAAAAATAAAAACAAATGTCATATAAATGTAAATGATTTAAAATTTTATTAATGTTATATAAATATATGTAAATAATGTCACAAGTGAAACCCAAAGTTTTGCTTGGTAAATATCTAAACTAACAACCATTCTAATAATTTTATCCCTCTCTATAGCTTTTTGATATATATTTTTTAATTTTGTGGTGCAGTGAGGGTCAAGTGACTTGTGCAGGATCACACAGCTAGAAAGTGTCAAGTGTCTGAACTCAGATTTGAACTCAGGGCCTCCTGAATCCAGGACCTTATCCACTGCTGCCCCTGTGATATTCTTAAAGAATAGGCAAGTATAATAGTCAATAGTACTACCTCCCTCCCACTTCTCAAAGAGTCAAAAGTGAAAAAGAGATACAACCCTAGGTTAATAGCCAATGAAAAAGCACTGAGATAAGACAAGGAGTTTCATAAGTCAGGAATGGAAAAGTAATTATGTTTCTGGATTGTAAAGTCCATGTAAAATAACGCATATAAAATTGGAAAGTAGACTGAGTCTTGGTGGAGAAGGACTCTAAGAAGGTATCTATATCTATCTATCTATCTATCTATCTATCTATCTATCTATCTATCTATCTATCTATACATACATATACACATATATACATATATGTGTGTGTCTATATCTATAATATTTATAATATATTATCTATAATATATAATTCTGCATATCCACACATGTATGTGTACATATATTATCTATGTGTATGTATGTACACACACATATATACACATATACACACCTATGCATATATCTGTGTATATATCTATCTATCTATAGATATAGATATAGATCTATACCTCTCTCTATACACATATATCTGTATGTATGTGTATGTGTATTGTATATTTATATGCATAGGTGTATGTATATGCGTATGTGAATATGCATGTACATGTGTATGTGTATATATATGCATGTACGTGTGTATGTATTCATGCATGTGTATAACAGTACCTGAAGAAAATACATAGAAAATTATTTAGAAAGTACGTTTTATACATTATCTCATTTTGAGTCACAACAATGCAATAAGTGATGTTATTAGTATTCTTATTTTATAGATGTGGTAACTGTGATTCAAGCAGATGAGAGGTTAATAGTGTATGTGTGTGTTAACTGAGTTAGATTATAAAATTCTTGAAGATGATGATTTTTTCTTATACTTTGAGCCAACTGTCATAGAATAGATAGAGCATTGGCTTTAGAGTAGTAAAAAGGCTCAAATTTTATTCCTCACTTATTCCTATCCCACCTAATATTTTACAATTAGAACTCTCAACCTTAATTTCTATATGTTAATCAATTAATCAACAAACATTTACTAAGTGCCAACTAAGCACTGAGCACTGAACTATGTACAAAGAAAAAAAAAAGTTCAAAGTCCTTGCCCTCAGAGTGATTAAGTTCTAGCAAGGCAATTTTGAAGGAAAGATGCTAGCACTTAAGGGATTAATTACAACCTTATGACGGTGAGACTTAAGCTGAGTTTTGAGGAACCTAGAGATTCTGAGAAATGAAGAGGATATTGCTCTTGGGTCTAAATGGAGCTGAGTCTCTTTTCTGAGTGTCACAAGCTGGGTAAATATGGACAAGTCAAAACCTCTCCTGACCTCTGTTTCATTATAATATAAAATGATTGAGTTGAATTAGATAGACTCATGTCTCTATCAACTATAAATGACTGATTCTAAGGTCCTATGAGGTGAAGACCAAAGGCATGCTCAGGCTTGAGTGGTAGCCAGTGCAAGGGCATGATTGTGAGAGGTGGAATTCTGTGTAAAAAGGAACAATATGTACACTATCTGCCTCAGGACTGTGATGAAGATTAAATAGCAATATATGAGAAACATTTTGTAAATTGCAAATGCTAATTATTGTATTTCGAGAAAGTTTTGGCCATTGTAGGTACTTGATAAATGATGGATAGGAAAAATAATGACATAAAGTCAGAGGTTGTTCAAGTGCTCTATAACTTGTCCAGAGAGACAACAGGAGAGGAAGTGATAGAAAATCCTATTAATTCTTTTCTTGTTGTTGGCATTCAGGAGGTTGCATTTTATATGCTTGCAAAGTATCTAAAACACCTAAAATAAAATGTAGTATACTTTTCTCTTTTACGGATAGCAAATAGTGCAAATAGGATTAGAATGAGTGCAGATATCTCTCAAATAGATGGATATAGATAAAAGAATAGATAGATGGATGGATGGATGGATGGATGGATGGATGGATGGATGGATGGATGGATGGATGGATGGGTGGGTGGGTGGGTAAGTGGATGGATATATGGATAGGTAGATAGATAGATAGATAGATAGATAGATAGATAGATAGATAGATAGATAGATAGATAGATATAGATGATAGATAACAAGAAAACAAAGATAGAGCCAAAATGGTGGAGAAAAGACAAGAAATTAGCTGAGCTCTCCCCAATTTCCTCAAAACAACTATAAATCAAGTCTCAAAACAAATTCTGGGATGACACAATGCACAAAAGGACAGAGGGAAACAATTTTCAAGTGTAAGATCATTGAAAAGGGTTCAGTAAAGGTCTTTCTCACTTGGATAAAGGGGGAATGCAGCCCAGCACAAGCAATGTGCAGAAAAGCCAGTGAAAGACCTCTAACCCCAGCACAGATCATCAAATGAGGTCCCATGATCCTGGCCAAGCACATTCAACAGTACAGTGTGCCATCTGGAAAGCCTCCAGACCCAGCAAAGCAGAGGCTATACACCAGGCATTGCAGTTCCACTTACTAGCTGTGTGAGACCCTGGGCAAGTCACTTAACCCCAATTGCCTCATCAAAAAAAAATCAAATAAGAGACATAGAATAAAAATTTGGAAAATAAATGAGAATAACAGAAAATAATTATGAAAAAAGAGTCAACAGCTTGGTAGAGAAGCACAAAAATGGGAAAGAAGATGTAGAAAAATTAACTGAAGAAAACAACTCCTTAAACTGAATTGGTCAAATGGGAAAAGAGGTACAAAAATTAAAGAAAATAACTCCTTGGAAAGTGGAATTGTCCAAAAGGAAAAGTAGGTACAAAGTAAAATTGGTCAAAAAAATTAAAAAAAAAATATAAAGAGTTTGGCAGCTAGGTGGTGCAGCAGATAGAGCACCAGCCCTGGATTCAGGAGGACCTGAGTTCAAATCCGGCATCAGACCCTTGACATTTACTAGCTGTATGACCCTGGGCAAGTCACTTAACCCCAATTGCTTCACCAAAAATAAATAAATAAATAAAAAGAGGTACAGAGATCTACTGGGGGGCCGGGGAGTAACTCCTAAAAAAGGAGAATTAGCCAAATGGAAAAGGAGAAGAACAAAAGCTAAGCAAAAAAAATAAATAAATAACAATTTATCAAGTATTAGAATTGGGCAAATGGAAGCTAATGACTCTGAGACATCAAGAATAAATTGAACAAAATCAAAAGAGTGGAAAAATAGAAGAAGTTGTCAAATATGTCACTGGAGAAACAACTGTTCTGAAAAATTGATCAAGGAGAGACAATTTAAGAATTATTGGACTAAAAGAAAGACATGATTTAAAAAAAGATTCTGGATAGTATTTTTTTTTCAAAACTAGTAATTGAAAGAAATCACCAATCATCTTCTAAAAGATGTCCCAAAATGAAAATTCCCAGAAATAGTATAGCCAAATTCCAGACCTCCAAGGTCAATGAGAAAATACTGCAAGCATCAAGAAAGAAGCAATTCACATAATAAAAGGATCACAGTCAGGATTACATGGGATTTAGCAGCATTTACATTGAAGGATGAGAGGGCTGGGAGTATGATATTCCAAAAGGCAAAGGAGCTTGGATGACAACCAGGTATCAACTCTCCAGAAAGAATGCAGATTGTTTTTAAAGGGGAAAAAAAATGAGCATTCAAGGAAATAAAGAAAATTTTGAAAAGACCTTATAAATAGACCAGAGCTGAATAGAAAATTCAATTGTCCAATACAAGACTCAATAAGTTAGTCAATAAGGTTAAAGGTTATTTAAGATAAAGGTTAAATGTTATTGACATTCCTACATGAGAAGATACATGTAACTCTTAAAAACTATCTCAATTAGGACAGTTAGAAGGCATATACACAGACAGAGGGGTGTGGGTAAAAATTTATTTTGAAGGGGTTGACATGAGAAAAAGGCTTGGTAAGATTGCACTGAAAGAAGAGGAAAGCAAGAGGCAGAATGGCATAAATTATACCACATGAAGAGTCATTGAAGACCTGTTATAGTGAAGGGAAAGAAAGGAAGGGGATGAGCATTGTTTGAACATTACTCTCATCTTATTTGACTCAAAGAGGTAATAACATACAAACACAACAGGGTATAAAAATCTATATTGCCATATAAGGAAAAAGAAAGGGGTGAGCAAGAAAAGAGAAGAATTGATTGAAGGGAGGTCAGATCAAGAAAGGTGGCAGTCAGAAGCAAAACAATGGTGAGGAGGCAAAGGGTTAAAGGAGAGAGAGGAAACATGTATGTGTGTGTGTCTGTGTGTGTGTGTGTGGATGTGTATATATATTTATATATATATGTATGTACATACATATATATATATACATATACATATATGTATATATAAATATAGATATATACACACACACACACACAGAGGAGGAAAATATGATTGAGGGAAATACAGTTAGTAAACATAACTGTGAATGTGAAGGAGATGAAGTATACCAGAAAATGCAAGCAGATAGCAGACTGGATTTAAAAAAAAATTCTACAAGATGGTGTTTACAAGAAATACATTTGAAGCATAGAGACACAGATAGAATAAAGGTAAAAGACTAGAGCAAGATATATTATTCTTCATCTAAATAAAAAAAAAGTAGGGGTAGCAATCATGATTTCCAACAAAATAAAAGCAAAAAATAGATCTAAGTTAAAAGAGACAAGAAAGGAAACTACTTCTTTCTTCAGTGCAATTCTCTTTCAAATAAAAATATATCACTACTAAACATATGTGTGCAAAATGCTACAACATTCAATTTTCTAAAGAAGCTAAATATTACAGGAGGAAATAAGCAGTAAAATTATACTAGTGGGAGATTTCAACTTTTCCCCTTTCCAGAACTAGATAATTCTAACCATAAAATGAAAAAGAAAGAAGTTAAGGAGTTGAATAGAATTTTAGATAACTTAGAAATGATGGTCTTCTGAAGAAAATTAAATGGAAATAGAAAGGAATCGACATTTTTCTCACTGTTATGTGGTGGCTAAACAAAAATTTTCCATGTGTCAGGGTCAGGGCACAAAAGCCTCACAATCAATTGCAGAAAGGCAGAAATATTGAATTCATCCTTTTCAAATCAAAATGCAATAAATGTTATGTTCCTTTTAAGGACCATAGTAAACTAGATTATAAATTAATAGGAAGCTAAATTATCTAATTTTAAAGAATGGATGGATCAAAGAAAAAATTACAGAAATAACCCTTAATTTCATAAAAAATGACAATAACAAGACAATATTCCAAAATTTATGGGATACAGCCAATGCATTACTTAGGGAGAAAGGTATATCTCTAAAGGTTTACATCAATAAACTGGGGAAAATAGATCAATTCATTTAATGTTCATTCTTAAAAGGTAGAAAAAGAATGAATTTTTTAATAAAGTATTTTATTAATTTTTTCCCATTACATGTAAAGATAGTTCTCAACTTTTGTTTATACAAGCTTTCCAATTTCAGATATTCCTCCCTCCCCTCCCCTAGACAGCAGGTAATCTGATATCGGTTTTATACATATATATTTATGTATATGTACATATAATAACATTAAACATATTTCTGCATTAACATGTTATAAGGGAAGAATCAGAGCAATGAGGAAAAACCTCAAAATAGAAATACAACAGCACCAAAAACAAAAGAAATAGTATGGTTCATTCAGCATTTATACTCCACAGTTCTTTTTTTTTTTTCCCTTGATTTCGAGATCCTCCTCCATCATGAGTTGCCTGGAACACTTCTGTACCATTGCATTGGGAAGAAGAATATATTCCATCACAGTAGGTCAAAACACAATGTTGATGATACTGTGTACAATGTTCTGGTTCTGCTCATTTCACTCATCATCATTCCACCCAAGACCTTCCAGGTTTCTCTGAACTCCTCCTGCTCATCGTTTCTTACAGCACAATAGTATTCCATGACGTTCATATACCACAACATGTCAAGCCATTCCCCAATTGATGGGCATCCCCTCAACTTCCAATTCCTTGCCACAACATAAAGAACAGCTATAAATATCTTTGTATATGTAGGTCCTTCTCCCCGTTCCATGATCTCTTTGGGAAAAAGACCCAAAAGTGGTATTGGCTGGGTCAAAGGGTATGGATAGCTTCACAGACCTTGGGGCAAAATTCCAAATTGGTCTCCAGAATGGTTGGATCAGTTCACAGCTCCACCAACAATGCATTAGTGTTCCAATTTTTCCACAGCTTCTCCAACATATATTATTTTCCTTTTTTGTCATTTTAGCCAATCTAATAGGTGTCAGGTGGTACCTCAGATTTGTTTTAATTTGCATCTCTGTGATCATTAGTGATTTAGAGTATTTTTTCATATGGGAATAGATAGCTTTGGTTTCTTCATCAGAAAACTGCCTGTTCATATCCTTTGATCATTTCTCAATTGGGAAATGACTTGGATTCTTATAAATTTGATTTAGTTCCCTATATATTTTAGAAATTAGGCCTTTATCAGAAGTACTGGCCATAAAAATTGTTTCCCAGCTTTCTGCCTCCCTTCTAATTTTGGATGCATTGCTTCTGTTTGTACAAAAATTTTAAACTGTAATGTAATCAAAATCATCCATTTTGCATTTTATAATATTCTCTATCTCTTTTTTGGTCATAAACTGTTTTCCTTTCCAAAGATCTGACAGGTAGACTATTCCTTTCTCTCCTAATGTACCTATGGTATCACCTCTCATGTCTAAATCATGTATCCATTTTGAACTTATTTTAGTATAAGGTGTAAGATGTTGGTCTATGCCTAATTTCTTCAATACTATCTTCCAGTTGTCCCAGCAGTTTTTGTCAAATACTGAGTTCCTATCCCAGAAGCTGGAGTCTTTGGGTTTATCAAACACTACATTACTAGTGTCATTTACTACTGCATTTCCTGAGCCTAGCCTATTCCATTGATCCTCCACTCTATTTTTTAGCCAGTACCAGATAGTTTTGATGACTGCTGCTTTCTAGTAAAGCTCCACTTTTGGTACCACTAACCCACCTTCCTGTGATTTTTTTTTCATTATTTCCCTGGATATTCTTGATTTTTTGTTTTTCCAGCTGAATTTTGTTATTATTTTTTCTAGCTCTATAAAATAATTTTTAAGTAGTCTGATTGGTATGGCACTGAATAAGTAAATTAATTTAGGTAACATTGTCATTTTTACTATATTAGCTCTGCCTATCCATGAGCAATTGATATCTTTCCAATTATTTACATCTGATTTGATTTGTGTGAAGAGTGTTAGGTAATTGTGTTCCTGGAGTTCCTGGGTTTGTCTTGGCAAGTAGACTCCTAAGTATTTTATATTATCTACCGTTACTTTAAATGGAATTTCTCTTTCTATTTCTTGCTGCTGGACTTTGTTGGTCATGTATAGAAATGCTGATGATTTATGTGGATTTATTTTATATCCTGCTACTTTGCTAAAGTTGTTAATTGTTTCAAGTAATTTTTGAGTTGATTCTCAAGGATTCTTTAAGTATACAATCATCTCATCTGCAAAGAGTGATAATTTTGTTTCCTCCTTACCTCTTCTAATTGCTTTAATTCCTTTTTCTTCTCTGATTGCTAAAGCTAACATTTCTAGTAAAATATTAAGTAATAGGGGTGATAATGGACATCCCTGTTTCACCACTGATATTATTGGGAAGGCCTCTACTTTATCTCTATTGCCTATAATGCTTGCTGATGGTTTTAGGTAGATACTGTTTATTATTTTTAAGGAAAGTTCCACCTATTCCTAAGCTCTCTAGGGTTTTTATTAGGAATGGGTGTTGTATTTCATCAAAAGTTTTCTCTGCATCTATTGAGATAATCATATGATTTTGGTTAGTTTTCTTATTGATGTGGTTGATTATGTTAATTGTTTTCCTAATGTTGAACCAGCCTTGCATTCCTGGCATAAATCCCACCTGGTCATAGTGTATTATCCTGGTGATCACTTGCTGTAATCTCCTTGCTAATATCTTATTTAAGATTTTAGCATCAATATTCATTAGGGAAATTGATCTATAATTTTCTTTCTCTATTTTTTCTTTGTCTGGTTTTGGTATCACCACCATATTTGTGTCTTAAAACGAATTTGGTAGAACTCCTTCTTCACTTATTTTTCCAAATTATTTGTATAATATTGGAATTAATTGTTCTTTAAATGTTTGGAAAAATTCACCCTTAAACCCATCTGGCCCTGGGGATTTTTTCTTAGGGAGTTCATTAATGGCTTGTTCAATTTCATTTTCTAATATGGGTTTATTTAAGGATTTTATTTCCTCTTCAGTTAACCTGGGCAATTTGTATTTTTTAAATATTCATCCATTTCATTTAGATTGTCAAATTTATTGGCATACAATTGGGCAAAATAATTCCTAATTATTGATTTAATTTCCACTTCATTGGTGGTAACATTGCCCTTTTCATTTTTGATACTGGTAATTTAGTTTTCTTTCTTTTTTTAACAAATTAACCAATATTTTATCTATTTTATTGTTTTTTTCATAAAAACAGCTCTTAGTTTTATTGATTAGTTCTATAGTTTTTTTGCTTTCAATCCTATTAATTTCTCCTTTAATTTTCAGGATTTCTAGTTTAGTATCTAATTGGGGATTTTTAATTTGTTCTTTTTCTAGATTTTTAAGTTGCATGCCCAATTCATTATCTCCTCTTTCTCTTTTTTATTCATTTAAGCATTTAGAGCTATAAATTTTCCCCTAAGCACTGCTTTGGCTGCATCCCATAGATTTTGGTATGTTGTCTCATTATTGTCATACTCTTGGATATAGTTGTTGATTGTTTCACTGATTTGTTGTTTGCCCCATTCATTCTTTAGAATGAAATTATTTAGTTTCCAATTGATTTTCATTCTACTTTTCCCTGGCTCTTTCTTACATGTAATTTTTATTGCATCATGATCTGAGAAGTATGCATTTACTATTTCTGCCTTTCTACATTTGACTATGATGGTTTTGTGCCCTAATACATGGTCAATTTTTGAAAATGTGCCATGTACTGCTGAGAAAAAGGTATATTCCTTTCTATCCCCATTCAATTTTCTCCAGACATCTATCATATCTAACTTTTCTAGTAATCTATTCACCTCTTTCACTTCTTTTTTATTTTTGGCTGGATTTATCTAATTCTGAGAGGGGTGATTCAGATCCCCCACTAGTATAGTATTACTGTCTAATTCCTCTTGTAACTCATTTAACTTCTCCTCTAACAATTTGGATGCTATACCACTTGGCACACACATATTTAAAATTGACATTACTTCATTATCTATAGTACCTTTTAGCAAGATGTAGTTTCCTTCCTTATCTCTTTTAATGAGATCTATTTTTGCCTGAGCTTTGTCTGAGATAAGGATTGCTACCCCTTCATTTTTTTACTTTAGCTGAAGCATAATAAATTCTGCTCCAGCCTTTCACCTTTACTCTGTGTGTCTCTCTCTGCTTCAAATGTGTTTCTTGTAAACAACATATAGTAGGATTCTGGTTTTTAATCCACTCTGCAACTTGCTTCTGTTTTAAAGCAGAGTTCATCCCATTCACATTCACAGTTATTATTACTGTCTATTTCCCTCCTTTCTATTTACCTCCTTTGTACTTTTCCCCCTTCTTTCACCCTATTCCTCCTCACTGACATTTTACTTTTTACCTGTGCCTCCCCCCAATCTGCCCTCCCTTTTTTTCACCCCCCTCTCTTTTCTTTACCTTTTTCTCCCTTGCTTTTGTCCTCCCGTCTATCCATTCCCCCCTTTCCCTTCCCTTCTTGCATCCCTAAAGAATGAGCTAAGTTTCTTTATCCTAATGAATGTATATGTTATTCCCTCTTTGAATCAAATCTAATGAAAGTAGGGTTGAAACAATGTTCACCCCTCCTTTCTTTCCCTCTATTGTAATAGGTTTTTTTTTTCACCTCTTCATATGATATAATTCACCCCATTCCACCTCCCCTTTCCTCTCCTCCCCATAGACTCCCTTTTTAACCCCTTAATTTTCTTTGTATCATGACATCAAAGACAATTTATATTAATACCCTCTTTGTAAAGTCCTTCTCTCTGCCCAAATACATTTACAATTCTTAAGAGTTATGAGTATTATCTTCCTGTGTAGGTATGTAAACAGTTTAACCAAATTGAGTAACTTTTTTACCCCTCTGTTTCCCTTTTTAAACTTCTCTCGGGTCTTGTATGTTAAGAACAAATTATCTATTCAGTTCTGGTCTTTTCATCAGGAAACATTGAAAGTCCCCAATGTCATTCAATGTCCATCATTTCCCCTGAAAGAGAATGAACATTTCTGCTGGGTAATAGATTCTTTTGGCTGCAATCCAAGCTCCTTTGCCTTCTGTAATATCATATTCCATGCCTTGCAGTCCTTTAATGTTGAAGCTGCCAGGTCCTGAGCAAACCTGACTGTGGCTCCATGATATTTAAATTGCTTCTTTCTGGCTGCTTGGAGTATTTTCTCCTTCACCTGATAATTCTGGAATTTGGCTACAATATTCCTTGGGGTTTTCCTTTTGGGGTCCCTTTCAGGAGGTAATCGGTGAATTCTTTCAATGATGACTTTATCCTCTGATTCTATAATATTAGGGCAATTTTCCTTAATAATTTCCTGGAATATGGTGTCTAGATTCTTTTTCTGATCATGGTTTTCAGGCAGCCCAATGATTCTCAAATTGTCTCCCCTGGATCTGTTTTCCAGATCAATTGTCTTTCCAGTGAGGTATTTCACATATTCTTCTATTGTTTTGATTCTGCTTGATCAATTCCTGGTGTCTCATGGATTCCTTATCTTCCAACTGTCCAATTCTAATTTTTAAGGCATTGTTTTCTTCAGTGAGATTATGCACCTTTTTTTCCATTTGGCCAGATGAATTTTTTAAGGTATTGTTTTCTTCAATGAGATTATGCACCTTTTTTCAACTTGGCCAAATGAATTTTTTAAGGCATTGTTTTCTTCAGTGAAATTTTCACCTTTTTTTCCATTTGGCCAGATACATTTTTTAAGGAATTGTTTTCTGCAGTCAATCTTTGTGCTTCCTTTTCCAAGGTGCTGATTCTTTTTCATAGTCTTCTTGTTTTGCTTTCATTTCTCTCCCCATTTTTTTCTTCTACCTCTCTCAATTGATTTTTAAAATCCTTTTTGAGCTCTTCCAGGAAGGCTTTTTGTTCTTGAGACCAATTCATCTTCCCTTGTGAGGCTTCACATGTAGGAAATTTGAGGGTATTGTCCTCATCTGAGTTTGTGTTGGCTTCTTCTCTATTGATACAGAAGCTCTCAATGGAGAGGGCTCTCTTTTGTTTCTTACTCATTATTGCAGCTTATTTATTTATTTTTTAAGTTGAGGTCTGCTCTGGGGGTACCAGGGTCCCTCTTTTGGGCTTCTTGTGCAGGGGTATTGGTGCTGTGTGACCATCTTTTTACACTGAGACCTTTATGGTGTGAGCAGTTTGCTCTCCCTGCACTTACTGTCTGAGCGTGCAAGGCTCAGTGGGCCTAGACACACCTATCTTGTTCGTGGCCCTCCAGCTGGCAACTTGCCCTCTTGGCTGGTGCAGGTAGGTTTTTCCACTGTCTGGCTGGGACACCAGATTTTTGAGCCAGGATCCAGGGGCCTCAGTTGTTCAGCTGTGGCCTAAATCTTCCTGCTGACTTACTCTGACCCCCTCGGCCTGCGCTGCACCTCCCTTTTGTGCGAGTCAGACCGACTTTTCCTGAAGTCTTCTAAATTATCTATGGTCGGAAGACTGTGTCTCTCTGTCTCTTTACAGGTTCTGTAATTTCAGAATCTGTCCAGAAGCTTGATTTAATGGTCTTTTTGAGGGAACAGAAGGAGAGCTCAGGCAGCTTGCTGATTCCTCTCTGCCATCTTGTCTCCACCCCCAAGAATGAATTTTAAATCCCCAACTAAAGATCTAATTGGAAATACTGAAAATCAAAGAGGAATCTTTAAAAAGTGAAAGAAAACCCATTGAATGAAGGAAAAAAACCTAAGAAATATTTCTTTAAAAAAATAAAATGGCGGGGCAGATAGGTGGCACAGTAGATAGAGCACCGGACGTGGAGTCAGGAGGACCTGAGTTCAAATCCGGCCTCAGACATTTAACACTTACTATCTGTGTGACCCTGGCCGAGTCACTTAACCCCAGTTGCCTCAACAAAAAACACACAAACAAAAAAAAAAACTGCAGTAAAAAAATAAAATGGGGGCAGCTAGGTGGTGCAGTGAATAAAGCAAAGGCCCTGGATCCAGGAGGACCTGAGTTCAAATCCGGCCTCAGACACTTGACACATACTGGCTGTGTGACCCTGGCCAAGTCACTTAACCCTCATTGTCCCCCACACACCCCAAAAATAGATAAACCATTGGTTAATTTGACTTAAAAAGGAAAGAAACCAAAATTACCAGAAATAAAAATAAAAATAGTCAATCCACCACCAATGAAGAAAAAAATTAAAGCAGAAAATAGCATCTATTTTGACCAATTCTATACCAATAATTCTGACAATCTAAGTGAAATGAAGGAATATGCTTTCAAATGTATTTACTCATTTATTTCCACCATTTATTGTAAACAGAATGTTAACATTTATTTAAATTACTTTGAATTCCAATTCTCTCCCTTCCCCCTCCCATTCATCAGCCAAACAATGTGTTATAGGTTATATTATGTAATCATGCAAAATTTTTTCATATTAATAATATTATGGGAGAAAACAGACAAAAATGGATTTCAAGAAAATTTAAAAAAAATAAAATTTATAAAGTATGCTTCACTCTGTATTCAGAAACAATCAGTGCTTTCTGGGGATGAATAGCAGTTTTCAAACATGTCCTTCAGTGTTTTCTTGGAACATTGTATTGCTGAGAATAGCTAAATCACCCACAGCTGATTGTCTTACAATATTGCTGTATGTTTCACATTGCATCAACTTACATAAGTCTTTCTGGATTTTTGAGCATCTTGATCACCATGTTTATAGCACAATAGTATTCCCTCAAAGTCACATATCACTGTTTGTTCAGCCATTCCCTAACCTATGATCATCCCCTCAAATTCCAATTCATTGCCACATGGAAAGAATTGTTATAAATATTTTTGTACATAAAGGTCCTTTTCCTTTTTTAATCTCTTTTTTTTGGATGCAGAACTACCATTAGTATTGCTAGGTCAAAGAGTATTCATCGTTTTGTAGCCCTTAGGGCATAGTTCCAAATTGCTCTGAATCAGTTTACTACTCCACTAATAGTGCAGTAATGTTTCATTTTCCCCAAATCCACTTTAATATTTGTCACCACAGAATACTTTTGATTTTTATATCTCCAATCAATAGTGAATTAGAACATTTTAATATGGCTATAGATAGTTTTGATTACTGTTCATATCATTTGATAATTTATCCATTGCTGTTTATATCTTTTGATCTTTTATCAATTGGGGAATGGCTCTTATTTTTCTTTTATAAATTTGAGTTAGTTTACTATATGTGTGAGAAATGAGGCCTTTATCAGAGAAACTTTCTTCAATTTTTTCACAGTTTCTATTGCTAATTATATTTACTTCCTTCCTATTCCCCACCCTTATTTATTCTATTCTGTCTCTCCTTTGACCCTGTCCCTCTTTCATATCTTTTGCTTTTGAATACTCCCTCTCAAAATCTGCTCTCCTATAATACTCCCTTCTCTCTTACCCTTACCTTCCTACTTTCCTATAGAGTAAGACATATTGTTATACCCAATTGAATATGGCTGTTATTCCCTCTTTGAGACAATTTTGATGAGAATAAGGTTCACTCATTCTCATTCACCTCCCTCATCTTCCCCTCCACTGTAAAATTTTTCTTCCCTCTTTTTTGTGAAATAATTTGTCCCCTTCCATCTTTCCCTTTCTCTGAGGGCATTCTTCTCTCATCCTTTAATTTAATTTTGTTTTTAGATATCATCCCTTTATATCCAACTCACATTATTGACTTCTGTGTCCATATACCCCTTTGAACTGTCACAATAATGAAAATATTTTTAGGAGTTACAAGTATTATCATCTCATATAGGAATGTAAACAGTTTAACATTATTACATTCCTTATGATCTCCTTTTTTTTTTGTTTAATGTTTTATGGTTCTTTTGAGTCTTGAATTTGTAAGTAAAATTTTCTATTCAGCTTAGATTTTTTCCATAAAGATTGCCTGAAAGTACTCTCTTTCATTCAATGCCCATTTTTCCCCTGAAGGATTATATGAAGTTCAGCAAGATAAGTAATTCTTAGTTTTAATCCTAGTTCTTTTGCCCTCCAGTTTATCATACTCCAAGCCCTCTGATCCTTTATTATAGAAACGGCCAAATCATTTGTTATTCTGACTGAGGCTCAATGATACTTGATTTTTTTTTTCTTTCTGGCTCCTTGTAATATTTTTCCTTAACCTAGGAGCTCTGGAATTTGGCTATAGTATTCCTGGGAATTTGCATTTTGGAATCTCTTTCGGGAAGTGATCTGTGAATTCATTGAATTTCTATTTTACTCTCCTCCATGATTTCCTTGGCATACAGACCCAGCAGTGGCACTACTGGGTCAAAGGGTATAAATAATCCAATAGCCCTCTGGGCATAACTTCAATTCTAATTTTAAGGAATCATTTTCTTCAGCAAGCTTTTGTATATCCTTTTCCATTTAGCTAATTCTACTTTTTAAGGAGTTTCATCCCCCAGTTCTGTTTTTCAAGGCATCCTTCGTTTCATTGGCTTTTTATGTTTCTTTTTACCATTTGGCCTAGTCTGTCTTTATGCTATTGTTTTCTTCAGTATGCTTTTTTGTCTCCTTTACCAAGCTATTGACTCATTTTTCCCCATCATTTTCTTGCATCACTATAATTTATCTTCCCATTTTTCCCCTACCTCTCTTAATTGATTTTGAAAATCCTTTTTGAGCTCTTCCAGGGCCTGAAACCAATTCATATTTTTCTTAAAAGTTTTGGATGTTGGAGCTTTGACTGTGTTACCTTCTTCTAAGGGTGTGTTTTTATCTTCCTTGTCACTATAATAATTCTACATGATCAGAATTTTTTTCTGTAGTTTCCTCATTTTCCCAACCTATTTCTTGACTTTTAACTCTTTGTTAGAGATCTGCTTGCAGGGTAGAAGGTGCATTGTTCCAAGCTTCAGGGGTTTTGTGCAGACTTTTCAGAGATACATTTAGGGACCTATAACATTTCAGTTTTTCCAAAGTGGTAAGATCTACAGAAAGGTGTGTTTACTACTCTCCTTGCCTGTGCATTGGTGTGTGAGAGAGCACAAGTACCCTTTTCTGTCCTGAAACTGTGAAGAGTCCCTTCTCCACTTTGCCAGCAAACTTCCACATGATATCTTTCCTTCTCCCCCTGACTGAAAATCCATATCTGAGTATAAGCAAAGCAACAGAGTCTTAACATCAGTACTAGCAAAGATACCCCTGTAATCACCATCTGATCAGTTGTTCAACCCCTTTGCAGGCTATGGGCTAAGAGCTCCAAAAGTGGTTGTTGCAGCTTCTGATTCAGTGACTCCCAAGGCCTGTTCCTGGTTGACTGGAGCCAGGTCTGTGTTAGTGTGGCCTGCATTGGACCATGCTCCACTCTCATCGAGGTACAACAGACCTATCCTGCTGAACTTAAAGTTGTTTTTGGCTGGAAAATTAGTTCATCCTGTCCTTTTTTGGATTCTGCTGCTCATCAGATTGTCCTATGACATTGTTTAAAGGTGTTAAGAGGGATTTGGGGGAGATCTCAGGTAATTCACTGCCTGTCCTCTGTCATCTTGGCACTGTTTCTGAAATGTATGTATATATATATATATATATATATATATATATATATATATATATATATGTATATACACATAGTCCAGAAGAAGAAATAAAGTATTTAACCCAATTTTAGAAAAAAAATAAGAAATTGAACAAGCTATCAGTGAACTCCCTAAGAAAAATCTCTAAGACCAGATGGATTTACATGTGAATTCTACCAAACATTTAAAGGACAATTAATTCTGACATTATATAAATGATATGGAAAAATAGGTGAAGGAGTCCTACCAAATTCCTTTTTGTGACACAAATATGGTGTTTATACCTAACCCAGGAAGAACCAAAGCAGAACAAGAAAAATATGTACCAATTTCCCTAAAGAATATTAGAGCAACTTTTTTTTAATACTAGCAAGGATATTATAGTAATATATCACCAGGACTATAAATGATGACCAGGTGAGATTTTTACCAGGAATGCAAAGTTGGTTCAATATTAGGAAAACTATCAGCATAATTGATTATATCAATACAAAACCAATGGAAATAATATGATTCTCTTCATAGATACCAGAAAAAGCTTTTGATAAAATACAAAATGTATTACTATTAAAGCACTAGAGAGAATAGGAATAAATGGAACATTCCTTAAAATTATAAGTCATATCTACCTAAAACCATCAGAAAGCATTATCTGTAATGTGATAAGCTTGAAACTTTCAAAATAAGATAAGGGGTGAAACAAGGTTGTCCATTATCACCACTACTATTTAATGTTACTAGAAATGAAAAAAAGAAGAAAAATATGTTGAAGTGATTATTATAGACAATGAGGAAACAGAATTATAACTCTTTGCATATGATATGGTGGTAGAGAAAACTAAAGAATCAAATTTAAAAATCAAATTAAAAAACTACTTCAAATAATTAATAACTTTAGCAAAGTTACAACATATTAAATAATCTTACATAAATCATCAGCACTTCTCTATATTTCCAACAAAGTCCATTGACAAGAGATAGAAAGAGAAAGTCCATTAAAATACGTGTAGACAATATAAAATATTGGGGAGTCTGCCTTTCCAAATGAACCCAGGAACTATATGAACGAAATTATAAAATACATTTTACATAAACAAAGTCAGCTCTAAACAAATGCAGAAATATCTGTTGCTCATGGGTAGCTAATACCAATATAATAAAAATGAAAATGTTACCTAAATTAATTTACTTTTTCAGTGCCATACTAATAAAACTACCATCAACTATTTTATAGAGTTAACAAGAAATAACGAAGTTCCTCTGGAAGAACAAAATGTCAAGAATATCAAGGGAATTTTAAGAATGTGAAGGAAGATGGCCTAGCCATATCAGAACTCAAACTAAATTATAAGGTGGCAATCATCAAAACTATTTGGTACTGGCTAAGAAATAGAGTGGTATATTGATAAAATAAATTTGGAACACAAGACACAGTACCAAATAACCAAAGTGATATAGTGCATGATAAGCCTAAACACTCCAGCATCTGGTGTAAGAACTCACTATTTGACAAAAAGTGTTGGAAAAATGGGAACACAGTATAGCTGAAACTGGTATAGAGCTACATCTTACACCATATACAAAGATAAGGTCAAAATCGGTATATGACTTAGATATAAAAGGACAAACCATAAGTTACTTAGAAAAGGAAGGAATAACTTATTTATCTGATTTATGAGGAAGGAAAGAATTGACCTTTTTGGAAGAATAATACTAAACAAGCCATGGAGAGCATTACAAGGTATGAAATGGATAATTCTTATTATGTTAAATTTTTTAGAAAGGTTATTCAGAAGTTTATCCAATACAGTCAAGACTGGAAAGTAAGCAGAAAGTTGGGAAAAATATTTTATATCAAATATCTCTGAATAAAATACCCCATTGCTCAAATATCTAGAGAACTGAGTCAAATTCATAAGACTGTAAGCCATATTCCAATTGATAAAGACATAAAGGATAGGAACAGGAAGTTTTCAAATGAAGACACCAAAGGTATATATAATCATATGAAAAATGTTCTAAATCACTACTGATTAGAGAAATGCAAATTAAGACAACCCTGAGATAGTACCTCACACCTGTCTGATTGGCTAATATGACAGAAAAGGTAAACAATAAATGGTTGAGAAGATATGAGAAAATTGGGACATGAATGAACAGTTGGTGGAGTTGTGAACTGATCCAACCATTCTGGAAAGCAATATGGAACTATGCCAAAAGGGCAATGAAACTGTGCATTCCCTTTGTTTCAACAATAGCATTATTGGGTCTGTATCCCAAAAAGATCATTAAAATTGGAAAAGGAAGTACTTCTACAATAATGTTTCTAATAGCTCTTTTTGCCTTGGTAAAGAATTAGAAATTGAAGGGATTCCTATCAATTGTGGAATGCTTGAACAAACTTTGGTATATGAATGTAATGGAAAACTATTGTGCTATAAGAAATGATGAGCCAGCAGATTTCAGAAAATTCCTGGAAACATATGCATGAATTGATGTAAAGGGAAATGAGAAGACTCTCTCCCAGAAGCCCCCTTTCCCACAGGAAACAGGGCTGACCACACACACAGCCCCAAGCTAATTGGCTGGCAGCACTGATAGACAGAACTAACAAGCATCTCTACAGAGATGAATGGGCCAGCTTCCGGACACTAAAGTCACCTGGATGCCCCCATTATAATTTGGGTAGGCCCATGCAGGCGCACAGGTATCTGGTGCAAGGTCAGCGTGTACAGGCATGTGCATGGGCCTCCACTCCCAGCCAAATATTAGGTCACAGAAACCTGAAATCACAACCAATTCCTTATAGTAACAATGTGCAATGATAAGCTATAACTGGCTTAGCTCTTTTCAGCAATATGATGCAAGATCATTCCAGAAGACTCATGCTATAAAATGCTATGTATATCCAGAGAAAGCTAGAAGGAGTACGGATTATGAATGCAGAAGAAAAAACATACTATTTTCACTTTATTGTCCTGTGGGTTTTTCCCTCTTGTTATGCTTTTTTTTCTTCCACAATGTGACTAATATAAAATATATGTTTTACACAATTGCACATATATGACATATCAAATTGCTCACAATCTAAGATGAGGAGTGGGTAAAGAGGGAAGAGGAAAGATTAGAATTCAGAATTTAACAAAATTAATGTTAAAAATTGTCTTTACATGTCCTTGAACAAAATAAATATTACTTTTATTAAAAAAAAAAAAAGACAGCAAACAAGAAGTTGCTGGCAGCTGTGTCCACATAGTATAACATTGAGTAAAACTAGAAGAGTAAGGGGCGGCTAGGTGGCACAGTGGATAAAGCACCGGCCCTGGATTCAGGAGTTCCTGAGTTCAAATCTGGCCTTGACATTTACTAGCTGTATGACCCTGGGCAAGTCACTTAACCCCCATTGCCCCACAAAAAAAAAAAACAAAAAACAAACTAGAAGAGTAACAGTAGCATTGTGTGATGATCAACAATGATAGACTTAGTTCTTCTCAGCAATCCAGTCATCAAGGACAATTCCAGAAGATTCATGATGAAAAATACTATGCATATCAAGAGAAAGAACTATAGATTTTGAAAACAGATTGAAGCATACTATTTTCATTTTTTGCATGTGTTTTTTCCTTCTCATTTTCCCCCCTTTTATTCTGTTTCTTCTTTCACAACATGACTAATGTGGAAATTTGGTTGACATGTTTTTCATGTGTAACCTATATCTATTGCTTAATAGCTTTGTATTTATTCACACATGAGGATCTTTTGCATCTTATATATCTTTTGTAGTAGAGGAAAACAATAATGTACCACTTTTAATACCAGTACTGTGCATTGAGGATCATTGTGGAAAGAATTCTTATTGCACATAATTGGTGATATATAACAATGAACAATATATATGCTTTGCTTTGTATATTTCTATGGAATTTTACTCTCAGTTAAGGCCAAAGCCATATAAAGAAACTGAATATTCTGGAGTCAGATCTTCTGATGTAAAATTCAGTGAGCTGAGAGTCTTTTAGTAGGGTAATAGTAAGTCAAATTTGAAAACATTTTTTGTTGTTGCTGTTTGTTTTAATCCTATGCTCTGTAAAAACTTCTAGTGATTTATATTTGGAGCTCAAAATATGATATATTTTCCATCCAAATTTCCTAGGACTTAAATATACACTTACTACACTATTTAAACATATTCTTTGTAAACACACCACTTAACTATTAATAGCTTAGATTAACTGAAACATCCACAGGCTTGAGAGTTCAAAGGAATTTAGCAAGATATTTTGAGGCACTTGAGATACTGTTAATTGCCCTTGAGGAAAACACATGTGCAATTCAGACAATTCATTCTACAACTCCATCCCACTGTCCAGATGTATTACATATCTTAATTTAGAAAATAATTTTCCTACGGCAGAGAGTTGGATTAGTCAAGAAGACATTGATTCAAACATAGCCTCAGAAACATTCTGACCATGTGATTTTGTATAATTCATTTAACCACTTAGTATTCCAGGCAACTCTCCAAGAACAACAGTGCTAGATTTTTTTTTCTATTCTACAAAGGAAAAGGAAGTTTCCTTAGTAAGAGATTCTTGCACCAATGCAATCATGGAGTTGGATAAGTTTCAGGTAAAAATTGGCACTTTGGGGGCAGCTAGGTGGCACAGAGTATAGAACACTGGCTGTGGAGTCAGGAGGACCTGAGTTCAAATGCAGCCTCAGACACTCAACACTTACTAGCTCTGTGACTCTGGGCAAGTCATTTAACCCCAATTGCCTCACGAAAGAAAAAAAATGGGACTTTGTTTCTCCCTCATTTGAACCACCTGATTCTGACCATGGTGTAGGCATTTGACCTTCACTAAGTCATTTCACCCCAATGGGATTCAGATTCCTTAGTTGTACAATCAAGAGCTTAGCAAAGATTGACTCCAAGTGTTCTTCTAACCTATGGTCATTGCAACCTCTAAATATTTGGTGAGGAAACCAAACTGGTTTACAAACTACAAAGACATTAAGTGGGAAACAAAACTTGTGTACAAACTATACACCAGGTTTTTATGGGCCCATGAAATTAATGTCCTTAAAAAAAGGTTTTGTTGAAACAGTAACTTTAACAAAGTTTCAGGATATAAAATCAAACCACAAAATCTTCAGTATTTGTTTATATTGCCAATAAAATACAGCAGGAAAAAATAGAAAATAAAATTCCATTTAAAATATCTATAAACATTATGAAATATTTGGGAGTCAACACACACATACAAACACGTGAACTAGATGAACACAATTACAAAAGACTTTTCACACATATAAAGACAATAAACTGGAGAAATATCAGTTGCTCAATGGAAGTTTGAAAATAATAATACAAATGAAAATATTGCCTAAATGAATTTACATATTCAGCGTTATACCAAATTGACAAAAATATTTTATAGAGCAACCACAAATAAGAACAAAAATTATCTGGAGAGCCAAAAGATCTGGAATATTAATGGAATAAATGATAAAAAAAAAATGTTGAGGTAGCTTAGCAGTATCATATCTTAAAGTATAGTAAGAAGTGGTAATCATCAAAAGAGGCCGGGACTGGATAAGAAATAGAAAAATTGATAAATGGAATAGATTAACGAATAATATATAGAAGTAAATCACCGTAGTGACCTAATATTTAATAAACCCAAAGATCTAAGCTACTAGGGTAATAACTCACTATCTGACAAAATCTCCTGGAAAAAATGGAAAGCAGTCTGATAAAAACTAGGCATAAACAAAAAATCCTCCCATCATTTCCAAATAAGGTCAACAGGGGACATGAATTAGACATAAAAGATGATATAATAAAATTAGGAAGGCAAAGAATAAAAAATACCTGTTAGATATATGGATAATGGAAGATCTTATGAACAAAAAATTGATAGAGAAGATCATGAGACAGAAATGGATTACATGAAATGAAAAAAAAATTGCACAAACAAAATCAATGAAGCCAAAATTAAAGCAAACCTTGAAAATGGAGTGAGGAGGATTTTTAATCAGACTTCTTTGATAAAGGCCTCATTTCTCACATATATCAGGAATAGAGTCAGATTCATAAAAATAAAAGCCATTTTCCAATTGATAAATGATCTATGGATTTTTTTTTAGCAGAAGAACCAAAGCTGTCAATACTCTTATGACAAAATGTTCTAAATCACTAATAATTACAAAATTGCAGATTAAAAAAAAACCTCTTAAGTACTATTTCACATCTATCAGATTTGCTAACATAAGAGAAAAAATGATAAATGATGAAGGACATGTGTAAAATAGGTACATAAATTAACTTTTGATGGAGTTGTGAATTTGTCCAACCATTCTAGAAAAACAACAACAAAACATTGAAACTATCTTTCAAAGCCTATGAAACTGTTAAACTTGACACAGTAATACCACTACTAGGTTTGCATCCCAAAATTATAAAAGCAAGACCAAAAGGACTTTTATATAGAAAAATCATTTATTAGTTCTTATTGTGGTGACAAAGAATTAGACATTTTGAGGATTCTCCTCAATTGTGGAATGGCTAAAAAAATTAAAATGTTGTGGTATATGATTTTGAAGAGATCCCATTATGCTATGTCTAGGAGTATGGTTTCCAGAAAAATATGGAAGCACTCATAGGAATTGAAACAAAATAAAGTGAGCAGAACTAAGAGTACACTGTGTATAGTAATAGCTTTATTGCAATGATAATAAACTATGAAAGACAGTTCCTCAGATCAATGCAATGATCCAATCCAATTATACAGAACTCATGATGAATAATGCTATCCACTTCCAGGGAGAGAACTGATGAACTCTGAGTAGAGATCAAAACATTTTTAAAGCCTTCTTTCTTTTGTTTTGGTAGTATAGCTAATATGGAAATGTGTTTTGAATGATTTCACATATATGTTGGGTGTTATTTGGCTTGCCTTCTTAATGGGTAGGGAAGGGGGATGGAGGTAGGTAAGTAGAACATACGGAACTTATTTTTTTTAAATAAATGAATTTGTAAACAAAGATTTTGTGCTAATTGTGAGACTATATGAAAGATTTTGTATTTTAACTCTACAGCAGCTACTACATCCACGTTCTGAATAATGGTCTTACTAAGTGTTTAGTGTAGAAAAATTTCATCAATGAATGCTAAGCAAAATAATCACAATCATTCTGAATATACTTTAGCAAACTCTATCCACCAGGGCTCCAATCAAAGATGAACTTTATTAGTATGGAAAATGTTTTGTAATTGTGTTCATATAGTTCCTGGTTTTGTCTTAACAGGTAGACTCTTTTGTGTAAAGTTAAGTTAAATTGAATTTCCCTTTCAATTTCTTCCTGCTGGACTTTGTTGGTAATATATAGAAATACTAATGTTTTATATGGATTTATTTTATATCTTGTAATCTAGCTGTAGATGTTAATTATTTCAATTATTTTTAGTTGATTCTTTAAGATTGTCTAAAAATAACATCATACATAATTTTTACTTGAATTCCTTCAATTTTAAAATTTTTATTATTATACCTAGCATTTCTATTAAAATATTGAATAGTGATGAAAATGGATATTTTTGATTCTTCATTGATCTTACTGGAAACAATTTTCCATACTAATAAAGTAAGATCTAAACAAATGGGAAAAATTTAATTGTTCATAGGTAGGCAGTGCCAATATAATAACAATGACAATTCTACAGAAAGTAGTTTACTTACTCAGTGCCAAAATACCCACAATTATTTTATAGAGCTAGAAACATTAATAACAAAAAGCCAAGAGTATCAAGAGATTGAATGCAAAAAATAAAAATGTGGAGGAAGATAGGCTAGCAGCAGTAGACCTCAAACTATATTACAAAGGAGTATTCCTCAAAACAATCAAGAACTGACTAGGAAAGAGAGTAGTATATCAGTAGAAAAGATTACGTATGAAATACCCAACATTAAATGACCATAGCAATCTACTGGTAAACTCAAAGATCCAATCTTTTGGGACAAGAACTCATAATTTGACCAAAAAAAAAATCTGTGAAAACTGGAAAACAGTTTGGCAGAAACTAAGTATAAGCAAATATCTCACCATATATATGAAGATAAGGTCAAAATGTATAAATCATTTAGACAAAATATCATAAGCAAATTAGAGGAACATTGAAAAATGTGCCTGTCATATCTATGGATAAGGGAAGAATTTATAACCAAACAAAAGAAAGAGCATTATGGCATGTAAAGTAGATAATCTTGATTAAATTAAAATTTTTAAAAGTTTTTCACAAACAGTTTGTACAACCAAAATTAGAAGGAAAGAAAAAAGTTTATAGCAAGTTTATTTGATGAAAGCTTCATTTCTCAAATATAAAGAGAACTATGCCAAATTTATAAGAATGCAAATCAGTCCCCAATTGATAAATTGTCAAATGATCTGAGCATGAAGTTTTCAGAAAAAGAATTAAAAGCTATCTATAGGCATATGAAAACATACGCTAAATATCTACTGCCTAGAAAAATATAAATAATAAAAATCTGAGTACTACCTCACACCTATCAGATTTGTTGTTGTTCATACTTCATTTTTGAAGAGGGTCAATGACATCATAGAATGATGTCTGGGTTTATGCATTGATTGGATTTAAGTGAGGCAGAGTTGTGCAAAATCATCAGCATCATTATCTCTTCCAGAGTCATTGAAGTCCAGTAGCAAGACAATAGTCAAGAAGGTTGACAATGGCCCAGAATAGGATAAGACCTTGGCATTTGTGATGTCTGACTAACCACTTAGTGTTCTATAGCACTTTCCTCAACTGACTTCATTGCCACTGGAAAAAGTTGTCCTCATTTACCCATTCTGACAGAAGACTTAAAATAATTGAAATAAACATTCCCCTAACTCACTGAAAGTTTTGAGGACAGTTTGTAACCCTCAAGTTGGTTTAACCCATTTATCAAGACAGTTGTACTGAGGTTTGGCCACTGTACACACTATAGCTGCAGCCACACTTAAGAATTACGTGAAGGTGAATGCCAAATGTGGATAAGCAACCCTGAAAAAGTGTGAGCAAGCCCTCAGTACATGCTATTACTCCATAAATACTTCACACACTCCATCATAGTGGCTATTATAATACAAAAGGAAAAGACAAATATTTCAAGGTATGTGGAAAAATTGGTACGCAAATGCCTTGTTGGCAGTTATGAACAAGTCCAACAATTTTGGAGAGCAATGCTCCCAAAGCTGGAAAACTATGTATATTCTTTGACCCAGCAATACTGCCATTAGCTCTGTATCCCAAAGTGATCAAAAATGAAAGAAAAGAACCTGCAAGTTCATAAACATTTATAGCAGCTCTTTTTGTGGTGGCAAAGAATTGTAAATTGAAGGAATGTCCATCAGTTGGGGAATGGATAAACAAGTTTTGTTATGTGATTAAGATGAAAAACTATTTTTCTATAAAAAATAATAAACAGGATGGTTTCAAAAAAGCCTGAGAAGACTTATATGAATCCATGAAAAATGAAGAGAGCAGAAGCAGGAAAACATTGTACATAGTAACAACAATATCACTTTGCTATTCTCAGCAACACAATGATCCAAGACAATTCAATTTCCATCAGTTCATGGAAGTCTTTCCACACTTTTTCTGAAAGTATCCTGCTCATAATTTCTTATAACACAATAATATTTTGTCACATTCATATGCCATAACTTTTCCAGCCATCCCCCAATTTATAGGCATCCCCTCAATTTTCTTTTTCTTTTTTTTTTGCAGGGCAATTGGGATTAAGTGACTTGCCCATGGATGCACAGCTAGTAAGTGTTAAGTGTCTGAGGCTGGATTTGAACTCAGGTCTTGCTGAATCCAGGGTGTTGTTCTATCCACTGTGCCACCTAGCTGCCCCTATCCCCTCAATTTTCAATTCTTTGCCACCATTAAAAGAGGTGCTATAAGTATTTGTGTACATATAGGACCTTTCCCCCTTTTCTTTGATCTCTTTGGGATACAGACATAGTAGTGGTATTTCTGAGTCAATGGGTAGACATGGTTTTATATAACTTTGGGCATAATTCCAAATTGTTTTCCAGAAAGTTTGTGTCAGTTCACAACTCCACCAACAATGCATTAGTGTTTCATTTTTTTTTTTTTTGGTGGGGCGATGGGGGTCAAGTGACTTGGCCAGGGTGAAGCAGCTAGTTAGTGCCAAGTATCTGAAGCCTGATTTGAACTTAGGTCCTCCTGAATCCAGGGCTGGTGATTTATCAACTGAGCCACCTAGCTGCCCCCTCTTGTCTTTTTTTAAATCAAATTAACCAAAAATTTATGTATTTTCTTGATTTTGTCATAAAACCAGTATTAGTTTTATTTATTAGTCCTATAGTTTTCTTACTTTCAATTTTACTAATATCTCCTTTCATTTTCAGAATTTCTAATTTAGTATTTGATTGGGGATTTTGATTTTGTTCTTTTTCTAGCTTTTTTAGTTGCATACACAATTCATTGATCTCTTTCTCTATTTTATTCATGTAAGCATTGAGAGATATAAAACTTCCCCTAAGAACTGCTTTGGCTGCATCCCATAAGTTTTGGTAAGTTGTCTCATCGTTGTCATTCTCTTGGATGAAGTTATTGATAGTTTCTATGATTTGTTATTTGACCCACTCATTTTCTAGGATGAGATTTAGTTTCTAATTAATTTTTGATCTATCTTTCATGGCTCTTTATTACATAACATTTTTACTGCATCATGATCTGAAAAGGATACATTTACTATTTTTGTCTTTCTACACTTGACTGTGAGGTTTTCATGGCCTAATAGATGGGCAATTTTTATGTACATGTCCTGTACACAAAAAAGAGAAAAATATATATTCCTTTCTATCCACATTCAATTTTCTCCTCAGGTCTGTCATATGTAACTTTTCTAAAATTCTTTTTACCTCTTTAACTTCTTCTTACATATTTTGTGGTTAGATTTATAAAGTTCTAAGAGGGGAAGGTTAAGATCCCCCACTAGTGTAGTTTTGAAATCTATTTCATTTTTTAACTCAAAATGTATTAATTTTGATAATTATAAATTGAATTAGTATCTCCTATGAAGAAAACACTATGCTAAGCCCAGAGAATAAAATAAAAATATTGTAATTATTCCTCTTTTCAACTGCATTATAATCCAGCAGAATGACTAAATCAATTATACAAATGACTCTAATACCAGAATAATAAGTGACCCAAGAAAGAAGCAAACATGGTATCTGAGATTTACAGCTCACATTGGATGCCTACAGGCAGAGAATCAGGAGATAGCCATTTTACAAGGAAGATATTAATTGAGCATGGAAAAAAATGAACAATCCATTTTGGCTGTAAGGTGAAGGCATGCATCTTCAAACTACACTGATGACTCATAACCTCAAGAATTCATCTATTTTGCCATAAAAACATTTTAAACATAATAGCCTCCTGTATCCCTGCATTGGTTCCAAAGTTTTGTCATGCCAGCGTGGGAGTGGGAATAAGTTCCCACTCTCTATAAAATGCTTCAATAGCATGCGTCTTAAAGAACCTCTGACAACTGAAGCCCAACTCCTGGCCTTCTCATGGCGAACTGTTTCCACTAACAGGAAAAGGGGCAAAGGCGAGTCACTGGTGCCTTAAAACCAGTCACTTCCGGTAGGTGGGGCTCATTAGCCTTGGCAGGCAACCCGCCTAAGGGAAGGAAACCCTGATTTTAAACCTCCGCTGCCTTGCGGCTATACCCATATATGGGAAAGGCTTCGGGAGTTAACCCAGAGGAAAAATCAGAGTTAGAGTCTCTAAGGCAGTTGGATGTTTAACTTGCATCTCTCTAATCAATAGTGATTTAGAACATTTTTTCATATGGCAATAGATAGCTTTGATTTCTTCATCAGAAAACTGCCTGTTCATATCCTTTGACCATTTCTCAATTGGGGAATGACTTGGATTCTTATAAATTTCATTTACTTGCCTATATATTTTAGAAATGAAACCTTTATCAGAAGTACTGGCCACTACTTTCCTGTGTAGGAATGTAAACAGTTTAACCTTATTGAATAACTTTTTTATCCCCCATTTGTCTTTTTAAAATTTCTCTTGAGTCTTGTATGTTAAGATCACATTTTCTATTCAGTTCTGTTTTTTTCATGAGGAAACCTTGAAAGTTCCCTATTTCATTGAATATCTATCTTTTTCTCTGAAAGAGAATCCTCAGTTTTGCTGGGTAATAGATTCTTGGCTACAATTTAAGCTCCTTTGCCTTCTGGAATATTATATTACAAGCCTTGCAATCCTATAATGTTGAAGATGACAGGTTCTGAGCAATCCTGACTGTGGCTCAATGTTGTTTAAATTGCTTCTTTCTGGCTGCTTGGAATATTTTCTCCTTCGCCTGATAATTCTGGAATTCGGCTACAATATTTCTTGGAGTTTTCCTTTTGGGGTCTCTTTCAGGATGTGATGCGTGGATTTTTTCAAGGATTATTTTATCCTCTGATTCTTTAATACCAGGGCAGTTGTCCTTAATAATTTCCTGGAATATGGTGTCTAGACTCTTTTCCTGATCACGGCTTTCAAGCAGTCAAATGATTCTCCAATTGTCTCTCATCTGTTTTCCAGATAAGTTGTCTTTCCAATGTGGTATTTCACATTGTCTTCTGTTTTTTCATTATTTTGTTTCTGTTTGACTGATTTTTGGTGTCTCATTGAGTCATTAGCTTCCACCTGTCCAATTCAAATTTTTAAGGCATTGTTTTCTTCAGTTAAATTATGTATCTCCTTTTCCATTTGGCTAAATTAATTTTTTAAGGAATTGTTTTCTTCAGTAAATCTTTGTGCATCCTTTTCCAAGCTGCTGATTCTTTTTTCATAATTTTCTTGTGTTGCTTTCATTTCTCTCCCCATTTTTTCTTCGACCTCTCTCAATTGATTTTTAAAATCCTTTTTGAGCTCTTCCAAGATGGCTTTTTGTTTTTGAAAGCAATTCATCTTCCCTCACGAGGCTTCACATGTAGGCAATTTGAGAGTATTGTCCTCATCTATGTTTGTGTTTGGCTCTTCCCTATTGACACAGAAGCTCTCAGTGGTGAGAGATATTTTTTGTTTCTTACTCATATTGCAGCTTATTATTATTATTTTATATTTTTTAAGTTGATGTCCACTACTTGGACACCAGGGTCACTGTTTCATGCTTCTTGTGCTGGGAGATAGGGGCTGTGTCACTGGCTTTCTACTCTGAGGCCTCTATGGCTTGTGGATTTCTCATTGCCCTGGGCTTGCTCCCTGGACTTGCTCCCAGTGCATGCTGGGATGACCAGGCAGACCTGGTCATGCCTGTCCTATGGGTGGCCCCCTAGCTGGCAGCCTGCTCTCTCAGCTGGTGCTGGTGGATCTCACTGCTGGCCTGCTGCACCACCAGCTCACCAAACCAAGATCAAGGGGCCTCAGTTGCTCCACTGTGGACTATCACTTCCTGCTGATTTGCCCCTACCCCCTCCAAGCTGCACTGCACTGAGGTGCACTGTGCTTCCCACCTGCCCAAGTGAGATCAACCTTTCCTGAAGTCTTTTAAATTATCTTGGTCTTTTTGTAGGTTCTGTAGTTTTAGAATCTGTTTAGAGGCTTGATTTAATGTTCTTTCTCTGGGAAACAAAGGAGAGCTCAAAAAGCTTGCTGGCTTCTCTCTGCCATCTTGGCTCCCTGGGATTCCTCTTAAAAAACAAAACAAAAAAAAAAACACTCATTCTGTAGTGTGTAGTGGGATCCCAAGAAACCCAGAAAACCTAACCCCCAAGAAATCCTCAAACTTTCCCAAGGAAAAAATTGCTCTGCCTCCCACTTCAGGAATGCACTGTGGCCAAGCACAACCTTGGTACACTCAAAAGCAACACCAAGGTTTTCAATATGATATGCAAGATATAGATGGGTGCTCCATATCTTACTGATGCTCCATTATTCAAAATTCCCCTCACAGTTGTTTTCTACTTCCCTCACTGGCTGTTTTGCTTTCTTTATTTTTTAAACATCTATAAAGACCAGTTATCTTTTTCAGCAAGACAGTCTCCATAGTGATTCTGTCTCCTGGCCATAAATTCCTCTCTCCTAATAAATTTATTTTTATTTTATAATATTGGCAATGAGGCTCCAATTCTTTTCAATTCCCCCCAACAATCCTTTCTTCTGTTTTTTATGGTCCTCTAGGTTAGTTTATCATTTGATTGTGAATTTTGTAATAGTAATTTTATTTCTAGAACTTTTTTTTTTCTTTTGAGAATTTTCCATAGTCTTCATGAATTCCCTTTGGTTTCCCATACCTCCTCTTCTTCTCATCATTGGTATCTTACCACAATATTCCTATAGAGATCTTGGACACTGGGCTGCTATACATTTACCCTCTTTATGTTGGAGGATGTTGAAGTCAGCTAGACCCATGACATTTCTGTGAGTGGAGTCATAAAGGATACAATTTGATTATTGTACTCTTCCCCTCAGGCCATGAGACATTTTAACCATGGCTTTTTAGCACTGAATTGGAGTTTAGGTTTTCCCTTACTCTCCACTCTCATGAATTTAAAGACCTCTCTCTTTCCTTATAAAGGCTAGGAAAAATCAATATTTTGTATGTTTTCTCCTCAGTTAGGAATGGGGTTCCTTTTGAGTCACTTCTGTAGGGGGAATATTGTGACACTCACAGCTGAACACTAAATTTAATATTGGAAATTTGCTCAAACCCCCTGTGTTCTCAATGCTGACAGATTTTATTTTTTAAAATAGGGATATTTAATGGGAACTCTAACTTTTTAAAATGATCTTTCATGAAGTTGTTTTTTCTTTGCTTAAATGAAATATTGTGTATTATGCTTTAATTACCCTATATCTGGAATATAATTCTGAAAGTTTTAGTTTTGGGGCATTTGCTAAAAGCAACTAAATTACTACTTCTGTAGTTAGTTTATCATTAATTTTCTGTACCTCTTTCAAAATAATTCCTGTTCAAATTCTCAGACTTTTATCTTTTCTCTCTCTTTATATGTGTGTGTCTATTTGTACATATGTATGTACCCCCCTTTCTCTGATACACTGTTACATAGAGTATAAACCTTTATTGACTATTCCACTATCTTATTTACATTATAAATGTTGATTTTGCTTTCTTTGGAATTATGACATCAGAAGTATTATTTCCCTTATTAAATTTGCCTGATATTCATCTATATCCCCTATTGTAATTCTAAATAAGTCTGAAAAGTCTTTCAGTTTTTCCATTTTCTTTTCTGGAGATATACTGGTTTCATTCTTTTAAGAATTTTTTTTTATTGTTTACTTTTATTTCATATTATATGTTCATATCTGTTGGGATTTCTTTTTCCTGCAGTTTTTCATTGGTCTTTCTCTATTCCTGCAGTATTTTTCCTCTGAAGATTTATTTAATTTTGCCTGATTTTTGTTATGGTGGTTTATTTAATTCAGTGATTTTCTCATTGTTTTGAGGAGCTTACAGTGGAGCTAAAATTAGTATGTGGTCATCTTTCTAGTGTACTTCCTGTGATTAATTTAAACAAAACCCTATTAGGAACACAGTAAGTCTTTGTTATTCATCATAAATATATCCCTGTGGGCAAACACAGAGGAATGAAAATAACAAATGATAAACATCAGGATTAAGAGAGTTCCATTATTTTAGTAAGCACAAAGAATCCTCCTGTATTTGAGGGCAAAGATTCCCTGGGGACAAGCATGAATCTCATTTGATGTCAATGGAGGAAGTAACTTACCCAGTTGTTGCATAAGAAGGATCAATTAAACAGAATAATTTATTTAAATGCTATTTTCCTGAATTTACCTATTATTAGGAGAAAAATAATAATCCTTATTCTTTCTGAACATTTATTAAACAATTACTATTTTTAAGGAACAATGTTCATTGCTAGAATTTCAAGAAATGTCTAAGCTTCTAGACAAAGCAGCTAGATGTCCCAGTGGATAGAGATCTGGACCAATCTGAGTTCCATTCTAACCTTGGACACTTAGCAGCTATGCCATCCTGGGGAAGTTGCTTACCCTTGTTTGCCTCCTCTATAAAATTAGCTGCAAAAGGAAATAGTAAGATTTACCATGAAAACTACAAATTGGGTCAACAAGATTCTAACATGACTGAAACAACTGAACAAGAAAAAGCTTCTTAATTTTTTATTATTTTTTTTTGGTGAGGAAATGGGGGTTAAGTGACTTGCCCAGGGTAACACAGCTAGTAAGTGTTAAGTTTCTGAGGCCAAATTTGAACTCAGGTCCTCCTGAATCCAAGGAGGGTGCTTTATCCACTGTGCCACCTAGCTGTCCCTCAAGCTTCTTGACCTTGAATGTTGTGTTATATATTTGGAAAAAATGTAATGCACACTTCTTTAATGTCAAGGAATCTATTATGTCACTGATATGAGTGCTTGCTCTACTTATTCAAGGTAAAAATTAACCATGTGTTTTTCATCTTGGGGAACTATTTTTTTTTTCTGACCTTATAAATTCCAAGCAAGTAAATCACAAAATACTATTGAGATCTTCTTTTATAACTTTCAAGGTTACTAGAATACTAGTGCAACATGAAAGCTATACAGCAATTATCCCTTGCTCTCAATTTATGATCATACTATTTTTAAAAATCTATTTATTTAATATTTTCTTTTCCTGAATTATATATAAAACCAATTTTAACATTTTTTTTAAAAGTTTGTCTTCTATCTTTCTCCCTTCACTTCCCCCTCATTGAAAAGGCAAGCAATTTGATAAATGTTATATATGTCCAGTCATGCCAAACACATTTCCATATTAGTTCTATTGTGCAAAACAACCAGACTCCCCCCCCAAAAAAATAAGTAAAAGAATTGGGGAAAAATAGAAAACAAGTTTTTAAAATGTATGCTTTCATCTGCATTCAGATTCCATCAGTTCTTACTTTAGAGATAAAAAGAATTTTTTATTTATGATCATTTTAAATGCTTTTCTTGTCATGTATGACTAACACAGTTGACCAATGTCAATTATACATTAATTTATTATTAGGCTGACCATTTTGCTATGTATTATACTTTGGACAACAGATATTTAAAAATAATTTCTGTATATATTGCTAAATGAATTATAATGAGCAATCATGATTCTCCTTTAGAAAGTTTTATTATGTTCTAGGTGCATCAAACAGCAACAGGCCATATCAGCTAAAGGGAAACACTCTACCCTTTAGACTCTATAGCTAAATAATGAAACTGCAATTAAATACCTTGAATGAAATATATCCCCAAGTTTTCAGCTTTAATTTATTATAATAGCTAGAAAATGAGGTATAAGAGGTAGAGGAAAAAATGGAAAAAAGAAATGAGAGTGATGCAGGAAAGTCACAAAATAAGTCAACAGCTTGAAAAGTCAAATGGAAAAGGAAATACAAAAGCTCTCTAAAGAAAATAATTCTTTAAAAATTAGGATTCAAGTCCAGGGAAATAATGAAAAAAAATTCACAGGAAGGTGGGTTAGCGGTACCAAAAGTGGAGCTTTACTATAAAGCAGCAGTCATCAAAACTATCTGGTACTGGCTAAGAAATAGAGTGGAGGATCAATGGAATAGGCTATGCACAGGAAACACAGTAGTAAATGACACTAGTAATGTAGTATTTGATAAATCCAAAGACTCTGGGATAGGAACTCAGTATTTGACAAAAACTGCTGGGGAAAACTGGAAGATAGTATGGAAGACATTAGGCAGAGACCAACATCTTACACCTTATACTAAAATAAGTTCAAAATGGATACACGATTTAGACATGATGAGGTGATACCATAGGTACATTAGGAGAGAAAGGAATAGTCTACCTGTCAGATCTTTGGAAAGGAAAACAGTTTATGACCAAAAAAGAGATAGAGAATATTATAAAATGCAAAATGGATGATTTGATTACATTACAGTTTAAAATTTTTGTACAAACAGAAGCAATGCATCCAAAATTAGAACGGGAGGCAGAAAGCTGGGAAACAATTTTTATGGCCAGTACTTCTGATAAAGGCCTAATTTCTAAAATATATAGGGAACTAAATCAAATTTATAAGAATCCAAGTCATTTCCCAATTGAGAAATGGCCAAAGGATATGAATAGGCAGTTTTCTGATGAAGAAACCAAAGCTATCTATTCCCATATGAAAAAATGCTCTAAATCTCTAATGATTAGAGAGATGCAAATTAAAACAACTCTGAGGTACACCCTGACACCTATCAGATTGGCTAAAATGACAAGCTGTGGAAAAATTGGAAAACTAATGCATTGTTGGTGGAGCTGTGAACTGATCCAACCATTCTGGAGAGCAATTTGGAATTATACCCAAAGGATGATAAAGCTGTCCATACCCTTTGACCCAGCAATACCACTTTTGGGTCTTTTTCCCAAAGAAATCAAGGAAAGGGGAAAGGGATCCACATGTACAAAGATATTTATAGCTGCTCTTTATGTGGTGGCAAGGAATTGGAAGTTGAAGGGATGCCCATCATTTGGGGAATTGCTGGACAAGTTGTGGTATATGAATGTAATGGAATACTATTGTGCTGTAAGAAACGATGAACAGGAAGAGTCCAGAGAAACCTGGAGGGTCTTGGGTGGACTGATAATGAGTGAGATGAGCAGAACCAGAAGAACATTGTACACAGTATCATCAACATTGAGTGTTGATCTACTGTGATGGACTATATTGTTCTCACCAATGCAATGGTACAGAAGAGTTCCAGGGAACTCATAATAGAAGAGGATCTCCAAATCCAGGGAAAAAAAAAAAAGAACTGTGGAGTATAGATGCTGAATGAACCATACTATTTCTTTTGGTGCTGTTGTTTTGCTATTTTGAGGTTTTCCGTCATTGCTCTGATTTTTCTCTTATAACATGACTAATGCAGAAATATGTTTAATGTTATTATGTATGTATATATATATATATATATATATATATATATATATATATATATATATATAACCTATATCATATTACCTGCTGTCTAGGGGAGGGGAGAGGGAGGGGAGGGAGGGAGAAAAATCTGAAATTGGAAAGCTTGTATAAACAAAAGTTGAGAACTATTTTTATATGTAATGGGATAAAAAATAAAATACTTTATTAATTAAAAAAATTAGGATTCAAGAAATGGAAGCTAATGACTTTATGAGAAATTGAGACACGGTAAAGCAAATCCAAATGAATGAAAAAATAGAGGGCAATGTAAAATATTTCCTTGGAAAAACAGCTGACCTGGAAAATAGATCCAGGAAAGATAATCCGAAAATTATTGGACTGTCTGAAAACCATCATCAAAAAAGAGCCTAGACATCATTTTCCAAGAAGTTGTCAGCAAAAATTTCCCTGATATTCTAGAAACAGAAGGAAAAATAGAAACTGAAAGAATTGACTGATCACCTTCTGAAAGAGATCCCAAAATCAAAACTTCCAGGAATGTTATAGTCAAATTCCAGAGCTCTCAGGTCAAGGAGAAAAGTTTTTAAGCATCCAGAAAAAAATAATTCAGGTACTGTTGAGCCACAGTCAGGATAACACAAGATTTAGTAGCTTCTACATTAAAGGATCAGAGGGCATGAATATGATATTCTGGAGGGCAAAAGGACTATGATTACAACAAATAATCACCTACCCTGCAAAGTGAGTATAAATATTTCCAGGGAAAAAAATTAAAATTTAATGAAAGAGATGACTTTTAGGCATTCATGATGAAAAGACCTGAACTGAATATAAAATTTGACTTTCAAATACAAATATCTAGAGAAACATAAAAAGGTAAATAGGGCAAAGAAAGCAAAAGGCATATTAAAAGGTTAAACTGTTTATATTCTACATGAGAAGATGATATTTGTATCTCATAAGAACTTTCTCATTATTAGGGGCAGTTGAATGGAGTATATTTAGACAGAGGGCACAGGAGAGATTTGAATAGGAAGGGATGATTTCTTTAAAAAAAATTAAGGAGTGAAAGAAATGCACTGGGAGAAAGGGAAAAGGAAAAGTGGAATGAGGTAAAGTGTCTTACATGAAACAAGGGAAAAAAGCATATGGAGTAGAAGGGAAGATGGGGGAGGTGCAGGGGAGCAAGTGAGCCTTACTCTCATCAGAATTAGCTCAAATATGGAATAATAATCTATTTTACCCTGCAGGAAAGTAGGAGGAGAAGTGGATGGGGGAGGGGGTTGAAAGAAGGGAGCGAAGATTTTGGGCAGGGGACAGTCAGCAGCAAAACACTTTTGAGGAGGGATACAATGAAAGTAGACAGAAAATAAAGTAATTATCATGGGGAGGGAATAGGATGGAAGGAAACACAGTTAGCAATAGTAACTGTGAAAAAATTTTAAGCAGAGGCAAGAGCAATTTAAGAGGATGATGAAGAAGAAGAAGAAGAAGAAGAAGAAGAAGAAGAAGAAGAAGAAGAAGAAGAAGAAGAAGAAGAAGAAGAAGAAGAAGAAGAAGAAGAAGAAGAAGAAGAAGAAAGAAGAGAGGGTGGCAAAATGTATAAAATGTATGGTACTTACCTTACCTTGCTGGGCTATTGTGAAGAAAATTCTTCGTCAAGTATAAGGCACTATATAAATGTTATCTATTATTGTTGTTGCAATAATCAATATCATTGGTTTGTTGTAAGGAAATATCTCTTTAAAGTACTATATAAATGTAGTTTAGTATTAAAAATTAGGAGTATGATGATATCAGAAAGACCTGGAAAGACTTACATGAGGTGATGCAAAGTGAAATGTACAAAATAACAGCAATATGGTAAGATGATCTGCTATGAATGACTGAGTTATTTTCAGCAATACAAGGATTCAAGACAACTGTGAAGGACTTAAGAAAAATGCAATCCATCTACAGAGTAAGAACTGATGGTATATCAATACAGATTGAAACATAAAAAAAGAATTGGAGGTTCAAATTGATTTGACTAAAATATTGGAAGATTTTATTGGTGGCAGGAATGATGGGTAAAGAACGCAAATCAGTTTATTAGGAAGGACTGGCTAATAGAAATGAATGCAGTTGATTAGTGAAAGGATAGAGTCTGTAAGAAAGAAAAAAAAAACTGAGAGACTACCACAATAGCCCAAATGAGATATAGTAATGGTATATAATTCAGAGGTGTCAGAGATGAATACAAAAGAAAAATGGTCATTATAATTTCTAAGTATTAAGATTTAGCCTTTAGGGGGCAGCTAGGTGGCGCAGTGGATAGAGCGCCGGTCTTGAAGTCAGGAGTACCTGAGTTCAAATCTGACCTCAGACGCATAACACTTACTAGCTGTGTGACCCTGGGCAAGTCACTTAACCCCAATCGCCTCACTAAAAGAAAAAAAAAATTAAAAACAAACAAGATTTAGCCTTTAGAGAACATATCTCCCCTTTAGTCATGTCCCCCTCACCTGAAAGGATGGATTCAGATATATTAAAACACTTTGAATGGTATTTTTTTTCTCTAGCCAGGCTTTATTGACAGATGTGAAAATGTAAAAGCAAAACTTCACACCCAATAAGTAGCTTTTTGTAATTTAATGGTTAGAAAAACACTGCATTTCTCCTAAGTCTATTTTCTAAATGTGTATCCTTAGGCTGTTTTGTATTGAAATCAGGCAGGCAGGAGACTGGATCCTAGAATTAGCAATTTATAGCAAGGTGAAAATCTAACCACTAAATGGTCCATTATTTGCATCTGAGGATCTTGTATTTTCTGTCCCTGTAAATGTGCTCCAAAATATAATGATTTAATTAAAATATTTAGACATAGTATGCCTGCGTACATGGACCTTATTAACCCTTTGGCAAAGGATCCTTATTTATAAAACAGCAACTCTAATATTTAGATAGGCCAGGGAAGACATTTACGCTTGTGATTTCCTGTTAGTCTCAACTTAAATCCCTTCTTTTACAGGAAGCCTTTCTCAAATACACTTAATTCTAGTATCTTCCACAGTTAAATATTTCATATTTATCAGAAATGTAGATTTTTGGGTATATATGGTGTTGGTTTTATTACCCATTCTACTTGGAGCTGCTTAATGGCAGGGACTGTCTTTTACTTCCTTTTGCATTTCTAGTGCGTAGTACAGTGTCAGGTGCATAGTAGAACCTTGATAAGTGTTTATTGATTATTGATTTCATAAGGGAACCCTAGATGAGAACACTACCTCTACTAAGGAGAGTTAGGACCTTCCTTGCAACTTACACATGATTACCCTTTTCTCTAACACATATCTGGCATGGTTATGACAATGGTCAAGACATATTATAAAAGACAAGCCAATAGGCTAGTAGAATTAATGGAAAATTATAATATACAGTTTCTTTTTTTATTTTTTAATCATAATAGTATTTTATTATTTTCCAGTTACATGTAAAGATAATTTTCAACATTTGTTTTCATAATATTTTAGTTCCAAATTTTTCTCCCTCCCTCCACTCCCTCCCCTCCCCAAAACAGAAAGCAATGTGATATAGGTGATATATGTACAATCACATTAAAAAGAGAAAAAACAGCCAAAAAGTAGAAATGATATGGTTCAATCCTCATCAATCCTCATTTAGAATCCACAGTCCTTTTTTTTTTTTTTTTTTTGGCAGGGCAATGAGGGTTAAGTGACTTGCCCAAGGTCATACAGCTAATAAGTGTCAAGTGTCTGAGGCCGGATTTGAACTCAGGTCTTCCTGAATCCAGGGCCAGTGCTTTTTCCACTGTGCCACCTAGCTGCCCCCACAGTTCTTTTTTATATATGTGGAGAACTTTTTCTACCATAAGTTCTTTGGAATTGTCTTGAATCATTGCAATGCTGAGAAAAGCAGCCTATCACAGTTAATCATCACACAATGTTGTTCTGTGTGCAATGTTCTCCTAGTTCTGCTCACTTCATTCAGCATCAGTCTACTTAAGTCTATCAAGGTTTTTCTGAAATCTGCCTGCTCATCATTTCTAATACCACAATAGGATTGCATCACACTCATATACCACAACTTGTTCAGCCTTTCCCCAATTAATGGACATTCCCTTGATTTCCAATTCTTTGCCATCACAAAGAGAGCTGCTATAAATATTTTTTGTACATATAACATTTAGTTTGAAAGAGTTGTCTAGAGCATCAAGAAATAAAGGTAACTTACCCACTATCACACAACCAGTACATATCAAAGGCAGGACTTGACCCCACATCTAGCCAGCTGCTATTTTGCCTTGAGGAAAACACACAGAAACCCACACATGCCCACAAACACAGTTGAAGTATATAATATTACCTATCTACTTCCCATCAGACATATGGGACCTTAGAGGCCACTTTTAAGATTTTAAAATTCAGAAGTTAGTACTTTATGATGAAAAATCAGTGAGTAAATAAGCATTTATTAAGCACTTAATATGTGCCAAAGTTTGTGCTAAGGGGATACAAACGAAAGTAAAAGACAGTCTCTGACCTCCCTATGCTCCTATATATCCAATGATATATAAGGTTAATATAAAAAGAATTAAAAGAGGGGAGGAAGTAAAATTATGAAGAATTGTGGAAAACTTCTTGTAGAAAGGGGAATTATAGTGGGCAATCTAAGGAACACAGGAGATGGAGATGAGAAAGGTGAACATTCCATGAATGATGAAAAATTAGTGAAAGTGCATGAAACAATGAGATGGAGTCTCATTCAAGGAATAGGCAGGAGGCCAGTGTGACTAGATCAAGGAGCAAGGAGTGTGGGTAAGTGTGGGTAAAGTATAAGTTTTAAGAGTTTTGGAAAATTGGAAGAGAGATAGGAGGGAGGGAGGGGGAGAGGGGGGGGAGGGGGAAAATGAGAATGAACATGTTTGAATGAACAGAGGATTTTATATTTGATCATTATTTTATTTTTTGAAGAGTAAAATTGACAGCAAAGCTAGAAGAATCAATGACTCATGAGGTGTCTAGCTAAAATTCTGTGAATTTTTAAAAGGTGCAACCTATCCTTTTTTCAGTCTCATTTTTTTTTCAATGGTCCCTTTCAGTGAGGACTCTTTTGAGCTGTCAGAGCAGGGAGTGTCAGAGGATTGTGCTCCCTCATCCACCTGCCATTTGTCATTGAGCAAGTAACATATATTTCTTTTATGTTTTTTTTTCTTTCTTTCCTGATCTTAGGTAAATGAGTATTTCTGAAATGAAAGTGCTCAAGCACGTACCTGTGGTTGATCAATCCTGATTCCCCACAAAAGGACTTCCTAACAACTAGAATTGATAACAGAATCCACCAGAGATGAGAGCAGTGGTCACTGGGGAAACAGTGGTTGTTAATAGAGAAAATGCAGCAGACATGTAGAAAGACAGTTACGCCAGGACAACAATGGCTTCCCTCTTGAAGAGAGAAGGTTTTAATATGAACTCTAAAATGTCACTGATGCTCAGAGTTCAGAATAGAGCTATGTTTAAGATGAACTTCATAAGGATTCTTTAAAGGGAGGAAAAGGAATTCCTGGTCCAGGATTTGAGAGGTATTCCTTTGTCACCTTGTTATCTACACAAGAATTTCACTAAAATTCTATTCATAATTTGAGCCAAATCACTCAAAGAAATGGATAAGTATGAATATTAGGAGGAAATGTTGTATAGTAACTTTTTATTATATCTACTCATTAAATGTGTTTTCTAAAAGTGGATTGAGTTATTAGTTTATTATCTAAAAGTTAATCATTTACTATTAAAGCACACAAGTGGGAACTTATAAGTGATGATATTTTAATCTACAATCCCTAAAAGTCATATATAGAAACTTAAGGGAGAATAAGAGCCACCCTCAGGAGACCAGTTTAGGAAATGGCCTCAGAGGGGGTATTATACATACATATACACATATCATTATGAATATTTTATTTTGAAGAAAAATATCATCCAAAAATGTTTATATACATACATTAAAATAGAAGTAATTACATGTATATATGCATATATATTAAATATTAGATTTGATAAATATCAGAGGCAGTCCTGAGTTCAAATGCAATCTTGAAAACTTACCAACTATGTGATCCTGGGCAAGTCATAGAACTTCATTCAGCTTCAGTTTCCTTAATTGTAAAATGAAGATAATATTATCACTTATCTCTAATAGTTGTGAGAATAAAATAAAATCATATTTATAAAGTGCTTTACAAAACTTGAAACTATATAAAGGCTAGTTATTATATTATAAATTATATATGTGTGTGTGTGTAAGTATGTATATGTGTCTGTGCATATCCAGGTGTGTATAATAGCCATATTATGTAATTATAGATATAAATACATGCACACATATAAGAGAAAGAAAAATGACAGTATTCAAATTTTTATATGAAAATACAGGTTTCAATAGGCAAAGTGGTTTCTAGAAAAGCAAAAAAGCAAACTGTATTTGTAATCAGACAAACAATGTAATAAAATGGTTAAATTCCATCCTAAATAACTAATTATTTAAACAAATTTAACCATTAAAATATGTACAAGAGCAATAATAACTCATTTCATCGTATATTATTCCAATCCAATAAATCCAATAAACATTTATTAAGCACCTATTATTTGCTAGGCACTATATTAAGTGCTGATGATACAACAACAATAAAAAAAGTCCCTCTCTTCAAGGAGTTTATAATCTAATGGTGAAGAGAACATACAAAAAAAAGTAGAAAAAATTTGGTGGGGGGAACACTAGAGGTACCCAGGGCAAGGAAATCTTATTCCATAGACTTGAAACAGGTGGAGCAACAGATACAGAGTGGAGTGAGGCAAAAATATCTAGCATCTTCCCTTTGTAAAGCAAGGTTGGAAGGAGTTTGCTACTTCATCATCTAGCCCTCCAATCAGAGGGTAGAAGGGGCTTTGAAAGAAGTGATGTTGGTCAAGGCTTGAGTTAGCAGAGTTATGTTGAGATTAGATATAAAGAGAGCTCTCGAACTCATGGAACAATCACTTCAAAAAACATCCAGGTAATGCCATGGGACAATGCCTGGAGCAGTAGAACCCATAGAAGAATGTGCTGAAATCATCTTCTAACTAAGAGCGACTTGGAAGGTCAGAAGGAGGGAACTGCTGTGCTGATACAGGAGTGAAGCCCAACCCCACAGTCACCCTGACACAGATCCAGTCCCAGGAAGGCCTCACCAGAGAAGGAGACCCGCAGAGCCTCTGAATTAGCTGAAGCACCAGTGTCATCTTGAACTAAGCTCACAGTCTGGTGAGAGGGTTGAGCTCTGGGCAGGGGGGAGACCACAGGGGTCTATTCTAGTGCTGAGGCAGAACTTGGGTTTGTCACCCCTGCTGGGAATCAGGAGGTAGGCTTGAGTAGCAGTAGCCCAGGTGGGGGAGGGGCACAGGCTCATCAGAGCTAAAAACCACAACAACACACAAAGCTGGTTGATTAGCAAGTTGGTCTGGGGTCATCTACAGACCAGGGAACAGGCCTGGTGAGTGAAGAACCTTATCCTCCTTAAATCATACCACCTGGGACTTCTTAAGCTTGGGATAATGCAACATGGAAACAGTGCCCCAATTTAAAGAGCTAAAAGTCAAGTAAAAGAAAGGAAAGATGAGCAGACAGAGAAAGGTGATGACCATAGAAAGTTTCTTCAGTAACAAGGAAGACTGAAGTGCACCCTCAGAGGAAGATGTCAACATCAGGGCCCCTATATCTAAAGCTTCCAAGAAAAATATGAATTGGTCTCAGGCCATAGAGGTGCTCGAAAAGGACTTTGAAGATAAAGTTAGAGAGGTAGAAGAAAAAATGGAAAGAGAAATGCAGGGGGTGCAGGAAAGACATGAGAGAAAAGTCAACAGCTTAAAAAGTCAAATTGGCCAAATGGAAAAGGAGGTACAAAAGCTCTCTGCTGAAAATAATTGCCTAAGAATTAGGATTGAACAAATGGAAGTCAGTGACTTTATGAGAAATCAAGACAAAATAAAGCAAATCCAAATGAATAAAAAAATAGAGGGCAATGTGAAATATCTTCTGGGAAAAACTGCTGACCTGGAAAATAGGTCCAGGAGAGATAATTTGAAAATTATTGGTCTACCTGAAAACCATGATCAAGGAAAGAGCTTAGACATCATCTCCAAGATATGCTCATGGAAAATTGCCCTGAAATTCTAGAAGAAGAAGTTAAAATAGAAATTGCAAGAATCCACCGATCACCTCCAGAAAGAGATCACAAAAGGAAAACTCCTAGGAATATTATAGCCAAATTCCAGAGCTCTCAGGTCAAGGAGAAAATATTCCAAGCTTCCAAAAAGAAAAAAAATTCAAGTACTGTGGAGCCCCATTCAGGATAGCACAAGATCTAGCAGCTTCTACATTAAAGGACCAGAGGGCATGGAATATGATATTCCAGAGGGCAAAGGAAATGGAATTACAACCAAGAATCACCTACCCAGCAAAACTCACCATAATCTTTCAGTGGAAAAAAATGGGACTTTAATGAAAAAGAAGACTTTCAGATATTTGCGATGAAAAGACCTGAACTAAATGGCAAATTCGACATTCAAATACAAGACCCTAGAGAACCATAAAAAAATTGGAGCTGGGGGACATACCTGGGGTCATACAGAGGGTAACTGTCTTGTGTCTGAGGCCAGGTTTTGGCTGGGATCCCCCTGGGTCCAGGGGTGATGATTTGTCCCCTGTGTCACCTAGCTATGTGATGACATCTTTAGGGTTAAATTGAGGGGTGAAGAGAATGCACTGGGGGAGGGGGAAGGGCAGAGGTGAAATCCGACATGAAAGAAATAGGAAAAGGCTTATGGAGTGGGGGAAGAGATGGGAGAGGAGCAGGGCAGTAAATGAATTTTACACTCATCAGAAAAGGCTCAAAGACCTTAAAGTCATTAGAGCTGCCTCAAGGAGGTACTAACACACACACCCAACTGGGTGGAGTAATCTATTTAATCTGGGCAGTAAATGAGCCTAACACTCATCAGAATTGGCTCAAAGACCTCAATCTCATCAGAATTGGCTCAAGGAAGGAAATGTGTTTGTTTACACACTCAATTGGGTGGAGTAATCTGTCTAACCCTGCAGGAAAATAGAAAGGAAAAGGGATAAAGAGAGAAGGGCAAAAGAAGGAAGGGTAGATTGGGGGAGGGGACAGACAGAAGCAAATCCCTTTTGAAGAGGGATAGGATGAAAGAAGATGGATAATAGAATAAATATCAAGGAGAAGGAAAGAGGATGTAAGGGAAATATTTAACAATAGTAATCATGAAAAAGAGAAAAGGGGGAAACATTGTACAAAAAATATTTATAGCAACTCTTTGTGGTGGCTAAGAATTGAGAATCAAGAGAATGTCCATCAATTGAGGAATGACGGAAGAAACTATGATATATGATTGTGGTGGAATGGTCTTATGCTATAGGAAATGACAAACAGGATTCTCTCAGAAAAACCTGGAAATATTCATGAACTGATGCATAGTGAAGTGAGCATAGCTGGGAGGACATTGTGCATAGTGACAGCAGTATTGTTCAATGAGCAATTGTGAATGTCTTAACTACTCTCAGCAATGCAATGATCCAAGACAATCCCAAGAGACTAATTATGAAGCTTACTATCTATGCCCATAGAAAGAACTGATAAAAGGGAATTTGTGGATTGTACATATATAGCCTGGTTGAGGTCTTGTGGAGGAGGGAGGAAACAGAGGGAGGGAGGGAGAAAAATTTGGAACTCTAAATCTTATGAAAATTAATGTTGAAAACTACCCTTATAAGTTACTGGAAAAAATAAAATATATGTTTGTTAAAGAAAAAAAAATTTAAATAAAAAAAAGGAGATTAGATATAAAGAGCTTAAATTGGGAGGGGCATCTTTTTCCACAATGTTGAAGAACTGGATCAAGTGTTGCCTCTGATACAAAACAGTCTTGTAGGGGTGGCTAGATGGCAAATGATATGGCTAGGTGGCACAGTGGATAAAGCACTGGACTTGGATTCAGGAGGACCTGAGTTCAAGTCCAGCCTCAGACACTTGACACTTACTAGCTGTGTGACCCTGGGCAAGTCACTTAATCCTCATTGCCCTGCCAAAACAGTCTTGTGACCATGGGCAAGCCATTTGACACCTCAGGGCCTCCCATGAATCTTTTATTATTATGTCTACTAGTTAAAGAATATTTGTTGATTTGAATCAGGGAATTTCCCAGAATAGAAGTGTCCTACAAAGATGAAATCACAAAAGCAGACCCACCAACGCCAACACTAAATTGACAGCAGCAGCAGAACCATCAGCAGCAAGAGCAGCAGAACCAACTGCAGCAACAACATTAGCAATTCAAGTTACAATGTATGAATAGTTTACCTGGGATTTTGCTCACAATTGCATTGTCAGTCAATCAATAAGCAATCAGGGATTACTCTGAGCCAGGCTTTGTGCTATGTACTGAGTATAAAAGAGAAGTCACTACAGCTCCTAACTTCAAGGAGCTCACAAACTAATGTGGGAGTCAAATATGAAAATAACTGCAAGTACCAGATAGATGCACAGACATCACAGAAAGTCAACTGTTTGGCAAAAAGAAAATAACAATAATTTAAACAAATTGCTGTTGTCCCCCCAAAACAGACTATTTCAGCACTCTATAAATGTAGCCAAAGATGAATGCTTTTTTCCTTATTTTTTTTCTTATTCCCTTTCTTTCCCACCCCCATTCCCATTTTCTATCTGACATCTATTTCTTGACAAGGTGCACATTGTAGCTTCCCTGGTAGTATACACTCAGTACAAAGCCATACTTCTTAGAGAAAAAAAGAAAGTTATAAAACAAGGCAAAAGACAGGCAAAACATCACAGCAGGTCAAGCATAGTTCATGAATTGATATATCGTAATATTTTTTAAAATAGTCAACCATAACCTACAAAATGACACATCATGTTGTTATTTTTCTATTTTTAAAAAAAGTTCTTGAACCTATCTGTGCTCTGGTTCTGACCTGAGTCTTTTCATTACATTTGAAACTATTAACTTCTGTATTATTGTAATTTTTTAAAAAGTGAAACAGGTATCTTATGACTAATTTACTTACATTTCATGAATGCTTTTTACCTACCATTTGGGGTTGTTTGCACAGCATTCATTCAGCAAATTAATGTAGATGAAAAGCAATAATTTTACAGATGTTTGTAACAATCATGCTGTCATCCCATACTTAAAATGCTAATCTCATGACATTTATTCATTAGCTATGGGATCCACTTATTGGATAAAGTGGTGGCATTTCATAAGCAGGTGTGTTTTGAAATAGAATGAAAAATCTGAATCTCAATTGTCTCACTAAATATGAATTTTAAATCATTAAATGAAATATCTTTTTTTCATTCTTATAAATAATCTCCTCCCTTACCCTTCTCACCCACGTCTGAGAGCAGTCTTTAAAAAAATGAACCCATAAACCCGGCAAAAGTTAACTTCCACAGCTGAAGTTTTCCTAAAACTGGACATCATAATTGTCTTTGAATAAAAGAGAAAATGAAGGCATAGTAGTTATAGACATGGTGCATAATAGTTACTAATGGATTGTAACAAAAATTTCTTGAAGATGATTGTCACCATTTAGAATTAGGTAAAATCATAACACCTTCTCATCCTTTAATGCCTTCAATCACTGATTCTGGTATGAAAGGATCTGAATTTATGATCTGCTGCCTATTTTCTGTGTGACCTTGGGCAAGTAATTCAGTTATGTCAATCCCTTTCAACACTATGTCTATGGGTCTATAAAACATCTGGGATTTTGCCAAATTCAAATATTCTTTTTGCGATTAGAATTTTAAAAAAATATACTTAGCATACCACTAGGAAGTAGCAAGCATTGGTATTACTTTCTACACAAGGGCATCCATCAACTTCCCTTGCTATCATGTTACTTGAACTTTCTTCCTTTTCATACTATTTTATATTATATTGTATATGTGTACATATTTACTTCTTTGAATGTTGCATCCTATAACCCCTCCTTTAAGTACTTTGAGTTCAAGAACTATTTTCCCCCTTTGCTTTGTATTCCTAGTACTTAACAATGCCTTTCAGCTAGAAGGAAAATTGAGAACTAGGATAGGAGATAAATTCAGGCCTAATTTGAGGCTTAGTAATAGCAACTAGTATACTCTCATCTTTTACAAATGGTTCCTTGGGGACCAAGTTTGATGTGAGAAGTTTCTGATGATTCTAGCTCAGAGTATGTATTAAAACTACTTGCCTTATATCTTTAGATGAATTTGAGCAAAAAAAGATTCACTATTTCAAAAGCAGCCAAATTCTGTGATTTAATGATATTTAATATGTGGGCAGGTGTGATTTTTTTTTCATCAGTACCAAGTCACTTTATTGGGATGTAAATGGTAGTAGTTTTTTGGGGTACAGCTTATGAAAAGGTCAGATAAACAAAATATGCATGCACTGAAAAACAAGAGGAGTGGTGCCCACAGATGCCAGGTGTGGGGGAAGCCGGGTGTCACTTTGCTCTAGTTGCCACTGTTTCCCAGGGTGTTCTTATCAAAAAGATATTCCGCCATGCCAGAATCAGGGCCCCCATTTTGTGCCGGTTGGTTATGTGATCACCCAGTTATTTGATAGACTTTTCCTGTTTATCCAAGTAATGGGTTTTGATGAAAGCACATAAATGGGGGTCACTTTTGTCAGTTGCCGGCTTGTGCAGTTCCGGTTCCAGTAATGACTGATTGACATTTTTTTCCAAGTGCAGAGCACACTCCATTGTGTTCAGTCCCCTATTCCAGAGCTCACTATCTGGTTTTTTGATGTCTTGCAGGAAGATGGGGACACCACATTGATTCTGCAGTTTCATCAGCTTTTCAGCATGTTCCTGCTCTTCATAGGAATGGTATAGGAAATACTTCTTCAGGGCCACATCATCACAGTTGAAGTAGTAAGACATAGACAGGTAGACTTAGGAGGTGTAGAGCTCCAGGTTGATCTGCTGGTTGATGGTGGCCTCAGAGTTTTGGTGGTAGTTCTGTCACACCTGAGAGGGACATGAAGTCGTCATTGTGGCAGAGATGGTGGAAGCAGCAAAGATGAGAAGGAGGTGGAGGGAGGAGGGGGCTGTGCAGCAGCTGCCCCAACGTTGGGGTGGCTGAGGCAGACAGCTGCTGCTCCAACAGTAGGACAGAAGTGTTGGTTAGTGGAGGTGAAGGTGGAAAGGTGACTCAGAGTGATTCCAGCCCAGGAATCAAGCTGGTTCTGTGTAAGCACTGTTGAAGCAGAAAAACACAGCGACTCCCATTCCCTGAACTTTTGTCCAAGGTATGATTTTTGATAATTGTATGAAAATGCAGTTAGCATAAAAAAAAGAGTCTAATTTATTTGACCATTTAAAAAAAATGCTGACAGTACTGGCCTTTTCATAGGCAGTCAGTTAATTTTGAGAATATAGTGCAAAAGCATCTGCAAAGGTTTTTTTGTTGCTTTTTTTTCATTTTGTCATTATTTTTTTCTAGAATGACAAAAATAATGAAATATGTTCCTTGAATATTCTCCTTGCTTAAACATGTATAGAAAAGAAAATAAGACCTTTGAACCAACTGGATTTTTAAGCTATATTTACATATTTTCCTCCCAAACCTTAGAAAAAAATTGAAAATTAATTCTGTTCATTAGTAGTTGTATGTCTACAAGATACCAAATGATTGACTGCTTCAAAGACTTGAATGAGATAATTTGGACACAAGGTAATAAATATCTGTGCACAAACCATGAAGACAAGTTTTAATATTTTGTCATTTCCCACAAAATTGAAATGATCAAAATTATTTTCTCCATCCTACCTCATGTCAACAAAAATCTGCTAAGAGCTTTTGTATAATTCAGAACTAGAAAGCATTTAAATGTAGTGAAAAGGCAACTCAGCCCTCAGAACAATTTGGTTTAGAGATACTTTATCTTCCTCCAGGGCAGAATTCTTATTTTCTAATTAGACTTCACTTAACAATTCTATATCAGTGGGTTTCAGGAATGGCTATTTCATTCAATACTCTTATTGTTAGTTTTGATAAAGACCTTAAAAAATATTCAGAATCATATATTTCAGACAGGAAAGTGATGCCTGTTCCTTTGCAACTCCCAGAGATCGATCCTACTTCTACCTTCTGAAAACAAAATATATTCCATCTTCCAGAAAACATTAAGATATTTAAAGATAACTATCCTCATATCATCATGCACCTTCTCTTCCCCTCTAAACAATCTTCAGATGGCATAGATTCAGAACCCTTGACCCTACTGATAGACATATTTTGGATGTTCTCTAACTTATTAATGTCCTTCCTAAAATGTTACTATGGGATTACTATATACACAGGAGTGCAAAACACAATTCTGAAAGTGAAGGAAGTTAGTCATCTTGGATATCTTGTAGCTCCAGATTGTCTGGCCCAGGGTCTGTGCTGATATTTTCATGCTTTGAGGTTGGCTGGGTCTCAAAGAATGAGGAAGAGGCCCATGTCATAATACCATGCAGTGCCCCAAGCTACAGTTTTTGTTTCATGTTAAAATGTAGTTGTTGGACAAGAGAATGTCTTGTCTTGTTTTTACTAACTTATTAGAGATGTTATCTAAGGGGAAAAATAAAATGTTAATGTTATTCCCTGAATTTGACAAAATATTGCATTGTAGTCCAATGCATATAGAATACAGCAGAATCATTATCTCTTTAATAGTCAAACTTATGCTTCCCCTAATGCATTAGGTCCTTTGGCTGCCATATCACACAATAACTCATAACTAAATCTGAGTCCACTTACTATGGCAAATGTATAAAGATTGTTTCAAAAGTCAGCACAAATTTAAGCTATTTAAGCTTCAATGATGTAGTACACTTTCTTTATGTGTGCATGTGTGAGTTGACCCAAATGACCAGATCACTAATATCATCATGACATATACCACTATGTGGACACGTGATAAGTTGTTTATGACCTTTCATCAGGTATACATGATTCATAATTTTGAGCCATTTTTAACTTGATTGTAAGTTCAAATGTTCCATATGGAAAGACCTGACTTCCAATAAGTTATCAAGTTACTTTAAGGGTCAATAAATACCATAATGTATTTTCATTCATAAATATTTTAAGAAACATATATGTATACACACATACATAAATATATATACACATAATATATAAATTTATTGAGTTTTTTTGATGAATGTCTATGTCACACATAAATGTGTTCTATATTATAAACTTATATCCTAGTACTTAATATAGTTCTAATGGTCAGAAAGTGAGCTCACTGTGGTAAGAAAATTTGTTTTCTTTAGAAGTAAACATGGAAAAGTAATTGTGTTGATTGTTTGCAATTATTATTATTTTTTTTTTTTTGCGGGGCAATGGGGGTTAAGTGACTTGCCCAGCATCACACAACTAGTAAGTGTCAAGTGTCTGAGAGCGGATTTGAACTCAGGTACTCCTGAATCTAGGGCCAGTACTTAATCCACTGCGCCACCTAGCAGCCCCCTGCAATTATTTTTTAACATTTTAATTTTTATCATATATATTTCTTTGAAGGTCAACTAGTATATTTATAACTTAAAGGTAAAAACAGATAGGCTTAACAATGAAGGAGGTGTTGGAAAGATTTCATATTGTGGAAATTTTCAACTCCTATATCTGAAAGACACTAAAATGGGTAAGCCTACAGTGTTAAAGCTAAAAGGAACTTTTCGTAGATCTTTGAATTCTCATGAGGGGCAGCAGAAAATTAGTCCTGGGATATCCCTATTATTCATAGTAAGATAGATAGATAGATAGATAGATAGATAGATAGATAGATAGATAGATAGATAGATAGACAGACAGACAGATAGGTAAGTAGATAATCTTTGGATTTTAAGGAACAACCCAGTGAGATACAAAAAAAGAAAAAATCTTCCTGTACTACCCAGCTAGTAGTGCTCTTCTACAAGTAACCTTGTGTTTATTTTCTGTTTACATATGTATACATATATACATATATGCATATGCATGTATATGCATGAATAAATATAAAGTACACACAAGTTTCTGTGTGTGTTTTCTCCATTGTAAAAATGTATGTTACATGAGGGCAGAGATGGTTTGATTTTTTTTCCTCACTAAACACTCCTTTATTTAAAGTTTTGAGTTCCAAATGTTATCCCTCTTTCCCTCACTCTCTGCCATACCCCCAGGTGGTAAGCAATCAGATATAGATTATAACCATGCAACTATGAAAAACCTTGCATATTAGTAATTTTGTACAAGAAAATTTGAATAAAAAATGAAAGAGTGAAAAATAGCATGGCTCAGTCTGTGTTCAATCAATAACAATTCTTTCTTTGGGATTGTCTTGGATCATTGTAATGCTGAGAATAGTTAAGTCATTCATAGCTCTTCATTGAACAATATTGCTGTCGCTGTGCAAAATGTTCTCTTGGTTGATCATTTGATTTTTGTCTTTATTAGACAGTCATTATGCAAGGTATTATGGATAAGAAAGATACTTAGCATTGTTTTCCTCATTATACCAAGGCTGATTTATGGGGTATACAGTCCGCTTTCCTGATACCCAGTTTATTTTAGGTGATTGTATTTCTGGAAAGGATTCAATGACTTACTATAATATTCATCAATTTGAACATAAATTTTCTTTGCATTGCATTCTGATGGGAGATTAGAAGGTGGCTCTAAGAGGAACCATGACAATGACATAAAGTTCCAACAATTTTCTTTTCATGTTCCTGTGGGGGAAGACATCCTTATATCTCACTACAATTCTATCTTCGATATTATATAACATGCATATGGGAAAATTCAATGATCAGCTATTGATAATAGGTACTTTTGAAGCTATTTCAAACAAAATGATTTAAAAAAATAATTTACTCAACAGATAATTTATTCAATTCCTTTCATGGCAAGGAAGTAGAGCATAGTGGAGAGAGAATCAGCTTTAGAGGTAGGACAAGACAATGTGGTTTCAAATTGTTCCTTTTTTTTCTCAGAAACATCTTGAATGCATGAATCTGGACAATACAAAACTCTTCAGAATTATAAAATGAAATTTATGTACTCATACACACATATACACATATATATATATATATATATATATATATATATATATATATATATATATATATATATATATATATGCATATATATGTACAGTATCTGGGACAGCCAGGTGGCACAGTGGATAGAGCACTGGCCCTGGAGTCAGGAGGACCTGAGTTCAAATCTGGCCTCAGACACTTAACACTTACTAGCTGTGTGACCCTGGGCAAGTCACTTAACCCCAATTGCCTCACACACACAAACACAAATATATATATATATATATATATATATATATATATATATATATATATATATATATATATTTATGTACAGTATCAGTATATATACATGCACACATCATAATTGTCATATATACATATGTGTTTATGATATCGATATACACATATATAATTATATACATATACATCTTTACATGCATCTATATTCATGCATACATATATACATATACACAGACACGCAGAATATATGCAAATGTGTATATACTCTTGAATTTATTATAATCTTTCAATCTATTATTTAAGCATATAAAACATGGATTCACATAAATATGATACTAGGAAGAATATGTTAGAGGCAAAGAGGAGATTGTCAAATTTAGCTAATGGTATTTTTAGATTTTCTTTTCTTGGACCTTTTAAGGACTTCCTTAAGGTTTGAAAACCCTCTAAAGGTTAATGCCTCCCAAACCCTAAGTGAAGAAGGACAATTCAAGTTGAGTTTAACAAATGTCTTTTAAGCATAAATAGGAAATATTATATATATACACATATATATGATAGGTATGACATATTATTCCATGTAAGTATATAAAAAGTAAGGTTGAACTAAAGCTGTTTTTTTTTTTTTTGGCATGGCCGTGAGGCTCAAATGACCTGCCCAGGGTCAAACAGCTAGTAAGTATCAAGTGTCTGGGGCCAGATTTAAACTCTGGTCCTCCTGAATCCACAGATGGTGCTTTATCCACTGCACTATCTAGCTGCCCCAGAACTAAAGGTTTTTTTAAGGAGTAAAAAGAAAAGAGAATAACCAGGAGACAAACATGATTTTATGATTTTAAATTCATCAAAAAAGTCTAGTCAAATTTAGGTGAGACACTATTGGCTAGCAGGAAAATCAGCCTTTGTTTATTTCTGAAAGAAAAGTCTGTGGAAAGCTCAATTATGAGAGCTAAGAAGGGGAGGTATTCTAACTAGAAACAGAAGGAACATCATCTTAGTCATTAAAGGATATATATGTGTATAATTCTTGAAAGGATTGATATCTCACTCAAGTATTGAGGCCAGAACTTGTTAGAAATTGATAATGATTTCACTAATGAAGTGATAAAATGACCATGTGAGGTCTTTTCATTTTGCATTCCAGTAATCAGAGAGGGAGATTAAACATCCCAAGGATATAATGATATAGAAAAAAATCTTTCAAAAAGATCAAACTGAATGACTTGCAAAGGAAGCCCTATGTAAATTAATATAAAATGACAATGAAAATTAGAGCTTAGTAGTCAATGCTCTTTGTGGTCATGGTTATTTTTTGTAGTTATTTTATACAAATTTAAATAACAAACTTTGCAGGAAAGACTCCTTATAAAAACATAACCCATTTGGTTCTCTGATAAAAACAAAGATTTAGAAATGTGAAAGTAGAGATAAGTTGGCAGAGTCTGTTAATTAGAGAGTCTTTCCCCCCATTATTTCCTAAGTTCTAAAGTAAAACTATTTAGGGTACTTCCTGAACAGGTGGTATAGAGACAAAGGTAAACAAGGTACAGAGGAGAAACCAAGCAGTGAGAGAAAGTAAGTGCCATGGTGGACAGTTGAGAGGTCATGCCAAAGTAATTCTGAGTTAGGGCAGTAATGATAAGGCAAGCTTTGAATATATGTATATGTTGAATATGGTTCTGATGATCTGTGGGAACTACTTTGTTTCTAGTTCTTTGCCAATGAAAAAAAAAAGAGTGTCTATAAATAATTTGAAGTATAAGTATATATAAATGAACATATATATATGCATATCTTTGCATGTATGCATTATGAATGTATATCATTTACCTAGAGAAATATCCCTAATATGCCTAGCAGTGGAATCCCTAGTTGAAAGAATATGGAACTTTAATTCACTCTTTCCTAGCTGTCCTTCTAGTGTGGTCATACTAATTTACTGATTCATCAAGAATACAATAGTAAAGGTGCACCTAGCTGGCAAAGAAGCAGTATAAAAAGTGAATAAAATCAGGGGCAGTTAGATGGCACAGTGGATAGAGCACCAGCCCTGGATTCAGGAGAACTTGAGTTCAAATCCAGGCTCAAACACTTGGCACTAGCAGTGTGACCCTGGAAAAGTCACTTAACCCTCATTGACCTGCAAAAAAATATATATAATAGTATGAGGATCTTTCCATATTCTAATTGCAATTGATTACTTTCAGTTTTTTTCATCTTTGGACATTGGTTGGATGTGAAGTGAAACCTCAGAGTTGTTTTGTTTTTTGTTGCCCCTTAAATTGGGCCCATCTTTTACATCATTGTTAAGCATTTTCAGTTTTTGGAAAGTCATTTTTTCATATCTTTTGACCATATTTTCCATTGAGGAATGGCATTTATTCTTATATATTTGTGTTAATTCTCTATATATCTTGAATCAAAACCCTATCATAAATATTTGATCCTATAGTCAACCCTCCACTTCCCTTCTTATCCTAGCAGTATCAAATTTGTTCTTGCAAAAGCTTTTCATAGTCACGTAATCTAAATTGTCCAATTTACATTTTATAATTTTTTTTCTTTGTTTTGTTAAGAATCCTGCCTCAGCAATAATGTACCTGATCTGGTTCTTCTTTTTGTTTATTTATTTATTTTTTAATGGCATGACTTTTAATATTCAAGTCATAGGAGGCAGAATCAAGATGGCATATTAGAGGTAATCACATTATTGAAATCTCCCAACATTCCCCTCCAAACTTTAAAATAATTAATCAAATAAATTATTGAAGTAGCAGAGCAAACAAAAGGTCAAGGTGAGACATTGTTCAAGCATAAGACAATTTAGGAGGTTGTCAAAAGATGTCTGTAATAGTGGGCTTAGGGGAGGGAAGTTGTCTCAGAAGATGGAAGCAGCACCAGACTGGGGCTTTGAAGGTGCCTGTGATAACAGTCACAGTGGCAGCTTCAGGAACTCTCAGATCAAAGTTATTAAGGGAGTTGGAAGACTGTTCAGAAGCTGATTACTGGGGACCAATTGATGTCATTAGATGTAGTTGACACTGGGGATAGATGTGATGATTGACAACTCTGTTGCCCATATGTAGCTCTGGGTCTCAGTTCCAGGGCAGATAGGATGTCCTTTGGTCAGTCACAAAGGGTCAGACACTTGGTCCCAGTTCTAAGATGGAGAGAGGCACTACCACTTATGGCTTTAAGAGATCAAGGGTTATGGTCATAGCTCCAGTGCCAAGGGAAGCACTGATACCTGTGGCTTCAGGGGAACAAGTTAAAGATAAAAACACAGAACAGAATAGCAGTGGCCACACCTATCCCTGGATCATGTCACCTTGGAAGCACAAAGAAAAAAAAATAGACAAATCCACATAACTAGCTCTGAAGATGATAGCACAAAAATACCTGAAGTTGGGACAGTACCTCTTCTATTTTAAAGGAGTAAAGGACTTAGAATATATTTCAGAAGGCAAAGGAACTAGGATTATAGCCACGAATGACCTACCCAGCAAAACTGAATATAATCCTTTGGGGGTGGGAGGAAATAAATATTTAATAAAACAGGGGACTTTCAAAAATTTTGGAAGACCCGAAATGAGTAGAAAATTTGACACTCAAACTCAAGATTCAAGAGACACATTAAAAGGTAAACATGAAAGAATAATCACAAGGGACTCAATAAAATTAAGCCATTTACATTCCAATACACAAAGATAATACATGCAACTCCTAAGAATTTTATCATTAGTAGGGCAGTTAAAATGAGTATATGTAGAGGGAATGGGTATGAGTTCATTATGCTAAGATGCTCTCTAACATGAAAGGAAGGGGTTTGAAAGAAGACTATACTCAGAAAAGGGGGAGGGAAAGGAGAATTGGGAAAATTTTCTCACATAAATGAAGCATGCAAAGAATAACTTTTATAGTGGGAAGTAAATGAGGATAGGGTAGGGTCACCAATGCTTGAACCTTACTCTCATTGGCATTGGTTCAGAAAGGGAACATATTTGCAGTTCCTCAAACAAGACATCCCTATCTCTCAGCTCTCATATTTTCTCTGTCTGCCCTGCAGACCTGGAAAGATCTCTCTCTTCCCCTCCCACATAAAATTCCACCTTCTTCAGGAAGTCTTTCTCAATCCCTCTTAATTCCCTTTGTAAATTATTTCCTAATTAGCCTGTATATAGTTTAATTTGTTTGTTGCCTCCCTCATTAGACTGTAAGCTCCTTAAGGGTAAGGAATATCTTTTGCCTCTTTTTTCAACCTCTGTATTTATCAGAGTGCATGTCATTTAGTCATTAAATAGGTATTTGATAAATGTTAATTAATTTATTGGTCCCTTTCTTTTGAAATTACCTCTGATTTACTCTGCCTCTCTATATGTATGTATGTATGTATGTATGGCATATGCACAGGTATACATACATATATACCTACACAAACATGTGTATGTATATGCATATACATGCATGTACATATATGGAGATATATCTGTCTGCTATTTATGTATTTCTATAACTACTGATACATTTATATCTATGGCTCCATAGATGTAGATATAGGATATATACAAATATATATGTATGTATATGTCTATGTCTATGTACATTTATAGTTTATAATACAATTAATATTAATATTAATATATAATGTACAATAACCTCAGAGGAAAGGCAGTAGTAGAAGAGGTGACCTGAAAAAAGGCTCTTATAGAAGTTCTATTTTGATCTGAGTCTTGAAGGAAGTCAAGAGAGACAGGAGAGAGAAAGGAGGTAAAAGACTATATGAAACATGGGAAATAACTAGTGAAAAAAAAACAAAAAAAGGTAGTTAATGAGGGGATAAAAGCATGATTTTGCTTCAAATAAGGTCTACTCATGTTAGATAATACATATCTGTAGTGAAACACACCAACTTCCTCTAGCTCTATTTAGCAGGAAATGTAGGAATGGAAGACAATTATTCTGGAAGATATGAAGTTTTTAGATTTGACAAGTTATCATTGCGCATGGTAGCAATGAATGTAAGAATAGTCAATTGCTTAAAGTTGAATGGAAGAAGTGTAATAGGGTTAAGGATAACAAAGGAGAAAATTGAAATTGTAGACTGGATACTAGTATGAGAAAATTCTAATGATTGGAGAAATTTAGAGGTCATGACAAAGATAAAGAATAGGTTGGGGGGGGGGGTGCAGCTAGGTGGCACAATGGATAAAGCACCGGCCCAGGATTCAGGAAGACCTGAGTTCAAATCTGACCTTGGATACTTGACTCTTACTAGCTGTGTGACCCTGGGTGAGTCATTTAACCCTCATTGACCTGGAAAAAAAAAAAGGAAGAATAGGTTTAGGAGGAGTTAAACATAGGGAAGTTAGGCAGGCTTTTCTTAGGGGGCAGCTAGGTGGCTCAGTGGATAGAGTGCCAAACCTGGAGTCAGGAAGACAGGTTTCTAATCCAATCATATATACTAAGTAAATTTTAGGATCCTGAGAAAGTCACTTAATTTCTTAACCCAAAAATCCAATGCAGAAGGAAAGATAAATCACTCCAGTATCTTTGCTAAGAATACAATTGACTGAGAACTGACTGATCCCCACCTGGTTTTAGCTCCCAGTACAGTGGATTGCCTGGGGCTGACCAGACATTGTCATTCTGGGTCTGATTATTTTGTAAATCCCCCAGACTCTTCTCTCACCAAGATTCCCAAGCTTTTTATGGACTTTTGCTTGTTATGTAAAAGAATTTATCTAGTGAAACTATGAGATACCTAACCCCTCCCAAAGGCAGTCTAGTAATTCTCTCTGTTTTAGTAACCTATATAAACCCTGTTCCCAGTCCCCCTCCTTGGTTAATCTTGTGCTTGATGTGTAGTAAGAAGAGCCACAACTCCTCTGCCCCGATTAAAGACCTCAATCTTGTATTGATTGTTTTCATTAAAATTTCAGGTGGAGGGGGGCAGCTAGGTGGCACAGTGGATAGAGCACCAGCCCTGGAGTCAGGAGTACCTGAGTTCAAATCCGACCTCAGACACTTAACACTTACTAGCTGTGTGACATTAGGCAAGTCACTTAACCCCAATTGCCTCACTAAAGAAAAAGAAAAATTTCAGGTGGAGGGGGCGGCTAGGTGGCACAGTGGATAAAGCACCGGCCCTGGATTCAGAAGTACCTGAGTTCAAATCCGACCTCAGACACTTTACTCTTACTAGCTGTGTGACCCTGGGCAAGTCACTTAATCCCCATTGCCCCTCAAAAAAAAAAATTTCAGGTGGAAAATCCCATACATAATAAAGGCATGATACAGTCCAGGGCTTCTTAAATTTTTGCACTCCTAACCCCTGTTCACAAAAAAAAAAAAAAAAATATGTAACCCCGGGTACATAGGTATATAAAATGGGTATACATAAACTGTTGCCAAACTTTTGCGGCCCCCATATTCAGTTACACAACCCCACGAGAAATTCTGATATAGTCCATGACTTCACAAAAGTTGGACATGGCTGAACAACTGAACAACAAACAAAAAAATATGAAATGATAGAAGGTTGTGCTTTTATAGAAGAATCACAGATTGTGGATGATAGAAGTAGAATACTCATTTGTAGTTGAGTTCTAGATTGGAACTGATATGGGGATGTATTTAATTGATAAGATAGATCTTGAGGCATCACAAAGAATTACAAAACTCAGTGCCTCAGTTTCCTAAGTTTTATTGAAATACTGCAAGTGACCACAGGGAGTCCACCAGGGAGGTGTTTCCAATAGTTATATTTATAGTAAGAAAAAGTAGGTTATCTCCTCATTATCTTAATCTCCTCTTTGTGGGAGGTTCATGGGAGGTCTTATCCTAATTTGGACCTCCTGAGGTCCTAAAACAACCTCTGAGGCAGGTAACTTTTTTTTTTTTTTTTTTTTGCAGGCAATGGGGGTTAAGTGACTTACCCAGGGTCACACAGCTAGTAAGTGTCAAGTGTCTGAGGCCGGATTTGAACTCAGGTACTCCTGAATCCAGGGCCGGTGCTTTAACCACTGCACCATCTAGCTGCCCTTTTTTTTTTTTTTAAGTGAGGCAATTGGGGTTAAGTGACTTGCCCAGGGTCGCACAGCTAGTGAGTGTTAAGTGTCTGAGGTCGGATTTGAACTCAGGTACTCCTGACTCCAGGGCCGGTGCTCTATCCACTGTGCCACCTAGCTGCCCCAGGTAACTTTTTCCTTAGAGATGTGTTTTGGGGGTTTATGGATTATAATGTGAACCAAAGGACACATTTAGTCCTGTCTGTACATGTTCATAAAGACATGCTTAGACATGAGCCAGAGGGTCTCTCAGTTTATGGTATCTCTTTACTGTAAGATCTGGTTTCCAGGTGATCTGTCATCTAGTTATATTAATGGCTATGGTTAATGGTCCCTGGTTACTGTTTAAACTTCAGTTTATAGTATTGATTGATAAGGACAAGCCCTCTTGATTACTGCAAGAACAGGAACAATAGTTTCTCTCTTATCCCTTTTAAGTTCTATTGTTAAGGATTAAAACCTCAGTTTATCTGTTAACACTCTGTAGCTCTTAGCTAGAGCTCTGATCTTAGATTTATCTGTTAACCCTTTTTAGCCTCATCCATCAGTAACCACCCTTAGAATAGGCTAGGTAAAGTGAAAAATTTGGTTATAAAACCTGAAAATATTAAAAAATGAGATTTGGAGAACCCTCAATATGTATGTTGATCCCAAGGTACAGAAAGATTTTTTATCAAAGATTCAATTATAATTAATGTATTGGAATGATTGGAATGACACCACCTGCTGGAGATTACCGTAGGACCATGCGGCTTTCTTTGGTGTCAGGAAGTGACATTGGCTTGTGAGAAAAGGGTAGGCTGGCACACTGGCTGCTCTCTTTCCTGAAGATTCTGGTGGAGAAGGGAGCTAGAAATGCACTCTCCCTTTAATAGATAGATGAATCTAGGCCTTTCTCTCTCTTTACCAAATTCTTATTCTCCTTAATAAATGCTTAAAAGCCTAACTCTTGCTAAAGCTTATAATTTATTGGCGACCACTCATTAGATATTTTAGACAGTATAGCTAGAATTTTAGTCCTTACAGTATCCAATAATGAGGTGTTTATTGGTGCATTTTCTAAAATTTTCAAAAGTAAAAGTTGAAACAAAATTCATCTTAACCTGATCTTAATTAAATAGCTCTATATCCAACTATCTAGTACTCCAGAATATTTTAGCTATCTAAGGCATTAAGTAGAGGCTTTGAATTTTTATGATGAGAGGGAACTATGAAATGGAAATGGCCCTAAGTTAGGTCATTTAATATCCAATTCTTGTTCTACAAACTTATTGTGCCTTTAAATTTCTACTTAGTTTCTCCATCTATAAATTAAAAGGATTGAAGCTTTACTTTCCCTAAAATGAGGAAATTATGGAAAACATGGAACATAATTCTCTTTCCCTCCCTAACCCTCCCCGTCATTTTCCTCTCCTCTCCCCTCCTTTCCTCTCCTCTCCTCTCTTCCCTGTTTCCCTCCATCCTTTCTGCTTTGGCACAATATAAATCTATATTGATAGTAAGATAACACTCTACCACAGAGCTCTTCAAATTTTATTCAAATAGGAGTAAAGATCCATTTTCACTGGCTTTTAAACATATCTTTTATCTTTTTTATGCAAAAAACATTTTACATATCCTTAGGTAAACAAATTATAAAATGAAGCATTTTATCAAACTCATACATACCAAAAAATTACTTTGGGCTATTGAAGAGCTTTTTAAAGTTTTAGGTTAAATGGTAAATTCAAATTATAATAAATGCTTGAAAAGGGGGAATTGCAATGGAGGTCTCTTATGAATAACAACTATACTACTGCTAGGATTATGTCAATAATTGAAATTATTGAGCAATATTGAAACATAATCTATCAGAGGAGAAGTAAAATATTTAAATAATAACTTGGAAAATATGGGGGACACTTCTAGGCCAAAATAAAAATAAAATAAAATAAAGGAAGAAAGTTTAATAATAATAATAATTTTGTAATAAATACATATGTTTCATAGAGATTAAGTCAACCAAAAGAAAAATGTAGAAATCATAGCTGTTGTTGTCTCCCTAAAGTTTTATGAGTTTACTATTAATATTTCTAATTACGAGACAAGAGTTTAAATTAGAGCAGCTAGGTGGCCCAGTGGATAGAACACTGGGTCTGGAATCAGGAAGAGCTGAATTAGAATCCAACCTCAAACACTTAGTAGCTATGAACAACAAAAATAACAAAGAATTTGAATAGCAACCCAAATGTAAAATTTTAAATTACTTATCTTGACATGTTTTAAAACATCAAATAGCCAGAAGACTCCTAATACCACCTGTGCAATGCAAACAAGAAAAAGCTATTAAATATCAGTATCACTCTCTCTCCCAAAATCCCCCACAGCAAAACATTTGCAAGTAAGTTAACAAATAGGGCACAATGTAAATATGTCTTTCTGGGGTAATAATTTTATCTACTGACCAATGAGTGAACTCCAAGTAGTCAGAGCAATTGTGTAAAGGAAGCTTCAGGGTAGATGATATGATTTGTATATCTTCAAAATGTGAAAATAAATGCAAGAAAAGAAGAAAATAAACCACCTTTATATTATTTTATAAACTAATCTTCATGTACCAAAAGTTGGTAACTCATGTAAATTTTTTGTGCCTTCATATATTTTTTATTTTATTCTAGTAAACATGCTATTGAACATTTTATATTGTAGTATATTTATTTTCCCCATAATTTAAACTCATGACATAGATTTAAATTTTTAACATCTATCAACCAACCAATAGAAATTTATTCAGAGTCTACAATGTGCCAGGCTTTGTTCTAAGATTTAAGGGAGGCAGGGGTAAGAAACAAAACATTGGTGAGGAGGAAAAGGGGGAAAGAAGGGGGAAAAAGTTCAAAGGGGGTAATATGGGTAAATAGAATGGAGGGAAATAGACAGTTAGTAATAACTGTGAATGTGAATGGGATGAACTCTGCCATAAAATGGAAGTGAATAGCAGAGTGGATTAAAAACCAGAATCCTACAATATGTTGTTTACAAGAAAAACATTTGAAGCAGAGAGATACACACAAAGTAAAGGTAAAAAGTTGGAGCAGAATATATTATGCTTCAGTTGAAGTTTAAAAAGCAAAGGCAAAAATAGATCTGATTAAAAGAGATAAGGAAGGAAACTACATCTTGCTAAAAGGTACTATGGATAATGAAGTAATATCAATAATAAACATGTATGGGCCAAGTGGTACAGCACTTGGAGAAGTTAAATGAGTTACAAGAGGAAATAGACAGCAAAACTATACTAGTGGGGGATCTGAATCTTCCCCTCTCAGAATTAGATAAATATAGCCTCAAAATAAATAAGAAAAAAGTTAAAGAGGTGAATAGAATTTTAGAAAACTTAGATATGATAGATGTCTAGAGATAATTGAATGGGGATAGAAAGTAATATACCTTTTTCTCAGTGGTACATGGTATATATTCAAAAATTGACAATGTATTAGGCCACAAAAAGCTCATAGCAAAATGTAGAAAGGAAGAAATAGTAAATGCATCCTATTCAAATCATGATGCAATAAAAATTACATGTAATAAAGAGCAATGGAAAGGTAGACTGAAAATTAATTGGAAACTAAATAATCTCATTTTAAAGAATGAGTGGGTCAAATAACAAATCATAGAAAGAATCAATAACTTTATTCATGAGAATGACAATAATGATACAATATACCAAAACTTATGGGATGCAGCCAAAGCAGTGCTTAGGGGAAATTTTATATCTCTAAATGATTACATGAATAAAAAAGAGAAAGAGGAGATCAATGAATTGGGCATGCAACTAAAAAAGCTACAAAAGCAAATTAAAAATACCCTAAATTGGAAATCCTGAAAATCAAAGGAGAAATTAATAAAATTGAAAGCAAGAAAACTATAAAATTAATCAATAAATCTAAGAGCTGGTTTTATAAAAAAACAATAAAATATATAAACCTTTGGTTAATTTGATTTTTAAAAAGAAAGAAGAGGGGCAGCTAGGTGGCGCAGTGGATAGAGCGCCATCCCTGGATTCAGGAGTACCTGAGTTCAAATCCGACCTCAGACACTTAACACTTACTAGCTGTGTGACCCTGGGCAAGTCATTTAACCCCAATTGCCTCACTTAAAAAAAAAAAGAAAGAAGAAAACCAAATTACCAGTATCCAAAATGAAAGGGGTGATTTCACCCCTAATGAAGTGGAAATTAAAGCAATAATTAGGAACTATTTTGCCCAACTGTATGCCAATAAATTTGACAATCTAAATGAGATATATAAATATTTACAAAAATACAAATTGCCCAGGTTAACTGAAGAGGAAATAATGGTACCTACTTCCCAGTGTCATGGGGGAAATTGGTGGTGGGGGTCCTTAGGTATTCCTTGTTAAAGAATTATACCCTCTCACACACAATTTCAATTAGAATAAAATAATCATTTATTTAGGTCTAGAAAAAGGAGACCAAGAGATAAGCCAAGGACTTCTCTCAAGGGGAGATAGTTTCAGAGACATTGTTCTTGGAGATACCTATCTCCTTGAACAGGAGAAAGGTAAAAACTTTTATAGATGGTAAATGAGGTGATCACCTGAGCCCTTATTGGGGGTGGGTTGGGAGAAGTCAGGTGAGGGGTATTTTTTCTGATTTCTGGAGTTATCTCTGTCCTCTGGCACTGACTGACCAGGCAGCAGCCACACTTAATAGTTTTATCTCTCTTAATTCTCAAGGTATTATATGTCCTTTAGTTTAGCTGGCCAATTTATGTCCCAACACCATATCACTAGGGTTGTTGTGAGGATAAAATGAAATCATATTTGTAAAATGTTTTGCAAATCTAAAAGTGCTATATAAATCTAGTTGTCATTGACTTGAATGTGTCAGGGGTATGACTGAGACCTCCTTGTTTTTAACATTTAATTATATATCTCATTCTTAAAGTAAAGATCATTAAAGGTTATATTGATAATGTATAACTGTGACATATATCAATACATAATTCAAAGAATTAAAACTAAGGATTAGTCAAATAGCACTGTAGAAGTACATAGTACATGTAAATAAAATAGATTACAATCCAGATACAAATATTCAAAATAAAAGTTGTATAAAGGCTATTGCTAAAGAAATATATGATTCAAATGAAAGATAATCTAATGACACAGTGAAAATAAGGGAAAACTTCTGTAGAATTGATGTGCTCCATTGATGTGCAAGAAATAGTGAATGGATGTATGAAAAGTGACTGGCAGTTTGTATGTGTCTACTGTGGAAAATTCATCAGTGTGAAGGAGATGGATAAGACACACAGAAGAGATAGACTTAAATTGTATGTTTGGGGAAAATAGCTATATTAATAATGTATGGTTAAAGTCAAAATAGACTTCAGTCTATTTAGTTCTAAAACATTTATCAAGAGAGAACACATTTTGATTGAATCAATAAAATCAGAACTGTGAACAAAGTCTAAACACTTCAATCAATTTAAAATTGTAGATTAAGTGGAGAAAAACCTTAGATTAATTGAAGTGACATTGACTCAAAGAGTATCCAAATGGCCTCAAGAAATGTTGTCATTCCCCATTAGCTGTATATACAACATTGAGGCAGATTTAATGTCCTTGCTAAGATCCTGAGCAAGAATCAGCTGGGGGAGAAAAGCAGCACCCTCATTCTTAGCCTTGTCTGCTGTTTCAATATTCTCCCCAGTCTCCTGATTAGAGGACTTTGTGGGCTTCAATGTTCTGGAGAATTTTGGATTTTTCATTTTACCATTGATAGCCTAACATTTTCTTAGGAATAGCTGACAGTAATTTCTGATTAATATCCAAGGAAATACTAGATGAAATTTCAAGACTAAACAAAGAAACCAGATAAAAACAAATAAATCTTGAAGATTCCAAGAGACTTTAGAGAAGTGTGAATTATTCCTTTCTTATGTCTTTCTATACTCTAGCCTACTGTCCATTGGACTTTGTGAATTAATGTAGAAGAATGTGTCAAAGACTTGGGTGTGGGGGAAGCATGGGTGGGAAATATTTTGAGTAAATATACTCTTTAGCAGTTTAAATATCCTTTTAACAAAATCTTAATTAAGTTTCCTTGGCTGATATAATAATCTACTATCATGGAGAAAACACTTTGTTGGAAGTTTATGAGCAACATCATAGGAAAAACAAAACACTCTGGGCCAATTTTAGCACCCATGGTTTCTATGTTCTGGGGCTTCAGCTCATCAGTGTGAGTAGGAATTAGGATAGTAATTATAAAGTATGTACTCCAATGAGATCTCTGATCCATTAGCATATTATAATTTTTGACCATGGATATTTATGATTTTCCTTTCAAATTTAAAATTAGTATATTTGAATTAGCCTGTTTCTTTTCAAGTCTATGTTTTTGTTTTTGTTTTTGTTTTTCATTATACTATAATGTTATGTGCTATAAAGGACCATGAATTAGAAAGTCAGAATCAGATTCTGGGTAATCTTTTCCAAGACAGAACAACTCTGAAGGTTTCTGTTTCTTCTTTTAAAGAGGAAAACTCTAATGGATCTTCTAGGACTTCAATTTTAATTTTATGATTCTATGATTCCTAACAAGGTTTTTGCTACTTCTTTCCTTCAGTGTGTTAGATTGGTATCAGATATATAACATGATCTCCATAAAGGTTTAAAGAAGCTCTGTCTAATAGTCACATCTGTTCAGTAACAAGGTTCTCTATCTACTTTCATGTGTTTTTTATAAAATGATAATTTCCATTAGTAATGTTCAATATCACAATATTTGAACATCTATAACATGATAAAATGTAGTCTGAGGAACAAACTTTTGTTTTGATATCTTTAATTAATTGAGATAGAAATCAACTTTAAACTATGCAAATAACATAAGTGAACAAAAATAATGATTGTTATGCATAAATTTATGTTTTTTTCTTATTTTGTGATTAAATATGCAATCAATGATCCAGGAAGGTATTTGGATAACTTTTAGAGGCAAAACTGCAAATGTCATATATATGAATTTATATATGCAAATAGGTATAATCTTAAAAGTATTTTAGCTGTGAATTTGCTTGAACTTTTATTTCAAACTATATGCCTTTTTTAAAGCAAAATTAATTTGGATAATAAAAAGTATAGCTTAACCAAGCCAAAATTAAGATCATTTTAACTTTCTCTGAATATATGAGAAGATATAATTCAAGAGAAAATTGATGAAAAAAGTCCAAATATGTAATTATAAATATGGAGTTGAAATATTTCAATGTAGTAACATTCAACAGCTCTTTAACCTGTTTATCCAAATAATGATGTAAGTGTGGTACATAAAAGAAAAAAGAGCTCTTTTTTAAAGAAGAGAACCAGAGAACTTGGATTCAAGTTATGTCTTTGTTGCATATTGGCTGTGACCCTCAGAAAAGCACTTAACCATTTAATGTTCTAGGCAAATACTCAAGACTATAAGTTGCAAAGATGTTGCTGAACTACCCTGGCATTTTGCTCACCCAAGATGTCCTTTTAAACTAAAATCACTATTCCTATCAGAATAATAATTTCATATGAAATCTTAAGAGCATAACAATTACGTATACATAACATTATTCACAGGAGCAACCTAAAAAAGGTTATATGTCTGGTTGTGAAGCAAAGTATTAGAAAAATGTTTTGTTTTTAACCATGTTGAAGTAATGCTTTTTTTACATAGTTGGTATATAGCAGGTGCTTAGTAAATATTTATTGAATTCAATAAACATGAGCATATGTGTGTGTATGTGTGTGTGTGCACATGTGTGGATTAGATTATAAGATCCTTGAAAGCAGGTATTTTCTTTTTTTTTCTTTCATTTATTTCAAATTGTATTTTTCCCCATTTACATGTAAAAACAAATTTAATGTCCATTTAAAAAACTTTGTGTTCTAAATTCTCTTCCTCCCTCCCTCCCCACCCACTCCCATGAATGCAAGCAATTCAATATAAATTATACATATGTAGTCATGATAACATTTCCATATTAGGTTGTAAAGGAAAAGAGACAAAAAACTTAAGAAAAAGAAACTAAAAATATATGCTTCAATCTGTATTCAGATACCACCAGTTGTTTTGTTGTTGTTTATTTGTTTGTTTGTTTTGCAGGGCAATGAGGGTTAAGTGACCTGCCCAGGGTCACACAGGTAGTAAGTGTCAAGTATTTGAAGTTGGATTTGAACTCCGGTCCTCCTGAATCCAGGGCTGGTGCTTTATCCATTGGGCCACCTACCTGCCCCCCACCAGTTCTTTCTTTAGAGATGGTTCATATTTTTCATAAGTCCTTCAGAGTTGTCTTGGATAATTGCATTGCTGAGAATAGCTAAGTCAGTCACAATTGATCATCTTACAATATTGCTGCATCAGCTCATGTAAGGCTTTCCAGGTTTTTACTGAGAGCAATCTGCTCATCATTTCTTCTTCTTCTTCTTCTTCTTCTTCTTCTTCTTTTGTTTTTTGGTTTGGTTTGGTTTGGTTTTGGTGAAGCAATTGGGGTTAAGTGACTTGACCAGGGTCACACAGCTAGTAAGTGTTAAATGTCTGAGGTTGTATTTGAACTCAGGTCCTCCTGAATCCAGGTCTGGTGCTCTATCCACTACACCACCTAGCTGCCCTTGCTCTTCATTTCTTATAACACAATTGTGTTCCATCATAATATCATCCCACAATTTATCCAGCCATCCCCCAAATGATGGGGATCTCCTCAATTTTGAATTATTTTGCACCAGAAAAGAACTGCCATGAATAATTTTTGTACAAATAGGTCCCTTGACTTTTTGGTTTTTCATCTCTTTTTGTATACTGCCATAGTACTGGTATTAGAAGGTCAAAGAGTATGCATGGTTTTATAGCCCTTTGAGTATAGTTCCAAATTGAGAGCAGGTATTTTCTTTTGCTTTCCTTTGTAAACCAATGCTTAGCACAGTGCCCTGCACATAATAAGCACAAAAAAGGTTTACTGCCTATATGAGATATGTGTATATATATGCATATATACAGATTATACATTTTAGAAGCACATATATAGTATACACATATATTATATGTGTTTATACAACATATAAATTGTGTATACTATGTAGATGTTCTTTTGTGAATATTATCAATTATTAATTATGGATGAAAATAGAAATGAAATAAAGTCACAGGGTAAAAAGTCAGTTGAAGTAGGTGAAAAGGCAAAGGAGAATTTATGGGTATAATTTTAACTAGTGACTTCTTGACAATATACAAAGACATATGCTTTTATGTATTATGTGTTGTTCTTGTAAAGCAAGGCAAACTTATCTTAAATGGAATTTAGATCTCTCGTTCCCCAAAGGGGAAGATCAGAGAACTCAAAGGCCAGTTCTCCATAGAACACAAAGGCCAATTTTGAGATTTAAATACCTTCTTCCTAAAAGGGAAGGAACACCAGAGAAAGATGAGAAAGATAATGCCTGTAAAAAATAAAAGAAAGGTTTTTATTAAGTAGTGAAGAAAATCAAGCATGATCATGGGTGCTATTTAGCCTACTGCTGAATAGGACACCATAGGATAGATTACAGGGGTTTTTATACAGTTTAAGCAAAGGCAGACAGGAAATCTGGAGGAATTTTGGGTTTAGAAAGGCCCACTACCAAAGGGAGAGGAAATATTTGAGAAATTCCAGGAGTGCAGGATGTGGCACTTCTAATACACAAATCAGAAGGCAGTCATGGTGATAAGCAGTTCAGTTCAAGGCTTGATTATGCTCAAAAGGATTGTCCCAAAATCAGAGAATAGCTGAAGGTAAGGTCCATATCCATAGTCACATATCGTTCAGTAAGATAAAGGCAAAGGTTTCAGGGCTACTGATTCCTTGCCTGTCCAGCTGGGTTTACTACCTGTCATACAAAGGGCAAAATATTGTAAGTGAAGACAGTTGTTCTAGTTACCTGGATAATTGAGGGGGTCAAGCAAATCAAGGTACCCATTTTCACATTCCTTTGTGAGAGGTCAGCCTGAAGCCACACAACTTGTCTTTGGGAAAAAGTAATTTCATACATTCATATTTTGTCAAGGTATGAGCACTAAATTTTAAAACAAATATATATATATATATATATATATATATTCATTCAATGGATATTTAATACTGTTATTAATACTGAAAAAGGGTTTATATCCAGAGGAGCTTGTGGCAGGCTTGTCCCATCAATTTTCAGGTTATTTTTTGTCCTGTGGTATACAATCTTTTTAGTTGGCTGGTCTATCTATTGTCCGTCATTCTTGCTACATCATCTGTCCAAACTTTTCACATAATAGATGACTTATGATACAGCTGTCACCCCTTACTACTTCAGTTATCAATCTGTCCTATAATTTCAAGATAGATTTTGCATGCCACTCTTTCTATTACTATCAGAATTAGTGAGTTGAGCTCAGGGAAAAATAGTTCATTAAAAACAACCACCTGAAATCAGCAGTAAGATGCTAACCGGTTGTTACCAAACTCTGTTTAACTGGATTGAATTGTTTGATTATTTTTGTTTTGTTTAACCTCATTGATGCATATGACTCAACTAGAGACTGTCAGTTTACTCTGTCAATCAATTAATAATAATAATAAATATTAAATATGTCAGACACTGGTCTTTGCTCTATGTAGCCAAATATAAAGTATGAAATAGTTCCTGCCATCAGAAGACTAACATTCTGTCTGGGAAACAGATTGTATATATCAAGTAAATATAAAATATGTGCCAAGTAAATACAGACATTTGGAGAGTTGGGTGGAGTCACTAGAAAATGTCAAAGAAGGATTAGCTTAACATGGCTTATGTGTTGATGTTTTGGTATTACAGTTTCTCACTCTCCTCCACCCTACTTCTCAGTGTATTTATTGCTCAACAATCTTTCTGAATCTGAGGATTATTAAATGTTTCCACCTTCTACATTTGTAAATAGGTTCACTCTAAAGTCTACATTCATCCTATCTTCTGTCAGTGACATCCTTCATAAACGTTCAACTTTGCTACCATGATTCTATCAGCTAGATCATTCTTCTGTAGCTCTCTCTCTCTTTTTTTTTTTAATGAGGCAATTGGGGTTAAGTGACTTGCCCAGGGTCACACAGCTAGTAAGTGTTAAGTGTCTGAGGTCAGATTTGAACTCAGGTCCTCCTGACTCCAGGGCCAGTGCTCTATCCACTGTGCCACCTAGCTGCCCCCTTCTGTAGCTCTCTTAAGATAAAGCTCACTAGGGGGTAGCTAGGTGGCACAGTGGATAAAGCACTGGCCGTGGATTCAGGAGGACCTGAGTTCAAATCTGAATTCAGAAACTTGACACTTACTATCTGTGTGACCCTGGGAAAGTCACTTAACTCTCATTGCCCTGCAAAAAAAAAAAATGATAAAGCTCAGTTGATATCATGTATCATGAGTAAACAATAAGTCCTTCATTCTTTCTACTGACTTCCTTCCCAAACTAAAATTTGATAGTTGTGTACTGTACCTCTGCCTATGGGGTAGCTTTTTAAGTGAACAAAATAAATAAAATTTTAGCACTTCATTGGCATTTGTTTTTTCTTGCATATACTAATAGATAGATCCACATTTTCCATGGTGGGGGCAGGACACCTTTCCTTTTAAATTCATTTCCATTTGTTATACTCATGAGTGTGAGAATTGGAGTGCCACCATCCTGCTGAGAGGGACATTGTAAGAATCAAAGTGCCCCCCCCCCCCCCAAAAAAAAGAAAAAATGTGACTTTGAGTCTGGAAGTTGTCTGGCATCTGGAAGTTATGCCTACAGAACTGTCTGTTAGTGTTGTCAATCAATGCTGCCAGCCAATTAGCTTGGAGCTGCATGTGAGGATGGCCCTGCTTCCTGCTTCATAGGGGGCTTCTGGGAGAAACAGCAGGGGAGCTGGGTCTTTTCATTCAGGAACTGGCTATTGGAGGCAGGAACACACTCTTTCTCCCTTAGATAGCTAGATGAAAGCTGTTTCTTCTCTCTCTCTCTCTCTCTCTCTCTCTCTCTCTCTCTCTCTCTCTCTGCTCACCCCTAATACACTTTATTTATTTATTTTTTTGCGGGGCAATAGGGTTAAGTGACTTGCCCAGGGTCACACAGCTGGTAAGTGTCATGTGTCTGAGTTCAGATTTGAACTCAGGTACTCCTGAATCCAGGGCCGATGTTTTATCCACTGCACCACCTAGCCACCCCTGCAATACACTTTAATAAATGCTTAATGCCCAAAGACTTGCATTAAAGTTTCTAATTTAAGGTGACCACTCATTAGATTTTTTAAACAACACAGATATTTTAGGCTTTACAAATAAGCAACCAGCACTCTGAGGGTGTTTGGAATAGTTTATTCAAAAATAATAACAAGAAAAATGGATATGTTTGTCAAGATTGGCATGTCTTGATGGCAAGTACACAAAGATTGCTAGCTTAGACCAAGACAAAACCTTGGGAAAACAGAATGTCATTTTAGGTCCTTTTATGAAAAATTGTAAAGAGAAAAAACAAAACTGAAATCCTCTCAGCTATTCAGCCTGTCCTGTTCTTGTTGCTATTTTAATGAACAAAACATTTCTTCTACCTCAAGGTATTGCATTTTTTTCTTTTGCCTCTAAGGCTTTCCCTATCCTGTTCTGAAATAACAAATGCATTCTGCAATGTTTAAAGTTTGGTTTATGTCAAGAGACTGTGAGAAGTTATTGATTTTTTTGTGTACTAAAACAAAACAAAACAAAACAAACAAACAACAACAACAACAACAAAACCCCAATCCTGCCTCTAGGCCAGTGTAAATATTACATTCTTTTGCTTTCAATTTCTATTTTAAAACAATATCAACATTATTGTATTTTTTTCTTTCCACATAATTCAATACAAAAGCTGAAAAGGAATAATTCATTTTAGATTTATAATTTTTAAAAAACCACCAAGTTCAATTGCTTTGCATTTGTCTGAAGTTACCAGTAGAGGAAAGATCAACCAAAAAAAACAAAGAAAAATGATACTCTAACCTAAGGATGTGACCTAGTTTTCCTTTGTCTATATCTGGAGACTATTGCCCATTACTCTGGAGTGGCATATTTCTTCTTGGAAGTTTCTCTTTCACTCTTAAAATTTGACATAAGTGTTAAAACTATACCAGAACATTTTTTTCCTCTTCCATTCTTGATGAATTTGACAGGTTTAAGAATTCACATTTTTAATGATGAACTTTTTTTTTATTCTCTCACTTGTTAATTTTCTTTCTTGTTTTATTTTTACCTAATAGTTGAATTCAGATATGCAGAATAACGTGGGCATTGCTGATTGGTTATTCTTGCTAAGGCATGGCTGATGACTTGGAATTTTTAATTGGGATACCAGGACAAATTTTGTTCTTAGAAAATTTAAATAGTTGTACAGGAATTTAGAAATGTAATACTAGGAACCAATGATTCAAAAAACATTTGTAATGTGCCTACAGTTTGCCAGGCATTGTGAATGCAAAGACAAAATGGGTGATAGAATGTTGAGTGCAAGGAAAATAATGAAGACCAATTTAATTTTGCTTTAGAATTCATGGTGAAATGTGATGTATTAGAATATTTAAATATGGTTTTGAGCAAGATTATGAAGGATTCTAAAAATAAATGAAGGGGGAGAAACATCTTTCTTCTCAAGAAAAGAGTAAGAAAACAGAACATACCTTTTACTTTCTTCCAGATAGATAATGGAATTAAAATGAAAAGAGAAATGTATTTTTAATATGGACATGAGATGTGACATGACATTATATTACACACACACACACACACATATATCTATATATAACTTATGTTATTACCTAGTAATTGACAAATTTTGGAAAAAACAATATGCATACTGCTGATTATTAAACATTTAAATAATCAGTTGTTTTAATAACCTATTTCTATTGATTTCCAATTATAGTCAATTTGAGGAACTCTAACTATAAATAGAGTTCTGGACAGTTTATAAAGTCATATAAAATTTGAAGTTATTCTTACTTATGTTTATACCATTAAGCTAAATTGTGTAAGTGCTTCAATCAACACAACACTGAATGGTCACAAACTTTAGAAAATGCTCTAACAGGAAAATCAAGTTTTTTGTAGGTTAACACAGATCCAGGAGAGAGAAAAAGGAAAAGGGAGTGAGTTTAAAAAGAAATGGATTTACTATTCCCCAAATCAGTGATATGAAAGGAAAAAAAAAAAGAAGTTGCATCAAAGAGAACTCATGTAATTGAAAATGCAATGCTAAGTGAGGAAATATTTTGCTTAGGCAAGATGAAACAAGATTCTAGGTAAATCATATAGTCGTGTCTCATTCTTATGTCTTTAAAATGCTATTTTGAAATATAGAGTTAGATTTCTTTTTTTGCATGGTTTCAATGTTAGGCATTCACATTGTTACTCTCAGAGATTCTTTCCATTAGAGCATGGTACTTCTTTGGGAATCTGGAAGGGCAAGAAGTCCTCTATGTATTAAAATAAAACAGATGGCTATTCAGTCCTTGGAAACTCTATGCAGATAACCATCTGCCAGGGTGTCAGAAATGAGGATCTTTGTAATCTTAGAAACTCTACCAAGTAAAGGCAATGCTATAAAAAATAAATATTTTTGGAATGTTTTATAAGCATTTTATTGAATACATCATTAGGTGGAATGGTGGATAGAGTGCTAAAAATTTGGAACACCTGTTTGAATTTCACCTCTGACATTTAGCAGTATCATGACTCTGAGCAAAGCACTTTAACTTCCTCTGTTTCCTCATCTGTGAAATGGGGATAATTATAGCACCTGCCTCATTGAATGATTATGAGCATCAAATGAAATTAAATACACACATCACTTTTCAGGCTTTAAAACATCATATTAATATATATTTTAAACATTAATATTTAAAACAAAACATTACTAGTACTATTTGTTGTTTTTTTGGTGGAGCAATGAGGGTTAAATGACTCGCCCAAGGATACACAGCTAATAAGTGTCAATTGTCTGAGACTGGATTTGAACTCAGGTCCTCCTGAATCCAGGGCCAGTGCTTTATCCACTGTACCACCTAGCTGCCCCTGAGTACTACTACTATTCATAAAAGCCCTGAACACCAAGTTAAATATTTTGTTTATATAGAAATTATTATTTTCATTTTTTAAACTTAATTTAAAATTATTTTGTCATATTAAATGCAATACTAGGTTAATATAAGTATCAGTAATATCATGTATAGAAACTGATTAAGCTATAAATTGCAGTACAGTCTGTTCTGTGCATTACTTAATAAAAATTAAATATTAATTCAACTTTTACACAAAATTTTAAATAGTGCTGTCAGTTCAATTTCAACAACATAGTGAAGAGATAAAATGATGATCTAGGAGTCAGGTATCTTGGCTACGATGCTTCCTATGTGATCATTGCCAAATTATTTAAACTCTCTGAAATTATATTTCCTTATATGGAATATATGGGAGAATATCTTCACCACCTCTTTCCTATGGTGGTTGTTGTGAGCCAATTGCTCTGTCAGCCTTAAAGCTATCTAGAAATGTCAGTTATCATGAATCCAGTCAAGTTGATTAGTCAATCTGGTTTATTTTTCACTGAAATGACCCATTATTTGGCTAAATTGACTGAAATGATTGTTTACTTCAACATGTGTCTAGGCAGGTTCACTTGCAAATCAATTTAAATCAGGAATCAATTACTGGTGCTCCTGTATGTGTTATTCTCTTGTTTAGTTTTCACCACTCCAAATATGTAGAGTCATTTTTAAGTTCATTTATTGGCAAAAACAACTCAATTCGATGTGAGAGAAATGATTTTATCGACAAGTGAATTGAATATAGAGAAAAATTATAACTATGAGGGAAATGGATGAATTTGTGGTCATCATTTTTCAATTAGCTAACCAAAAAGAAAATAGAAAAATGGTATAACTTTTTTTTTTTCAGAAAATAATTAATTAATTAAAAACATAGCGACACTCAGGTCAAGATGGTTATTATTTTCTAAGGGATTTCCCTCAAAAGTGGGAAAAAATAGACTAATCAATATTTTAACATCATTTTCCTAAATATTAGTTAACTATTAAATTATTTAGATGAATTATATCTATTAAGGAGAGACACAGAAGGGTTGCTAGTTTTTGGTAGGCATATATATATATATATATATATATATATATATATATATATATATATATATATATACACACACACACATATATGTATGTACATATATACATATATACATATATATTGTTTATAAGTTTAATTACTTTTCTAGTATCTTTTATGAACTGCTATTTCTCCTCTAGTCAAGAATTAAAGGTCAAAAACTTATGGAAATGATGCTTATATAGATGGATTTTGACAAGTATTTAAGTGTATTTATGTGTTAGGTTGTAAATTTTACAAACGTTAGGACTTTGCCTTGCAGATTCTAAATCAGTGCATTGCATTTAATTAATGGTTATTGAGTATGGCTTTGATACTATTGTCCATGCAGAATAAGCATATGTGAAAGTTAATTGGAACAATAAATATTTGTCATAGAGTATTCTCCTTGCTAAGACATGTGATCAGAAATCGAGTCAAGCAGTTTGAAGGGCTCATAATTCAAACTCTGAATTAGCCAATATATGGCACTCAGCCCCAACTACTATCTCTCTAAGTCTTTCTTATTTCCATTGTACAAAAGCCACTCATCTTTCCTATAGAATGATTGATGGGTTGCCCAAGTCCTGGCAGCTTCTCCTGCACCAACATGGTATCCCAACATGTTAAGAATTTTCTCATTGCCTCCCAGATTCCAATGTAAACTAAATGATTATATATTAAATGCATATTATAAAATATGCATTATATTCTTTTTTCTCTATTTGCAATCACCATTCAGTGATATTCTAATGTTTCATGTCACTTTCCTCAGTTCATATGCACTCAGACTTTTAATAAAGTATGACCACACAATCCTGCTTTGTCCCAGACCTTGTATATAAATTAGATTATTTTCCAAGTATAGAGAAATGGTGTTGCACATTAATTCCCTTTTCTCAGGTTTAAAGAAAAACAGAAAACAAAAGTAAATTTGTATAATTCAACATCATACTCTCAAAGGAATCACAATCACTTCCAGAGCGGATGTTGGTCCTGGTTTTACACCCACAATGAGTATTTTACTTACATATAAAAAGGGGGGTTTTGAGAAAATTAGATCTAAAGCCTTTTGTGGTTCTGAAAATCCATGGTTCTACAACCTTTACAACTGTTATCAGTTTCAGAAATATTCTCCAAGAGTATCTGCTATCTTCAATACAAATAATACTTGTTATTTAGGCTAGTCTTCAGAAAGTAGATATGATCAAGAAATATTATAATTGATGTGATTTGTTCAATAATTCTTCCAAAACAATTGAATTTATAAATTATTAGGGGAATTGAATCATGTCTTTCTCTTGGTGTGTGTCTGTCTATAGATAGAATATGTGCATATCTGTCTAGAGATAGAGATAGAGATACATATAAACAGACACATACACATAGAGCTAGAGGTAGAGAGAGACACAAGCACATTGTATTTAATTGATTGGAAGGACCACTAATGTATTCTCCTATGAGAAAACAAGAAATGAAGGTTTCATTTTAACAATCCAAATAAATAAGAATTTATTAAATGAATAAAAACAACAACCACAAAGTGTCCTTATTATCAAAGATCTCACAGTCTAATGGGAAAGAAAATGTGAAAACAATTATGTATGTTATTTTGTTCCATGTGTCAATTGAATGGTAGATATAGATATGGGTATAGATTATATACATGATATAGATATTGATATAGATATAGATAATAGATGAAGATCATTATAGAGATACTTATATGTATAGGTATAAATATAATAAAATGGAGAGAATAAGTGGATAGAAAGCATTAGCATTAAGAAAGCACTACCTTCTTTTTGAAAATGGGATTTTAATTTGGATTTATAGGAAGCTAGGAAAACCAAGAGTCAGGGATGGAGATGAATAATTTTATGGAGGATAGCAAGCAGAACATTTGTTTTGATATGTAGCAGTTATAGTGTCAAGGTGGGCAAAGGAAAAGAATAAGACCATATGTTTGAAGTTGGGGGGTGGGATTGGGATTCATGCTTAAGAAGGCAAAGGATTAGGAGGGTCATTCCAGTGAATCACAAATATGCTTTCAGAAAGTCGGAGGATATTGGATGAGTCTAGCACTGGATAACATCACAATACATGAATTACCTTTTTCTGAATAGATCAGAAACAGCTTGGTATCAATGGGGAAATCATGTCCTAATCATCTGTGTAGTCACATAATCTCCTGGTTAGAAAAAAAAAGGGTCAAAATCAATACCACATTAAAAGAAGGTTAAAGATGGGAAAAGGACACTGTGTGCAATTATAAAAGCTCCAGTCTGACCTGTTTAACAAAGTTGTTGACTTTGAAAAATGGGAAATGGATAAATTAAAGGAATTAATCTCTTAATTGCTAAACCCAATGGCCTTTTCTCAGTCCTCATTTATCTTGACCTCTGATGCTTTTGACACTTTATCAAGCAACTCCTCCCAGATTCTATCCTTTCCCAGAATTTTCTCCTTGTTATTCTCCTACTTGTGTGATCACCTTCTCTCTCGGTCTCCTTTGCTGGATCATTCATTATCTTGCTCCTTTCTCCTACCTCTTGGTGTCACCCTTGTCCTGGTTAAAGTTCGTTATTATTTTTCCTTTTATACGTAGAAACTATTGGCTTAATTATTATCTCTTTGCAAACGAGTGACAAATCTATAAACCTAACCTCATTTCTCTAATCTCCAAGTAGTCCCACATCACCAATCTGAATTTTGGTATCTCTACCTGAATGTCTTATTAGCACCTCTAACTTAACAAGTTCAAAATGCAAATCCTTATTTTTTTGTGAAACATCCCCCTCTTCCTAACTTCAAAGTATCAACATCCTCCAGTCACTTATTCACACTTTCCTAGTCTCTTGAGTTTCCCTCAATTTCTATATTTAATCAGTTGCCATGTCTTGTAGAGTATATGCCAATACATTTTCCTGACCTGTCCCTTTATAACCATACAGTCACAAGCATTGTGGAGATACTGATAACCTCTTGTATCATAACAATACCATCATAATTGGCCTCCCTGCCTCAAGTCTCTTCCTTTCTTTAAAGTTTCCTTTCTTCTTATTCTTTATGTGTGTTTGTTTGTCTGTTTGTTTGTTTTGTGGGGCAATGAGGTCTTCCTATCCTTTACAATCAGTCAAATTGATATTTCTAAGGAACAATTATGACCATATTACTCTCTTGCTAAAAGTGTTCCAATGACTGTCAATTGTCTTCAGAATAAAACACAAATTTGAATCTTTCATTTAAAGGCAATTAAAACTTTGCCCCCCACACACACTTTCCCAAGGTAACTACTCATCATTTTCCCCTCAAATTCTTAAATTTCTCTCAAATAGATGTATTTACTGTGCTCTATGTATGTGTTTATTCCTTTGCATAGGCTGCTGCTCATTTATGGGATGCCTTTCCTCCTTTCCTCCCCTCAGAGAATCCCTAGTTCTAGAGATGCTGAATTCAGATGTCACTATAATACTTATTATATGTGAACATAAGCAACATAATTAAATCCCCTAATATAACCAAACAAAACTTTCCATATTTATTATTAGTGCATATTTCCATTACTTTGTATTTGTTTTACATATATTTAGTAAATTTTATATTGCTTCAAATTATCTTAAGTACACCTATCTCATAAAACCTGTCTTTTCATCATTAACCTTTTCTCACAAAGTCTGCAAAACATGGAATAATGACATTCAATAAGGATTAAAACAGCAGATGACCAAAAGTATAGTGAAAGATTCATCACAGATATAAGTAGGTTTCAGCCCACTATTTCAAATACCCCAGGCATGCAGGACTGACTTCCATTAAAACTTATAAGTACTATAGGAAGGCTTCCAGTCAGGCTTAAATTGTTTCATCTGGGTTTTACCACTTAATTTGACTTATTTTTCATTCTGCTATAGTGTTTAAAGGTTTTACTACAATTTGCTTAGTGCTTTAATTTTCTAATTGCTTTTTTATATTTTAAAAACATTATTATTTATATTTAATCTCTTTCCATTACTTGTAGGATTATAACATACAGAGTTATTACTTATAACCCTGTTTTCTAATACCTGCACTAAAATGTAGTGCTTTATTATTTCTACAGAGTCAAGAACAACAAGTAAGGATCCTAAGAGGCCAAGTAATATACTTATATTCTATAAATCTGAAATTGAAACAATGTATATGTATCAATTCTTTGCCCCAAAGCAAAGAATTGGCAATTCCATTGGAAAATTGATAGCAAAGTCTTAATATAGGAAATCCTAATTTTCTAGAAAAAAAATTGAAAATAATAAGTATGGCTTTTCTAAAAATAAAAAATAATAACGAGGCTATAGATACTTCCCAAAACATTATTTTGGCAATATAGTTTCATCTGGTGACAATATTTTCCAAATATTGATAAAAATTGCAATAAGTTAGATCACACTACTACAGTTAAAAGTTAAGATGTTAAAACTAAGTGAGTAAATATCAAATGTAACTTATTTCTACAATTAAGTATCACATACTTAGATGATGATTATGAAATTACATCAGACCTTCACTATAGCCCTGCATTATACAAATGGAGTCTATTTTTTTAATTCTTCACTAGAGAGTATGATTAAAATAAAAACACTCTATGCTTATCTTGCCTTCAAGAAGATCCCATTTTGTCAACAATAAGGATGGAACTATGGGTTATCTAGTAAATTAAAAGCCACCAGACTCCACATGTTGCACAAGAAAACTCCACATACTCAATAAGAGAATATTTAATAAAAAAGGATAATAAAATGATAAATACAATATGATCATATCCTCATGAGATTTTCATGGACTGATAAAATTTGACAAGCTAAAAACAGATAGAAAATGACTTAATGTTGTTCCTAGTTTCTATCTCTGCTAAGATAAAGGCAGTAAATGACAATTACAAAGATACTATTGAAGGAATGCATATCCATTCACTAAATTCTCTGTTGTCATTGTTTACATCTATTGAAGCATACTACAAATCAACACCATTCTCAAATTTTATTGTTGTATTTTTTGGTTTTGGTTTTCGTTTTCTGGGGCAATGAGGGTTAAGTGACTGGCCCAGGGTCACACAGCTAATAAGTGTCAAGTATCTGAGGCTGAATTTGAACTCAGGTCCTCCTGAATTCAGGGCTGGTGCTTTATCCACTGTGCCACCTAGCTGCCCCTAATGCTCAAATTTTATGGTCTTCTTTAAAATCAATGATTTTATTATTTAGATGCAAATCTTTTTTATTCATATTATTTCCCTTCTAGATTCAAAATTCTTGAAATTAAGCTGATTTTCTATGTTTGATTTCCAACTTCTGAGAATACATCAAAAATATAGCTACTATGTCACAGGTTTTCCTAGAATTTACTTATTGAATAACAAAGTTGTCCTGGCCAAATTTAGTATGATGAGAGTTAATTGAGCAGTTTGCCATAATATTGGGTTCAGAAAATAATCTGAGACCTCTAGGTCCAGAGGTTCCCCTCCTCCAAACTGCCTTTTTTCAGTTCTATCTCCCAGACTGATAAGAAAGGAGATTAACAGCCTCATTTCCACAAACAAATCAGGTTTTATTGATGGGAACAACAATACAACACAAGTGGAGTTAATAAAGCCAGGGACAATGAGAAAGGGGATAGAGAAAAAGAAAAATATGATCCTCTTCACAGATAGTAGGAATCTAAATTTCTAGGGTAAAAAGGCCCCCAGGTATCTCAAATAAGCTCTACTTCCTCAGCTACTCAGAACAGCTCGGGTCTGGCAAAAACTAACTCAAACCCTAAACTTGTTTCCAGCTAAGCTAGCCTAACAAACCAGCCTTGCTTCAATAACACAAACTCACCACCACCTGGAATCTGTAGTTCTAAGGAGAATCAACCTTGCAGTCACTCCTGGTTAGGTCTGAAGATCAAACACCAACAGCACTCTCTCTCTCTCTCTCTCTCTCTCTCTCTCTCTCTCTCTCTCTCTCAAGCTTCCTTCCCTGTCCTTCTCTGAGTTCTCTCTCCCCTTTCCTGCCTCTCTCACAGGAATGGTAGTTCTATAGTCAGCCTGAGTCTCCAATTGGTTTAACATACCCCCTAGACTGTCCCCATTATAATTTGGCCAGGCCCATGTGGGTGTGGAGGAACTCCTAGGTGGGGGTTAGGCACTTTAGTTTGATACTTTGACTCAGTAAATGTTCTTTGTATTGTTTGTTCCTTTTGTTTGTTCTATTATCTCTTAAAGTATACACCCATCTTCTCTTAGGCTTTTAAAGCTTGCATCTTTTCAGTCTGACCATGATGAAGTAAAGATGGGGTTATAAAAACTCCAAATCACAATTAATTCCTTACAAAGTACAGGAGATATTTTTAAGGGACAGACTCTGCTGAGGGCCTCTTTTGGTCTTTTAAAATGTACATTTTGATTATGTTGAAAGTGAGGCTCATAGATTGCAGTTACCAGAAAAGTTAAGGCAAAGAGATTATTAAACTAAAGTAACTCTAATTTAGAGACAATTTCAAGCTATGAGTTGGATATGATAATCTTCAATGTCCTTCCTGTTTTGAATATTCTGAAATTTCAAGAAATTAAGAGTCATCTGAAGGAAATTTAGAGAAAGTAAATTTCTGGCATAGAGGTAGCAGGCAGAGTGAATAAAGACCTTGCCTTGGAGAGATGAGAATCTGACCTCGTCTTGTTTCTGACATAAATAACATATATAAAGTATATGGTATGCACAAGTCACTTAATCTCTTGGTGTCCCAGAAAATTTCCTTTTAATCCAAGTTATTAATTTTTTTTCTGATTTACTACATGGAAAGAGTTTCCCCAAACCACTGGGGGAAAAAAAAAAACTGGGAGGTAGGGAGGGAGGGAGAGAGAGAGAGAGAGAGAGAGAGAGAGAGAGAGAGAGAGAGAGAATTGTAGAGCTTTTGTTTGTTTATATTTTCCCCTGTAGAAGTCCCTGAAAAAAAGCAGTCATAAAATATGTGTCACAGTGTGATAAAATAAAATAAAACAAGATAGAACCCCTAAATTATTTTTGTAAGTTTATTTAAAGGGATACTACTAAAGGAGTACATGGATTACCCCACCCCTTCTCCTAGAAAATTTGGGAAATAATCCTTGGCAATTTTAATAAATCTGATCAACTGTCACAGAGGGAATCTCAGTGGATTATAGTAAAAATGGGGAGAGAATGAAATCTATCCCAAATGCTAGGGGAGAGAATGACAAAAATGGATGGGACACTCTGGCCCAGAGAATACATTATGCATGTCAAGCATAGACAGCATTAAATTTGGGTGAGTGGCCCTTAAAATAAGTGGGTGACTTTTCAGACCACTAAGGGATATCTGGTAGGTGAGGCCACTTGCCAAGGGACCATAAAATAAATCTTCTGAAAAAAGAATTGCATGCTTTATGCTATGAAATAATCTGCATGAGAATCTGGGGAAAGAGAGCTAGGACACTGAGAAAGGGAACATCTACTAGGCTTTGAGAATATGGTGGAAGGGCAATAAGAAACATGACTGGTTTTTCACATTTTCATGGATTAGCAATGAAGAAAATTCCCAACTACCTAGTACCCTATTGGTAGAAAATAAGGAATAATTATAACATACTTTATAAAGTGGATAGTCTTATTCATTGCTATAACAAATATTTATTATCTTTGTATGAGAGGGGGCAGCTAGGTGGCACAGTAGATAAAGCACCAGCCCTGGATTCAGGAGGACCTGAGTTCAAATCCGACCTCAGACACTTGACACTTACTAGCTGTGTGACCCTGAGCAAATCACTTAACCTTCATTTCCCCACAAAAAACAAATTTGAAAAAATCCTTGTATGAGAGATACCTATAGTTTTATATAAATGATTTCATCCCCACATGTACAAAAATAGTTATATCACCTCTCTTTGTGGTGGCAAAGAACTAGAAATTGAGGGAATGCCCATCAATTGGGGAATGGCTAAATGAGTTGTGGTATATGAATGAAATGGAATACTATTTTGCTGTAAGAAATGATGAGCAGAAGATTTCAGAGAAACCTGGAAAGACTTACATAAACTGATGCTGACTGAGAGGAGCAGAACCAAGAGCACATTGTACACAGTAACAGCAACATTGTGTATCAACTGTGATAGATTTGGCTCTCCTCAGAAGTGCAATGATCCAAAACAATTTCAAAGAACTCATGATAGAAAATGTTCTCAATATCCAGAAAAAAAGAATGGTGAATTCTGAAAGCAGATTGAACCGTACTGTTTCTACTTTGGGGATTTTTTTTCCCTTCTTTTTTGAGATTTCTCCCTTGTGCTCTCATTTTTGTTTCACAATATAACTAATGCAGAAATATGTTTAATGTTATTGTAAATATAAAACCTATGTCAGATAGCTTTCTGTCTTGGGGAGGAGGGAGGGTGGGAGAAAAATTTGGAACTAAAACTAAAAATCCTATGAAAATAAATGTTTAAAACTATACTTACATATAACTGGAAAAAAATAAAATACTTTTATAAAAAAATTTAAAAAGTAAATGATTTATTTTACCTTGTAGAAGAAAGCTTTTTGTCACTACTCCTTGTCTCCTGCTCTTAAATAGGGAGTGGTTTCTCTTTCTTATAATGAACCCATTAGTTGCTAGGCACACTTTCCCAAAAAAGGCCCCCTTTTTCTACCTTCTCTACCCTGTGCTTTCCTATAAAGCTGTTACTTATCTTTCCTAAATTACCACAGAATAATGCTGATTAACTGTATATTCTAAATGAGCCTGAACTTATATAAAAATGAAATATATACTCTAATAAGTTGAATCTAATCAACAATTTCCTTAGTATGCTTTGGATGTGTTTTTGTATCTTTGATTAATTGTGGTCCCATTGGCAGTTAAACCTCTCCCAAGAGATCCCATTCCTTTCAGTCAAGACCTTAGCATCCCATGCTAGAGTTGGTTGCTATGTGTAGATCAATTTACAGCAGTAAAAATCAACAAAATTAGGCTTTAATCTAACTGGTAACACCTATTGAAAGCTGCTGGAGTCCTGAGATATAGGGAAAATTATACTGTGCAGATAACCAGAAGAGACAGAGGTAAGCACTGACCTTGAAGAGCAAATTCTGGCTGCCTTCTCAATTTAAACTTAAAAAAGGAATTTACTCTATAACATCACTTATAGACAGCATATCAGGCTATGCTTGGAGGCCTTCATTAATCAAGAAAACATTTTGGTTTTTTGTTTTGTTTTCCTGATAAAACCCATGGCTTTTGGAGCAGCTCTAGTTTCCCAGAATATTTTTCGTTATTAAGCAAGAATGGTTCCCCCAATAGCTTTGAAACATTTGGTTTTGTTCTGACCTTTAAAAGAAAAGAGAACTATACTAGATTCCTACTGTATCATATTTGAAGTTGTTTTTCTTTGAAGATTCTACATAGTCTGTGCCTATTCTACCTAACTGTACTTTCAACTATTACTATTACTATTATACAGACTCCATTTTAATACAGACATGCTGCTTCACTGCTATGCCCATACCTCCCTTTGTAGCAATACTCAGTCTTTCTACTTGTCTATAATGATGTACTTTCATGTCTCCACTCATCAAATTTTGGTCTATCCATATTTTAAGCTAAATTTCTACATCTTCCATGAAGGTGTTACAGTTTATTTTAATACTGACTGATTTATTTCTGCTTTGAATTCCTATTACATTTATGATTTATACCAAAAAAAATTCATCTAATTTATTGGTTTTCATTGTTCAAAAACTAATACATTGTCTTAATCTTAACTTAGCAATTTGGAATCAAGTTCCATGGGAGCAAAGCTTTGGATTATATGAAAGACGCTAGCATGGTATTGAGCAAATGATAAGGAAGTTAATTAAATTTAGAAACTTTTATAAAATAACTACTGTAAGCAATGGTGGTATAAGGACAAAAAAAAAAAGAAATATGTCTGCCCATAAAAACTTTCCTTCCCCTAGAAGAGTACAAATAAACAAACTCATAATTTATTATTTTAATAATAGTCACCTATTGCATATTTATTGTGAGAATTGGAATGACACTGCCTACTGGGAGGAACATTGTGAGCTCTGGCCTGAAAAGAAAACATGTGACTTAGCATCCAGAAATGACCTTTCTGGGGTTTCAAAGGTCAGATTGGCATCAGGAAGTCATGTCTACCACCTGTGGGTCATGTCAATCAGTGCTTCCAGCCAATTAGCTTGGAGCTGTGTGTGTGGATGGCCCTGCTTCCAGTTTGACAGGGTGCTTCCGGGAGAAGCGGAGGAGAAGTCAGGTCTTTTGGTTTCCAGACTTTGGCTTGGTGGCAGGGGCAGGCAAGAAATGGGGAGCAGGAAAAGCTCATTCTTTTTCCACATGTTTCTTTTTACTAACCCCTAATATACTTTACTAAATACTTAATGCCCAAAGATTGGTGCTATACATTTCCAATTTAACGTGACCACTCATTAGATTTTAGATATCACAGCTAGAATTTTAGACCTTATAGTTTATTCATACCACAGTTTTCCTAATAAAACAATTCTGAGACTGAAAGTGCTCACATGATTATCATATATATGTGTGTGTATGCATACATACATACATACATACACATACATCTTTCTGTGTATGATGTTCATAGAAAAAGAGCAGGATTAATGTTTCAGATGACTCATTTCCTTATGGAATTGCTTATTTGGTCCAGGCTATGGTCATTTCAATTTATAATGGAAGGCTTAGACTTTTGCTGGTAAGCAAACTGTCCCACACAATTTGTTTATGTAGAAAATAATTATGTTGCATGAAATTGTCTTTCCACATTAGGCTGCTGTTGAAAAGGGATGATAAATATAAAACCATCAAACATGGCAAATGTGTTTTCATTAGGAAGCTTTTCAATTGTAACTGTGCTGCCTCATAATCTCCTTATATGGAACCTCTAGGAATTGCAGGCAGATGAGAGGCACACAGAGTGTATGTCTGTTTTTTATCCCCATCACCCCTGAGATTTCCCTACTGCTTCCAGCAAGCTTAAAATAATCTTTACACAAACAAATCTATTCTTTTTTCTTACCCAGTCTTATCTTTCAAACCCATTTTAAGAGTGTGGATATGAACAAAATCATGCTATAAATTTAGAAATGTTCTTGGCTTTATAATTAAGACTTGAATACTAATGTATTCTGTGATTTGGCATGGAAAGTAGAGTAGGAGAGTGCTATACTGATATGGCATATATTGTTAAAAGTTTTCTCCATGATTTTACTAAAATATTAGTCAAGATATCCAATGGTTTATGTTAATATACATGCTACAATCCAAATTTAAATTAATGGCACAAATTCTATTTTAGATTTATCAAAAAAACATAATGGTTGAGTTTTATAAACTGCTTTAGACTATATTTAAGTTTATGTGTCTTTATTTTCACATACAACAAATTGTCTCAATATATTTGTCATGACTACACAGTGGTAACCTACCTAATAATTTGCAATTTTCAGAAATCATTCAAGGCTGAGAGGCTAGGTGGATTGCCCATGGCAATCTAAATAGTAAATGTCAGACCCCAAGGCCAGCATGGTTTTTATTCTGTTGTTTACACTTATTGAAGACTGATAAATAACATGCAGGAAAGCCTGACCCCTTCCCTTTATAAAATTTTTGAGCAGTCTGGACAAAAATCAACTTGTATCACCTGCTACTCAGAATATCCTAATACTCAGAGAAATTATGGTGAACCCCACCCCCAAATTCCACCTCCTGAAAGTACCCCTTCCCAATCCCCATTAATACTAGATACCTTACTTCTGCTGTTTATCTAAAATCTCATCCTGTATATATCTTGTTTGTACATAGTTTCTATGTTGTCTTGCTTCATAAAAATATGAGCTCTGGAAAGCGTGTACTGTTTGTTTATTTTTTTCCTCTTTTTTATCTACAACACTTAGCACATGTGTCTGACACATATTAGGTGCTTAATAAATGACTGTTAGCCTGTTGACTTTAGTAGTTTTATCAGAGTAAATAGGAAGGAAAGACAGTTTAAAATGGGTGGTATATTTTTCAGTCAGCCAACAAGCATTTACTTTTTTCAATCAATAAAAAGGTAGTTTTTCTCCCTCCTACCTCTCTATCTAAGAAAGAAAAACAAAGTCCCTTTTACAAAAATGTATAACCAGGCAAATATAAAACAAATCCCTGCACTGACCTTGTATATGTACACACACATATGTATATATGTATGTATGTACTTACTGTATATGTGCATGTGTGTCTCAATTTGTGCTATGAGTTCTTCACTTATGAGGAGGAAGGTAGCAATGTTTCATCATGTAACGATTGGAATAACGCCACCTGCTGGATACTTACTGTAGAAGAGTTCTGCCCATGAAGGGAAGGTCTTTGAGGGCAAGACCAGGAGTCAGGAAGTGACGCGGACTAGTGGGAGGAGGAAGGAAGAGACTGGCGCTGACTCTGGGGCTCTTTCCTGGGGACGCTGGCGGAGAAGGGAGCTAAAAATGTGCTCTCCCTTTAATAGATAGAAATCTAGGCCTTTCTCTCTCTCTTTACCAAATTCTTATTCTCCTTAATAAATGCTTAAAAGCCTAACTCTTGCTAAAGCTTATAATTTATTGGCGACCACTCATTAGATATTTTAGACAGACTAACTAGAATTTTAGCCCTTAACAGATGGCTGACCACGAAGAGGAAAGCTAAACCTGTCTTCTGATCTTCTGGTTGGGTAAGAAATTTCCCCTACCCTTTAAACTGCTAAGTACTGGCGCACTGGCTGTGTTTTCCCTTTAAATTTTTTCGAATGGACCTTTTAAACTCCCTAATTACCCTATTTTTGATTTTAGTCTGTTTAACCAGACAAATGGGAGATAAGATCATGTTAATGCTTTGTTTTTGTGGATTTTCTATTTTTCTTTTTATTTTTGTTAAAAGAGCCAGCAACTTACTCACACAAGGAAATATCTCTCCCTCTCCCAACCATGCTTTTTCAGAGAAACCTGAAGAGATTCCCGCAGCTTTTCCCAGTTCTAACACTAATTGTTGCTCTAATTTTGCATGCCTGGAGGCAATGACCCACCCTCTAGAAGCTTTTAATCCCCTAGCACCTGGAGGCAAAGTGGGGGAAGAGGAATCCAGGCCTGAGTTCAAAATCAAGTCTGATTCAAATTTCTCTGGTCCCTCCCCTCCTCTCCAGACCCCACCCTCTACTCCTCCCATGGCCAAGCCCATTGCTTCCCTGGCCTGGGAAGTCCAGAGAACTGATGCGCATGCTCAACTTTCTCTAACTACATTTGCAGCTTCAGGCTCAGCCCTTTCCCAGCCTGGCTGTGCTTCTGAGACAACCTTAGAAAGCCCTTTAAATTCCAGATATGCTCGTTTTGTTCATAATTTTGCTAACCTGCTTTTGTCTTTAATTAGTAATCTTATAAAGCATTTGTATGGTGAAAAGACTGACAGACAATATAGAGGGGTTAAAGAAGAAAAACTTAAGCTGAATAAGAATGACAATCATCACCATAGTTCAAGACTCCGCTTCTTTTGCCATGGAAGGGTATATATTGTACAGAAATGTAGAAGTAAGCAGCAAGGTATTGATATGAGTATTGGGGATTTTAGATACCGGAATCAAAAGTGTTCTGAATTCATTCAGAGTATTAATGTCAGTTCAGAGGTTACATAGGATTTCTATGCTATTACATATACATTTTGAAATTAATGGTATGGGTTTATTTTCGTAGAGATTTTCCTGCTTTTGAGATTGTGTTTTATACTTAGTTTTTAAAACAAGGAGAATATTTGTAAAAGCTTTTTAGTCATGTGATCAAGTTTATATTTTATAATACTCTTATTAATATTAAGTTCATATTCATTTAGATTTCCCTAGTTTGAATTTCATTGTCTTTTATTGTTCCATGTGTATTTTTCTCTATTTATTCATCTCTAATTTTGAAACATTGCAAGATGGTTTTGATTTCATAATACAATGTTAATTCTAGGAGTATTGTGCTCCCATATTCTGAGTTGTTTGTTTTTGTTTTTGTTTTTCTCAACTGATTATTTGATCAAACTCTTTAAAGCATTTCCCTGGCAAATTGGTTGCCACAGCAAGTGTAAATTGATTCTAGAAGTACTATTTTTGATAAGCATATTCCAAAAAGAAAAAAAAAAGAGGGGAACATTTGTAAAAGTTCTTGGAGATTGTGTTGTGCTTTAACTTGTATTTAAATATGTTCAGATTTTTCAAAAAAAGTAATTGTATACTAAGTTAAAAAAGGGGTATTATTTGAAATTGTTGCATAATTATATATTGTGTTCTGAGTCAAGATGTATTCACATTTTTTGCAATCATTTATTATCCTCAATTTTTAAATCCATATGAGACTTGGATTATGGGAACTTATCATTTAAGACATTAATTGCCTTTATTCTGAGTTATCAGATGCCAGTTGGCCAAGATGCCATCCAATCACAAGAGGAATACATGCAAGAGCAGACACTGAACTGTCACATGAGGGGAGACATGCATGAAGTCAAGGTATGGCCGAGGGAACGGCTTTTGACAAATGTTGAGGTTGGATTCTCTTGGTTTAATATTTTATTTTATTTTTCCCCACAATATTGTACAGATGGCTGGAAGTATTCATCCCACCCATCTCACTTCTACACCTGGCTTCTATGCTCCCTCCTATATGCCTGATGCCATGGACATCTCAATCCCATGCATCTGATTAAGTCTGACTCAGTTTCCTCCAATGTGTTCAGTGGCATGGACATATATTCCATCCACCTATTTTAAGCCTGACATACTGCATGGACAGTACATATTGCTCAAGTGTGGGAATGCTCATATCCCATCATTTCTCTGTTCTTTTATGGTAACCCCCATAATTATCTCAGGTGTCATGATAAATACAGTGTTGAATTTGGCCTTGACACCTGTTACCAATTATATTAGATTTTTAAATTTCTCATAATGGCATGAGGATAATTAGGCAGATGATGCAAAAAATGATGAAACAAAGATAAAAATTATTTTAAAAAATTAATATCACAGCAATTGTCTTCTCAATTACCTTCCATAAGGGGGGACTATAGTAATGTTATAATTTTAAAGAATGTTTCAATTTTTGTTTTATTATATGTTTCATGTGTAACAACTAAGATTCTGAATTCCCTTAGACATGTTTTTGAGAACTTTCATTGTTTGATTTGATTATTGACAAAGCTATTTTAAAGTTGTGTTAAGCTCAATTTTGTAGGAAATTTTCCTGGCTGATTACCAGCATCCACACATCAACCCCTGAAAAGACTTCCATTCCACGACTACACCTAGAGGACATCTGAGAAAAGACTTTCAGAGACTTTAAATGAACAGTTTTGATTTGTTGTTTTTGTTGTTTTCTTTCTCTTTCTGTTATAATATACACCATCTGTAACATGTATTCTCTGCAGAGGCCCTCCCTTTGCAAGACTAATGTCAAAGCGTCGGTTCATGAGGACAAAAAAAAAATCGCCCCTCTGGACAAAACTTTCCTCTCTTCCTTTTCTATATTGTTGTTCACATATTATTAGTTAGCAATAGTTATTATATTCTTTTTACTGTTCTGTCAAGGAAACATTTTGTTTCTTGAGGAACAACAGGGGGGACTGTAACGATTGGAATAACGCCACCTGCTGGATACTTACTGTAGAAGAGTTCTGCCCATGAAGGGAAGGTCTTTGAGGGCAAGACCAGGAGTCAGGAAGTGACGCGGACTAGTGGGAGGAGGAAGGAAGAGACTGGCGCTGACTCTGGGGCTCTTTCCTGGGGACGCTGGCGGAGAAGGGAGCTAAAAATGTGCTCTCCCTTTAATAGATAGAAATCTAGGCCTTTCTCTCTCTCTTTACCAAATTCTTATTCTCCTTAATAAATGCTTAAAAGCCTAACTCTTGCTAAAGCTTATAATTTATTGGCGACCACTCATTAGATATTTTAGACAGACTAACTAGAATTTTAGCCCTTAACAATCATGAATACTCTGAAATCAGTGATCATTGCATTGATCAAAGTTCCTGAGTCCTTCCAGTTTCTTCACCTACTTGTGTGCTTCTGTCCTTCATTTAACCAATTTAGATAAGTGAGGTATAAGTATCACCCTACCCTAACCCTTTCCACTTTGTTTGTAAAGACTGCCACTTTTGAACATTGATTACTTAAGATGACTTTACCTATCCTTCCAATACTTTCCCTCACCTATATTTATCTTCCTCACTTTTAATTCTTTTGTTTAAGAATATCAAAACATGGCGGCAGCTAGGTGGTGCAGTGAAAAAAGCACTGGCCCTTGATTCAGGAGGACCTGAGTTCAAATCCAGTCTCAGGCACTTGACACTTACTAGCAGTGTGACCCTGGGAAAGTCACTTAATCCTCATTGTGCCAAAAAAAATATCAAAACATAACAGAACTACTCCTATTCCCTCTGTCTAATTAGACTCCTTTAATTTCTCCTGATTGTTGTAGTTTTTGAGGGACATGTATATCATCTCCTCCTATTACAATGTAAAAAGTTTATTCTTATCTATTCCCTTATGATTTTTCACTCATTTATATTTATTTCTTTTCCTCTTTTGTTTACAATTCAAAATCTCTATTCTTTTTCATCATGAGGGCTCAAAAGTCATCTATTTTATTAAAGATCCATCTTTTCACTTGAAGGATCAAACTCAGTTTTTCTAGGTAATTTATTCTTGGTTGTAAGCCCATGTTGTCTTCCTTCTATAACATAGTATCCTAGGTACCCCACATCTTAATTGTAGTGGCTACTGAATATTGTGTGATATGGACTGTGGCTCCTCTGTACTTTTTTTTTTTCTTTCTGGCTATCTTCAGTACTTTTTCTAAAAACTAAAGATGGAAACTCTAGATATTGGCTATAATGATCCTGGAAGTTTTCATTTTGAGATATTTTTTTCAGAATCTGACCAGTGCATATATTTTTACTCTGAAATTTAGATATTTCCAGGCAATTTTCTTTTAAGATTTCTTGAAATATGTTAAAACTCATATTATTTTGAATTGCTTGAGTTATTGTGGGTGGGGGTTGGGGATGGAGGGAGGAAGATAAGTTCATACACAAAGTTTTAAAAAATTGATGTCAAAATTTGTTTTTACATGTAATTTGAAAAATTAAATTCTAAACAGGAAAAAAAAGAATAGAGGTCCAATTCTAAGCTTAGTTATGCAGCAGAATCATTAGGTCAGGAATTTCAGACCAATGGAAAGTCTACAATTTTGTCACTGTGAACCAGTAGGGATTTCCAGCTGGCTCACAGTGGCTGAGTCTACTGTAGTATCAGTCTACTGGAACTTTCATGTTGCTCAGACCTAAACGCATTTAAGATATTTGAAATATGCTGTGGTTGCTAGCTCCACAGAGCCTGTACTCCTCCTCCACCTGGTTTGCCACTGTTCAAAGTTTCTTCCAGATTCCCTTTTGGGGTAGAACATCCAAATCCCCGCTTAGCTCCTGCATACATCTGCATGGATTCCCCCCTGGCCAGCCATTCATCCCCCACCAGACTGTGAGCTTATTTCCAGATGATGCTGGCACTTCAATTGATTCAGAGGCTTGGGGGTAAGTTTCTGTTGCACAGCCTGCCTGTGGCTGGATCTGTGTTGGTGCAATCACAGGACTGGACTCCAGTCCCAGGCCAGCTTCCCCTTCTGCCAAACATCTAAGCTGTCTGGCTGGAAAATAAGCTCAGCCATCTTTTTGTGGGTTCTGTTACTCCAGGACTTGTTTTCTGGCTGTGTTTGGAGTTTTTTTTTTTTTTGAGTAACTGTGTCAGGAAGTCTGAGTGTTTACTGCTTTTCCTCTGCCATTTTTGGACCTCTTTTCTTATCCTCGAATCTATTACGTAACTTAAGGGAAAGAATTACTCCTCACTCAAAAATGCCAATCCTATGCATAGGTTCTCTCTACTTTCAACCATATATCTGTGACCTTAAAATGGATAGGAAGAATATGACTTCCAGTTAGCACCCATTCCTGAACCTTGCAGAACTTTATGCCCCTCTATTTTGTATATGACACATCTTCTTGCCTTTTTACACAACTTATCCCCATGTTGGACTATTAAATGTAGCTAATCCTATCTAGACAGTGGGGTGTCTCCAGACATCTTTTTGTTTTCCCATGCTTATCTGGGCAAAAAAAAACCCTCTATGATTCTTTTTTTCCTGAGATTTTGCAATCAACATTTGGTTTGCTGCATTATCTAATTTTTTTGTTTGTTTTTTGAGGTGTGGTAGAAAATTGGAAATTGTATTGTACTCCTATGTGCTATTCTATTATTTTGCTTCCACAACCTCAAAATGCATTTATGAAGTGTCTACGATGGGCCAGGCACTGTGCTAAACATTGGAGATTCAAATAAAGGCAAAAACAAACAAGCAAAAAACAGTCTTTTCTTTCAAGAATCTCACATTCACACAAAAAGACAAAATGCAACTATCTACAAACAAGATATATGATAGAAAACTTGTTGAACGAACAGAGTTTGTAGCCAATAGACATGCCACTTAGTATTTGGGTGATTCTGAATGATCAGTCAACCATCAAACATTTATCATACCCCTCCTTTGTGTCAAGCACTACCCCTCTTCAAATGGCCTCTGAACTGCATTTTAATTATGAGATTTGGAAAATCTTTGGTGAGCATATATCTCCCCTTTTTATGAAACATTATCATTGTGGTCATGTTTTTCAATCAATCTTTAATAATTTACATAAGCTTTGGAGACACTGTTTAAAGAGCTTCTTAAAGTACTATTTTGTTCTAACAGAATATTTTTATTTTATAATAAAAAGCATATAATAATTATACTGGTATCTTACAGTCTGTACATTAGTTAAATTCTGTGAGTCAAGATGTTAACTTGTTAAATATTGTTTGTGGAGGTCTGAGTGTTTACTACTAATAACCCTGGTGTGTGTCTACATAATTCTCATTGAGAAAAAAAATACATATTGATAAGAAAGTAAGCATCTAGTTTGGTGGTTGTCCATGTCCTTTTAATCAACTTTTTATGCATTAATAAGAAATGGCATTTCCCTAATGTAATTGTATCATTGCTTCTTCCAGATACCTTGTCAATCAATCCCTCAGTCTATACTCAGTTGTGTCACTTCCATCACAAGTCTCCTCCATGTATGCTTCATTAATCCACTTTCTCTTCTGTTCTTTGTTCTCTTTAGTACCATTTATTTACCCCCTCAATTGGCACATCTGTTATTGCTATGTTGGACTCCAAATGCAGCAGCACAAGTGTCATAAATGTTGAAATATAGATATAAACATAAATATAGACATAGACATAGATGTAGTCATAGATATGAAAAAAATCATTGCAGATATTATTTTCTTATTTTTTTGTTGTCTTCCACTTGAGTTATCCTTTCCTCAATGATCATGTATTCATTTTGTATTTACTCTCTGTGTGTTATGTGTATATGATCATACTATCTCCCCTCAAAGAATATGATCTTTTTGAAAATAAGGACTATTTCACTATTTATCTTTGTGTACCCAGGGACAAGCACATAGTAGGCACTTAAAATGCTTTTTGAGATTATTTAAAGATGGCAAATAGAAGCTAGGAGGTTGTCTGAATTCTATTTAGTTTCCTTTGGAAATAATGTTAAATCAAGCCTCTAAATGGATTCTGGTACAACATATGAAGGGGAAGGGGGAAGCTAAAGACTCCATAAAGCTATCAAGAATCAGTCAAACAAAGTCAGAATAGTAAAAAAATGTAAAATATCTCATTGGAAAAATTACAAAATCAAAAAACAAAACAAAACAAATGACCTTGAAAATAGATCCAGGAGAGATAATTTGAGAATTATTGGACTGGGGGCAGCTAGGTGGTGCAGTGGATAAAGCACTGGCCCTGGATTCAGGAGGACCTGAGTTAAAATCTGGCCTCAGACACTTGACACTTACTAGCTGTGTGACCCTGGGCAAATCACTTAATCCTCATTGTCCCACAAAAAAATTAAAAAAAAAAATTTGGACTATCTGAAAACTATGATCAAAAAGAGCCTGGACTAAAATTGTCATTGAAAGAATCCACTGATTATCTCCTGAAAGAGATCATAAAATGAATAGTAGTGTAGATACTTATTTTCTGAGTCTTTTCACTTTTTCCTGAAGCAGAATATAATGACTTTTATTTCAACATATGAAAGGCAGCATATGGTAGTGGAAGACAGGTTGACCTCAGATCTAGGAAAGCTTTTGTTCAAGCCCCACCTTGGACTCATATCATCTGCATGACAATCACCAAGTCACTTAACTTATCCAGTGCTCCAAACAACTCTTTAACTGTATTGTTTCTTTGTACTCTCAGCTTCTGCATTGCTAAAAGAAATTTCCTCATGCAGAGTACCTTATACAATTGAAATAACAGATCTTATGCCTATTCCTATCCCTTGCTGAAATCACACAGTTGGTGAACATCTCTAGCAGGAAGATGAAAACCCTATATTTCACCTAAATAAACTACAGTGGTTTCTATACCTTCTGGATCTCAATTCAGATTAAAGTCTAGTGTGGCTTCTTATGACATTGTAAAATGAAAACTACTGAGGAAAATTGAATATTCATCCTACTCATTTGCCACATAATTGAGCTCCTAGCTAGCTAAATAATCCTGGAATCATGGACTTTGAACCAGCTTGTCCATTCTTTTTAGCACTTAGCTGCTGCTTGATGATTTGCATCATTTAACATTACTTTGTTCCTCTAGGCATAAACCCAATCTCCTTAAGGAGTTATAAGATATAATCAAAAAACTCAGAGACCTTTCATCAGAATATTAGAAAATTTGAATTTTGCATTTATTTGAACCAATTTCTTCAGCTCAGCAAGTGTTTTCAGAACAGTTGCATTTATATTCAGTGGTTTTAATCTGGAAGGACACCATTCCTTCCTCAGTCAAAAAGCTATGACTTTCTTGTATTTTGAGTGTAGAATAAATTTCTTGGTGGCAAAATCTTTTGAAATCGTCATTGAAGAACACAGAAGTCATAGTTGGCAGCAGCAGAGAGGGTGTTTACATTTTTCTTTTGGTCCCTATTACCATTTTTCAGTGTACTTTCAACAACTAGAGACTAAACATAGAGAGTGACTTCAACAGCTCAACTTCTGTTAAGTAACACAAAATTCTTTATGCTCCCTCATACTTTTGCCATGGTGCTGAATTTCTAGTTGCCCACTAGGTCTAAATATTACGAAGACTACTTCCCATCAGAGCCTCACCAATTACCATAACATACCTCTTCTTCCTGAAGCCAGTGACATGTTTCCTCATACCTCATATCTTATTAGCACTGTCAGTTTCCACCTAGAGTAGTATTTTAGTGTTCCACTGTGGAAAGACACTCATACCTGTGGATGTTGCTCCAGGGGCTAAGAATTTCTTCTCTCTTGCTTTCTTCTTTGTGACTAATTCTTCTACTCATTCAACTCTTGACATTGGATTGAGTTTCCTTTTGCTTTTAGGAAACTTTTTTTCTTTCTGGCTTCCTTCCTGGCTTATTTTACACAACCTCTCTAAAATGTATTTATCCTTTTAAATTAGCTATTTGATAAAAAACATCTATTAGGGTTTTATGATTATGGAAAAATTCTCCCTTTATATATTTTAGCTGAAAACTATTTTTCAATTCATATTCCTTCCCACTCCCCCCCCAAAAGGGGAAAATCATTTGATAAGATTCTTCTTATAATTTAGTCTAACCAGATTACCAGTTCAACTTTAAAATGATCATAAGGGAGACATGCATACAATGAAATGAAATTAATCATTGGCATTATCATAAACAGTAAGATCCTTCCCATGCAAAACCAAATATTACCTCAGTATTTTTTTTCCTCTTTTTGGATAAAAAAAGACACAATAAATTGCATTCAGTTTCAAGAAATACACTCCTAAGTCAAGTTATACAGAAATAGAGCTGACTTATTCTCAAAAGCATGCACATATCAGAATCTGACAATCATTGTTTTGAACAATTTAAGATGTCACTGTGAGTATATTAATAATACACCCTTTCTCATTCATTCATGATTAATTACTTTATTATATGCAGATTTTTACAAGACTTATAACCTAGATAGCATGACAACTTAAACTATACTTAGGGTTTTTATAGCCTTTTTGAACATCCATCCTGAGTTTTCATATATATAGATATGTGCATGTGTGTGTATGTGTGTACACTTATCCATATGTAAGTGTGTATGTATATGCATATACACATACACACAAACACAAATACACACACACATATATATTTATATACACACTCTTTTAATTCATAAGAGCTCTTGATGACAGTCAACTGAATAGAAAGCCAAAGAAACAACCTTGAGGTAATGTACCTAATAATTTCTGTATCATTAGGCAAGCACAAATAAAATGACTGAGGTTTTTTTTTTTTATTCTTTTGTTAAACTTCAGGCTCATTACAGAAGGAAAATGTGAATGACAAAGAAAATTTGGGGCATATAATCACAGTTATACCTCTCAAGTACGTTGGATTATTGTTTTTATGTATATCCTATTAAAATTCAAAGTAGATGATTAAAAGCAATGATTGCCTGGAAGGCAAAGTGGTACAGTGGAACAAATGAATAGAAAAACATTCATTATTTTCAGGCACAGTGCTATCACCTAGGAATACAGGTATAAGTATACATTAGGATGTACAAATATGGATAGATAGGTGATAGAAGTGCATATATGCATATACAGAAATACAGACATGCACAAGGAAATTACAGATGTGAAGCAAAATGTTAAGATCATTCCAAATCTTTACTGAAGAATTTGTCTCAAAAGTTATTGTTTTCCGCTGAACTTCTCTGAAGTTTTTTGTTTTTTTTTTAAGTGAGGCAATTGGGGTCAAGTGACTTGCCCAGGGTCACACAGCTAGTAAGTGTTAAGTGTCTGAGCCCGTATCCGAACCCAGGTACTCCTGACTCCAGGGCCGGTGCTTTATCCACTGTGCCACATAGCTGCCCCCTTCTCTGAAGTTTTAATCCAAATTACTTCAGTTCTGAATTGGAACTTTATTATTTTCTATTCAGGGTAGTGGCTACTGAGTAGTATTTTAGCCGGAGAAGTAAGGAGGAGTGGATATTTTAATCATAAGGCAATTGGTAAACCTGTCCTTTCCAGTATTGGTAAGGTCTATTTTATGACTTACCAGAACTTCAATGAAAAAGACAACTGGAGATAGCCAAAAGATAGTGTGCTATCATAGACTATGGGTATAATTTATTGAATGGTAACTGACATAGCCCAAGGATCCAAGAGTAGGAAGCTGAGTTTACGGTCAGAATTAGAAACTGGAGAATAAACAACATGGTATAGAGTTGACCAAGAAGTTGAGAGTGTTAGTATCAAATTTTGTACTCAAAGATTTCTACTTGAATCCATGCTACTCCTAGAAACTACTTCTGTGACTGGGGAAAAGTGTCTTCATCTCTCTAGACCTAGACCTAATTTTTCTCTTCCAAAGAAATAAAAACAGACAAACAAACAAAAAACATTGGTGGTTAGTAATTTCATGTAGCTTACCATGGCTCTACACTGACAAGGTCAAGAGTAGCCTCTATTGGGCATGATGACTTTGTTCAGCAGCTTGTACTTCTCAGAAAGTTGCTAGGTACCATATCCATTCTTTACAGGCAAAACAGGTTTTGTTTTGTTTTGTTTTTTGGGGGGGTGTGGATTTGGTATAATTAGGAACTGAACCTTTCTTCAATTCCATGATTAGAAAATAATTATCTTTCACTTATCTAGACATTTGATTAGGTTTTATATTAGCTAAAACTAATAATTCTGTTAACTCTAAAGGTTTTCATTCACCTCTACTCACAGTAATATGCATAGAATTTGGTGAAAGAGCCTACACAGATATGGACAAGCAAGAACTAATCATAGCACTTCCTTTGATGGCCTGAGCATTACAATTTTCCTTAAATTATCCAAATGGGAGAGTTGCTCCAAAGGATTCCTTTAAGTTTGGATAATGCTAAAAGATCCCTAGTGTCCTTGTCCTGAATTTCCCTATAGAATTTTAATAGAACTCCTATAGGCCAGACATCAGTTTCTTTCTTATTGACTCCATATTTTCGGTTATTTTTGTTGTTTACTGATTAAGTCATGTGTGACTTTTTGTGACCCTATGAACTGTAGCACACCAGGCCCTTCTATTCTCCATTATCTCTATGTCCAAGATCAAATTAATTGCTTCCATAACACTATATATCCATCTCATGCTCTGTCATCCCCTTCTCTTTTTGCTTTCAATCTTTTTCAAAATCAGGGTCTTTTCCAATAAATCCTGTCTTCTCATTAGGTAGTAAAAATATTTAAGTTTCAAGTTTAGTATTTGTCCTTCTGATGAGTAGTCTGAATTCATTTAAGTTTTGACTAATTTGATCTCCTTGCTGTAAAAGTCTCTAAAACATCTTGTGCAACACCACAATTCAAAAGCACTCAGCTTTCTTATAGTGCCAACTCTAATAGCCATACATTACCACTGGAAAAAACATAGCTTTGATTAGATGGACCTTTGTCAGCAAGGTTATGTCTCTGCTTTTATAGTATGCTGTCAAGGTTACCCATAGTTTTCTTTATAAGAAGCAAACATCTTTTGATTTCATAGCTGCAGCCTCTGTTTGAAATGATCTTATAGCACAAGAATATAAAATCTGGCACTGCTTCCTTTTATTTTACCTCTATTTGGCAGAATGTGGTAGAACTAGTTACCTTGATTTTTTAAAAATGTTAAGCTTCCACCCAGAGGCCTGCCCATTACTGTTTCCTGAAAGCAGGGAATCTCCCTTTTGCAAGACATCCCTTTTGCATGATTTTCCCCAAAATTTTAAATAATTTTCCCTTTCCCAATGTAGCTTTCAGCATGACTATCTAATCCTTTAAAGATTATGTGACATCCAGTATAGATTCCTTCAGTGTGTTTTTGGGTCTAGCTACTACTCATTGCTTTGTCTTCTTCAGTGCAACTTAACTTTCATTTCAATTGTATTCTGTAGCACACTGGAGACTGAGGTATTAGGGTCCAACAATAGTGGTTCTATTATCAATGAAGATGAAAATTGATTATCAAAGAAAAACTGAAAATATTTATTCTCTTTTCTTTGTATTTGCAATCCTACTTCCAGTTCTTCTTTGATTGCTATGTGATGATGTAACTCAATTGAGCTTCAGACAAAATTTGAAAATAACTTAGATTTGCTTCTATTGCATTTAACTCTTTCCCATGACTTGAGTATAAAAATTAAACACTATTGTCTTCCATAAGGCTTAACAAAGCAATATGTATCTTTTACTAGTGTTGTCCTTTTCCCACCATAGCTCTCTTTTGGGCAAGGTGATCAAGTGTTTATTTAATAAGGTGACTTCTGAGATTTTTGGTATTTCCTTTGTGGACAACTGGTATGAATTATTAATTTTTTGCAGTAAGTATTTAAAATCGAAGATTTTTTTTTTCATTTCTCAATTTTTCACTTCAATTGTACAGTTGAATAAAACTGGTTGAAGTGGTTACGTTTGCATATAGTGTCATCTAAATATTTTAGACAGACTAGCTAGAATTTTAGCCCCTTACAGATGGCAACCACGAAGGGACATCAACACAGAGTAAAAGAGTCAACAATGGATTCATATACTCAGCATGGAAAATATAAACATCAGATTCAGAGGTCCACAGTCAGCCATATATATAAAATCAGTGGTAGATAAACCTGGAGCATGAGAAGCAACAGGTTAGGGATTTAGGGACAGGGTAGGGGAAATTTCTTACCCAACCAGAAGAGCAGAAGACTGAGATTCAGCTTTCATCTTCATGGTCAGCCATCTGTAAGGTGCTAAAATTCTAGCTAGTCTGTCAAAAATATCTAATGAGTGGTTGCCAATAAATTATAAGCTTTAGCAAGAGTTAGACTTTTAAGCACTGATTAAGGAGAATAAGAATTTGGTGAAGAGAAAGAGAAAGGCCTAGATTCAGCTATCTATTAAAGGGAGAGTGCATTTCTTGTTTTTTTGTTTTTTTTTTTAGTGAGGCAATTGGGGTTAAGTGACTTGCCCAGGGCCACCCAGCTAGTAAGTGTTAAGAGTCTGAGGTTGGATTTGAACTCAGGTATTCCTGACTCCAGGGCCGGTGCTCTATCCACTGTGCCACCTAACTGCCCTGAGAGTGCATTTCTTGCTCCCTTCTCCACTGGAGTCCTGAGGAAAAAGAGAGCCAGAGTGCCAGACTTGCCCCCTCTTCCTCCCACAAGCAAACGTCACTTCCTGATGCCAAAGAAAAGATGCATGGCTTTGCCCTCAGAGGCCTTCTCCTCATGGTGGAGCTTTCCTACAGTAAGTCTCCAGCAGGTGGCGTCATTCCAATCGTTATATGTCCTTCAAACTTAACACTGATTTTGCCTTTTGCTCTGTGAAGTCAGTGGTCATATTGCATATAGATAGAAATACTTAAATGACTCCCACAGCAGTAACTAGTTGTTTCTAAACAACAATTAACCGATTTCATTTTCCCTGTGGTTTATTGTGCTTCTTCTGTGATAGCTTCTTCCAAATATCTTCTTGGAAATTTAACAGATGATCAAAAAATTCTGAGTAATCTAAAATTTTAGTTCCTTCTTTGTACAGTTCTGAGCTTTATCTTACAAGATATTCTCCCTTATGGCCATTTTTGCACTGAAGTAACCAAAAATTACAGTGTTTGCCAACTTGTTTTGAAGGATCCTTTGTAATTTTTCATAGAACTCTTCAGTTTCATCAAACTCTGTGACAGATAACATTGTACAAGGTACAATTGTCATTGTGAGAATTTCTTATGAAGATCTCATAATCTCCATAAGCACTGAAAGTTGAGGAGGGCAAATGTTGCTTGAAATGAAACTTCTTATTGCATTTGGATTCCTAGTTTAGCCAATTCTGTCCAATCTTATGGTTGCCTTTCCAAAGAGAACCTATGAACTATTAGAGGCAACTGGTGACAAAGTGAACAGAGTGCTGAGCCTGGTTAGGAAGAATTAAGTTCAATATGACATGATATACTTACTTGCTGTGCAACACTGAGTGAATCATGTAATTACTCTTTACCTCAACTTCCTATACTGTAAAATGTGAATAATAATAGCACCTAGCTCACAGGGATATTGTGAGAATGAAATGACATTAAAAAAAAGCATTTAGCATAGTGCCTGGCATAGAGTAGGCACTATTCATGCTTATTCTCTTCTGCATCCTTCCACTTAACTGGAACTCAATTTTGTCTTCAGGTTTTGTGTATCAAGAAAAGATCAATATCAATAAGTTAAGTTCTTCAAGTAGTTTAAAAATAATAGGATAATAATTGTCATTCAAAATATAACTGGACCATAAAAACTCATTTTACAAATAACAAATTTGAGAGTCACAGCTGTTAAGTGATGTGACCTTGTTAACAGATGTAATAAGTATTAGTGATGAAATTTGAACCTGTTTTCTTGATCTCAAATTCAGTACACTATGCATACACTACACTATGGTGATTCTCCACCTATCAGTAATGATTGACTGTGTACTTTGAGAGGCACCCTGGCTTAGCAGGGTTAAAGGAAAAGCTATTATTCCTTATTTCTGAAATCAGTCTAAGAATTATTGTTAGGCAAATAATAGGCAACTCAAAGAAAAGACCCTTAGAAGTCATCTAGTCCAATTTCCTTATTTTATAGAGGAGGAATCTGAGATCTGAACATTTTAAATGATTAAGCCAATGTCATAATGCTAAAAGGTCATAGATATGGTTTTTAATTCAGGTCACCTAACCCCAAATGCAGTGTTCTTGCCACAAAGAACACATGAACTATCAGGTATAAATGTACCTATTGATTAAATAATCATAATAATAATCATAATTATAATAATAATTTTAGAAGTATCTATTTTCAAGGTCTGAGGGTGATACTATGCAATCATTAAAATAGAGCAGTAGTTGTTTCCAATATGGTTTACCTTAATCCAAAAATGTAAAAACTGTATTAAAAAAATCAACATTAAATAAACCTGCATCAATAAAACAAAGAAACAAATAGCTCCACTTATAATAAAATTTTCTGAAATAAGAGTTGTTTGAAATCCAGAGAAAATCAAACATTAATCAATAAGTTAATAAAGGATTGTTAAATATATAACATTAGATAAGGAATATGCAAAGTCATCAGCTTCAGTATCTCTTCCAGAGTCATTGAAGTCAGATGGCAAGACAAAAGTCAAGATGACTAGTGATGGCCCAGGATGCAGTGACAAATTTCTAATCTCAAAACAGTGTGGATTCAGCCACTGTCATTTCCATTGGAACAAATTGCTCTCATCTTCCCATTCTACCAGGGGAAATCTTTACCAGCATATGGTAGACACCTCCCCCCTCCCACAACTGACCAACAGGCTTGTGGCCAATTAGTTACCATAAGCCTTGTTTACCAATATGGTTTACGAGCATATGGCTATAGTACATGCTACATCTAAGACAGGTGAGAAAATGATACAGTTTTATAAAAATAAGAGTCATCTCTAAACAGATAAGAGGTCAAATGGTATGAGCAGGTGTTTTTACAAAAAGAATAAATGAAATCTATCAACAAGCATATGAAAGATTGCTTCTGAATACCAACAATAAAATAAATGCAAATTAAAATAACTATGAGCATTCCCCTTACACCCATAAAATTGTCAAAGATGACACAAGAGAGTCTCTGGAAAATAATAATATTAATAATAACAACAATAATAATATAAACATAATAATTTGTACATATGTGTATAAATATACTCTTATTGAAGATATTAATTTGTCCAACCATTTGGAACTATTCCCTAAAAGTGATTAAACCATACACATCTTTGGTGAGGCAATATCATTACATATTCTTTCCATATATATCTATATCTAAATTGGTATGTAGAGATGACAGATAGGTAGATAGATAATATAGTTCACTACTTATATATTTATATATAACAATGTAATTTTTATATATATGTAGATATAAACACATGTGCATGTATTACAATAGAATGTTTTTAGTAAAAAAGAAGAGGAAATGAAGTGTGTGAGTGTGTGTACACATACACACACATATATAATCAAGTGGAGAACTACTAGAAAAATGTGGCATATATATAAATATATACATGTGTATAAGTGTATGTATATATGTGTATTGAGCATGTCTGTATAAATGTGTGTATATAGATGTACATATATACATATACATACACAGGCACATACACACATATATCTACATATGCATAAATACACAATACATACAGATATGTGTGCATGTATATGTATGTGTGTATGCATATGTGTGTATATACACTTAAAAGTCTTATTGACAATATATATACACATTCTATCTATATATGTATATCTCTATATACATACATATATATATACATACACACACACACACACACACACACACACACACATATATATATATATATATATATATATATATATACACACACACACAAAACAAAAACACATACCCATAAACAAAAAGGTAATCCTTGTTTTCCCTAATCTGTTGGGGGAAAGTGATATATTGCTAAACAGTAAGAAATAACAAATATGAAGAACTCATAGAAACTTTTGAAGAATTATATGAAGTGATAGAGAGTAAAAGAAGCATTACAAGGAGAATAACATTTAATTATAGCATCAATCATGAAAGTGAATTTTTTAAAAAGACTTCAGGAATCTGATTAATACAAATACAAATCAAAACTTCATAAGACTTCTAGCTAATGGGGCAGCTAAGTGGAACAGTGGATAAAACAGCAACACTGGAGTCAGGAGGACCTGAGTTCAAATGTGGCCTCAGACACTTGACATTTGCTACCTGTGTAACCCTGGGCAAATCACTTAACACCATTTGCATCAAAAAAAAAAAAAAAGACTTCTACCTTTTAGAGGGGAAGTAATGAAATAGAGATGTATGCACGAAAAGGGACATTTTCAGATTTAATAAATGGCTTGCTTTGTTTAATTATATTTTCTTGTTAAAAGGGATTGCTTCTTTGATAGAAGGTGGAGTGATTTAGTAGAAAATGACCAAGTTGTAAAAATAACAAAGAAAACAGTAATAAAATATAAAGACATTTTAAAATACTAGAAAGGGACACAAAGAGGAAAAACTGATTTTGAATACATTACTTAAAATAAACCTTGTGTTTTTAATTACTTTAATTTTTAAAATTACCAAACATATTCTTCTCCCTCTCATCTATCTCCACAGACAAAAAAGAAGGGAGGAAAGAAGGAAGGAAGGAAGGAAGGAAGGAAGGAAGGAAGGAAGGAAGGAAGGAAGGAAGGAAGGAAGGAAGGAAGGAAGGAAGGAAGGAAGGAAGGAATGTTCTACCCTACAATTACAGTTAAGGGAAATAAACCCCCATGTTGACCACATCACAAACAAATGCAAAAAAAAAGTGTTGTTGTTTGTTTTTTTGTTTTTATTCTTCATAGTAGTCCATTACTTTTATGGTGATAAAATGGGTAGCATTTTTTTGCTCATGAAATGAATAATATTCTTCATTATCCCTCTCAAGACAAGGTTGATTTTTTATTAGAATTCTTAAATATTTTAGAATTTTGCATTTTTATAATACCAGTGTTATAGTATATATTGTAACTTGTAATATAGTATATATTAAGTAACTTGCCTAGAATCACACAGCTAGTAAGTGTCAAATGTCTGAGACCAGATTTGAACTCAGGTCCTCTTGAATCCAGGGCCAGTGCTTTATCTACTGCACCACCTAGCTGTCCCCCATTCCTATCTTTTGATCATTTATCATTTGCAGAATGGTTCTTATTTTAATTTGACTCAGTTCTCTGTATGTTTGAGAAATGAGAACTTTATCAGACAAACTTGCTTCAATTTTTTTTCCAGAGTTACTATTGATAATTAATGGTATTTTCCTCCATCCAATTCCCTCCCCACACTGTTTCTTCTATTATCTATCTCCTTTCACTCTGTACTTCCTCAAAAGTGTTTAGCTTCGGGGCAGCTAGGTGGTGCAGTGGATAGAGCACTGGCCCTGGAGTCAGGAGGACCTGAGTTCAAATCCAGTCTCAGACACTTGACCCTTACTAGCTGTGTGACCCTAGGCAAGTCACTTAACCCCAATTGCCTCATCAAAAAAAAATAATAATAAAAGTGTTTGGCTTCTGCCTACCCCTTCCCCCAGTATGCCCTCCCTTCTATTACACACAACCCCTTATCCCTTTTCCCTCCATAAGTTGAAAAGGGAATAATTAGAAATGACCTCTTCGTTTTCTATGTAGTATCAACTCACATTTAGGATTTTGTCCTTATAGTTCCTAAGGCATATAGCATAGTCTAGGAAGTGTCTTGTAAGAATAAATGAAAAGAAAAGTTTAAATACCCTCTCTGTTGCCTACCTATCTTATTCCTTGGAGTTTCAAAGGGTCTGAAGAAATGAAATTAACATTACATATACATAGTGAGCTATAAATATTGTTTGCTCTGGGTAAAAGGATCAATCGTTTTTTTCAGGGTTATGTTAATGAAGCATACTTCAATTATCTTCTGTTCCTGGGCTGCTTACTGGGGTAATAATGAGATGCATGCTGAAGCTATAATAATGGCCCTGAGGGGCGCAACTAAGCATTTAATTGGTATTGGGAAAGATATCAGATAACATTTGGGAAGATTGGAAAAGCACCTTATTAAAGATGGTCCTGGACTTCTAAATTGCCTCTGATTTCCTCCTTCAAATTGAATAGTTTAAGTGTACAGAAACTATACAGCTCTTCAAACTCTTGATTGGTAAAAATAATAAAAAGCAAGGGACTCAACCCATCAGAAATTAAAGCATATGATACAGCAATTCTTGTATATAAATATGTTAATTTAAGAGAATTAGAGGAAATGAGGTTGAGCAAAACTATTCAAAGTCCATGATGAACAGTGAAATGTCTGGAATAATGTGGATCCAGCTATCTGTTTCACCCCCCCCTAGAGTTTTTCTTCATTAAAAAAAGTTGATAACTTGCTTTTGTAGATATTGTATTAAAACACCAAAAGACTTGACACAATTTATTACTCAGTCAAATGAAGGAATGATGTGAATAAAGAGTTTTAATATTAAGAGACATATGATAACATTTGAAGTCTGGTGAATGTAAGATGAACCAACAGGAAAATACATGAAAACAAAATCTTAGAATTGGATCTAACGTTAGATGTCAATCTACATCATTTGCAAGTTGTAATTATGCAGTCACAATTTGAAAATTTCCACTATTATCCATCATAGTCTGTTCCAGTTTTGGACAGTTTTAATTATTTTTTTTCATTAAATCAAAACTAAATCTAGTTATTTGCAACCCCTTTCTCTGCTTTCTTTTGGTACTAAGAAGATTAAATTGAATCTCTCTCAAACTTTACAGTTTTTCAAATACTGAAAAACTCCTTGAATGTTCTCCAACTCTCTTTTTTTTCCAGAATAAAAACTCCTATTTCTTTTTTACCTTCTGTGTATATGGAATGATCTCTAATCCTTTTCCCATTTTGGTTGTCCCTTCTGAATCTTTTCTCATTTGCCAGTCTTTCTCTTAAAATATGTAGCATATACCTGAACAAAGTAGGACAGATATGATTTAACCAATGAAACAATAACCTTCCTTATTCTGGGGACCTCTATTAATGTAGCTGAAAATCACATAAGCTTTTGGATGGTAGATCACAATATTTCTCCTATTCTGCTTCCTCATTGTTCTGTGTCAACCCAGTTGACCCTGCTTCTTGAGCGATATGTCAATGGAACTCATATTCTGTCACATCTTTTTAAGCTGAAAAAAGTTTTGAGTGACATATTATATGTCTTTTATTTGAAAAGCAGCCTACTAAGTTCAAGGATAAAACTTCTCAGGGAGTTCAAATTATCATTCAAGTAACTATTCAACTCTGCCCACTCTCATAAAGCATTTGTGATTTGAGTCAGTAGAGGGAATAAACACATTGATCAAATCACAGATTCAATTCATAAGTTGCTCAATTGATTAATATTGAATTTAAAATTTACTAAGTCCCCTATATTGTTTTGAAAAAAAGGTTCTAGTTACATCTTTCCCATCCTGAAGGATTTAGTTTCTTGAATTCACATGTAGAACTTTACATTTATATTGAGAAAAAAAGCAATAAAAAACATTATAAACTTAACATGGGGAAGCGGGAAAGACAATAATACTAGAATATATATTTTTGTTGTTCAGTAGAGACTGTTTACTGTAAGTAACAACTAATATAAAGAATTCTGGGGCTGCTAGGTGCCGCAGTGGATAAAGCACCAGTCCTGGATTCAGGAGGACCTGAGTTCAAATCCAACTTCAGACACTTGACACTTACTAGCTGTGTGACCCTGGGCAAGTCATTTAACCCTCATTGCCCCCCCCCCAAAAAAAAGAATTCAAATAAATTTACAAAGACACATAAAGTAAAATGCAGAATGAGCAAAGAAGAGGCAAAATGACTACAACAATGCATAAGAAAACATTAAATGGAAAAAAAAAATACTGTCCAACGTAATGAGCAAAATTTGTACACACATTAAATTGAAAAGCCAAGCCCAGTTATTTGAAAAAAAAAAGAATTACAAAAGTTTAAGATTATTCCACTATTGGTTACAAACACTATTGTATATTTTTATTTAAATGTCCTAAGAAATTATACTTTGACCTTGGATGATTAGGATTGTGTGCTATGACAAAACAAAATAATAGGACAAAAAAACCCCACAACATTATGAAATTGGAGATCAGAGGAGCTTCATTCTCTTTTGATTATTCTCTCTCTGAGTGAACTTATTCTTCCTTTCTGACTTTTAGTGCTTTTTGAATGATTTCTCCTTTCCTGTTCTGTATCATAAAGAATTTCATAGTACTTTAAATTATCGTTCTCTATGATTGGTCCAATGAGACCCCGGGATACATATATTTGCATTTTACCCCATTTCTAGTTATCCTTTTTCTTTCTTTTTTTTCTCTTGTTCCCTTATATGCATGTGCATGAGTGGTAATTAGGCCCATCCATCTCCCTTTGGAGTATCTTTCTTTTCTATATGTGAACAACCATGGAGATTTATTTATAAATTAGGAAACCCAGACTCAGAGGGTTTAAATGACTTGACCTTAAAGACAGAGGAAGTGTCTAAGGTGACATTTGTACTGAGGTCTGCTGGGGAAGCTAGGTGGCACAGTGGATAGAGCACCGGCCCTGGATTCAGGAGGACCTGAGTTCAAATCCTGCCTTAGACACTTGACACTTACTAGCTGTGTGACCCTGGGCAAGTCACTTAACCCTAATTGCCTCACCAAAAATTAAAAACAAAACAAAATAAAACATACTGAGGTCTGCTGACCAGCACTATTTCTATCCATCACACTGATTCTCTAAAAGCAATTGTCTATAAGAAAAAAAGAGAGAGAGAAAAGAACGAAACAAAGCATAATTCAAAAAAAATGCATAGGGAAGAAGAGAAGCCATCTATGTGGCAACAACCCTGCAGTGATTATGAAATTTTATTACAACTTTTCCAACTGTGACACACAGAAAATTAAATATAATGTATGCATTCTTATCATCCATAATATACTCACGAGTGTCCTGAGTTTCATTCCTACATCACAACATGCCTATAGGACATCTTCAATCCAATGTGCCATAAGCATCTCAAAATGAAAAATGTGCAAAACAGAAGTTGTTACTTTTCCCTCCAGATTTGCCTTTCTCCTGACCCCCCTTCAGAGTGTCAAAGATGTCACTATCCTTCCAGTCACAAAAGTTCACAACCTTGACATCATCTTAAACTCTCTACCCTCATTTCGTCTATATCAGATGCTAAATGTTTTCATTTCTATCTCCACAACATTCCTCATAGAGGTTTCCTCTCTTCTCTCACTCATATAGTTAGCATGTAAGTTTTGGGTTCCATCAATTCTTTTTTAGCTCATACAATAGCCTCTTCTCTGGTTTCCCTACCTCAACCTTCTCTCCAGTTCAATCAATTCTATGCAGAGCTGCTAAAGTCATTATCCAAAAATGCAATTCTGATCACATAACCCTCGCTTAGTGAAAAAAATTCAGTGGTTCCCTCATATTAATGGTATTGGCTATAAATTATTCTATTTATTATCTTATTCACAATCTGGTCTCTTCATATCCTTCTATTATACATATATATATATACACACATATACATACATACATGTATACATGTGTATATGTATGTCTGTATATGTATATGTATGTGGAGAGAGAGAGACTTCCCTTTCATACAATCTTCAACCAAAAAATACTGGTTTCCTCAGTATCTCTACATAGAACATTCTATTATATGTCTCCATGCCATTATATGAGCTGCTAACCTGTGTTCTCTCTCTTCATATCCATGTCTTTTATTCCTTTGTTTCCTTCAAGATTCATCTTAAGCTTAACGTTCTATAAGAAACATTTTATATTTGCATGTATATATATATATGTATATGTATGTATATATGTATAATACAAGGAAGTTCAAAGACAGCAGTAGCACCTGGGTGAATTATAAAATGTGTTTGTGTGTATTGCATTCTTACTTTATATATGTACATATAAGATCTCTTTCTTTAGACTATAAGCTTTTCAAAGGCAGAACTATTTCTTCTCTGACCTTGTGCCCTGGGCAATTAGGAGATTACCTGGCATATGATAAGTGCTTAATAAGTACTTGTTAGCTGAATGATTAATGAGTACAATGTAGGTTCCTTTTAATATTTCATTGAAAAGAAAAAAGTTATTAAGAAAATTGCTATTCTCAGCTACTTGTTAACTTTTCCCATTCATAAAAGTCTATATCCTAAATGGTTTATAACATGATAATAACTTCACACTTTCTTGCAGCAATATTTTTGTCACATGACTCATGTGTGACACATGCAGAAACTTTTATCAAAATCCTCTATAATGCAAACCATTCAGAACCTGAACCATCCACTCTTTATGCTTTTTGGATCTCTCTCTCTCTCTCTCCACACACACACACACACACACACACTCACACATGCACAATTTAATAAATTTATTTATTTATGAACCACTTTTAGATTTTGGGGTTTGTTGTTGTGAACAGCAATTGACAGCATGATAGCATAGTAGAGTGTAAAGTGTACTCAGTATGGAATCAGCCTATTTCTTGACTTGTAACTCCTTGCTTTAGGGTGTCCCAGATGGTACAATTTAAGGAAAGGTACATTCTACACTCCCTTGGCCTGTGCTCTGTTCGGTAAATAACCACAGGCCTGCTTGCTATTTAACCCAAGAACACATTTGTTTCACTGTGGTTGCAAGCTAAGGCATGCCTGCATCCCTCCCCCACCTGGGTGGCCACTCAAGACTGCTTCCTGGTTCTGAGAATGGGTAACACAACAGAGTCCCACCTCTGCACCAGCAGGGACCACTGCAATCTCCCACCAGCCAACCACTCAAACCCCCTCACAAGAACGTGAGCTGAGTTCTACAAGTATCCACTCCTGCAGTAGATTCAGAGGCTTCAGAGGCCTGTTTCTCTGGCATGGCCTGTCTGGAGCTGGATCTGTGTCAGCATGGCCTGGGTCTGGGCTCTACTCTCACCCTAGTACAACAGACCTTTCCTGCCAAACTTCCAAGACATATTTGACTGGAAAATTATCTCACCCGATTGTTTTGTGGCTTCTGCTGCTCCAGGAATTGTCTTTTGTCATTATTTGAATCTATTTGGAGGGATTAGTGGGGAGAGGTCTAGAAAGTCACTGCCTTTCTCCTGCCATCTTGGCTCCATCCCTGGCTTTATATCTGTGGATGGCAATTAAAATACCTTGAGTGATGATGTTTTCCTACCCTGCCCTAACAGCTTTTATAAGAGATGGGTCAAAAAAGAAATGTTTACCCCTGATAAACATGAATTCTATAATCAATAGTCAGTTCAGATTATCCTTGATCTTAGGAACTTAAACGTGGAAAAGTCATCAGTAAAACAGCAAAATCAAAGCTATGGGAATGTAGTGATGGTATTATTACTGATAAACTAAAACTGTGTCCACAGGGCTACATTCATCCCCCCAAAATTCCTTGAAGTTTTGTTGAGCAATCATCTACATGATTAATTGATTTTTTTCCAAAAATTTTAATATAACTTGTAGAAAAAGGGATTAGCATACAAGACCTTCAAGAGAAACAATTAACTTTAATGGGTGTGGGGACTTATGAACCTCAAAGCTTTCATTGGGGAATCTAAATTTAGGATCTTTTGAGCAGTTCCTACTGGTAAGTGTACCTTTCCCCACCATTTTCAAATCATTTATATGCAAAAAAGCCTCAATGTGTATGCTATAGCAATTAAGAATCAGATTATTTATTTTTTTTTTTGCGGGGCAATGGGGGTTAAGTGACTTGCCCAGGGTCGCACAGCTAGTAAGTGTTAAGTGTCTGAGGTCGGATTTGAACTCAGGTACTCCTGAATCCAAGGCCGGTGCTTTAACCACTGCGCCATCTAGCTGCCCCACAGATTATTTTTTAAAATAAAAGTATTTATTTTTTCCAGTTAGATGTAGAGATAGCTTTTAGCATTTATTTACATAAGATTTCCAATTTCAAATTTTTCTCCCTCCCTCCCCTCGCCCCCCTCCCCCAGACAGCAGGCAATCTGATATAGGTGTTTTATTTATTTATATATATATATATATATATATATACACATGTGTGTATGTATGTATATATACACATATTATATATACACATGTATGCATATATACATATATACACATGTATGCACATATACATATATGCATATACATATATATATATATAACAATCAAGCTAATGAAAGATGTAAAACTTGCAAAGGAAATGTATGGTTCACTCAACAGGTGGGGAAAAAGAAGTAGAAACTATCTATTTGATGATTCAAAGGAAAACTTGGCTGATTTTCTCCATATAGCTGTACAGTAACAATTTTGTAATTAGAGATTTGGGTTTAAAGGATTTATACCATATTAATCCTTTCCATTGCTACACTGCAAAAAACAAAGCAAAACAAAACAAATCATGTTATGGGTGACATTATGAGGAGTTTATGGAGTAGAATTTTGATTTGGAAAAATATAAAGGATTTTCAGATTTTAATAAGCTGAAAGGTTTTTTGTTCTTACTATTTCTTCTTTTTTATCCCCACCTTAGAGCTCCTTTAACTTATCTCTTTTTAATTTTAATAGTTTATTTTTCCAATTACATATAAAAATAATTTCACTTATTTTTTTCTTTACAATTTTGAGTTCCAAATTCTCTCAAACTCTCCGTACCCCTCCCCCACTGAGAAGTCAAGTAATTTGATAAACTTGATATATATTATATCATGAAAAACATTTCCATATTAGTTATCTTGTGAAAGAAAACACAGACAAAACAAAAACACATGATGAATAAAGTTTACAAAAAACTATGCTAAAATCAGCATTCAGATTACATCATTTATTTTTCTGGAGGTAGATAGCATTTTTTATCATAGGTTTTTCAGAAGTATCTTGGATCTTTCTTTATAATCCTGGGAATAACTAAACCATTCACAGTTGATCACTGTATAGTATTGCCGTTACTGCTTGCCATCTTCTCATGGATCTGCTCACTTCAATTTATATCTGTTCATAGAAGTCCTTCCACATTTTTCTGAAAGCATCCTGCTCATCATTCCTTATTGTACAATAGGATTCTATCACAATCATATACCACAACTCTTATGCCCATTCCCCATTTGATAGGTATCCCCTCAATTTCCAATTCTTTGGTACCCACAAAAATAACTGCTATAAAAATTTTGTATATATTGGTCTTTTATTTTTTCTTTATTTTGGAGGGGGTGGTTGTGGGGGGGCAGAGGGCAATGGGGGTTAAGTGACTTTTCCAGGGTCACACAGCTAGTAAGCATCAAGTGTCTGAGGCCAGGTTTGAACTCAGGAATTCCTGAATCCAGGGCTGGTGCTTTTATTTATTTATTTGTTTGTTTGTTTGTTTGTTTGTTTGTTTGTTTGTTTGTTTGTTTATTTATTTATTTTTTATTATCAGTAAGGACACAGACAAAGTAGTGTTAAGGCAGGCTCAAATTTTAAGCAGTTTTATAGCCCTTTGGATATAGTTAAAAATTGCTTTCCAGCTTGGCTGTGTGAGTTCACAACTCCAACAACCCTGCATTAGTGTTTTAATTTTCCCACATCCTCTCCAACATTTGTCATTTTTTATTTCTGTCATATTAACCAATCTGATAGTTGTGAAGTAGTACTTCAGAGTTGTAATTTAATTCAAATAATTTATATTAATTAAATAATTTATTAATATTTATTAAATCATGATTTAGAATAATTTTTCACATGATTATAGATAGATTTAATTTCTTCATTTGACTGTTCATATCTTTCAACCATTTATCAATCAGGGAATAACTTGTATTCTTGTAAATTTGACTAAGTTCTCTATATATGAGAGATAAGGTGTTTCACAGAGAAACTTATAAAATCCACCCCCTCACCAGTTTTCTGCTTTCCTTCTGAACTTGTTGGCATTGGTTTTGTTTGTGCAAAACCTTTTTAAAAATTAATGTGTTCAAAATTATTCAATTCACATCCATAAAAATTTTTATCTTTTGTTAGGTAATAGTATTAATATTAGCTTTTTTTCTAGATCTTCAAATATTTTTGAGAGTTTGGTATGATACTAAGTATTTTAATATGTGTAGAATTATTATTATTTATTTTTTGTGGGGCAATGAGGGTTAAGTGATTTGCCCAGGGTCACATAGCTAGTGTTAAGTGTCTGAGGCCAGATATGAACTCAGGTCCTCCTGAATCCAGGGGTGGTGCTCTGTCCACTGTGCTAGCTAGCTGCCCCCTATCATTTTTATTATATTGGCTCAGTCTACCCATAAGAAATTAGATTTGGGCAGCTAGGTGGCACAGTGGATAAAGCACCAGCCCTGAATTTAGGAGGACCTGAGTTGAAATCCAGCCTCAGACTCTTGACACTTACTAGCTGTGTGACCCTGGGCAAGTCACCTAACCCTTATTGCCCCACCAAAAAAAAAAAAAGAAAGAAAAAAGAAATTAGATTTGATTTTATTTGCGTGAAAAGTATTTTGTAATAATAGTTTAGTTCCTGGGTTTATCTTTCCAAGTGGACTCCAAGACTTTTTGATATTGTCTACAGTTATTTAAATGTGATTTCTCTTAATCTTTCTCGCTCTTGGATTTTGTTGGTAATATGTTGAAATTCTATTATATTCATGTAAGTTTATTTTATATTCTGTGACTTCTAAAATTATGAATTTTTTCAACTAGTTTTTTTGTTGATTTTCTGGAATTCTCTAACTGTATCACTATATCATCTGCAAAGAGTGATACATTTTCCCACTCATTACATTTTCTAATTCTTCCAATTTCTTTTTCTTCTCTTATTGGTATAGCTAGCAACTCTAGGAAAATATTGAATTATAGTGGTGATAATGGTCATCTTTGATTCACCACTGGTTTATTAAGAAGCCTTATCTCCATTTCAGACCATGCTTTCTTAGTTTTATGTAGATACTACTTATCATTTTAAGGAAAGCTTCATTTATTCCTATGATCTCTAGCATTTTTAATAGAAATTGGTGCTGTTTCTGTTAAAAGTTTTTTTCTGCATCTATTGAGATAATCATATGATTTTTTGTTTGTTTTATTATTGATATGGTCAATTATACTGATACTTTTCTTAAAATTGAACAGACCTACATTCCTGGTATAAATCCCACCTGCTCATAGTCTATAATCTTTGTGATATATTTCTAAAATCTCCTTGCTAGTATTTTATTTTTTTTTAATTACATTAATATTTATTAGGGGAATTGATCTATGGTTTTCTTTTTATGTGTTTCCTCTTCGTGGTGAAAGTATCCACACCATATTTGTGTCATAAAAAGAATTTGGTAAGACTCATTCTTGACCCCTTTTTCACTTGTGATTCCACCTGGTACTTGGGATTTCTTTCTTATGGAGCTTATTGATGGCTTGTTGAATTATCCCCCTCACACACACAAAATGGGGATATTTCAGTATTCTACTTCCTTTTCTGTTCATCAAAGCAATTAATTTTTTTGCAAATATTCATCCATTTCACTTTTATTATCATATTTATTGATATGTAATGGGACAAAATGGCTACTAATAATTGCTGTAATTCCCTCTTCATTGGTGGTGAATTTGACCTTTTTGGTTTTGGTACCAGTTTATCTATTTTATTATTTTATTCATAAAACCTGCTCTTTTTTTGTTTGTTTTTTTGGTTTTGGGGGGAGTTTGTTGTGGGGCAATGGGGGTTAAGTGACTTGCCCAGGGTCACAAAGCTAGTAAGTGTCAAGAATCTGAGGCCAGATTTGAACTCAGGTTCTCCTGAATCCAGGGCCAGTGTTCTATCCACTGCGCTGCCTAGCTGCCCCCTGTTCTTAGTTTTATTTTTTTCAATGATTTCCTTACTTTCAATTTTATTAATTCACCTTCCATTTTTAGGATTTCTAATTTGATGTTTTTGATGAGTATTTATTCTTTTATTAGTTTTTTTAGTTGTATGCCAAATTCATAGATCTGCTATGTCCACATTTTATTTAAGTGAGCCTTTAGAGATTTTCCTAAGTTGCTGCATCACATAAATTTTATTTTGTTTTCTCACTATTGTCATCTCTCTAAGGAAATTGTTTATTGTTTCTGTGATTTTTTTCTCTGACCCAGTCATCTTTCACTTATCTCTTGCTGTCCATGGAAAGCATCCTCATTCCATCTCTTTCCTACTTTGGGTCATAGGAGGAATGGGGAAGGCAATATTCATTTATATAGTACCTATTATTGCTCACTTATCTCTCACTCCTATTCTCCTCCACCTTTTCATGTACCCTACCATGCTATAATATAGTTTTACTAAAGAAGCATTTAACTATAGGCATGATGTCACCAAGCTGTCTGCCTCTTCAGTCCAAATTTCTGAATCCCCCCCCACCCCTCCATTTCCTTATAAAATTTAAAAAAGAACTATCTTACTAAACACTCTTTGTTATGCTGGTGCTATTACTTTCCTTGCTTGGTGCATTTATTCATTCTTTCAGCATTCTGTTGTTTGGGGTGTCTGATATGCAAATAATTTCATCATGCTAATTTATTTCTTTTCTTTTTTTCTTTTTTTTGCTAGGCAATTAGGGTTAAGTGACTCGCCCAAGGTCACACAGCTAGTAAGTGTCAAGGCTGGATTTGAACTCAGGTACTTCTGAATCCAGGGCCAGTACTTTATCCACTGTGCCACCTAGCTGCCCCAAAAGCTTGCTTTCTTTTGTTTTGTTTTCGGTTGGGCAATGAGGGTTAAGTGGCTTGCCCAAGGTCACACAGCCATTAAGTGTCAAGTGGCTGAGGTTGGATTTGAACTCAGGTCCTCCTGACTCCAGGGCCAGTGCTCTATCCACTGCGCCATCTAGCTGCCCCCGCTAATTTATTTCTAAAATGTTTCAAGCTTATTCTTCTTTATTATTGAATGTCTAATCTTTCCTGTATAGTTAAGATCAGATGTGTTTTATATGTTACCATAAGCTACATCTTGAGCTTCATTGTGCATTAAAACACATTATTCCATATCTTTTTTTTTTCCTTTTGAGTATGGAATAATCTTTTGTCCTTTCATTTATATTTGATGATATTCCTTCTGACGGCTTGAAGACCATATTGTTTCTGAATGTAATTATTAAATTTGACCACTATGTATCTTGGAGTTTGCAGCCTTGGTTTTTGTTATTGTTGTTATTGTTTTTTGTTTCTTTTCTGAATAGGATCAATGATTTTTTTTTTCAATTAGAATTTCAGTGTCTATGTTTAGATGTGCTGAGCAGGGGCAGCTAGGTGGCACAGTGAATAGAGCACCGGCCCTGGAGTCAGGAGTACCTGAGTTCAAATCCGGCCTCAGACACTTAACACTTACTAGCTGTGTGACCCTGGGCAAGTCACTTAACCCCAATTGCCTCACTAAAAAAAAAAAAAAAAAAGATGTGCTGAGCAAAATGTGCCCGTTGCACATTTAGATAAGGAAAGAACTTATGACCAAATAAGAGATAGAGGGGATCAAGGGAAATAAAATAGATAATTGTGAATACATGGAATTAAAAAGGTTTTCTTGTTTGTTTGTTTTCACAAACAAAAGTACTGAAGCTCAAATTAAAAGGTAAACAGGAAATTTGGAGGGGGAAGAGGGTTCACAAGCTATTTTTTCTTTTTCAGGTATTGGTCTCACTTCTCATGTAAAGAATTAATTGTTATTTGAGGTTTTTATGACCCCATCTATTGGCTAGAATTTTAAAAACCAGGGCAGCCAGGTGGCACAGTAGATAGAGCACCGGCCCTGGAGTCAAGAGGACCTGAGTTCAAATCCGGCCTCAGACACTTGACACTTACTAGCTGTGTGACCTTGGGCAAGTCACTTAACCCTCATTGCCCAAATAAAAAGTTAAAAAAAAAAAAGAGATAGAATTTTAAAAACCCCAGCATGTGCACTGGCCTGGGACTCAGGAGCACCACCTCTGCGAACAGCATGGTGCTCCACCTACTGGTTGTAGACATCTCTGTGGTGCTGGCACCTCACATCATCATCATTCCCTGATGTCTACATGGGCCTGGCAAAATTATAATGACTGGAAGCCAAGTGAGAGCAGTCATGTGACTGTAAGTCAGGGCTGCCAACTATTTGGCTTGGGTCTGTGTGTGGTCAGCCTCAGGTCTGCTGGGAAGAAGAAGGGAGGAGATTTGCCATTCTAGCTGGAAGCTGGAAGGGGACAGGATACAGTCATGTATGTTCTCAGCTGATTCCTGGGCAGTGGTGTTTATTCAGGTTGTATCATTTCCCTTCCCCCATTTTATTTCCTTTCCCTTAATTCTATTGATCTTGCTTGTGTTTTTTAAGTTTGTTCTTGTTAATAAATCCTGTTCTGTTTTTGAGGGAAGCTGTCAGCATCCTTCCTTGCCCCAAAATTGTGGTGAGCCGCATAGCTAACACTCCCCAATTAAAAATTGGTCCCTACACTGAATTATATAGGGAACTGAGCTTAATTTTTAAAAAATACTAAAAGCCATTTCCCAGTTGATAAATGACCAAAGGAAATGAACATGCAGTTTTCAGAAGAAGAAATCAAAATTATCAATGGGAACATGATTTTCAAAAAATTTTCAAAAATTTATTTTGGATTCTATACATCATAGACAGTGGAAATACTTGAAGGGGGTTTATCTTTGGTGAATAATGTCTATTCTGGACATTATTCTGGAGAGGTTTAAAAAGTGATAGGAATCAGAGAAAATTTCTAAGTGGTGTGTAATTTAAATTTCTAAATGTAGGTTCTAATCTGTCTCCCCAGTTTTGGGGGGAACCTGACTAAAATCACTGATAAACAAGTTTATGTTTTTAAGCATTTATTGAAAGATAGTAAAAGAAAGAGAAAGATTGAGCACAGAATTCCTACAACTTGGCAATCCTATCTTTCCTCAACTCCCCTGTGAAGTCCTCTGGAGTCTAGTCTCCACCACAGCCAGGTCAGGAACCAAAAGAGAGTGAACTCCTCCACCAGTGTCTGCTTCCTCCTTTATGTGTTCCTCCCAGAAATGGGAGACTCCTCAAGTTGATTGGCTGGTAGCCTTGATAGACAGTACCCATGAGCAAATGTCACTTCTTGATGCCAAAGAAAAGCTGCATGGCCTTGCCCTCAGAGGACTTCTAGTCATGGTGGAGCTTTCCTACAGTAAGTCTCCAGCAGGTGGCATCATTCCAATCATTACAGTGGTCATATAATATAGAACTCCCTCTATGACTTTTTAACTGGTGACTTGAGTTCTTGCTTTTGGAGGTCTCTCCATCATTCCAGGGCTTTGGGATTGTCTCCTTTGGTGCTATGTTTGGAGAGGAAATAAACTTCCTAAAAACTCTGTGATTTTTCTGGCTCTTGTAAAAACCCTAAGTTTCTTACAAAATGATGGCATCTAAATAATGCTTGGAAATTTTTAAAAAAAGTATAAATGTTTTTACTTAAATTATTTATAATTCTTTTGATTATGTTATTCTTCCTATCCTTTATTCATCATGTTTTTACTGTTAAAAAATAATAAAACAAAAATAAAACAAAAAACAAACTAACTACAGAATCCACAGTCTTATGTTCAGAATTTGCACTAAAGGAAACTAGCTTACAAGTCAATTTTCCTTTTTTTGAGGCTTGGAACTTTTTTTTTTCCTTTCCCATTGATGCATTCTGAGGTATGGAAGGATTGATGACCTTATTGCTAAAAAGCACCAGTGTTGACTTTTCTATTTACAGCTCAATTGGCTTACTGCAGGTTTTATGCAGTTCTCTTAACAAAAGTAATTTCATGGGCTAATGATAGGTCTCTGTTGAAAATCAAATAGGTCCTGAGAAAATTGCACTACAACAGATAATTACTATATACAGTAATTTTATGTTTTCTATATAGATACGTTGAACTGTATGAATGTGCAGCAAAATATTTCATGTAAAGGAATTGTTTTAATGTCAGTGGCTAATGTTTTGATTTTAAAAGATCAAAAAGAGTTGTGAATAAAATCTGTCAACACTAATCATTGATTGATTCTAAATAAGGCAATCTACTTCCATTAAAGCCATTGCTGTCTATAAGTGAATGATAATATTTGTTTTCTTGAAATTGTCTTATATTGATAACATTTGAGGCATGCTCTCTCCCTCTCCCTCCCCCTCCATCTCTTCCTCTCTTCCTTTCTTTTGTTCTCTCTCTCTTGCTCTCTCTCTCTCTCTCCCTCGCTCTTGCTCTTGCTCTCACTCTTGCTCTCTCCTTCATATTCAATCACTCTGTTTAGTAAGTCAATAAGCATTTGTTAAGTACCTCTTATGTGCCAGCTACTGTGCTAATTTGGGGAAATATCAAGAAAGGCAAATGACAGCCCTGCTCTCATAGAGGTCGATGTCTACTAGGAAGGTGAGGGAACTTATGAAAACACCTATGTACAAACAAGATATACTATATAGAGGATAACTTCATTATCAGGCACAACTTAGATGAACACCCAACTAAAGAAAATGAGAAGCACTCAAAAGAACCAGGGCAAAATTTAAAGTAAAGAGAGTATCAAGTGAGAGAATGATTAATCAGATAAATTGTATCTTCTAATAATATTTGATATGCCTCTATATCTTTCTACTCATAACACTGCCACCCAAGTTCTGACTTTTTTTTTCACCTCTGGACTACTATAATAAATAATCCTTTTAATCAATTTTTCTTCATGCAGATATTCCCATTTCTAATCCCTGTCCCAGAAAGCTGTTACATTTATGTTCTTAATGTGAAGCTGTGGTCATATCAATCTTTTTTTTTTTAAAGCTTCAATAGCTCCACTTCATCCTTACAATAAAATACAAACTATATGACTTTACCATAGCTTTCCAGACTTTTCTCACAATATTCCTGTATATACTGTCTATGCTCCAGCCAACCTAACCAATTTGCTATCCTTCTGATATATCATTTCATCTCCTACATGCCTTATTCATCAAAATATAAACATCCTTGAAGTGTTTATCCAACAATACTGGAAATATATTTGCATTTTGAAGTCATCATCACTATCTCTTTCCTCCTTTTATTCCTTCTTCTCCCTATCCGTTTAAGGACAAACCCTTTTCCATATTTGAATGGGTGAGTAAAGTACACAACAGTAAAATAGAGGAATACCAGTTAGAGTTAAGTACAATTTTTACTTTGTTTTCCTGAGATGGACACGGTACTTATGAAGAACTGGACCTTGAAATGTGAAACACTTACAAAAATGGCCTCTGGTAATACCTTTCATTAACATTCCAGTTGCTGTGAACAGCTACTCCTAATATTCAAAGAAATAGACAAGATAACATGATTTTGTGGGCTGGTTCTATTTAGGACTATAGTGATAACTAATTGATATAAGGACAGAAGAAATGGGAGGTTGCTTCATGGCCTGGCATCACCATACACAACAACACAGATCACATATGCAGTGACCACATGATGGCAATGTGTCTGTTATAGATAATACTTAGTACTAAAGTGGGCAAGGCAATAATATATATGAAATAGATTGGAAAATATAAAAGCTCTGATTATGTAACTGAGGAAAATTAGAAACAAATCTGATGAATAATCACAAAATCTTTGACTCGGTTCCAAACTCATGCCTTATCTATATTGCTTTGTGTTGAAGGTATGCTACCCAGAAGAAGGCAGCAGCTTGTTTGAGTTTTCTCCCAAACCCTTCTGAACACCTTTAAATAATGTCATAAAACGATTCCTGGAGCCGTGGAACACACACAAAGATGTGTTGATATGATTTTCCAGCAAAAGACAACTTAGAAAATCTGTTTCACCTGGATGAGAGTGGAACACAGTCCAATAGAGCCTGTGCTGGCACAGACAGGACCTCAGCAAACCAAGAACAGGCCTAGGGAATCACTGAATCAGCAGTGACAGAAGCAGTTTATTGGGCTCTTAGCCCACAGACAGTAAGTGAGTCAAACAACTGATCAGAAGGAAATTACAGGGGTCGCTTTGCTAGCACTGAGATAGTGCTCTATTTCTTTGTCCATACTTGGATCCCAATCACAGTCCTGGGTAACAGTCCCAGGGAAAGGAGGAGCACTAGCACACAGAAGCTTGTGGCTGCAGCAGAGCAGGGAGCCTCCTCATAGTTACAGGGTAGAAAAGAGTATTTGGGATTGTTCATAGACCATAGCACAGGTCAGGAGGATAACAAATAAACCTCTCCTTAGATTATACCATTTTGGAAGAACCAAAAACTTACAGGTCCCCAGAAGTACCTCTGAAAATAGGTGTAGAAAATCCCTGAAGCTTGGGATGGTGTGCCCTCTACCCTGGAAAAAGAGCTCTACTTTAACAAGAAATTAAAAGTCAAAAAATTGGCTAGGAAAATGAACTAACACAGAAAAAACAAACAAACAAAAAAAACTTCTGACAACAGAGTTACCATGGTGAAAGGGAAGATCAAAACTCACATTTAGAAAAAGCTAACAATGTCAAAATTGGGATATTCAAAGCCTCCAAGAAAAATATGAATTGGTCACATGCCATGGAATGGCTCTAAAAGGATGTTTTAAATCAAGTAAGAGAGGAAGAGGAAAAATTGGGGAGAGAAATGAGAGTGATGAAAGAAAATCATGAAAAAAGCGTCAACAGCTTGGTAAAAGAGACACAAAAAATACTGAAGAAAATAACACCTTAACAAACAAATTAAGTCAATTGGTAAAAGAAGTAGAAAAAGTCAAAGAGGAGAAGAATCTCTTGAAATACAGAATTGGCCAAATGTAAAAAGAGGCACAAAAATTCACTGAAGAAAATAACTCCTTAAAAGTTAGAATTGATTAAATCAAAGTTAATGACTTTATGAGACATCAAGAAAAAAAATAAACAAAACCAAAAGCATAAAAAAATAGAAAACAATTTGAAATATCTCAGGGGCAAAATAATTGACCAGGAAAGATAATTTAAAATTTTTTGGACTACCTGAAAGCCATGATTTAAAAAAAAAAAGCCTAAACATCACCTTCCTTTTTTTCTTACTATTTTTTAAAATTAAAATACTTTTCCCTTAACAGTACTTTGTTTTTTCTCATTACATATAAAGATAGTTTTCAACATTCTTTTTTTTTTTTTTGGTGAGGCAATTGGGGTTAAGTGACTTGCCCATGGTCACACAGCTAGTAAGTGTCAAGTGTCTGAGGTAGGATTTGAACTCAGGTCCTCGTGACTCCAGGGTTGGTACTTTGTCCACTGTGCCACCTAGCTGCCCCTGACATTCATTTTTGTGAGATTTTGAGTTATGAAATTTTCTCCCTCCCTCCCTTCCCTACCCCTTCCCTAGGACATTAAGCAAGCTGATATAAGTTATATGTGTGTAATTATGCTAAAAATATTTCCACATTAGTCATTTTGTTAAAGAAAGATTAGAACAAAAAAAGATAAAACACAAGAAAGCAAAAAAAAAATAGATAAAAATAAAGTGAAAATAGTATGCATCAGTCTGCATTCAAACTCCACAGGTTTTGTTTGTTTATTTGTTTAGCTTTTTTTTGTATATGGAGAGCATTTTAAAACATGAGCCTTTTGGAGTTGTCTTGGATCATTGTTTTGCTGAGAAGAGGTAATTCTATCACAGTTGATCATTGCACGATGTTGCTGTTACTGTTAGATATCATCTTTCAAGAAATTATCAATGAAAACTGACCAGATAGTAAAATAGAAATTGATAGGGGCAGCTAGGTGGCGCAGTGGATAGAGCACCGGCCCTGGAGTCAGGAGTACCTGAGTTCAAATTCGGCCTCAGACACTTAACACTTACTAGCTGTGTGACCCTGGGCAAGTCACTTAACCCCAATTGCCTCACTAAAAAAAAAAAAGAAATTGATAGAATCTACTGATGATATCTAGAAAGAGATTCCAAAATGAAAATTCCATGAATATAATAGCCAAATTTCAGTGCTACCAGGTCAAGGAGAAAATACTACAAGCTGCCAGAAAAAAGCAGTTCATGTATTCTGGAGCCACAGTCGGGACAATATAAGATTTAGCAGTTTCTACACTAAAGGATTGGAGGGCTTAGAATATGATATTTAGGATGGCAAAGGATCTAGAATTACAACCAAGAATCAACTTCTCATCAAAATTACGTTTACTTCTTAGGAGCAGGGAGTGAGGAATGGACATTCAATGAAATAGAGGACTTTTTTTGGAAGAAAAATTATTATTTGTTTTAATAATAAACATTTTTATTTAAAGCTTTGAACTCCAAAATTTAGCCCTCCTTTTCACCCTTCTCTCCACCCTCTCTGTAGCAGCAAGCAATAAGATATGTTATACATGTGCAATTGTGTAAAACATTACCATATTAGTCATTTTGTACAAGAAAAAAAATAGTGAAAAATAACATGCTTCAGTATATGTTTAACCAATATCAGTTCTTTCTTTGGAGGCAGATAGTATTCTTCATCATTAGTCCCCTGGGATTTTCTTGGATCATTATATTGTTGAGGACAGTTAAATTATTCACAGTTCTTCATCAAACAACATTGCTATCACTATTTACAATGTTCTGATTCTGCTCATTTCACGATATATAAATTCATACAAGTCTTTCATGCCTTTTTTAAATCATCCTTCTTGTCATTTTTTATACCACAATAATGAAATAGAGGACTTTCAAGAACTTTTTTTTTGTGGGGTAATGAGGATTGAATGACTTGCCCAGGGTCACACAGCTTAGTAAGTGTCAAGTGTCTGAGGCTGGATTTGAACTCAGGTCCTCCTGAATCCAAGGCCTGTGCCTTATCCACTGTACCATCTAGCTGCATGCAAGAACTCTTGATGGAGAGATCAAACCTGAATAGAACATTTGAATTTCAAACAAAAGACTCAACAGAAGCATAAAATGGCAAACAGGAATCATAAGGGACTTAACAAGGTTAAATTGTTTATATTCCTACATGAGGAGATACTTGTTTTTGTTTGTTTGTTTGGTTTGGTTTGGTTTTGTTTTGGGGGGGGGTTTGGTGGGGCAATGGGGGTTAAGTGACTTGCCCAAGGTCACAAAGCTAGTAAGTGTCAAGTGTCTGAGGTCAGATTTGAACTCAGGTCCTCCTGAACCCAGGACTGCTGCTTTATCCACTGTGCCATCTAGCTGCCCCAGAGAGACTTGTAATTCATAAGAACTTTCTCATTATTAGGCAATTAGAAAGAGTATATACAGACAGAGGGCAGAGGTATGAATTGAATATGAAGGGATAATATCTAAAAGTAATACAATTAAAGAGTGAGAGAGGAATGGATTGAGAAAAGGAGAAAGGGAGAGGTAGAATGGAATCAATTATTATACATAAAAGACGTAAGAAAAAGATTTTAAGGTAGAGGAGAAGATAAGGGAAGTTTGTGGGTGTAAGTGAATCATTCGCATCATAAGTGACTCAAAAGGGGAATAACATAAACACTCAGTCGAGTAAAGAAATCTCTCTTACACTACAGGAACTTAGGTGGGGAAAGGGCCCAAGAGAAAGGGGGTATTGATAGAAGATAGAGCTTATTGGGGAGTGGATAGTCACTTTTGAGGACTGCCAGGGTAATTGGAGAGAGTAAATATAATAAATGGAGGGGAGTAGGATGGAGGGAAATACAGTTAACAATAGAAATTTGAAAAAAAAATCAAACAAGTTTCTCAACTGTGTGAGAACTGATCTAAATTTGGAAATATAAGAGCCATTCTCTAATTTTTATTTATTTATTTTTATTTTTTATTTTATTTTATTTTATTTTATTTTTGCTGGACAATGGGGGTTAAGTGACTTGCCCAGGGTTACCCAGCTAGTACGTGTCAAGTGTCTGAAGCCATATTTGAACTCCTGAATCCAGGGCTGGTGCTTTATCCACTGCACCACCTAGCTGCCACCATTACCTAATTTTTAATGATCAAAAGAAATAAATAGTAATCAAAGCTATCTATAGCCATACAAAAAAAAAATTCTCTAGCTCATTTTCGTTTGGAGAAATGCAAATTAAAACAATTCTAAGCTACTACCTAGCAACAATTAAATTGGCTAACAGAATAGAAAAGAAATACAACAGGACAGCTAGGTGCCACAGTGGATAGAGAACCGGCCTGGATTTAGGAGGATCTGAGTTCAAATCCAGCCTCAGACACTTGACACTTACTAGCTGTGTGACCCTGGACAAGTCACTTAACCCCAATTGCCTCACAAAAAAAAAAAAGAAAGAAAAGAAATACGACAAATGAGAGAAGGGGAGATAGGAAAAATGTGACACTAATTCATTGTTGGTGGTATTGTGAACTGATTCAACCATTCTGTAGAACAATTTTGAACCATGCCCAGATAGCTATAAAACCGTGCATACTCTGATTTTCAAGTCTATATCCAAAAAGAGATGAAAACAAAAAGGAAAAGGACATATATGCAAAAACATATTTTTAGTAGTTCTTTTAGTGATATCAAAGAATTGGAAATTGAGTGGATACCAGTGAATTGGGAATGGCTGAACAAATTTTAGCATGTGATTATGATGGAATAGCATTGTGCTATAAGATATGATAATACTGTCGGAAAATTCTATAAAAGTTTACATGAGCTGATACAAAGTGAAATGTACTGTGTACAAAGTAACAACAATATTATAGGATAATTAGCTGTGAATGACTTAGCTATTCTCCAAGAAAACACTGGGGGATGCTAGGTGGCTCAGTGGATAGTGCACCGGCCCTGGAGTCAAGAGGACCTGAGTTCAAATCCAGCCTCAGACACTTAACACTTGCTGGCTGTGTGACCCTGGGCAAGTCACTTAACCCCAATTGCCTTACAAAAAAAAAAAAGAGAGAACACTGAAGGTCTTATGATGAAAAATTATATCCACTCCCAGAGTAAGAACTTATGGTGTCTGAATACAGATTGAAGCATACTTTAACTTTTTAAAATTTTTTCTTAAGGTTTTTTCTATATTTTCTTTTACAACATAACTCATATAGAAATTATTTTCATGACTACACATGTACAACCTATGTTGAATTGCTTGCTTTCTCAATGAGGGATAGTGGATAGGGAAGAAGGAGAAAATTTGATATTAAAAAAATTTTTTAAAATTTAAATGAATGTTAAAATTTGTTTTTGCATGTAATTGGAGAAAGATAAAATACTAAAAATAAATACCATCTAAGACAAAAATGAGAGTAAACAATTCAATCTCTCACCAGTGAGTGCAGAAGAATCATAAAAATGAAATTTATCCATCAAAGCAGATTAGATGAAACATGTGACTGAGACATCATTTAAACTGTAGTTAACTGATTCTAAATCCAGTATTTTTCAACCAGGCTTAATAAATGCAAATCTCTTAAATAATGGCAAAGGAAATACCACTGCTAGGTTTATATCCCAAAAGCATCCCCCAAAAGAGGAAAAGACCTATTTGTACAAAAATATTTATAACAGTTCTTTGTGTGGTGGCTAAGAATTGTAAATCAAAGCAATGCCCATCAATTGGGGAATGGCTAAACAAACTGTGGTATATGATAGTGATGGAATATTATTGTGCTATAAGAAATGACAAGCAGGGTGACTTCAGAAAAGCCTGGAAAGACATGTATGAAATGATGCATAGCAAAGTGAGCAGAACCAAAAGAACATTGTGTACAGAGACAGCTATATTGTTTGTTGAAGAACTGTGAATGACTTGACTATTCTCAACAATACAATGATCCAAGACAATCCCAAAGGATTTTGAGGAAACATACTATCCATCTCCAAAGAAAAAAACTGATGTTGATGGAACAGGCTATTTTTCACTTTCTTTCATATTTTTTTCTTTTAATCAAGTTTCCTTGTACAAAATGACAAATATGGTAATGTTTTACATAATCATATTTATATAACCCATATCTGATTGTTTGCCACCTCAGGGAGGGGGAGGGGAGGGAGGAAAAGAGGGATTAAAATTTCAATACAAAATTATAAATAAAAATGTTTATTATTGATTTGTTTAAAAAATAGTGGCAAAAGAAAAAAGACTTCAAGGTTAAATATGGAGATCAAATGGAAACAATGTATGAAGATGATCCTCAAAAAAAAAAAAAATCCTCTCTATGCCCTGCAGGTAAGACACCTTCAACAAATAAGGAGAAATGTGTAACTGTTTTTAAAGATAAATTCTGAAATCCATTGATCAAGGCTCAATGTGAAGAACATGCTTAAAACAATACACATTTTATAAGATCCAAGAGTGAAATTAACAAGGTCTTCATAGAACACATAAAATCATCAGTCTATTAACAATAATAACAATAAAAAACATTAAAAACAAACAAAAAAACCCAGTTACATAGATTTGCTTATAGGTTGAATGGAAATGTTTATGGTCATGGTTCAAGATCAAGTCATCACACAGGGCAGCTAGGTGGCGCAGTGGATAGAGCACCGGCCCTGGATTCAGGAGTACCTGAGTTCAAATCCAACTTCAGACACTTAACACTTACTAGCTGTGTGACCCTGCGCAAGTCACTTAACCCCAATTGCCTCACTAAAAAAAAAAAATTAAAAAAAAAAAGATCAAGTCATCACTTGACCAGAAATTGTCAAACAGTTCTGTTAAGTAGTCCAAATATACAGATCAATACAGACACAAGAAAACCATAGAAAGTGCAAAATATTCCTGAATATTTCAACAATATGCACCTTTTGAATAACTTACAAAACGTGATAGTGGACAGTATTATACATGAGAATCTCACTATCTTATATAAACAGATAACAAATCACCATCCGATGAATAAAGAATTCCACATGTCTTTGAGACGTGTGGAACAACTAAACTGAAATGGAATTAGACCATTAACACACATAATTGTTGCCTAAAATCTCCTAGATATAAAATCAATCCATAAACTTTTAAGAACCACTCTTTAGTAAATGTTGCAATGAAAAATTTTCATAATGTTCAAGCTAAGTAAAATGAAAGATTTCTAAAATACAGCATGAGATTCATATCATGTCCACTGTCCTTTCAGGTACTAGAGTTTTACTGAACATGCTTTCAGTGAACCTACAGAAGATAAGATTCTATCTTAATACTTTCATTACAAAAAAAGCAGGCATTGGATCCATGTTTGCTGTAGTTAGTAGAATATTAAATAGTAAGAGAGTTATCAACTATTTACTTGTTGCAGAGATGTTTCTTTATGAATTTCATTGAAAAAAATATGAGAATGAGGGGCTCTGAGGTTGTTATCTTCATCTGAGTGTGCACCTTGATCTTCCTTGTTGCTGAAGAAACTTCTTTGTGTGAGATTTTATTTTGAACTACTAGAAAGAATCAACACGGATTACTGGATAGAGCTCCAGCCTCATGAACAGAAACGCTTAGATTTGAGTGCTGCCTCTGACACATAAATGCTGTGTTTACTGGAAAAGTTACTTTACTTTTAAGTGCTTTAGACAGCAATCTAAAATTATAAGTTTCAAGGAAGGTGCCTACTTCAATTAGTAGAGGGAGGGGAAAAGCAAAAGTGAATAAAAATGTTTATCACCAAAAAAAAGAAATTAAAAAAAAAAGCAATTTGTCCAAGCTTCTATTTTTATAGATAAGGAAACCTGAAGCCCAGAGATGGAATGTCACACGGTAGCAGAGCCAAGCCTGAAACCCACATCACATGACTGAGTCCAGTATTGTTTCTACTTCATCACAATATAGAGGGTAGAGTATGATAACTACAAAATTTACTGAGAACTGATTCCCCACCCAGTCCCCCCACCCAGGCAGGTGAATTGCCTGGGGCTAACCAATCTTTTGTCAATTCCAGACTCTTGATTGATTTATGGACCTTGCCCCCCCAAGCAAAATGATCCCTGCCTTAGTCCCTGAACTTTATGTTATTATGTAAAAAGTGTCCACCTACATTAAGTTGTTTCTGTTTAGAGTTAGTAGTGTCTATGCTTAACTCAGTAGGAGTTCTATTGTTTCTTTTGTTAAAGGTTCATTTACATTAAGTTGTACTTGACTCTGGAGCAATCTTTTGGTTCCCTTCTGTTCTGTTACCCCATAAAAACCCTGTCCTCTGTTCCCATCTTTGGGTATTCCTAGCTTCTGAGCTTTGTAATACCATGAGCTATATATAGTTCCCCTACCTATATTGATTATTTCCTTAATTTCCAGGTTATCATATGGGGGCTCTTTCTGGGATTTAAAGACTCCATGTTCAGCCACCCACCATTTTTGGTAGTCAGCCACCATTTTTGGTGTCCAGCCAGCTACTGTTTTTGACCTCCAGATGCTCAGCACCAACAGGAATCTTTTGTGTTCCAGCATGGACTCAAATTCGGAGGCCAGGCCTGGGTAAGGTTCTCTCAAATTCAGAACTCACATCCTTTTCACTTGAGTTCCTAAAATCTCTTTGATCAGGGGTCTGGTTATATCCATGGATAACTTTGTAATGGGTCTGTTCTGACAGGTCCCTCAAAAGGGGATGGCTGCAGGTTGTTTTTATGGACTAGACTGTTATGGGAGGATTATGGGCCCCAGTTACCCCAGATGTTGTCTGGGGAGGTCAAGGAACTTTTTCCTTGAAACCCCAGGAGTTTTCCCCTGAGATCAAGGAGGCCTCTCCTTGAGCTCAAACAAGGACACACACACCCAAAAGCGATAAGCAGCACTGATCTAAGTGAGCAAGTTCCAGGACTACCACCCTACATTCCAGTCCTCCTCACCAACTGGATGAGGTAATCCTATTTGAGGTGGCTGCACCCGGAGAAGACACAGAAACCGCCCACCAGCAGACTGCTCAGACCCACCAGGATGGAGTTAATGCCCATCACCAGATTGCCCACGACCCATCATCAAACTACCCCAACCCACCACCTTACGACATCCAACCCATGACCTAATAAGGGACATTTTACCCAGGCCATCTTAGCCCTATAAAAGAGCACTCCCCAAGGTAGTCGGGGAGGAAAGCATTTTTTAAACCTTCCTCCCTGCCAGTTTCTTTTGTACCCCAATAAACCTGTTCTTTGATTCCTAAATAGGACTTGTATGAGTGTAATTCTTTACAGAGGAATTCTAAGGATCCATGTGCTTTCTCCCCATATCAAGACCATATGTGGCCACTCTGACAGGTAGCAAAAGGATGGCTGCTGGGTTTTGTTTTCAAATCATGTACCTCATGATTGCAAGTACTAGTAGAATTCAAGTCTGACCCACAACACTGATGGCCACAGTGGGGTCACTCCTTTTTGAGTTTACCCTTGACTCTTCCAGTCCAAAAATTAAAGGTCCTGAGTAGGACTTTGCTTTTTTTCTTTCTCCTTTTGCAATGGCATTTTGAATCAATTAAGCAAGAATCAGAATTTGAACCATCCTCCATTTAAAAAAAGGGGGGGGGGATAGGATTTTTGATAGGACATTTTGTCCCTCAGAAAAAGGTCTAATTTTTTAAGGAAAAAAAGAGACAAATTAATCTGGCTCAAATTAATAGGTCTTTGAGGATGGAGGAGGACTTAATTTGTGCATGCTAAATTATTTTAAGAATCTTTACCATTATTGGTTTTTTTTGTCTGTCCTTGTGATGTGGGCTGAATTTGGGGTTAAATTGATTGTGAGTCATCCCAAAAGAACTACAAGACTCAGTGACTTAGTTTCCCAAGTTTTATTGCAATATTGTGAGTGAACACAGGGAGAGAACCAGAATTGTGGAAAGGTATCTCGCAAATAAGGAAAGACAGTTATATTTATAGTATGGATACATTGATTATAAGTCTCATTATAATAATCTCCACCTTTGGGAGGTACAAGGGAGGGCCCGTCATACTCATTATAATATTCCCCACCTTGGGGAGGTACAGGGGAGGGCTTATCCTAATTTGGAGTTCCTGGGGTCCTAAGCCAACCCCCAAGGCGGGTACCTTTTTCTGTGGAGGTGTGTTTTGGGGGTTTACACATCATAAGGTGAATCTGGAGACAAATTTGGCCTTTTATGCACATGTTTCTTTCTGGTTCCCAAGCTTAGTTTCAAAACATCTTCATTTATCATTTATTCATAGTCTGAATGTCTAACGCATGTCATTTTATTTAAGGTCTTCATGGCCTAGCTCCCTCTGTTCCTGTTATGGGTACTGATTACTGTGGATAAGAAAACTTAGCATTCTGACTTGTAAGTTGTCCATTAACTGGAGTCTAACTCCCTTTGAGAGCTAATATCTGAATTAAAGCTTGGGTCTTAGGTTTTTCTATTAGCCCTTTTTTTCACTTCCTACATCACTTGTGGAATGCTATTTGTGTTAAAATGTTCTATATGTGTATTTGTGTGTCACTTGCTATTCAAGCTGAGTCCTTTATCTTGAACTTGGTTTGCAATCCTCTTTGCTACTCAAAGTAGAATTGTCAGAAAGGTAATTTACACAGAGAAGCAGTTTTTAACTGTTTTTATGAAATTTGTTAAAACTTTAGTTGAGAATTGATCTCCAATAATAGTTTAAATTGAGGTTTTATGGACCCCCCAAATCAAGGTTAATCAGGTTCTTTTCAAATTTGGGGAACTATCTGGCTTCTCAGTCTTCAGTGTTTATCACCATGTAAAAATGAATTTATTGATAATAATTGATAATATTAGGCTTCAGATAAATTGAGAGTTTTACCATTTGGGAAAAGTTCTAGTTGTAATTGAATTTATTTGTCTTAAGTGAAATATACCTTCTAATAAGATGTGTGGGTTTTAAAATTGTGGTTTATTTTGAGATTTGCAATAAGATAAAGTGTTTAAAAATTTGGACTGGAAATTTGTTCATTGCATGATCTTAAAGCAAGTTATTTTAATTTACTAATCTGTAATGTGGATATTTGATAATTAGAGTATTCTTTTGGGCTTATAAATTGTTATAAGTACAACTGTTAAAACAATGTCAAATACTTGAAACTTTGTTTAGAAATGCAGTATTACTGTGAATTCACAAAGAATTGATCTTAAAGTCTGGGTTCAAGTTTTCCCTCTGGGATACTCCCTATCTAGGTATAATGAAAGTTTGACTCTGGGAAAATTCTCTTGGCTTCTAGGTGTTAATAGCAAGAACAAAATTTAAAATTCTGAAAACTGGAGATTTCCCTAATATGCCAGAGAAACTTGTTCCATTTAGCAGTGGTGCTGTTTCATAGCTTTTCTCAATAACTCTGTTAAGCAGTTACTTTTTGTAAAGAATTAACTGTTATTTGAGGTTTTTATGACCCCATATTTTGGCTAGAATTTGAAAGAAAAACCTCTGCATGCACTGGCCTGTGGCTCCTCCAACCCCACAGTGCTGCACCCACTGGCTGTAGCCATTGCCATGGCGCTGGCACCTCATGTCATCTCCACTTGCAGATGCCTACATGGGTCTGGCAAAATTATAATGATTGGAAGGCTAGTGAGGGCAATCATGTGACTGTCAGAGCGGCCAGCTAATTGGCTGAGGACCGTGTGGGGGTGCTGGGAGAAGGGAGTTTTTTTTTTCTGGCATTCTAACTGGAATCTGGAAGTCGCTGGAAGAGGCTGTGGTGTATTCTCAGCTGATTCCTGGGCAGTGGTATTTTTTCAGGTTGTATAATTTCCCTTTCCCCATTTTATTTCGTTTTCCTTGATCCTACTGAAACTGTTTGTGTTTTTTTTTTTAAGTTTGTTCTTGTTAAAATAAATCCTGTTCTGTTTTGAGGGAGGCTGTCGGTCTCCTTCCTTGCCCCAATATTGCGGCGAGCCACTTAGCTAACACTCCCCAATTAAAAATTGGTGCCCACATGTTGAAATAATTACACACATTAATAATGGTGTGGTAGTTAATAACTTTGTTTTAACTTTGCTAAACTTTGCTAAACTTTTACTTCAAGCTTCAAAGGTATTTCAAGTTTTCTTCCCCCTAGCAATTCAGACATTATGGTGGCTTTGTATGTTTAATAACTTTTAATTGATAGATGTGTCAGTATATTCAACTAGAATTTGTTTTATTATCTGGTTTTTGTTAAAACATTTATCCTGTTTTGAACTTTTTCTTTCCCTTAATATTCTATTGCATTGATAGGATTACAAACTTCCATAGCATTCATCTACTTTTTAAATGTTGTCCTAACTAGTTTTTGTTGTCCTAACTATTAATGGAATTTTTAGGCAAAAAGTGTGAATTATCAGAGCCAGCCTTATTGAGGTATCATCTATTTTTTGTTTTTGTTTTTGTTTTTGCTGAAAGATATGAATACTGTTACAATTAATTTCTTTTTTTTTTTTTTTAGGCAATGGGGGTTAAGTGACTTGCTCATGGTCACACAGCTAGTACAATTAATTTCTAATGAAAATGTAAAAAGATGTGCCTCCCCACCTTCTAGGCCGTGACTTTCACTAGATATATAGAACTCTATTTAATTCTCTCCCCATAATGATATCTACCTCTCCCTCTTTCTGAAAAGCTCTCCACTTTCCCCCATATCCTGACAGCTCCGGTCTTAATCTGCTCTTCCCCACTGCTGGAAGAAGTTCCATCCTCCCATCCTCCCCATGGGCATTTAACTCTTCTGAAATTGGAAAGGTTCTTAGTGTCTCTCCAACCCAGATTCAATTGGATCCCTCTAAACCTCTTCCTTGAATCTCACTCTATCCCTTTTCCAGAGGCAATTAGGAGCATTGGGCTTCTTATTAAGGACTACCTATCTTCTGGTCTTTTAGATCCCTGCACTAGGTTCTGATCCTTCCTCTTTGTGAGCTCATGTGACTGCTTGTCCAAGACCTGAGCAGTGAATGTTCCTGTGATTCCTAGAACACCTGTGGTTCCCTAATCCCTATACTCTCTTGAATATAATTCCCCATGATTCCACTATTTTCCCCTTTGATTTCTCTAGTGCCTTTTTCAGTGGGTCCTTTGGGGTGTGAATTGCCAGTTTTTACCTTATACTTTACCTTTACCTGGAAGGACCTGCAGTACACTTGGACTGTTTTGCTTCTGAGAGTCCTTCCTACTTTTCACAAATTTTAAAAGCAGACCTTGCTAACCTTAAATTTCCTATAGGCTCCACCCTCTCCAGTATGTGTATGAGTTACTCCTTTGCTCCCCAGATCTCCAATTTGCAAAAGCTCACTCCATTTTTCTCACCTCATGCCATAAAGTATCTTGTTCTCAGGTTTTAAGTTTTTAAGACATCTGATATTAGCCAATAGTCTCTGTCCTGAAGGATTAGAGATCTCTCTACTATCCAAAACTGAGATAGAAAGCCCAGATTATTCCTTGTACATTGATGGTTCCTGTCTCAAATGATGCTTGGTATGCTATCACCACCACAGAAGAGGTCATTGACTCCTTCCTTTGGCTTCTTCAGCACTACAGGCTGAACTTGAAGTCCTGACTCAGGCTTGTGAATTGGCAAAGGAAAGCAAGTAAATATTTACATGGATAGCAGGTATGCTAGTGGGGGTGGCTCATGATTTCAGGATGTTATGGAAGTATAAAGGGTTTCTGATGTCCTCTGGCAGTCCTACATATCTAGAGATTGCCTGACTCCCTTTTGTTGCTAACAGCAGTGATTGTTTAAAATGCCAGTACACTCCCCTGAAGATTCTCCACATGCCCTTGCTGACCTGAATGCCGAGCAGGCTGCTCAGAAAACCCCACTCCCTATAAGTCTATCTTCCATTACATCCCCTGAACCTGGCCCCAGGTTAACACTGACCCCAGCAAAGCTTGCTGTAGTCCAAAGGACCATATCCAATCCCATCCAAGACAAGTTAAAACTAGAAGGTTGTAAAAAAGTAAAAATTCTGGGCTCTGGTATGGGTCAAATGGATGCCCAATCCTCCCCAACTCTTTCCATTGACCTATGATGGAATACCTTCACTCTTTAAGTCATTGGAGTCCTGACAAACCTCTTAGTTTAGGCTGCAAATATTGCTGGTAAAATTGAGATGAGCTGCACATGACATTTATCTACAATGTGAAATCTATCCTAAAAATAATGTAAGCAAGCCCTTAAAACCTCCCCCTAGGAATTTTCCTTCACCCCTTTTCAAATCTGGCAGATTGATTTTATACAACTTCTGCCTTTTTCCAGTTATAAGTTTGTATTATGGTTTGCATGTCCTCCGATTCGGTAGAAACGTTCCCTTGCAGGAAAGATACTGTAACAGCTGTAGCCAAATACTTATCAGAAAAGATTTTTCCCACCTGGGGAATTCCTAATGAAGTTCACACTGATTGAGGTACTTCTTTTACTAATTCAATTGTCTCTCAATTGTTAGCTTTCTGGCCAGTACTTCAACATTTACACTATGCTTACCACCCCCAAACCTCAGGTTTGATAGAACTTATCATTGGGATCAGTAAGGTTCAGCTTAGAAAGTTTATGGATGATTTGAATCTGCCATGGCCAAAAGACCTTCCCCTAATTCTTCTGAATTTTAGGGTTACCCTTTTGGTAAACATTCTCTTTCACCTTTTGAAATCATCTCTGGGTGTCCTATGCCTCTCTTTTCTTCCTCAAGTGACTCCCTCTCCCTTAAGGCCTTCCTTCTCTCCTATTGTAAAAGACTCACCCAAACTCTTCATCACCTTAATCATCTTGTCTCTCAGTCATTTTCTAGTGGCTCAACCTTAATTCAGTCTAACCTATAGTTGGAACCTGGAGACTGGGTTTATCAGAAAAGGATTCCCTACCAAGTGCTGCTGAGTGACCCCTGAGCTTTGAAACTGAAAGGAATTGACAGCTGGATCCACTTAACACATCTGAAGAAGACTCCAACCCCTGAATGGACAGCCAGACACACTACCAGAGATACCAAACTTCCTCTGACCAGGAAAAAGAAGCAGATAAAATCAGTGTAGACTACTGTCCCAAGATACTCGGATTTGACTTGAGAATGCTGTTTCATGCCCCAACACTATTTTTGGTCATCAATGAATCCCAGAATTCATCTTGACCAAGAGGAGGAAATGATAACTACAAAATTTACTGAGAATTGATTCTTCACCCAGTTCCCCCTACCCAGGCAGGTGAATTGCCTGGGGCTAACCAATCTTTTGTCAATTCCAGACTCTTGATTGATTTATGAACCTTCCTCCAAGCAAAATGATCCCTGCCTTACTCCCTGAACTTTATGTTATTATGTAAAAAGAGTCCACCTACATTAAGTAGTTTCTGTTTAGAGTTAGTAGTATCTATGCTTAACTCAGGAGGAGTTCTATTGTTTCTTTTGTTAAAGGTTCATTTACATTAAGTTGTACTTGACTCTGGAGCAATCTTTTGGTTCCCTTCTGTTCTGTTACCCCATAAAAACCCTGTCCTCTGTTCCCATCTTTGGGTATTCCTAGCTTCTGAGCTTTGTGATACCATGAGCTATAGTTCCTCTGCCCTGATTAAAGACCTTATGTCTCCTATATTTATTGTTTCCTTAATTTCCAGATTAACAAGGATAATCTGTGGGGCACCTAGATGGCACAGTGGGTAGAGCTGTGGGCTTGGAATAATATCTTCCTGAGTTCAAATCTGAGCTCAGATACCTTCTAGCTGAGTTACCCTGGGCAAGTCACTTAATGTTATCTGCCTCAGTTTCCTGATCTGTCAAATGAACTGGAAAAGGAAATGGCAAACCACTCCAATATTAAGAAAACCAAATGGGGTCATGAAGATTCAGGTATGACTGAACAGCAACAAAGGATAATTTGGAAATATTTGTAATGTAAAAGCAAAACACTTTTAAAAATCTAATTCTCAGCAACCAAAAAAAGTTTTTCATCATTCACATATGATTGATGTGTGACTTTTTAGTCTTGTCATAATATGTATAATTTTCTCAGATTTTTTTTCTACATTCTACATTGATTCATGGAAATTTTTCCATGTTTCTTTGTTTTCAAATTTGTAATTTCTTTCAGCACATTATTATCATAATCATATATCACTTATTTAGCCATTCTATTATTGAATGGGACCTACTTTTTTCAGTTCTTTTAAAAAATAAATTATAAATATGTGTATGGGGATTTTGTTCTTGTCAATGAACTTCTTATGGTATAAACCTAGAAATGGAGGCTTTGGGTGAAAATGTATGGACTTTCTAGGCACTTTGTCTCATTCCAAATTACTTTCCAAAATTGTTTCACTGTTTCTCAGTTCTACTAATAGTGCATTAAGATACCTCTTTTCACAACTGCTCCATCCATACATTCCCATACTCCCCAATATCCCAACTATTCTGATTTCCATTCCACTAAGGCTAGATGTTATCATTAGAATCACAATGTCATGGGGAAAAGGTGGTGTGAGTCCTTAGATATTCCTCAGTAAAGAATTATGCAGTCCAATTAGAATTAAAATGGTCTTTTATTGAGCCCTAGAGAAAGTGACTAACTGATAAGGAAGTCAAAGATTTAGCCTCAAGAGGAAGAGATGGCTTAGAAACATCTTTCTTCTGAGAAGGAACAGAACAGAGGCCAAAGCTTTTATAGAGGATAGATGGGGTGACTACCTCACAATGCAAAGTTCGGGGTGGGAAAAGCTTGTATGTGGTGTGGTAGTCCTGATTTTTGCTGTTATCTTTGTCCTCAGGCACCTGCTCAACAAGTAGCCACACCTAATGGATGTGTCTCCCCTTCTTAAGTGTGTGTCAGTCCTTCAGTTTTGCTTCTCAAGGAAAAAAAAAACTTTTGAGTTTTATCAGGCCCAAATCAACAACACTTGCTCAGTGTTCTTTCTTTGGATTTTAGGTAATATCTCCTATTACAGAATATTTCTCACCCCACTTAATAGTAGTGTTTTTCGTTAAGATCCTCTTCTACCACCATATCAAGATTATTCTTTGGGGCAGCTAGGTGGTACAGTGGATAGAGCACGGGCCCTGGATTCAGGAGTACCTGAGTTCAAATCTGGCCTCAGACACTTAACACTTACTAGCTATGTGGCCCTGGGCAAGTCACTTAACCCCAATTGCCTCACCAAAAAAAAAAAAAAAGATTATTCTTTTATTTACCCTTTGTTTTACTATCTCCCTTTGCCAACTCACCTTTTCTCCCATAACTATGCTTTTTTTCCCTGAAAAATGACACACATATCTTCTCTTCATTATTTTTCATTCACTTCATTAAACTACATCACATTTTCCCTACCATCTTCTTCCTTAGTTCTCTGATTTGTTTTTTGCACTCTAATTTTGCATTTTTGCTTCAATAATAATAATAATAATAATAACAATAATTTATTTATGTATAGGTAGGATATTGTGACTTTTACTGTATAGTGTTTCATTCTATCACTCTTGCTATTCATTTTCCACTGCCAGCAATGTATTCTTGAGTATTTTATTTTTAACCTTATAGGTGCTGATAACCAAAAATTTACTGAGAACTGACTGATCCCCACCTACTCTCCTTTCCCAGGCCAATGAATTGACTGTGGCTAACCAATCTTTGTCAATTCCAGACTCTTGATTGACTTATGGATCCCCCCCGAAAAAAACAAACAAAAAAACTCTATTGGTTCCCAAAGATTCACTACCTTACTCTCTGGACTTCAGGTTATTATATAAAAGGGTCCACTTACATTAAGTAGTTTCTGTTTAGAGTTAAGTAGCTTCTATACATTAAGTAGTTAAGTAGTTTCTATACTTGACTCAAGAACAGTTCTATAATTCCCTTTGTTCTTTTATACCGTATAAACCCTTTTCCTCAGTTCCCATCTTTCAGTATTCCTAGCATTCTTGCTTTGCAATACTTGGAGTTATAACTCCTCTGCCCCAATGAAAGACCTTATTTCTCCTATATTGATTGTTTCATTAATTTTCAGGTTAACATATGGGGCTCTTTCCAGGATTTGAAGACTCTCTGTCAAGCCAGTCACCCTTTTTGACCTCCTGAACTCTTGGCACCAGTAAAAATCTTTTGTGTTCCAGTCTGGACTCAAACTTCAGAGGCTCAGCCTAGGTATGAGTCTCTCAAATTCAGAACTCGCATCCTTTTTGTTTGAGTTCCTAAAAGCTCTTTGATTGGGGTCTGGTTATGTCGACGGGTGACTTGGTAACTTGGATCCATTCTGACAGGTCCCCCAAAAAAGTGGATGGCTGCAGTTTGTTTTTATGGACCATATGTGGTCACTCCGACAGGTCCCAAAAGAGGACGGCTGCCAGGTTCTGTTTTCAAATCATATACTACATGATTTCAAGTATTTGGAAAATTAGCAGAATTTAAGTCTGATTCAAAAAACACTGATTAGCCATAGTGGGGTCTCTCTCCTTTTTGAGTTTACTCTTACTTCTGTCAGCTCAAAAATTAAAGACCGTGAGTGGGACAGGTTGAGATCATTTTCCAGCCAAAGACTGCTTAGAATTTCAGGAGGAGAGAGTAACAGTGCCAGGGTGGGGGTGAAGCCCAACCCCATGATCAAGCCCCCCAATCCCCCCCACACACACACCCCACATAAATTTACCCTTGAGCCTCTGAATCAGCTGCAGCACCAGCGTCTTCTGGAACTAAGCTTATACAGAAGTATTCAATTTTGTATAAATGGTCAAGCAATTTACAAAAAGAGTGAGGAAACATGACATAATGGCTAAAGCATGAGACTTTAGAGTCAGAAAGATCTGTATTCAACTTCTTCCTCAGATGCCTAATAGCCATGCCACCCTAGGTAAATTAATTAACCTTTCTGTGTTTCCAAAACTGTAAAAGAGGGAGTTGAACTAAATGGCTTCACTTCTCCCTCTAAGTCTATCATCCAACAATTAATAAAATTTTTGAAATACATTTTGATGAATAGTAAAAACTACTCAGAATCAGTTCTTAGCTTAATTTCTTGTGTTTGTCAGAAAATTAGCAAGAAAATAGACATCAATATCTATCATTAAAATAAAATCTAACATAAAAAAGGTTTACCATAAAAGTCCACAAGTTAAAAATATTCTTGTATTAAAGGTGACAATTTTCTCAAAAAAAGTAATATGTTCCATTTCCACTTACTTGGACAGCAAAGTTAAAAATTTTTTTTGTTTATCTTTAAAAATTAAATATTAATTAAAAGATGATAAAAATTAATCTTTTTTAACTTTTAAATAATCTAAATGATCCTTTTAAATGATCTAAAGTAGTTTAACTTTTTAAAAGAAGTACTAATATATGAGATCAGTGGCTGATTTAAATTCAAATTCTACCTCTGTCTCCATACCCCAACTGCTCCTTCCTATACCCATGTCTGCTCCTTTTCCCTGTCCATAGTCCTTATGCAACTGACATATGCATAAAAAAGTATGTATATATGTGTGGGAGAGAAATAAAGATAGGGAATACATTTAATGCCCTTGATTTATTGATTCAAAAGAATTGTTCTCACCAAATAAACCTCTCAGAATTAGAGAGTTTTGTTTGATAAAATGGGGTAGATTGATAATTTTTTTAACTTAATCAATCTCTACTCTTGTGTATGTTTACATGTACCCATGATATATTTTGTGTTCCATTTATTGAACTTCATATATTGAATACAGGATGATCATTCAATAGCAATCTTTGGAGTCATAAATTAATTTTATTTTTTAGTCCTCAACTTATGCCCTCTATGTGTCAATAGTTTGTAACCAAAAATCTACATTCCAAATTTGTATCTTTTTTTTTTTTTTTTAGTGAGGCAATTGGGGTTAAGTGACTTGCTCAGGGTCACACAGCTAGTAAGTGTTAAGTGTCTGAGGCCGAATTTGAACTCAGGTACTCCTGACTCCAGGGCCGGTGCTCTATCCACTGTGCCACCTAGCTGCTCCCCCAAATTTGTATCTTTATATTTATAAATTGTATTGAAAATTTATGTCTTATCCTCTTTTAATTTTAATAAAATGTACCTTACCATTTTCTCATGGTTGTATAATTTTATAATGCTGATCAACACCATGTTATGAAACTACATCTTGGCTATCTAATTCAACCAACTGATTAAAAATCCTTCAAAATATTATTTTAGGGCATTTTGGTATCTGTCCTGAAAGCCTTTCTCTTAGGGACCTTGATCATGATTATTTCAGGATAGACAGAAAATAAAGGAAAAAAGTGCTACAAATAATACAGGCCCACTCCCCCCTTAATTTTCTGACGTTTTATAAACATTATTTGAATAGTTAATGAACCCTTAATATTTAATATTTAATGAACCCTTCCTCCCTGGAGGAAGGGTTTCAAATTTAATCCATTGAAGACACCCCCACAAAGAGGGGAAAAGATAGATATACAATCACAACAATAAGCACTTACATTAACACTGTTAGTTTTGCAAAGTGCTTTATCTATATTATCTTATCTGATCTTCACAATGACCCTATGAATTAGGTGCTATTGATATACCAGTTTTATAGACAAGGAAACTGAAGCTAAAAGAGGTTAATTGACTCACCAGAAGTCATGCAGCTGATATGTGTCTGAGGTAGGACATGATTAAGGTTTTACCAACTCCAATTTTTGCAGTTTTTCTACTGAATCATTCTAGCTGACTCAATATATAACATATTCAGAGCACTGTGTTGAGCTCTGTGGGGAATGAAGAGAAGTAACATCTTTTAAATCAAACTGCTTATCTTACTTGCCTAGACACCAACCTATTTTATTCCCTCATCACATTTTGCCTAGATTTTTGCCATAATCTCTTTCTTCATCTCCATGGTGAAAGTCTCTCCCCTGTCCAATCTAATCTTCCACATCATTCCAAAATGGGATTAAGTGCAAATCTGTCCATGTAACTCATTTGTAACCAAACAGACAGACGAACAAAACATTTATTGGCTCCTTTTTGCCTCTAGAAAAAAAAAAAAGAAAACTTTTATAAGGAATTGAAAGATTATCTCAATCTGATGTCAATTTGTCTTTATAGAATAAACTGACAATGCTTATCCTGTTCTACTTTACTCTATAATCTAGTCAAACTGTCTTGCTTTCTACTCACTAACTACCCTAAAGATTTTTGTCTCCTTTCTCCACAACTCTGCATAGACTTTCCCTCATGCATGGAATACTTTTTTTTCCCCTTTCCCTGTGGAATTTCTAGTTTTCTTCAAAATGCAAGTCCTGGTCTACTTTCTATAGTCATTTCCACATCTTCTCAGATATTGGTATTTTCCCTCTATACTCCACATGTCCATTTGTATTTACTCTGTATATATTTTGCAAATACTTATCTATCTGTTGTTTTCCATTAATAGAATGGAAGCTTTTAAGTACAGGGTCTATGCTATTTTCGTAGCTGTATGCCAATAAGTCCTTAATACATGCTAAGTATTTAATGAATGTTTGCTAAATTGAATTTCAATTTTCATTTTTTATTTCTTTTGTTTGCTTGCATTCCCCATCATTAATTCACAGTATTTTATTATATTCTTTTACAACAATTAATTTAACCATCTTATAATTATGAGCTACTTAGGTTATTTATAGTTTTTTTCAGTTACATATAATCCTACTATAAAAGTCTTTTAGTATATAGAACTTCTTTGTTCACTTCTTTTCAGAACACTTTCAAGATTTATTTCCAAAAATAGTTCTATTGAATTTTCTATGTATCACCAAATTGTTCTTCAAAAAGATTCTGCAAGTTTATGATAAGAGATAATTTATACACTGTTAATAGTATCCCCAAATTTTATGACAAAATATTAGAACACACAGGGGTATAGAATGTAGTATAGTGTAACATTACCAATAACAGAAGTAACATTACCAGGAAAATATATGTGTTTACATATGTGAATGTGTACACATAAATATATGTATCTACCTATACATTATACCTATACATATTTATATATGCACACACATTTCTGAGAATGACCAGTTAAATTAATAAGGGTTTGCAATTGGCATTTGACAAATACCAAAAAAATATAGATTTTCACAGTTGTAAAAAACCTCATAGACCACCAAGTTCAACCTAAACATAAGTGAAATCCTTTTTGTAACATACCAATAAAGTACTTGTCCTGCCTTTGTTTTAAGATCTCCCAGTAGTAAACCACTAATTTTCAAGGAAGACTCAACTTTTCTCAAGGCCATAAATTTCTAAATAAATATTAAATTATTTTAAGATATAAAGGAGGAAAGGTTTTAAATTTAATATCTTATTTTCCTTTAATTGAATGTGAAAACAATTTTAACATTCCTTTTTGTTTCTTCAAATTTTGAGTTGCAAATTCTGTACCCCCCTCCCCAACATTAAGAAGGCAAGCAATTTAATATATGTTATACATGTGTTGTTATACAAAACATATTTTGATGTATGTCATGTAGTAAGGGCCAAATTTAGTATGGGGAGAGTTAATTGGGTGGCTCACCGTAATATTGGGGTAAAAAAGGAGATTAACAGCCTCTTTTCAACAAACAAAACAGGTTTTGTTAATGGGAACAAATTTAAAACAAAAGTGAGGTTAATAGAGCTAGGGATAATGAAAAAGGGAATAAGGGAAGGAAAAAAAATATGACTTACTTCCCAGATGATTAAAATCTAAATCTCTGGGTTAAAAAGTCCCCGGGAACCCCGAACCTTCCTCCAGCCCAGCTAGCTCCAAAGAGCTAGCCTTGTCTCAACAACACAAACTCACCACCACCTGGAATACATAGTTCCAAGGAGAATGAGCTGTGCAGCTTTCCCTGGCCTGGTCCAGAAGGTCCAACACACCAGCGTCTCTCTCCCTCTCTCATGCATGCCGGAGCGAGAGCTCTCCTCCCTAGTTTTGTCCTGAAAACTTTCGTGAAACTGGAAAACAGAGTCATCCACACACCCAGCCCCAAGCTAATTGGCTGGCAACTTTGATTGACAGAATTAATAGGCGGCTCTACAGCTGGAAGCCAGCCTGCTTCCAGACACTAACACTGCATGGCTTTTCAAGATTACATCTTTTCAATCTGACCATAATGAATCAAAGATGTGGTCATAGAAACCCCAAATCACAATTAATTCCTTACGATGTTATGAAAGAAAATACAGATAAAATAAAACCAAGAAAAATAAAGAAAAAGTATACTTCTTTCTGCATTTAGACTACATCAGTTCTTCTTCTGGAAATGGATGACATTCTTAGCATAAAGTCATCAGAATCATCTAAGATAATTGTACTGTTGAGAATAACTGTTGCTAATCATACAATATTGAGTTTTCTGTATATAATGTTCTCATGGTTCTTCTCATTTCACTTTTCATCAATTCATGTAAATCTTTCCAGGTTCTTCTGAGACCATTCTGCTTGTCATTTCTTGTAACAAAATAGTATTCCATCACAATCACATACAACAGCTTTTTCAGTCATTCCCCAATTGATGTACATCCCCTGACTTTCTAAATCTTTCCTACCACTAAAAAGAGCTGCTTTAAATATTTTTGTGCATACAGGACATTTTCCTTTCTTTCTTTCTTCTTTTTTTTTTTTTTTTGCAATCTCTGTGTAATACAATAATAGTAGTTTGGCCAAAGGGTATGCATGGTTTTATAGCCCTTTGGGTATAGTTCCTAATTGCTCAACAGAATGGTTGGATCAGAATACAACTTTACCAACAATGCACTAGTGTCTTATATTTCCCATATCCCCTTCAACATCTGTCATTTTCCTTTTCTGTCAAAAAGGAATATTAACCAATCTGATGGATTTGGGGTGGTAGTTAAAAGTTGCTTTAATTTGCATTTCTCTAATGAATAGTGATTTAGAGGATATTTTCATATATATATATATTGATAGCTTTGATTACCTCATCTAAAAAGTACCTATTCATAAAGGAAGAGGTATCTAAACCATGCCACAAGTTTTTAAGATAGCACATTGTTGCACAATGTTTTATCTCCTCCTAGAATAAAAATGTTAGGTTGAAAAGCAGGTTACTTATTAGCATTGATTTGAAACATCTTCTGATCAATTGAATGCTAAAGAGGTTTTTCATTTAAAATTCAATGTGTAGGGGCAACTAGGTGACAGTGGGTAGAGCACCAACCCTGGAGTCAGGAGGACCTGAGTTCAAATCCGGCCTCACACACATGATACTTACCAGCTATGTGACCCTGGGCAAGTCATTTAACCCCAATTGCCTCACCAAAAAAAACAAAGAAAGAAAATAAAAGATAATAAAATTCAATGTATCACAATAAAAATCTGTGATGATGAAAAATTAGGGCACAATTTTTGAGCATGATCATTTATTAGCAAGTTTAGCAGTTGCTGATAAGTGAGATCCCAAAGGCCCTGATTAGTCAGGGATGCATTAGAGAAGACAGAATGGTCTTTTATACAGTTGGTAATGGCTTACATTTAGCCTGATTTGCAAGAGTGGATTTCCAAGATTCATAACAACATCTTATCACATTCTCTGAAAAGTCTAGTGTTAAGCATCCAATGACTTATGACTGACCAAATAGAACATCTATGACTATATTGATTCATCTTCCCCTCCTCCCAGCTGGGGAAAGAGTCCAAGCTATAGTCCAGAAAAATAAGGAAGTTAAACTTTTTACTAAGAAGTCAAATTAATTCATAGACCCTAATGTTAAGCAAAATGTCCTTGAAATCAAATTAATTCCTCACTACTGATTTCAATTATTAGATATAATTTTTAACCAATGATAAGTACAGAATAAGATGGGGTACCAATTTTCAATTTAATAAATGACAATGAATGTCATAGTAAGTATTTATATGTTCTAATTGTTATAGCCTACGGTTAGTCATCTGCCATTGAATTTATTGATTCCAAGGGTGAATGAAGCACAACTCAACAGTAGCAGTATTACAAATAATATTCACTAATAAAGGAAACGGATTTGTAAAAGAAGGAAAATATGTGTTTAGTGCTTCATCTGAAAAGGTTTTAATGATGATCATATGTTTAATGAATGTTAGTACAATTTTCTGAAAACAGAAACTATGTTAAAGGTCCTTTCTGGGCAAGGTGACTGGAATTTCCTCTCAGGGCATTGAAATTGAGAAACTACTAACTAGACTTCAAATCCTTTTGTGATATAGAAATAACTTAATTTAACAACTAGTTACAATATTAACAAGTTAAAAGAAGCTACTGGATAGGTTATTTTCCCCCAGAGTATGAATAGCCTCACATTGCCCTAGGTTTTCTGTCATAACTCTCTCCTAAATATGGGTACATTTCATTTCAAGCTGCTTGCCTTAGGCACAGAAATTGCTAGTTATAGCTCTACTTTTGTTAGAGTCATAATATAAAGCCTATTTGTTTAAATGAGGAGTATATATTATAAGTAAAATTATCCCAAACCTCAGAGAATAGAGAATTTTTTAATTTGATAATGAACCAAACATTTTGTGTGTAAAAGAATCAGTAAACTATTAAAGCTTTAAAAATAATTTTGAAGAATGGACAATGATCCAGTAAACTGATGTTCACATCTACTCCTAAAAAAGAGAAGTTTCATGTGGCCCCAATCCATGTGATGTAGATTGGTGTTTAATCAAATTAAGGACTCATTCATACTCATAATAGAAAATAACAAGTAGCATTTATCATCATTAGTTTATAATTGGTCTTTAGTTTATTGCCATTACATTAATAGGAAACTACTCAAAAGAGGCCTCATTCTGGTTGAGATAAATGATAATTTCCTATAAAATTGCTCTCACAAGATAAATTTCTTAGTAGAACATTTTGAAGCTAAGTCTTATCCAGTTTGTTTATATATATGTGTGTGTGTGTGTGTGTGTGTGTATACAATATCCCATTAACTAATTTATTTAGTAAAATAACATCAATTCTATTTAAACAACAGTAGCAACATTGAACCAATGTTTATTTGGCATTATACAAGTAAAAACATTTTTTTTACACTAATATGGAATAATCAGAAGACAGATAGTTTGTGTTTGGGCTCAGCCAATACCTAGTTGTATAACCTTGGTTGAGTCAGTTATTGCTCATAAATCATAGTTTCTTTATATCTTCCCTACCTACTTTCATTGCTAATTTCACTGAATTTTTGAAGGTTTCATATTGGAAAATATTTTGTAAATAATAAAATATTATGAAAAAATAAATCATTATAATGATGATTAATCTCATTCTAATATTTTCAATGAAGTCTCAAGATATGATCTTGAAATAAGTCTGTATTCTAATTTTACTACCTTACATTTCATTTTCTGTGAATTATTGAATTGATGAATAAAATAGTTTTATGTAATTAAGCAAAATCGTTTTAGTATAGACTTATCTTCTATGGGAAAAATAAAATAATATTTGGGGCAATAACCATACTGAGCTGAATGCATTGGTTATAGATTTCATCCTGGTCCTATATGATTTTCATTTTTTCCCCTCAAAGTTTTGGTATTTTCAAAGCTTTTCATTTTATGTAGCTTTGAGATTATGAGCCTATCTGTAGCATCTTCATATTTTTAACAGAGACATCTCATATCCTAGCACTTGTGGGAAACATTTTTGTTTGTAATAGTGTTCCATTTGTCATACAGTTTATTCATTGAATAATTCAATATATTTTATTTTTATATCTATAGCATGGAGATTTATTTTCTTATAGTTTATGAAAGGTAATGAGTTTCTTTTTTCTTTTTTTTAGTGAGGCAATTGGGGTTAAGTGACTTGCCCAGGGTCATACAGGTAGTAAGTGTTAAGCTTCTGAAGCTGGATTTGAACTCAGGTACTCCTGACTCCAGGGCCAGTGCTCTATCCGCTGCACCACCTAGCTGCCCCGGTAATGAGTTTCTGATACAACATTCTGCCCACCAGATCATGTTTTGCTAAGCATTCAGGTTCTCTTACATTTTTCTAACATTATATCATTTTTTAAAATAAAATGTAATTATAAATAAATTTGACTTGTTAATTATAACCTTTCTTAAATTAGTAAATAGGAACCATAAACCTTTCCATTTCTATAAACAAATCAACATGATTCAGTTCTTTATTCAGCACATTATTGGTTAAGTTCATGGGTTATCTGCCAATGAAGGGCCTCTGCACTTTTCTATCTTATGTATCTCATAGACTCTGTCAGGAAATATAGAACTTTCAGTTTTGAATTTCTTATTGTCAGCCAAGGCCAACTCCTCTGCATTCAAACTTGATCTCATCCCCTCATGTCTTCACCAAATTGCATGTTCAATCATCACCCTCTTTCTCTCAAAACTTAAATTTATCCCTATCAAATGGCTCCTCTTATACTTCCTTCACACATGTCCAAATGTCTTCAATTCTTAAAAAAGTCTTCATTAGACTCTGTCATCCCATCCATTCTATATCCTTCTTTCTTTTACCATTCAACCTCTCTGGGGGAAAAACAAACAAACAAAAAAACAAAACACTCATTTCCCCAATTTATTCTCTTTTCACTTACTCCATAACCCTTTGCAATCTCACTTATGACCTCATCATTTAATCAATACTACTCTCTTAAAAGTTACCAGTGATTACTTAATAACCAAAACCCAAAGCTTTTTCTCACTTCTAATCCTTTATCTATCTACTACATTTGAAATTGTTGACCATTCTTTTTCTCTTGATACTCTCTCTTCCCTGAGTTTTTGTGACACTGCTCTTTCTTAGTTTTCTTTCTAGAAGTCTGTCCAGTTCCTCCCAGTCTTTGTTTTTGTCTCATGATACATATCATGGTCCCTAACATGTATGTTTCCCTAGATTATGCCTTGACCTTTTTTCTCTCTTTCTATACACACTCTTTTTGAAAACTTCTTCTGTCTAATGGATTTAACAATCATATGTCCAAATAATTCACAGATCTCCTCTGTCTGTCTCCCTGTTTCTGTCTTTCTGTCTCTGTCTCTCATTCTGCCTGTTTCTGTCTCTCTCTTTCTCTGTGTCTCTATGTGTCTCTGTCTCTGTGTCTTTCTGTGTCTCTCTGTCTCTTTATGTTTCTATCTCTCTGTCTCTGTCTGTTTCTCTGTCTCTGTCTCTCTTATTTTGTCTGTCTTTGTCAATGTGTCTGTGTCTGTCTCTCTCTGACTCTGCTTCTCTGTCTCTGTCTCTCTCTTACTATGTGTCTCTGTCTCTGTGTCTCTCTCTTTTTCTCTGTCCTGAGTTTACATCCTGACTGAGACTGTGTTTTCCCTGAGCATCACTATTCTACCACCAATTACCTACCCAAATTTGAAACCAGATGTCTTAGAGATATCTTGTGCTGAAACTTGAATGTTTCCAATATCATTAGTTTTACCCATCTTCTGAACACAGCAATTTCTCTTAGTGTCATTGATATCTTATTAGTCTACTATTTTGATAATCTTGCATTTTTCTGGACTTCAAAATCAAATCAGCTCCAAATTCTTGCTATTTCAATCTTTGCTGCAGTCTCAAGTATGTTTCCTTTCCTTTACTTAAATAACTATTCTCTTAGTTCAGGTCTTATTACCATTTTTTCTATATTAACACCTTCCTAATTGGTATCTCTACCTCATCTTTTACCCCTCCAGTCAAGACTACACTTAATTATCTTTTGTGAGTAGAATTTAACAAAGGGCAAACTGAAGCAACTCTTGGGGGTGATATTATTAGTGTTTTGAACCTATTAGTAAGTAGTTCTTATGGTCTTTGTCCATTTACACTAAAAGACCCTGAGTGAGGGCTGATAGGGTCTTTTATATTTTAAATCAACTAAGTGTATATTCCTTCTGAATGGACTGACTACATCATTTAGACCTCCCCAGGCAAAGGCAATGCTATTCTTATTGATAGACATATTAATGAAAAGGAATACTAGCTGCTTTTTGAGAACCATCTATCTCTAGCAATCTACTTTAGAAAAAACAAAAGCCATCTCAGTCAGAATCTCTCTGGTTTTTACTTCCACAATAAAGACCAGGTCAACCCCAAACTTTGATTTGGAAAAGCAAGGACATAAGAGTCATCCTCTGCAGAGGTCCAAGCCCAGGTGCCTTCTCTGATTATGGGTTAAAGAGAATGGAGAGGCCCAACACAGGCTGGTAAACAGATACTTTTGAGTCTGGGAGTAATCATCTTACTCAATCACACCATTCAGAAACTGACTGCCGTTCAGAAGTGGGGTCTGTCAAAAGAAGAAAAATAATGGATCACAGAAATATTGGTCATTAAATAAAATAATACAATATTAATTTTCATCACCTCCAAAGAGATTTTCCTTAAGTACAGATCAAAACATTTATTTACCCCTTATTTAGCCAACTCCTATGTATTTTCTATAATCAAATAGTAATTCTCAGTTTATTTTTTTTACATTTCTTTGGTGAGGCAATTGCGGTTAAGTGACTTACCCAGAGTCACACAGCTAGTAAGTGTTAAGTGTCTGAGGCTGGATTTGAACTCAGGTCCTCCTGAATCCAGGGCCAGTGCTCTATCCACTGTGCCACCTAGCTGCCCCCATCAGTTTATTTTTTAAAGCCCTTCACAACCTGATTCCCACCTATCTTTCTAGCACTATTGGATATTACATCCCCTCTCATAGTTTACAATATAGCCAAATTGGCCTTCTCTTTGTTCTTCATACATGATACTCAAGTACCCATCTCTGTGCCTTTGGATCTTTGGACTCATCATACAAACCCATACCTGGACTGCACTCTCTACCTTCCTCTTTCACATAGAATCCATCTTTCCCTTAAAACACTTAAAGCTCATTCACTACTATGTATATGAAGCTCTTCCTTATTTTTCTGGTGCTCTTTCTTCTCTACTGTATAATCTCTCTCTCTCTCTCTCTCTCTCTCTCTCTCTCTGTGAGTGGATCTCCATTAGAATGTAAACTCTTTGTGATTATGAAGTTGTACTTGTATTCCTAGTACATCTCAGACTGTCTGAAATGCAGTACACAATAAATACTTGCTGACTGACCAACTGATTTCATGATCAATAATGCCTATTTGTCCAAATTTTTTTCTCTACTTTTGTATACTGTTAATCATGTACTTTGATAATTATCAATTTTCTTTTCCTTGCCATTAATCTGACAAGAACATGTGAATTGTTGTATGGCTACTTTCAGGTAATGTGACCTATGTTTCAATATTACTGTATTTTTAGGGTACTATCAAAATCTTTTCTTGTTCATTTTGATTTGTAATCAAATTTTATTATAAGACTGGTACTGTATAGGTATTAAATACTAGAAATATATTATTATTATAATTTCAAGAGTTTAAATATTTAACATGAGTATAAGATGTTATAATAATTGCAACATGTAGATCTGTAGAAAATAAGAAAGTTATATATGTTTTCATAATGCCAGAAAGGTTTCTAACTTACATAGTGGTATTTTCTTTTGATTAGTTTTCCACATTGAAATGTACTTTTGAAAATTCCAAATCTTAAAAACATAGTTTTAGCATTCCTATTATAATTTTCACTCATCATATTCATTAGTTGATTTGGGTATAACAAGTTTTTTTTTTTTTCAAACCTTCAAGCTTTAAGAAGAGCACTTACAGAGTAATATAGGGAGTTGAGAGCTGGTCTTAAAGTCTGAAGACTTGAGTTCAAGCCCTACCTCTGACACAATGGATTGTGTCATCAAATTACCTCCCAGATATCCAGGGAACTATTTAAATTCCCTAGAAAAAAAGGAGGCATTTCCTCACCAGAGCTTTGTCTATACCAATGAAATCAAACATACTATTCCTATGTCATCTTCTGTAACTTTCTCTACATTAGTTCTTGTTAGTTTTTTCTTAAAACAAAAGAAAAATAGTAAATCTTGAGGCTTCTTAAAATATTTTCCAATATTTTAAATTATATTTACAAAAGACATAAAATAAAAATTCTTACTGTTTCATTTCTAAGGCTGTGACTACAAGGGCACAAGCATACAATGATTTATCACAAGGCATTTTTTCTTTGCATGACCAGTGGGGTCTAGAGAATAGGTAATAGATCAATCAACTTTTCTTGAGAGAAAATATTACAAGGATAGTATAATACCCAGTGGGTTTTGAATTAGTAATGCTCTGTTATTAGTCAGTTTTAGATTTAACATTTAAATACTAGATAATTAACAGAAATTTTTATTGGGAAGAAAAGATTATAATCAGAGAGGCAAAGGGAGAATGCAACAAGATCTGGAGAAAATGAATTTGTAAGTTATTCTAATTTCAGGATGGTTATTGAACCTGAAAAGTTTAGAGGCTGCAAAGGAAAATCAATTTCATGTTAGTCATACTTTCCCCAGGGCCATTTACCTTCCTATCTACATCATTTACTCTCTTCTGAAGGTTTTTCAGAGTCAGTCTTTGATCTTGAGTTTCCCTCTCTTTCTCATCTTAGGAAACTACTTATATTCATTCATTAAAAAAAAATCTTGAGTTTTTAACCTGGTCATGGAAATAAATATACACAACACTGAGGATAGAAAGATGAATGACACAGGCCTTGCCCTCAAAGAGCTTATACACTAATAATGGAGATAATGTGTATACAACAACTTTTCTACAAAGTAGTATATGATTAATGCCTTTAAGGGTATGATCAGTTTTTGTGAGGATTATGAAGGGGAAAAATCACTTTGAAAAAGATGGAATCACAGAAGGCTTCATAAAAGAGGAAGCTAAATGCTATCTTATTTGTCACAGTTACACATATGAAAAACAAAGCACTTCCCAGGTAACTACATTATATCAAAGTTCTGGATAAGAGTAAACTCATCAAGCACCAGTCATTATGAAGGTGAAATTCTTTAGCTGGGAAGAAAAGAAAGAGATTTAATGGCATTGGTGTTGCCTATGTCCTAGTAACCTTAAGTCAAATCAATCCAGAAGCATATATCAATTGCTTACTTTATTCCAGGAGTTGTGTTAATCATTGTGGATACAAATATAAATAATGAAATAGTTGCTTTTTTTTTCAAGAAGCTCATATTCTAACAGGATAGACAACAGACCTATATAAGTATATATTTATATACAAATAATTCTAAAGAAAAACAAATACATGTAAATATGTACATACACAATACATGTATATTGAATATATGCACCTGTGTATGTATATATGTATATGTATATATCTCACTGCATCTAGATATTATATGTCAAACATTTTTTATTTTATATTTGATTCCATTCTATAATAGATCCTATTCTGTAGCTGCCTAAGTTAAGTGCAAAGTTCATGAATCAAGAAATTCAGTTTTCCCTCTATGAGTTAGTTTAAAATTAAGTTATCCTATCAGTCACCTTAACTCAAATATATTATCTTACTATACAGTCTTGCATACCCCTGTATTAAGCAAATCTGTTCTTCTCCTAATAAGCCTTGCAGAATGCAGGTGAATGCCAAGATGTTTGTTATCTCTGTTCAAATAATGAACAGATGGACTCTATCAATCAACTTTTCCTGATAGCAGGATGGAAGGGTTGTTACTAGCCCCAAATGTCCAGCCAATCATATTGTTTTTGCCAGGTAAAATGCTTTAGACTTTGTAACCAATTATATTGTTTTCTATCTGTAATGCTTCCTGTTCTTTGTTCTCTTGTATTTCCCAAAACTAGCAAGCCCTATCTCATGGTCCTTTGGCAGATTGAGGAGTTGAAAGATGTGTTTATTGGTTAATTGCTAGGCTTTATAATAGGTTTTATAATAAATTGAATGTGCCAACAACTTCATGGCTTAGTTTATCTTAGTTTTCAAATGTAATAATACTATTAATTATGTGATGTGATTTGGCAATACCCTATTAAATACAGAGTAATTTGTGAAGAACACAAGTGCTTCTTCAGTTGTGAAGGAAAAAAAATATATTCTATAAGTAATTCATGAGGAACAGTGCTTTTCAGGCATGGAGAGGATAGTGCAAAAGTGTAAAGATATTAAACAGAGTATTATGCATGAGGAATATAGGCCTGCTATTAAACAAAAGGCATTTATTTAATATTGTGTTGCTTTTGTCAGATCAAGGTATGAAAGTATTTCTTGATTTATTTCATTTTATTTTATTTTTTGGTGAGGCAATTGGGGTTAAGTGACTTGCCCAGGGTCACACAGCTAGTAAGTGTTAAGTGTCTGAGCCTGGATTTGAACTCAGGTCCTCCTGAATACAGGGCTGGTGCTCTATCCACTGAGCTACCTAGCTGCCCCTCTTGATTAATTTTAAATCTGAAATGACACCATTTAATTAAAATTCAAATTTCTAATGACTACATACTTAAATATGTGAATTCTAATTTCTCCACACTAACTTGTTAGTAGTCTTTTAAACAAATTTTCTAGACATGAGTTCTCTGAAGGAAAAGAATTTTCTATTTAAAATAAAGATCTTTATTTCTAAAAGCCAGATCTATGTATGAAATAGTCCTGAGTATCTTTCCTGTTAATCCCCGTCTGCTAGATGTACTCTTCCTGCTTTTCTCTCAAAGATGGGCCCAAGAACTAAATATTATACATTAGAGGTGTTCAGACCACTTTTTATGGTCTGGACCAGTCTTCCTTCTGGTTCTCCCAGTTTTTCAGACTTGGGATTGGGATACATACATAGCAACACTTGTGGACCATAAAATTCAATAAAAAAAAATAATTGACTTTGAATTAAAGGCATTTAGTATACTAAAAATAGCTTTCTCCTCCACCTCCTTATTCCTTAGAGTAAAAAGGTTGGATTGACTCTTTAAAGGGAAACCATCCCACACTATATAAAATAAATATTGCTGTCATACTGGATGACTGTAGAACTAGTACCTCCAATATTCTAAATGCTACACTATGTTAATGAACATTGAGTATTTACTCACTAAAAGTTCAAGATTTTTTTTTCATTGGGACTTCTTCTAGTCTCCTACAAGGGAGAGACCATTTTGGATTTGCTTCTGTCTTAAGCGCTTACTACAGAATTCATCACATAGTACCAATTTATAAATGTTGATCTAAACATAATTGAATAGAAGATCTTTGCCTGAATGAGAACGATAAACTAATCAAGTAGAATATCTTGACTAATGATTCTCCTACTTTAAGCTAACTATGCATCAACAACCTGATTATAACATATCCCTAAAATGTCTTTCCAGAACAATCTTTCTCTGCTGTCAGTAATACCTTCACACCTACAATTTTCTTTGTTCTTCCCTACAAAATATTTTATTCTCATACAAAAACGTGATGTTTTCAAGCAGAAACAAGAATTCAAATAATTATTTTACCTTTAGGAAGCTTGATTATTAATAATAAGTGCCAAATAAGGAATCTCCCACCAACAAGTTCTGGCTTAAAAAATTAAAAAGACCATTAGAACATCAGACAATGCAGTAGTGAAGTGATGTGCTTTCTTTTAAATCTCTGTAGTGGAGTCCATAAAAGAAAGAAAATTTCATAAAATTGCCCTCAATTAGCAAAACCATTAATTAATCACAGGTGCAGTGCCAAAATTCTTATAGAAAAAAGATTTTTCTCCTCTTTGAAGGTGTAGGTACAGATCAATTTCTCTAAAATTATAAAACATTTATAAAACTTTTGGTTTCTACAATGCCTTTATAGATTTTTAGTTTACACTGTGCTTTACTGCTCCAAATATGAAGCACAGGTTAAAGTAATGGGTGTTGATGATTGTTCTAAAACAAACCCCAAAAAAAATCTGAACAAAATGAAATTCCATGTACATGTTGTAGGATTAATAGTATACTTAGAATAAGGAAAAAAGGACTATTTCCTTTGTTAAGGTCATAATTCAACAGTGAAATGGACTAGATTATATTTTTAGTTGATTACCAGAACCATTTCTAGCTACATAAGTGTCATTTTAGACTCTGGAAACCAAAGCCAAGCAAGCAAGCAAGATTACCTTACCCCAAACTGGCTCCTGCTGAAATCCCACCATAATATCCCATTTTCAGCAGTGATAGACTATTGCCTATCTAGGCTGGCAAACATGGCTATTCATAAGACTTCAGGATCAGGGAGTCACCCACTCTAATCCTTCTAATAAGATAAAGAACCACAAGGTGGTACCATTCACCCTGAAACCCATGCCTAAAAATCATTGAGCTTTATTTTTTGCCCTGAGGCCATGACCCCCAGACTCCTAATCAGGGATTTCTATATAAATACCCCTGGGTCTTGCTATTTGCCGCGTGGGCAAACTCTGCTATATATGTTTTCTTCTCAATGTGAATGTGAGTTTTTTTACAGCCAGGACTGTCTGACATTTTTCATAATACCAATGTTTAACACATTGTTTGACTAAGAGTAAGCACTTAAAAGAGAATGTTATCAAGGGGTTTTGAAACTTAGAGGATAGGAGAAGGGGCAATGACTTCTACAGTCCCAGTAAAGTATGAGGCAAAGTCCTCTTCTGGGTGCAAGAAAGCTAGACATGCTCTATAGGGTTTCAAATGAATTGTCCCTAAGATCTGCCCTTTATATTAAGCTGTTTCATATTTTCAGCAGCAACTATCATGAAGATAGAGATAATGTGCCTTTTGAATAAAACTGAAGTCTTATGTTAGAATAACGAGTTGAATGTAAAAAAATAAATTTCAATGGGAATAAGAGTTAGCAAGGATTAGGAAAATAAATATACAAACACAAAAATGGACAGTCATGGTTGTTTAATTTTTGTGGGGGAAAAAGTATTTTAAGACTTTAATGATCCAAGGGTTCAAAATGACAACAGTATATATAGCAACCAATCAAGTTGATATGATCTTAGTCTTCATTAAGAGAGATATACTTTATAGAACAAATCATGTGTCAATCAATCAGCAAGTATTTAGTTAGATGCTTTGTGTCAAATACTAGGAAAACAACTACAAAGAATGAAACAGCATCTATTCTCAGAGAGCTTATATTATATTAGGGGATACAAGTACAAATAAAAGTAGAATATTTTAAAAATATGAAGAAAAAATATACTCTTCTGAAATGAAGCATAGTATGGGAGGGAATCCATTAGCAGTTGTGGGCATTAGTAAAAAATATTTAATTTACAAGGTGATGTTTGAGGTGAGCCTTCAAGGGATATAATGTTCTATTTGAGTTAGAGATAAAGAAGGAACTCTTTCCAGGTGGGAGGGATGGGCAGTATGAAGGTAAAGAGATGAGAAATTCTGTACTATGATTTAATCAAACTAAATTTATATCTACTATTGTGTTTAATTCTGGGTACCTCATTTTAGCAAAAGTACTGACAAATGGAAGTTCATACAGAGAATGGTTTGTATATATAATCTGTAATCGACAAATTCTCCCAACATTCTTCCCCTACCTTTGGGTATTTGATTCATGACCAAATGCTAAATTTCAGATCAATCCCTTACCTCTATCTGTGCTAGAAGAATTGAGATGAAAATATACATTCTGACAAATAAACAAACAAATTAATAAACACATATATAGTATTTCAAGAAAAAAATCATAATTTCTTGATTAAACTAATCAATAATTAGAAAAATCCTTATAATCAGATTACTACCAAAATAAAAATATCAAAAGTATATCATATTTCTGTATTATAGCAGAAATTTCTTCTCAAAGTGGTCTCACATTTTTCACTTACATGTTCTAAGCAGCACAGGTATTAGTACAATTTTTTAGATTAGAAAACTGAATCACAGGAAATGACTTTGAGCTAGGCTGCAATATTCCTTACTTTTCCAATGTACTTTCTACAACTTCATGATTCAATTCCATTCCTTAACAAATTTTGCTTAAGATATCTATAGAATTGTTTGTTTTAAATATTGTAAAAAAATAGAATCAAAAATATCAAGTTGAATTGAATGCACAAACAACTGTTAAAATTTCAAGGAGCTAGAAAATTTCAATGTAAGGGAGAAATGCCAAGATATACAAAATGCCAGAGATATACAAAAGAGAAATTGATCACCTTGATAAATTACCTTTTCTTGGAATCCTTCAAACATAGATAACTATTAGTATGTGACAGAGAATATACTTCCAGCTCTGCAATTTTGTGCAACTTAGCACATGTTTTTGGATTTTTTTTGTTGGAATATAGCATACTATCCTGCTCTAAAACCCTCAAAAATTCCATTCCTTTTCAAATAAAACACAAATTACTAAACCTGATATTAAAGACAAACCATATTGATTTCTATCTGTCTCCCCAGACTTATTATTCACTACTTTCCCCCTCCACATTTTAGGAAAACCAAATAACATCATTCAACAATACCATCCGGCCTCCATATATTTGTAAATACATCCCACCTTACTGGCAAGTCTTCCCCTCACATCTCTGTCTCTCTTCTCTTTACTCACTTAGTCTCTACTCTGGTTTAAGTGCTTATCACTTCTTTTGTTATTATTGATTCATTTGAGTCATGTCTTAGTCTTTGTGATCCCATTTTAGGTTTTTCTTGCCAAAGGTACTAGAGTAGTTTGCCATATTCTTCTCTTGTCCATTTTACAGATGAGGAAAATGAGGTAATTTTCCCAGGGTTACACAGCTATTAAGTGTCTGAGGCTGAATTTTAACTCATGAAAGTGAGTCTTCTTAATTCCAAACTCAGTACTCTACTCACCACCTAGCTGCCTCTTATCACTCCTAGTATGGATTATTGAAATAAACTCCTATGTGTACTCCATACTTTAAATTTCTCTTCTCTCAAATTTATTCTCCACATGGCTGCTGTGTTAAGATAATGCAATTTGGTAGACGCCCAGGTGTCTGACTTGATTGACTTAGTATTGTTTGAATTGGGTGTGAATGAGGAACTACTGGGTGCCCACTTAGAGGTGATTAGATCTTGAATTTGAATTTGGCCAGCCCTGAGGAGTGTTCTCAGAGGCTGTGGACTGCTGCATTGACAGGAGACCGCTTTCAGCCAATCAGCTTGAAGAACCTCCCATTTCTGGGAGGAGGACATGAAGTAGGAAGTGGACACTGGCGGAGGGCTTCTTAGTCTTTTTTGCTTCAAGACATCGGCTTGGTGGCAGGACTTCATGTGAGTGGTTAAGAAGGCTAGGATTTCCATGCTATAAGGAATCTCTTCTCAATCTTTCTCTTTACTATCTTATATCTTTTAATAGACCTTTAAAAGCCTAAACTCTTGGTGAATTTATCAGTGATTTTAGCCAGTTTCCCCCCAAAATGGGGGGACAGATTAGAACCCACATTTAGATTTTTAAATAGCACACTGCCAAATGTATAATACTAAAACAGGGGTATGACTATGTCACAACCCTACTGAAAAAGGCTATGGTTTCAAGAATAAATGATAAAAATCTCAACTTGACACTTAAAAATAATTTTATCTTCTGGCTCTTTTCTTCTTCTAACATTATCTTTCAAATGCAAGTTATGTGCTTACCTGTGCTCTCCCCATGAAATGCCACTTCATATCTTAGTGCTATTATACAGGGGATAACCCATATATGGAATGCACTTTCTATTTAATTCTGCCTTATTGAATTCCTAGAATCATTTAAAGTACAGCTACTATAGCACTAGACCTACAAGAGAATTTGTCTCATTTCCTCCCCAAATGCTAAATGATTGTTAGTGATATCTCTCTAGATGTATTTTCCAATATTTTTATAAATATTGGTAATATTTCATAGATTGTACAACATATACAATAATTTTATGATGTCTATATTTCTATATAATATAGAGTATATTGTAGGCATAGTATAGAGTATTATTGATTTGTTTAAACATCTGTGTACTTTTTTTTTATCCTTAAGTAAAATGTAATCTTCTTGAGGGTGAAGACTGTTTATTTTTCTTTGTTTCTTTAGTTTTGTCCTTGTTATTACTTAGCTGTAAGGTGGGGGAAGCATAATAAATGTTTGTTGAATTGAGTTGGATTGGATTGAAATTCATCTTTTTCTTCAATTCCCAGCTCAAGTAGTAGCTGCTCCCTGAAACCATCCCTCCATCTCCCAAATATGTGACCTTTCTCTTGTCAAATCCCTTTTACTACATACATTATTACATTTATGCTATGGGGTTATTATGATTTACATTATGGTTATTTGCTTCTTTTTTCCCCTTTTCTTTGTTAGATTAAAAGCCAACTATATCTTTCTTCTTTTATTCCAAGTGTTGATTACTATGTGTTTGATATGTATTCAATTCAATTGGGCTAATTCCTTCCAGGAATCTTTTTCCTACTTGAAAAAAAAAAAGAAAGAAAAATAAATTTGCATTAAGGGCCTTATAGCAAAAATCACATGGTTATAGCTAGCTAAGAGATTCAGTGGAAGGAATTTAACAGGAAATGAGTTCTGGCTAACAGAACACTGTAGATGGAAAAACCTGTAAAGTGTACCATAGGACTGTGTTGGAGAGAAGTGTTATTATTTATCATTTGTGGTATATCAAAATAGTATTGCTAAAATCATAAAGAAGACAAGTTCTTGCCCTGGAGGCTTATTTACCATCTAAGTTAGGTAAGTTTAGAAAGCGAAGTAGTTGAAGAAGGAAATGACAGAAAAGAAATCTTTATTCCCATTCTCTCTTTAACTTAACCATCTGTTAAAATGGCAATTTGAAATGTAGCATTGGCTTTTAAGGAATGATGGGTTAAGCAGGCACCTTGTTTCTGTAGGGATTGGAAGAAAATTTGTGCTCAGTTAAAAGTGTACCCTTGAGCTATAGCAGAGCATTTGGGGAGATGTTCTTTTAAAAAACAAGATTTTATGGCATTGGATTTTTTGAAACATTCAATGACTTTGAAATATACAATTGTTTGTTGTAGCTATAGAATTTTAGTTTTTGTGGATAGATTTGATTTTTGTATGAAAATTGAATGGAACTATACGATTTCAACCAGAGGGAGGAAAAAAATAAAGTTGTTAAGGATGTAGGAGTCCATTTAATACTTGCTTCTGAGGAAAACAGAAAGATATAAGATATTCTCCCAGTTCACAGGGCACTCATTGTATAGTTGGACCAGAAAAGACACACTTATTAAGTATATACTATATGCAAAGTACTGTGCTAGACACTAGAGTAGATACAAAGACTGAGAAAACCCTTCACCTCATATGCCCATCATATAAGGTGTGATTTATTCTGATTCTGGGTAACTGAATGGCTATTTGACTAAAGTGGTTAGTCAAATGATTCTTTTAGTATTATGCATTTTCTTTTATGATAGTGAAAATTGATTTTTACTTTTCCATCATGTTTCCCGGTGGACAATGGTACATATAAATAAGGACCAGTTGGAGTTCAGACTTGGTAGTAGTCTAGAATCATAGCCTAATTTGATATGGGAGGCTAGGCCAAGTAACATTCATTTATTTTTCCATTTCTATTTTCTGTGTCTTATACTAATTCTTGAAAAGAAAAGATTATAGAGTTCCTAAGAGAAACTAAAGATTTTTTTTTCTGAAAATTAGTATATTAGGGCTGCCTGAGGAACTAATCTTAAAGAAATAGCTATTAGGGAAATATGTGAGTGTTAGAAGAATGGTTTCATTCAAGCTCACTTTCAAGGAGAAAGTGTAGTCAACTTGGTGTTTATTCAGTTTATAAAGAGAGGATATTTAGCCAAAGAAAATTATCCAGTCCAAAGATAAGAAGGCAATTAATAGGAGAAAAAAAATAGAAGGAATGGAAACTACGGCATATTTTACTCAGGATTGCAAATTTGAGTTTGAACCTCAATAATTTCAGTGATCTCTGGTTGTACAGTGGGCAGTGGGGATTGGGGAGTGGGAAAAAGGTCTCTAGCAGAGTAAGGGCCCACAAACACAGCTTCCTATCTTTGCTTCACAATGTGGTCCTGGCTATTCAAGATGGGGTTTAGTTGAGTAAATAGCACTGAAGCATGATTAGGCTTTCAAAGATCTATAAAATATCACCATATACTAAATAATATGGGTGGAAATGGTCATACCTTAGATTAAAAATTGCTCTGTACTTTCTATATGAATCAGTAATTGTTAGAGAAAAGATTGATTGGGGATTTCATGCTATCATAACTGTCCTGATTCAAAATAGAGCACTCACTAACTTTAAAGATAGTTGATGCCTCTACTCCCCCCATACTCAGGCTGTTAACTGCAGAGTTCTGTTGTTGTGATTCTCTCCAATATATAAAGAATGAAGGAAGTTAGTAAAATGTTGGGTCAGATATTGTGATGAAAGTCCTCCTATTGGAAATGATTCATTTGATCCTCTTTATGGTTAAAAAGAACAAGACAGGCTCAAACCTATTCATTCTCCTGAAAATGATTATTTTTTTTATTACTTCTCAAATCATCCTTACTGTACATCTGGCATCTCACTAAGGAAGGAAGGAAACACTGTTTTTGTTTTTGTTTTTTTTTAATAAATCTGAGCAGTGTGCTAAATGCTTTACAAATATCATTTTTTTTCATTCTAACACCAAAACTGGGAGGTAGAAGCTATTATTATTTCCATTTTACAGAGCTTAAGTGACTTGCCCAGGATCACAGAGTTAGTAAATGTCTGAGGCTAGATTGCAATTCAAGTCTGCCTGAGTCCAGGTCTAATGCTCTATGTATTGTGCTAAATAGTCAGGAAGTTCTGCCCTAATTGACTCCTTTCTTACCTAAAGCTGCCCTACTCACTCCTTTCCCCATATTTCCATGATAAAATGCAGACCTAAAAAAGAGAAACATGATTTACATTCTCCAACTACCAATTATTATTCAATCAAACTATCTAATATTTATTGAGCACCAACTATGTTTTGTGCACCATAAGAATCCCTAATGATAACTTGGAATATTTTCTGTCATTCCTTATGTTACAGGGGACTGAAAAATGAGGACTAGTCCTGGGAGCTCTGCCTGCTGCCAGCCCACATAGGATTGTGGTGAAAGTACTTCTAGAAATTGGTGATAATGTGGAATAGAGGGGTCAAGTTCACTACTTCAGTACAACTACAGTTATTCAGTGATTGTTTCTATTTACTGCATGGTGAAGAAAGGCCTTTTCATTGATGACTCAAGAGATCTACCTGCCTCTTACTTGCTAGGAGCTGGGATCATATGCATGTGCACCATTCAGGCTCTAAGATGTTCCATTCTTGACCCAATCAAAGAGGAGTTGACACCTGCAAGAAATAGGTAAGAACCCACTGTTCTAGACAATCTTTTTGACAAGAGTTTTATAACCTAGTCTAGTGATTGAATTAATAACTTGAGGAGGGAGTTTTGAACTACTTCCCTTACACTCTCCCTTTGAACTATCAAAGTTTCAGTTGAAACCTTCATTTTAATGTTTTATCTAGTATGAATCAGATTTCCTAGGTTACGTATTTATTGCATTTTAAGCCTTCAGCTTTTAAAGTAATTGACTAAAAATGATAGTTTGAAAAAAATGGTACTATAGTTTGAAGCAACAATGGCAATAATTAAATGCACAGTCATTATTTAATAAATCATGGAAGAATATTCTGCCAGTCCATTAAAAATCCTTTCTCTACCTCTGTATATTGTATTTCAAATTGAACATGTTTTACTATGAATGTCTGTTGTTTTTGCTTTTGCTTTCTTTTATTCTTTTACAACTTTCTGGATTTATATCTTGTTCACTATTCCTATAGTTCATAGGGGGAAATGGAACTAGAATGGAATTATAACTAAATTCATTTATTTTTGTTCATTTTTTTTTCATTAAATGAACACAATAAGTCATATAGTCCTTATTTCATTCAGCATTTCTTCATGAAATAGCAAAGAATACAATACCAAAGACTTATAATTTCATGCTAATATATATTTTCAGATGTTATAATTCTAGAAATATTTTATCGGGGCTATTCCTTTAATCCTATTAATAGTGTTAGAAGTTTACCTCCTTATCAATGACATTATTACATATGAATTAGTTGAAACTTTCAAGTAAGTATTCCCAGTGGTGAAATTATAGCAATTTGCGACTAATATTTTTAATAGTCTAGATCTGTGACATAAAATTTCTTTACATTTTCCTTAGGTGAGAAATGTTTTTGTTTTTAATTTCTCATGCTCAATAATTGAGTGCATAGTATTATATAAGCATCTTCTTATTATATAAAAATCTGAAAGCAAATTATATCTTTAAACAAAAGCCACAATTCTTTATGCTTATTTCTAATTATTTTTTTAAAAAAGTGTTTGAAATTAGACACAGCTAGATGGAGCATTGGCTATAGCTCTGGACTTGGAGTTAGGAAGTGCTGAGTTTGAGTCCTGCCTAGGACACCTACTAGTAACGTGAAAGTGGGCAAGTCAATTAACCTCTACCTCCCTCATTTTCCTCATCTTTAAAATATGGATAATAACAATACTTCAGTCATAGGACAATTGTGAGGATAAAATGAGATAATATTTATAAAGTGCTTTGTAATCTCAAATAAATTTATAAATTATATATGTAAATTCATATATTTTTTCTATAAATAAAACATGTTGCTTTTCATTTATAGACACATTATTTAGTAAGAGAAAAATGATTATTTTCAGATAGAGTCTCTGAAAAATCAGGATTTATTTGCATCATCACTACTTTTTTCTGGCAGTTTTTCATTGGTTTATCATTCTTCATGTCAAATGGAATCAATGGTTCCCTAATCTTTTATCCATCTTGAATAATTAGTACTATTTCTTCTTAAACTGCACCATTTATATGTACTATCTGCATATATTTCAATCTGTTTATGATTCAGAAACAGCATCCATTCACTTAGTTTTTCCTGAATAACATCTTTGGGCAGGACAGGTCCTTAGTTGGAGTTACTTGAAAATTACCCTAAATTTTTACTGGCAACAAAATGTATGTACTCCCTACCTCTTACCTGTGAAGATATCACTCTCCCTTTTTACTTCTCCTTTGATTGTCACCAATAAACTTCATGTTTTCTTTTTTCTTAAAGAACAAACAGAGCTGCCCATCTTGAAAAGACAATTATTATTAGTACCAACACTAATAATCCATGGGAAGAGAAAGAACTCTCTCCTTGTTGGGAAATTAGAGACCTTTCCTTTTAACATATCAATATAGATAATTTTATGAAATCAGCAAATTATCACCTTGAAAACTTTGGAAGTTAGAGATTCTGCAAAATGAGAAAAAGCACTCTTGTGATGAAAGGATAATGATGATAAAATTAAATATATCAAAAAGAAGGTCCTAAAAACTACACTAAAGCTCAAAGGAAGGAACTTATTTAAAGGAATTAATGCCTGGATAATCATAGTTTTAACAGGCATTTTGAAGAGTTCAAAATTGACCTCAAGTATTTGGAAAGAAAGAAACCAAAAACCTGTACAATATTAAAAAATTACTCTAATTTAACTATGAAAAGATTAACACTATTTTTAAGAAAGGAAAAAAAAAATCTTATTTGATAGCTATTCTTTGAGCTAGTCCTTCAGACATAGTTTTGGAACACAGAAAGAAATACATATCATCCCTATAATTCTATCTATCAATGGAATTGTATCAAGTATGATTTCAGTGAACCCTCAGCAAATGAGTTTACAATTTAATATTTTTTGAGCTACACAAAACAGCTATTTTATCTACTTGTATAATGATTCCCAGGAAGATAGGTGACAAGTAGATATAGTGTCATCCATAGAATCAGTAGGATCTGAGTTCAAATTAGGCCTCAGATACTTAACTAGCTGTGTGACCCTGGGCAAGTCAGTAGACATTGTTTGCCTCAGTTCATCATCTATAAAATGAGGTGAAGAAGGAAATGGCAAACCACTGTAGTATTTTTGCCAAGAAACTCAAAATGTGTCACAAAGAGGCAAATACAACTGGAATGACTCAACAGCAACAAAAAACAATGATTCTTAGAACATTAAATATAAAAGTTTAATAGGAGGATAGCAAGTTGCTAAAGGGTTGTTGTTATTGTTGTTGTCATTGTCGTTTTTAAATTCCAACTCCATTGAACAGGAAGAAAATAATTTCTTATTTTCCCCTATAAAGCAAAAAATAATAGTTCTTATTTACAGAGCGGTCAAAGTTTCAAAAGCATTTTTTTACAACAATCTTGTTCAGTCACTTTCAGTCTTGTATGAATTGTCTAATTGTGATCTCATCTTGGGTTTTCTTGGCAAAGATACTATCATAGTTTGCCATTTCCTTTTCCAGATCATTTTACAGATGAGGAAAGTGAGGCAAATTGGGTTTAGTGACTTGCCCAGGGTCAAACAACTAGTAAGTATCTGAAGCCAGTTTTGAACTCAGAGAAATGCATTTTCTTTACTCCAGATATTCTATCCATTGTGCCATCTAATTGCACTTACAATAATGTTACAAGGCTACTATTTCTCCCCATTACTTCATGAGGGAATTTGTCATTTAAATTCTTAGACTACTAACTAGGGAACTGAGAAATTAAATTACATATCCATGGATACATAGCCAGTACTTGTCAAAATTAAGACTTAAAGCCAGGTTTTCCAGAAACTGAAGCCCATCTTCAATTTATGATGTTACTGTTTTGAGAGTACTTATTATAGTTTTTCACATTTTTAAAGGGTATTTGGGGATTTAGGGAGAGTCTGCATTTCCATTTATTTCATGGAAACTCTTTTCCAAAATTATGTTTCCTCTTAGAAACCTAAAATGTGATGTTTATATGTGGGTCTTTTTGTACAAGGTTTTTTGTTTGTTTTCTTCTGTTTTAAGTGAATAACAATGATAAGAATCAATTCACAAACCATTAGAGGCCAAGCTAAGATGGTACAATAAAGGCAAGGAGTCACTTTAGCTCTCACAAGTTTCAAAACAACATTTAAACAATGTCTCAAAATGGATTCTGCCACAGTAGAAGCAAGACAAGGTCAGAGTGAAAAACTTTTCCAGCCCAAGTTACCTTAGAAGGTCAGCAGGAAAGAACAGTCTCATGGGAGAGTGAGGGGAGGACAGTCCAGTGAAAGCCATACCAGTAGAGGCAGGACCCTAAAAAGCCAGCAGCAGGCCTTGGGGCTGACTGAATTGGCAGGGCTGAAAATGGCAATTGTGATCACTCACAAACCAGAAAACTGGCCAAGAGAACAGTGATCTCATTAGATCTTACCACCTTGGAAGAACTGGATACTTACAAAGTCCCAGAACTAGCTCCCAAAACAACAGAGCATGCACACACACAGTGAAACTTAGGATAATGTCCCTTCAATCCTGGGAGCAGAGCCCGACATTAACATAAAGTTAAAAGTCAAGATATCGGCTGGAAAAATGAGTAAACACCACCATCAATAAGAAAAGAACATGACCAAAAAATGTTACTATGAAGACAGGAGAAAATAAAAACAAAAACTCAGAAGAAGACAACAGCATTAAAACACCTATATCCAAAAGCTCAAAGATTAATGTAAATCAATCTCAGACCTAATAAAAATATCTAGAAGATCTGAAAAGGGATTTTGAAAATTCAAATAAGAGAGGTACAGGAAAAATTGGAAAAAAAATAAATAAAAAGTTATATAAGAAAATCATGGGAAAAAGTCAAAAGCTTGGTAAAGGAAGCACAAACATTTTGAAAAAAAATAACACCTTAAAAACAGAATAGGTCAATCTTAAAAGAGGTGCCAAAACCCAATTAATAGAAGAACTCCTTAAAAGTCAGTATTGGCCACATAGGAAGAGGTAAAAACATCCACTGAAGTAAAATTGGCCAAACTGAAGGGGGAAAAATATACCAAAGTTCACTAAAGAAAATAATTCCTTAAAAATTAGAATTGAACAACTAGAAGTTAATGATTCCATCAGGCATCAAGAAACAGTAAAACAAAATCAAAAGAAAAAGAGGAAAAAGGGAAATATCTCATTGGAAAGAACAACTGACTTGAAAAATAGATTGAGGAATGATAATTTAAGAGTAATTGAACTACCTGTTGTTATTTGTCCTTCATTTTTGAAGAGGACCAATTGAATCACAAGGGTGATGTCTTGACTTGTATGTGAATTGGATTTAAATGAAGCAGAATTGTTCAAAATATTCAACATCATTCTTCCAATGTTACCAAAGTCCAGTGGCAACAAAAAAGTAAAAGAAAAAAAAAAGAAAAAAAAACTGGCAATGGCCTGGTATGCAGTGGATGACCTTAGCCCTTCTTAATAAAGGCCTTTCAAAAAGGCTTAGTTTTTCTGAGGCAGTTCCCATTCCATACCTAATAACTAGATAAGAAATGAGACAAAAAGGTTGACTAATATACATCACAAAAAATATCAAATTGAGAGGGCAGGCCTTTAAAGTTTCTGCCCAGAACAGAAAGAAATTGCTATTTACACTTATTTTAAGCCATCTAAACCTAAACAAAAAGCCATAGAGACTTGGGTTGGGGACTTCTACTGGCCATTAAATGAAAGCCAGAGTAATTTGGGTTAAAAGGCCTGGTCAAGTAGCACCAGTTGAAATACAATGGACAGGTCCAAAGTATCATGAGACCCCCCTTAAAGCCATTCTTTTCTTTCCTTTTCTTTTCTTTTTAAGCTTGTTTTTTTCCTCCCAAAGGTATATTTCAAGAAATCATAAATAAAAACTGCACAGGACAAAAATTTAATTGTCATTTATTTGGGAAAAAAAATCTCACTCCCAAACCCCCAAATAACTTATAGAATATATGCAACCAAAAATTACATTCAGGGGGATTATTAACCCGGGGGAAATATGACAAGGGAAAAATAGTAATCATAAGTGTAAAATAGTGTTTATATCATGTTTCTCTGGTAAAGACCTCATTTCTTATTTATTTAGAGAACTGAGTCAAATTTATAAGAAGGTAACTCCCCAATTGATGAATGGTCAAAGGATATTTTTCAGATGAGAAAATCATAGCTATCTTCAATCCTATTGAAAAATGCTTTAAATGACTATTAATTAGAGAAATGAAACTTACAATAACTCTGAGATAAACCCTCATCCCTTTCACATTGGTTAATATGACAAATAAAAAGAAAGAAAATGGCACATTGAAGAGGATGTTGGAAAACTAGGAAATTAAAGCACTTTTAGTAGAGTTGTGAACTGATCTAACTATTCTGGAGAGTAAATTGGAACTATTCCTAAAGGGCTACAAAACTCTGCATACCCTTTGACCCTACAATACCACTTCTAGGTCTATTTACCAAAGAGATAAATAAAAATGGGGGGTGGGGGAATTGAAGGACTTATTTTTGCAAAAATATTCATAGCAGTTCATTATGGCTAAACAAGTTGAGGAATATGAGTCTATTGGAATATTACTATAAGAAATGATGAACAGGATGCTTTTGAAAAAACCTGGAATGTCTTACATGAATTGATGCAAAGCAAAATGAGAAGAACTGGGAGAACAGTGTACATAGTAATAGAAATAGTCTGTGATGATCAACTGTGAATGATGACAAATATTGAAATACGTTTTACATGACTGTACATTTAAAATGCATATAAAATTACTTGCCTTCTCAATGAAGGGGAAGAGAAAGAGTGATGGAGACATTATGAAAATCAAAATTTAAAAGGAAAGAATGTTCAAAATTGTTTTATATGTAATTAGAAAAATATATAATGTTAAAAACAAAAATCTTTATATGTCAGGCTTAGTTGAACATACTTGTAATATAGCTATCAGAGAGGCTGAAGCTGGTAGAACACGGGCTCAGGAGTTCTAAGCCAGAGTAGGTTATGCTTATCTGGTGTTCTCACTGAGTTCAGCATCAATATGATGAATTCTCAGTAGTGAGGACTTCCACATTGTTTAAGGAAACTGTCTTAGGTCAGAAACATGGTAGTTCAAAGTTCCTGTAAAGATCAATCGTGAGATTGTGCCCCTGAGAATACCTTGAACTTCCAGCTTTCATAAAATAGGAAGACTCATTTTTGAAAAAAAAAAATGACACCTAAAATGTGTCAGTGAAGCTGTTCTTTGTATACCCACAGTGAAATATAAAGTTTCAATTTAGCTAGAGATTTCATCTAGATCTGGGTTCCATTTTTCCTTCCTTATTGAATGGTCAACTCTTTTATAGTTAGCGCTTGCTTATAACCCAATGAAATCATTTTATCATTATCTGGAGACAAAAACCATTATAAAAATATAGACAGCAAAGAAATGAAATGTAAAGATAGCAGGAGACTCCTGAGGGTAGATGATGTCAGTTTACCAGAGAACAATGAGTCAATGAAGGGAGCAGACAAGGAGACAAGATAAATTCACCACACCCCAATAATAGTGACAGTCCTAGAAACAATTTTCTGTTGAGTTAAATCACTCCTAAAGGGAACCTGAAACAGGCAAGATTCCAACTGCTCATGATTTCATTCAGTGCACAGCAGCAATGTCCTTGACTTGTAAATGGCTGGCTACTTGTGTTAGTGTGTCTCCTCTCTATAATGCTGCAAAGCTCCCCATATACCCCCAACCCTCACAAGTTTTGCCTATTATCTTTCATTCTTTAATCTCTTATATTTGAGGGGAAATTTCCATTTCTAATAAATTCAATTGCCAATAAGGGGCTAAATTAGGATAGATGCTAGGGATACTTAGAAAGAACAAAATGAGTCTTTTCATAAAGAGGCTCCTGTTAAATAGAGAAATGCAATTTATACATATATCAGTATATCATATATAGTATACACTATGTACTTACAGTTTCCTTGGGAATTGAAATTAAATGACTTGCCCGGGGTCTAACCTCTATTATTTGTCAAAGTTGGGACTTTAAGCTAGGCCTTCTTGAGTCCAAGGTCAGCTTTGTATCCTCTCAACAACATGGCAACTTTACCTCTCTTTATAAAATATATAAAAAATAAATAAACATAATTTGATGTGGAAGCACTAGAACTTGACAGGGGACTATCATGGAATGCTTCATGAATGAAGTAAAATATAAGCTGAGGTTTGAGGGAACCCCAAAATTATAAAAAGTAGAAGTGAGAATGGAATGCATCATATGCATGGGAAAGAGTCTGTGAAAAGATGTGGAGTTAGGAAATGTAATGTTTGGCTAGACTAAAGATTGTATGAATTGGAACAAAGCATAATAAGCCTAGAAAGCTAATTTGAAGCCAGGTTGCCAAGTACTTTAAAAGCTTCAGCATATTGCATTTGGTCCTAAAGCTAAGTGGGATCTATTACAATTTGTTTGGAAGTAGAGTGATGTGGTCAGACATGTGCTTTGGGAATATTATTCTGGTAGCTATGTGAAAGATGGATTAGAGAGGGGAATGACTTGAGGCAAAGAGACTAATTAGGATGATAACACTTTTATCAAATTCTTTAGAGACAGGGAGAATATTGCAGTGAACCACTCTAGTGTAATACCCCTTTGATGTATCTACCTATTTCTCTTACATGCTCATTTTAGATGATGTTCTGTTAAAACTTTGTTAAAACATAGTCACACTCTTAGTTGACAGAGTCTATGCAAAGAGTTTAAATAGGAAGTGAACTCACTGTAAAGGTATATAAAGGGAACTACCTACTCAAAGTATTTCTGACAACTTAGTGTTTGAAGTTTTCTTTTTAACTTCTACCAAAGTCTCACTAAGGTCATTCTGTACAAGGATTCATACACTTAACTGTCTCTTTTGAATTCCGATGGCATTTCCCTTCTCTGATGTGATACATTATTAAAACCACACTGAAAAAGATTTGAAAATTATAAAGCTCAATTGTTTTCTAATTCTCAAGCCAAGAAAAAAAATCATTATACCCAGAATATCAAGTGACATTTCAATTAAACTTTTCAAAATGTTAAACTACTATTTAAATTTCTTGAGGATAAGTTAAAGGGAATATGCATACATATACATACATACACATGCATATACACATATACAATATGCATATATACTACATCTATAAATACATGTGTATATACATGTATACAGATATACATTTATGCATATACACATGTGTACACACATAAATGTGTAGATATATATATAATGTGGTATGTATACATACATAGACATACACACATGTAACTGTGTGCATATATTGTTTGCCCTTTGTTTTCAAAGAGGACCATGTCATCAGGGTAATGTCATGACTTTCAATGAATTGAATTTTAATGAGGGGGAACTGTATAAGGTCACCAATCTCACTCTCTCCTCCTGGGTCATCTGTGTCCAGTGACAAGATATGTATAAGAATAACTGGAGATGGCCCTGGATGTTTAAGGCAATTGGGGTTAGTGACTTGCCAAGGGTGACACAGCTAGTAAGTGTTTGAAGTGAGATTTTAACTGAGGTCCTCCTGACTCTAGGGTCCATGCTTTATCTACTGTGCCACCTAGCTGCCTCTGTACATAGAGAAATATACATATGCATGCACACACACATACATACATACGTACACACATATATTTGTGCATGCCTACATACATATACATATATATGTTTATATACATATACACATATGTGTGTGTATATATTAGGACTTAATAACTATCAAGCTTTATACTAAGTGTTGGGCATACTTTTATTTAAAGCAAATAGAAATACAATCCCTGCTCTTAAGAGGTTTACATTCTAATGGGGAAAGATAGCACACAAAAAGCTGGGTGGAGCCCAGGTGAAGGTATCCACCAATAGAATGGTTTTATAGTTCTGAAAATCAGAAGTATAGCTAGGGGGCTAACAAAGATTGATCTGGGTCCTTCCATAAAATGGAAGTTCTGGGAGAGGATAAGAGGCTAGCATGGCAGAGGGCTAAACTACTTTGTGGATTTTTCAGGATGAAGAGACCCCATGTATTGAGGGAGGTTCCAGGGTGAGACTTCAGTTAACATTTGGCAGTTGAGACATGGTATTGAAATCTAGAAAGTCAAAAGCTAGCTTAAGAGAGAAATCAAGTTCTAGGAATATCAGCCAACTAAATGCTGTGCTTTTCTTTAATTTCAAAAAGCACTCAGCAGATAATTTGGACAAAACTTTTCTGGGTTTGTTGATGATAAGGGATTCAGTGTTAAATTAAACCTATATTTTATTCTTATATGAATGTTATTTTTATTCAAAACTACAATTGCTAGGAAGAGGGGAAAAAGACTTAAAACCTACTTTCTTACTTTCTTTAATATTAAAATTGTTGCACAATGTTCTATGCCCACTAGGAAGTCAATACATTTTTACTGCCAATGCAATAGCCTTCCAACTGGCCTCCATTTCTATATATCTTTGTTCTCCTGTCCATCCCAAACACAGCTGCCAAATGATATTTCTCTAGTACAGGCCTACATTTCATTCCCCTGCTCAAAAAGTTCCACTGGCTTCCTCTTGCCATCCTCTCCTAGGATAAAGCACAAACTTGCCAGTTTGGTACTTGAAGCCCTTCCCATTCTGACTTCCAGGTACTCTTTCAAGTTAATTGCCTAATATTTCCTTTCATATTTAATACTTAATACTCCTCAATTCTAGTCAAACTGGCCTATTTGCTATATTCTGTGGCTGACATTCTTTAAACTACTTGTGTCTTTCCTCTGCTCCTAGAAAATTCTCTCTTTACTTAACACGTCTTTGAAGTCTCCTTCAAGACTGGTACCACCTTAGAGTCAAGAGGCATATTTGTATTTCCTCTTTAATCCCTAGGCACTTACTTTTCATGCTGAGCAAATTTATTACTTTTAAAATTTGTATACACACATACATACAATGTGTATATGTATATTTATATGTATGAATGGATGAGTGTAAATACGATTTTTCTGTTAGTTTATTTACTTGTCTGTATATTTTTCCCCTAATAAGATGTAAGCACCTAAAGAACAGGGTGTGTGTGTGTGTGTGTGTGTGTGTGTGTGTGTGTGTGTGTGTGTTTCCTTACTGTCTATGGTTCTTGGGCATATAGTAAGTGCTTAAGAAATCCCTGTTGAATGAAGAAATAAATTATAGATTCATTTATTTTAAAAGATTATATAATTATAACAAATACTATGCAACAATATATAAATGACTAGAACTTGAAAGAACCCATCCCCAAGATCATCCCAACAGTCAAACTATGGTTTCCTTAAAAAAAAAAAAGTCACATACAGAATAGGTCACACAAGAGCTGATAGTCAGCTTGCCATAAAATGCTAGACTCAAATTCAGAAACAAATGCATTTCAAATCTAGACTTTGACACATATTGGCTTTGTGATCCTAGGCAACTTAAACTCTCAGTACTCCAAACAGTTCTCTAAAATATAAATTCTAGAACAGTTGCTAATCTGCATTGATATAAGGGATTTCCTGAACAGGATTCCTCTAACTAATATAATAACCAAAGCCAACTAAATCCAAAATGCAAAACTCAACCCAAAATTTCTCCATGCATATATATACACACACACACAAATACACTGCACATAAATATATGTATATTTATATGCATTTATGCACATGTGTATATACATATTCATATGTATATGTATACACAAATAGATATCTATATACATAAATACATGTGTGTATTTATGCATATGAATATAGAGACTCACAGAGAGTATATATGCATATCTATGTATATGTGTGTATATATACAGATATGTGTGTATATTTGTATGTATTTCTGTATGTAAAATATTCCTCAGTACTGGTTTTCATAGACAGAACACACATGTATATGTACATGTACATGTGTATAAGTACATTGCATACATGCATAGCCATGTATGTATGCATAAATGGAAATAACCTTATATGTAAATATAAATGTACACAATACAATACACAGTGTATATATGCAAATATGATCTATATCTGGTATGGATTATATATCATATATGTGTGTATATGTATATACATGCATGCATTTATACATACAAACTGACCGAACTCTTTTTTCCCTGTGTTTGTGCATATGTTTAATCTTCTTTTATCCATTTCAGATAAGAGTGAAAGTGAGGTTCATCCAGTGGTCAATCTCAACACCCCTTCTTCCATTTTGTAGAATAATTTTTTTCATGGACCCCTATTATGAGGAATACCAAATCACATCCAGTTCATCCTTTCTTTTTTTCCTGAATAAGTAGATCTTTCCTCTTAGCCTTCTTTTTTTTCCTCTCATAGAAATTCAGAACAGAATCAATCCACACTTATGACTTTTCTTCATCTTATTTAGTTATCTTGATACCTTGCAAAGGCATGAACATTTAGAATAGCCATTTGTTTCTTCCATTATTCAAATGTTAGCACTAGATCATTATAGAGGCCCTTCCATTTTTCACTTATTTCAACTTAAATAGATATAGCCTCATAATCAATCCTGTCAAGTATTTTTTTGAATCTTCACTCTTTCATCCAGTATATTAGCTATCCCTTCAAACTTTGTGTCATCCACAGATTTGATAAGGATAACATATATGACTACCTAAATTACTGATAGAAATATTTCATTGCACAGGGTCAAAGACAAAACTCTCTCCATTGGATACCTTTAAAGTTCACATTTAACCATTAACAATTACTGTTTGAGTCTTACCATTTAACCAGTTCCAAATTCATCTAATTATATATCTATTTTGGGTTTTTGTTTTTTGTTCTTTGTTTTTTTTTGCATGGCAAAGAGGGTTAAGTGACTTACCCAGGATCACACAACTAGTAAGTGTCAAGTGTCTGAGGCCAGATTTGAACTCAGGTCCTCCTGAATCCAAGGCCAGCGCTCTATCCACTGCACCACCTAGCTGCCCCCCATCTAAATATATTTTACTTGATACTGTCACTCCCTCAAAAAACTTTCAGAAGCTAACTGTTGATATTTAAGCATCTCCAAGATCTGACAAAAACTCTGATGTTCTTTCCCCATGGATCCTGTCCTGATCCTCTCAGATGAAAAGTATTTTTTTTTCTTCAGATTTTTCTTGGGAGAGGTCATAAGGATTTTTTAAAAAGCAAATTATTTATTTATTTAACAGAAAAAATAAAACAACCTGTTTTTATTTATAGTTTTGAGTTCCAAATTCTATACCTCCTTTCTTCCTTCCCTTCTCCCTCCCTTTGGTGGTAAGCAAATATAGGTTATATATATATATATATATGCAATTATGTAAAACATTACCATATTAGTGATTTTGTATAAGAAAACTTGAATAAAATTTTAAAGAAAGTGAAAAATAGCATGCTTCAATCTGTGTTCAATCAATATTAGTTCTTTATTTGGAGGTTGATAGTATGTTTCATCATTAATCATTTGGCATTTTCTTGGATCACTGTATGGCTGAAAATAGCTGTCATTCACAGTTCTTCATCAAACAATATTCCTATCACTGTGCACAATATTCTCCTGGTTCTGCTCACTTCACTATACAAGGATTTCTTCAATTATTACATTATAACCTTCTTTTTCTCTCCCCCATATACACACATGTACATATATATGTATATACATATCATATTTCATAATTTGTCTTCTTGAATATGCTATAAACACACAATACATACATATATATTATTTTATATTATATCGAACTAAGCAATTATCTTTGAACAAAGAGTTTGTGATATTCTATCTGTATATGCTTGTGTATATATGTGGATAGAAAGAAAGAAAGAAAAGAAAGAAAGAAAGAAAGAAAGATTGATAGACTGATAGATGATAGATATAGTTTTCTACTGAGTCTTCATGGCTGTATCATGCCAGGTCATTGATCATTAAACCCAGATTGGAAAGAAACCAGGGGAGATTAAAAATATTCAAATGAGTTTGCCATGCTTTGTTTAAATTATTATGAGAGAAATAATGGGGAGGAGGAAGAATGAAAAGAATAGGCAGATTGAAGTTTAAGGCATGTCTACAGATAACAATTATCTGTGTGAATCTTAGCCCTTAGGACTAAATCTCAGTCTCCTACAATTAATGATTTGGCTTATTATTATTTTTTATGCAAATCAGTGGATGTCCTCTGGACATAAGTAGAAACAAGAAAATATAAAATAACTAATAAGGTATACTTCATCTTGAATGTGGGAGTTTACTTCCTAAGACCAGGAACCTAAAAGATGATAATGCTTCATTGTATGACAACCATGATTTATAAAGATATAAATCTTTCCATAGTTCCATTTCTTGGACCATTAATATCTTCTTATGCTATTATTACTATGAAGATAAAATGAGATAACTGAGGTTACTAATAAGCAGACAGGATGTTGAATTGGAAGAACAAAGTTAGTATCCATTAAGGTCACTAGACAGAATATATTACATTAGTCCTAACTTCTTATGCATACTATTACAATAGCTTTTAGATAAACTATAAACATTCCAAACTGACAATAAACACAGAATGTTTTCACTGAATATGAAAAAAATTATGTCATTATCTTCCCTTAATGCCTATTATTTAACCAGACCTCCCTCATTACACTGAAGATGCCATCATCTTTATATACATGCAGGTTTCTAGTCATGGGGTCCTATTTGACTCTTGCCTCTTTTGTCAGTGAAACCTTTATAACATTTAAAAAAATATACCTGCGTCCTTTTCTCTGCTTTCTTGGTGGTCAACATAATTTGTTACTTAATCAAGTCTTGCCTCAACTACTACAACAGTCTCATAATTAGTCATTTGACTTCTAATCTCTCTTCTCTGAAATCCATCCTGTAAGCTTCTAAGAACTTATGAAAATAGTCTTCCTTGGGGCAGCTAGGTGGAGCAGTGGATAAAGCACCAGCCCTGGATTCAGGATGACCTGAGTTCAAATCCAGCCTCAGACACTTGACACTTAGTAGCTGTGTGGCCCTGGGCAAGTCACTTAACCACCATTGCCCTGCGAAAAAAAGAAAAAAAAAAGGAAAAAAAAAAGGGGAATAGTCTTCCTGGTCAGTTCTGGCATGGAGCCAAGATGGTGGAGGAAAGGCTTGAACTCACAACTAGATTGCTCCAAAAAAACCCTTCAAATTATTCCATAGGACAATTCCTGGAGCAGCAAAATCCACAGAAGATCATACTGAGATCATTTTCCAACCAAGGACAGCTCAGAAGGTCAGAAGGAAGGAACTGCTGTGTCAAGACATGAGTGGAACCCAACCCCACAGTTATGCTGATACAGATACAGTCCCAGGAAGGCCTCACCAGAGAAAGAGACCCTCCAGAGGCTCCGAATCAGATGCAGCACCAGTGTTGTCTGGAAATAAGCTCACAGTAGGCTGAGAGGGCTGAGCCCTTGGCAGGGGGGAAAATTACAGTGGTCTATGCTGGTGCTGAGGCAGAACTTGGGTTTTTCACTCCTGCTGGGAACCAGGAGGTAGGCTTGAGTAGCAGTGGCCCAGGTGGAGCAAGGGCACAGGCTTGTCAGAGCTAACAACCAAAGCACACAAACAAAACAAAACAAAACAAAACAAAACAAAACAAAAACAAAAACAAGGCAGGGCAGATTGAGGGAGGGAACAGTCAGAAGCAAATCCCTTTTAAATAGGGATAGGGGGAATAAAATAGATAGATACAGCAAATATCATGGGGAAAGGAATAGGATGGAGGTAAACAGTTAACAATAGTAATTGTGAAAAAGAGAAAAGAGGGAAAAATTATACAAAAATATTTATTGTAACTGTGGTGGCTAAGAATTGGAAATCAAAAGAATGTCTTTCAATTGGGGAATGACTGAAGAAGCTGTGGTATATGATTATAATGGAATATTATTGAGCTGTAAGAAATAAGAAGGATGATTCCAGAAAAACCTAGAAAGACTCATATGAACTGATATATAGTGAAGTTAGCAGAACTGGGAGGACATTGTGCATAGTGACAGCACAGTATTGTTCTATGAGCAATTTTGAATGACTTAACTACTCTCAGCAATACAATGATCCAAGACAATCCCAAGGGGCCAATGATGAAGCATACTATCCACTCCCAGAGAAAGAACTGATATTAATTGAACACAGTTAAAAAAAAAAAAGAAAAGAGCACTTGTGGAATGTACATATATAACCTATAGCAGATTGGTTGCTGTCTTGTGGAGCGGGGAGGAAAGGGAGGGAGAGAGGAAAATTTGGAACTCTAAATTTTATGAAAATGAATGTTGAAAACTATCTTTACATTTAACTGGAAAAAATAAAATAAATGTTTGGTGGAAAAAAAAAAAGAAAAAAGAAAATAGTCTTCCTAAACCACCAGTCTGTCCATGTCACTGTCCTGCATAACAAGGCTTGCTGCTTTACCATTGCTTCTAGGACTGGGATTCTTAACCACCTTTTTTTTGGCGGGGGGGGGGGGGGGGGGGGGGGGGGGGGCGGGGGGGTATCCTGGAATGTTTTGGCAGGCTGATGAAGTCTTTGGGTTCCTTCTGAGAACTATCTTTTCAAATGCATAAAACTCATTGTATTACAAAGGAAACCAGTCTCCATAAATTAAATATAAATATTTCATCTTTCCTTTTCAGAATTAATGTCTATTGCTCTGCATCTTATGCTCAGTATTCCAAACAAAATGGTTTACCTGCCCTTTCCAGAACTTAGTACCCTTTTCTCAATCCAATTCATTAAATGTTTATTAAGTACCTACTATGTGTCTGCAAAGTACTATTGTTGTTTAGTTGTTTTTCAATACTATATGACTCTTCCTGACACCTTTCGGTATTTACTTTGCAAAGATACTGGAGTGATTTGCCATTTCCTTCTCCAGCTCATTTTACAGATAAGGAACTGGAGGTAAACTGAATTAAGTGAATTGCTCAGGGTCACAAAACTAATCTGACTTCTGATCATCATTATATCTACTGGGCCCTGTAGCTGCCCTAGAGGTATGAATAAGAAAATGCAAGTCAGTCTCTGCCTTCAAAGAGTTTATAATCTAATGGTAGGAAAACAGACAAAGGAAATCCAGAAAGTTTGGGCTGGAAAGAAAGAAAGGTTCTAGATGTTGAAACTAAGAAGAGCTTAGTGAGCCAGAAACCCTCTATAAAAGAAGACTTTCAAAAGAGTTTAATGCTACACTCTCCAGCCCTCTAGTCAGAGGGGACTGGAGGGTGTCGAACATAAGAAGGTGTAGAGTATCCTAGCTTTAGTTAGTAGCAAGGTGATGAGATTGGAAATGATCAGCTTATCATTACATCTATACATAGCCTAACAAATATCCCTGTAATGAACTCCCTTCTCAGCTTTGCTCCTTACAATTCTTAGCTTCCTTCAACATTTATATCATGTCCTGCATCCTAAAGGAAGCCTTTTCTGATCCTCTCATTTGCGGGTGCTTCTTAACCTACTCCTCAAATTATGATATATTTACCAATCTGCAGGAATTACTTTTATTTTTGTCTTTCTATCCTCAAAGAGTAGCATATTTGCAAGGACAAGTATTTTAATATTACTTATTATAGAGATTATACAGGGATAAATGGTAAGGTGGTATAGCACTGGATTTGTAACTTATGGACCTGAGTGAAAATTCTTGTCTTCTACTTACTATTTTTAGGATATTGGTTGAGTCATTTTAGTTCTCTTGGTCACATTTTCTTCATTTGCAAATTGAAAAGTTTGAATTAAATTATTTTTAAATTCTACAAAAATGATGTTATATTGAAATCTATTCCAGTAAAAGGCACATAATTGGTAATAAAGAAATCTTCAGAGGAGAAGTAAAAGGAGAAAAAAAGAATGTTTCTAATTTCAGACTTCTCTAGTGAAAATCTATGGTTTTTAAGCCACAAGAGTGTGTGGTTATGTATCAAAATTGTTATTATATTATTATTTTTTAGAGCAGTAATCCCCCTCTGGGATTTAGGATTTAATTGAGCTCTTAATTGGTATAAAATGTGCTTCTTCCTTGCAATTAGAAAATGCTTAAGGAATTTCTCCAAGAAGTGCCTTTTTAAATTGCTCCCATGTACAATTATTGCATTTTTTTCATTTACAAATGACTAAGGCCATGTGTTTGCTAAAATTAAATGAAAGCAACAAACACAATTTAGGAAAATCTATGACATCTCAATTATTTTTCAATCTTGAAAGGATAAATGTATCATTATCAAGTGGCATTTATTGTTATGTAGTGTAAAGAGCAATGGACCAGGAGTCCTGAGTAGAATCATTCTCTAACATTGCTTTCAATGAGCTGAGGGATCTTGGGAAACTTCCTTAACTTTTGTGTACCTAATTTTCTTTGTTGTTAAAATGGCAAATTGGATCTGAGAGTTAAAGCTCCCTCCACATAAAGAACCATAAAAGCTGGTGTGTGTAAAATACTTTTGAAAATCACCCATTTTATTTATTAAAGATCTATGTGTAAAATTGTTGCTTTCTTCCTATAAAAAATCAAAACTATTACTTTTTTCAAGAGAAAATGATAAATCCTTTTGTTTTGTACATCTCAAAAGGATGCTAGACTAAATGAAATAATGTATGTAAAGATTTTTTAAACAACAATGTGACATAAAACTCATCTATCCTCAACATAATTTCCCCAATTGATGGGCATCCCCTCAATTCCCAATTCCTGGCCACCACAAAAAGAGCAGCTATAAATATTTTTGTACTTGTGGGTCCTTTTCCCTTTTTTATGATCTCTTTTGGATAAAGACCTAATAGTGGTATTGGTGGGTCAAAGGGTATGCACAGCTTTATAGCCTTTTGGGCATAGTTCCAAATTGCTCTCCATAATGGTTGGATCAGTTCACAGCTCCACCAACAATGTATTAGTGTTTCCCAATTTTTGTATAGCTTCACCAGCATTTATTATTTTCATTGGTTGTCATATTAGCAAATCTGATAGGTATGAGGTGGTACCTCAGAGTTGTTTTAGTTTGCATTTCTCTAATCAATAGTGATTTTTTCATGTGACAATAGATAGCTTTGATGTCTTCATCTGAAAACTGCCTCTTTATTTCCTTTGACCACTTTTCAATTGTGGAATAACTTGCATTCTTATAAATTTGATTTAGTTCCTGATATATTTTAGAAATGAGGACTTTATCAGAAATAACCACTATAAAAATTCTTAATCTTCATTTATTTTCTTTTAAAAAGTTAGAATTTACAGAAAGAAATTAAGAAAAATATATGTGTGGGTTTATATATGTGGGTTTATATGCACATATATCAATCAGACCAATTTTTAAAGAATAGATTAAAAATACATGGTATAACAAATGTATTTCTTCATTTTCCTATACATAACTGTGCTATATAATTGTAAGACCATTATTTTTAAGCTTATGAATGCTTAATGAAGGATGTTTCATTATGCTAAAGTAATGCAACTAGGTGGTGAGGGGACAGAGTGTCAAGCCTAGAGTCAGGGAGATCTGAGTACAAATTCAGTTTCAGATAATTCCTAGCTATGTGATGCTGGACAAGTCATTGAATCCTGTTTGCCTCAGTTTCCTTATCTGTAAAATAGGCTAAAGAAGAAAATGCCAAACCACTCCAGTACTTTTGCCAATAGAATCCCATTAATACCAGGAATGCAGGGCTGGTTTAACATTAGGAAAACTATTAATACAATCAACCACATCAATAAGAAAACTAATCAAAATCATATGATTATCTCAATAGATGCAGAGAAAATTTTTGACAAAATACAGCACCCATTCCTAATAAAAACACTAGAGAGCTTAGGAATAGGTGGAACTTTCTTTAAAATAATAAGCAGTATCTACCTAAAACCATCATCAAGTATTATATATAATGGAGATAAGTTAGAGGCCTTCCCAATAAGAGCAAGGGTGAAACAAGGATGTCCATTATCACCTCTAATATTCAACATTGTACTAGAAATGTTAGCTTTAGCAATCAGAGAAGAAAAGGGAATTAAAGGAATTAAGATAGGCATGGAGGAAACAAAACTATCACTCTTTGCAGATGATATGGTGGAATACTTAGAGAATCCTAGAGAATCAACTCAAAAACTGTGTGAAACAATTAACAATTTTAGGAAAGTTGCAGGATATAAAATAATCTCACATAAATCATCAGTATTTCTATACATGACCAACAAAGTCCAGCAGCAAGAGATAGAAAGAGAAATTCCATTTAAAGTTATGGTAGACAATATAAAATATTTGGAAGTCTACTTGCCAAGACAAACCCAGGAACCCTATGAACATAATTACAAAACACTTTTCACACAAATCAAATCAGATCTAAATAAATGGAAAAATATCAATTGCTTATGGATAGGCCAAGACAATATAATAAAAATGACAATTCTACCTAAATTAATTTACCTATTCAGTGCCATACCAATCAGACAACCTAAAAATTATTTTATAGAGCTAGAAAAAATAATAACAGAATTCATGTGGAAAAACAAAAGGTCAAGAATATCAAGGGAACTAATGAAAAAAAAAATGGCACAGGAAGGTGGGTTAGCTGTACCAAATCTGAAGCTCTACTATAAAGCAGGAGTCATCAAAACTATTATGTACTGGCTAAGAAATAGAGTGGAGGATCAATAGAATAGGCTAGACACAGGAGATACAGTACTAAATGACTTTAGTAATGCATTGTTGGATAAACCCAAAGACTCCAGCTTCTGGGATAGGAACTCAGTACTTGACAAAAACTGCTGGGAAAACTGGAAGAGAGTATGGCAGAAATTAGGCCTAGACCAACATCTTAGATCTTATACTAAAATAAGGTCAAAATGGGTACATGATTTAGATATAAAAAGGTGATACCAAAGGTAAATTAGGAAAGGAAGAAACAGTTTACCTTTCAGATCTTTGGAAAGGAGAACAGTTTATGACTGAACAAGAGATAGAGAATATTATTAAATGAAACATGGATTATTTGGATTAAACTAAATTTAAAAGATTTTTTACAAACAGAAGCAATGCATCCTTAGAAGGGAGGCAGAAAGCTGGGAAACAATGTTTATGGCCAGTACTTCTGATAAAGGCCTCATTTCTAAAATAGATAGGGAACTAAATCAAATTTATATGAATCCAAGTAATTCCCCAATTGAGAAATGGTTAAAGGATATAAACAGGCAATTTTCTGATGAAGAAATCAAAGCTATCTATTGCTATATGAAAAAAAATGCTCTAAATCACTATTGATTAGAGAAATACAAATTAAAACCACTCCGAGGTACTACCAGACACCTTTCAGATTTGCTCATATGACAAAAAAGGAAAATAATAAATGTTGGAGAAGCTGTGGGAAAATTGGAACACTAATGCATTGTTGGTGGAGCTGTGAACTGATCCAACCATTATGATGGAGAGCAGTTTGGAATTATGCCCAAAGGGCTATAAAGCTGTGCATGCCCTTTGACCCAGAAATACCACTATTGGGTTTTTTTCCCAAAGAGGTCATGGAAAGGGGAAAGGGACCCACATGTACAAAAATATTTATAGCTGCTCTTTTTTGTGGTTGCAAGGAATTGGAAATTGAATGGATGCCCATCAATTGGGGAATGGCTGAACAAGTTGTGGTATATGAATGTGATGGAATTCTGTTGTGCTATATGAAACGATGAGCAGGCAGATTTTGGAGAAACCTGGAAGGACTTCCATGAACTGATGATGAGTGAGATGAGTAGCACCAGGAAAACATTGTACACAGTATCATCAACATTCTGTGTTGATCAACTGTGATAGATTTGATTCTTCTCAGCAATACAATGGTCCAAGATAGTTCCAGGGGACTCATGATAGAAAATGCTCTCCAAATGAAGAAAAAAAAAGAATTGTGGAATATGGATGCAGATTGAACCATACTATTTCTATCTTTTTTTTTTTGGTGGTGGTGTTTTTCTTTTTTGAGGTTTTTCCTTTTTGCTCTGATTCTTCTCTTATAACTTGACTAATGCAGAAATATGTCTAATGTTATTCTACATATATAACCTATATCAGATTACTTGCTGTCTTGGAGCAGGGAGGGAGAAAAATTTGAAACTAGAAATCTTATAAAAACAAATGTTGAAAACTATCTCTACATGTAAGTGGAAATACTTTTATTATTTTACAAAAAAAAAATACCCACAAAGGGTATTAAAATATTCTGCATATAATTTCAGGAGGTTTAAGTACTTTTTTAATAAAAAGAAATTTCCATTTTAAATGCTTAGAGAGAGAGAGAGAGAGAGAGAGAGAGAGAGAGAGAGAGAGAGAGAGAGAAGCCCTGTTATAAAAGCAACCCTACTACCTCTGGGGCAGACCAGCACCAAAATCATTTCTCCAGGGTCAGCCATCAGACTGGGAATGGGGGGTTAGTCCTCCCTTTTGGCCTCTCCTTAGTGTGGGCTGGTCATCTCCAGGTGCTGTGTCCTGCTACTAGGTTGCAAAAGTTAACTAGCCCACCTTAAGGAAAGGCCAAAAGAGAGGACTAACCCCCCATTACTAGTTAGATGGGAAGCTTATTTTTCAAAGAAAGGAAGCAGGTAAGCCATGAAACCCAGTGAAAGCTAACAATACGACTCAGTCTCAGGACAAAAATTTGGGACATTGTAGGAATAGAGATCAACTCTCTCATAAAAACACCAAGTCATAAAAAAGGCACAAAAATGAACCAAAAGATAAAAAGCTTTACTATTGACAGTTACTATGGTGATAGGGAAAAGCAAGGCATACACTTAGAGGAGGATAATAGTAACAAAATGGCTATAGGTGAACCTTCAAAGAAAATTCTAAATTTGTCTCTGACCCCCTAAAAATGCCTGGAAGAGTTTAAAAAGGACTCTAAAAAGCAAATTGGAGAAGTAGAAGAAAAATTAGGGAAAGAAAAAAATAATGCAAGAGAACAGTGAAAAAGATATAAAAAAATTCACTGAGGAAAATAATTCCCTAAAAACAGAATTAGTGAAAAGGAAAAGGAAGTACAAAAAGTCATTGAAGAAAATACATCTTTAAAATCTAGAATTGAACAAATGGAAATTGTTTTTATGAGGCATCAAGTACAATAAAACAAAATTTTTAAAGTAAAGGAAAATAGAAGAAAATGTGAATTTTCTCATTGGAAAAAGAACTGATCTAGAAAATTGATCCAGGAGAAAATTATTGGGCTACCCAAAAGTCATGATAAAAAAAGGCCTGGACAATATCTTTCAAGAAATTGTCAAAAGAAAACTACCACGATATATTAGAAGCAGAGGGCAAAATAGAAATTGGAAGAATTCACCGATCACCACCTGAAAGAAATCCTAAAATGAAAACTCCAAGGAAGATCAAAGCCAAATTTCAAAGCTCACATATCAAGGAATACGTTTTGTAAGAAGCCTAAAAGAAATAATTCATATATTATGGAGCTGCAGTCAGAATTACATAGGATTTGGCAGTGTCTAAATTAAAGAGCTTGGAATATGATTTACCATATGTCAAAGAAGTTAGGTTTACAACCAAGAATCACCTCCCCAGCAAAGTTGAATAAAATTGTTCAGAGAAAAAATGAACATTTAATGAAATAGAGGATTTGCAATCATTTCTGATTAAAATGAGAGTTGAATGATGAAATTTAACCTTCAAATTAAAGTTTTAAGGTAAACATAAATAGGTTAAAAAAAGAAAGAAAAACCAAGAAATTCAATAATGTAAAACCATTTATATTTCTATATGACAAGATAATATATGCAAGTCTTAACATTTTATTATAAGAATTAGAAGGAGTATATGTATAAAGAGGGTGTGATTATAAGGTGACACTGATGGGACAATACCCCAAAAAGAAAATAAAGAGGTAAGAAAGAAATTGTATGGAAGTAGGGGGAATTGAATTGTGTAAGTTTCCCCATACACACAGACACACAAAATTGAAGCATGAATGAATGATTATAATGGAGTGGAAGCTGGGGCAGGGGTGGTGGGCAAAGATTGAACCTTATTCTTATCAAAGTTAACTCAAAAAGGAAACTTACACATTTAGTTTGATATAGAAATCTATGTTACCCTATGAGGAAGTTAAAAAAAAAGGGACAAGGATAATAGAAGGAGGAAAGGGGACTGATATAAGGGAGGGGATATTGGGGAAGGTAGTGATCATAAGTAAAACACATGTGAGAAGGGAAAGAATGTAAATTCAATCTTTCCTAGACTATTGCAACAGTCTTCTAATTGGCCTATCTACCTCAAATCACAACCCATTATCTTTTTCACATTGTAAAATTAAATTTTCCTTATGTATGATTTTGATCATGTTATTCCCCTACTAAATCAATTCTAGTGGATTCTTATCGTTTCAAAAGCTTTCTGACTCCATATCTAGCACTATATCCACTATACCATGCTTCCTGCTTTATAGGGGGTGCCCTGAGTAGACAGAAGACTGCATAAAGGTCTGAGCACCAAATCTTCTGGAAGTGAGAAAAGGATACATAGATGATGTGTGGATAGTTCTGAAAACAAACTTTTCCCTAGGTCAGTTCAGCCAAAACCAGAGTACCCCCGTGTCTTCTTTCTTACTAGTGGCTAGACCCAAAAATATTGTTTAGTGAAGAAGTGTCAAACTCAAATGAAAATGAGAGCCATTAAATGATATATAAGAATCATTATGGGCCACATTGCCTTAGAAAAGGAGAAATTAACATTATCAATATCTTATTTATTTAAGCATTCCTCAACTCCTTTTTATTCTGATTCAGGGTATGCTCAGGAGTGTTAGAGGCTAACTCTTCAACAACTCTGTTGCAGTGGGTCTGGTACTCTATGATTTGTCCTTATTTATTAATTTTCTTGCCCTTATTTAACTTAAAACCACAGTAAGTCAAGTAGTATTTTAGAGGAATATTATTGAACTGATTATATAAGTATAATTATTTCACATACCTTAATAGTATTAATTCCCAAAGTCAGTAATTCCAGAGTAGTTATCTAAAAAAGTAATGATAATAAAGGCATCTGCTGAAATTACCATTAGAAAATGCTCATTAATTTCAGTCATAAACAGAAGTATACAGACAATGCACCCAATAAGCTTAGAAACTTCATCCAAATTTTTTTTATTTTCATGACTACCATTGCAACATTTATGCTGTCCATCTCTTCTTTCTTGTTCTTGCTTTATGAAACAAAAAGCTTCTTTGAAAATTATACTTTTCTTTCAGATTACCTCTTATGTTATTATTTGTATATATGTCAGTGCCTTAGGGGTTAAGATACATATGGTAAGGGGCAGCTAGGTGGCACAGTGGATAAAGCACTGGCCCTGGATTCAGGAGTACCTGAGTTCAAACCTGGCATCAGACACTTGACACTTACTAGCTGTGTGACCCTGGGCAAGTCACTTGACCCCCATCGCCCTGCCCCCAAAAAAATAAAAAAGAAAAGATACATATGGTACCTGTAATTATATTCATAGAGGAAACTCTATGTGAGGAAAACCCATCTAAGTGAAGGTTAATATTTTCCCTTCAATTTAACCATAATTAATTACTGAACTTTATTCAAAAAATATTTATCAATTATTATTAATTCAATTTATCTTAGATAGTTATGTAGAGCTGAGTGATTAAATTCATAGGAACGTAGATATAACCTGGAAGAGACTGTAGAGGTGATCTAGTTCAACCTCATAATTTCATAAAAACAGAAATTGAGTCCCACCGAAATTAAGTATCTTTCCCAGGATTGCAAGAAAGTGTGTATCAAAGGAAGGTCCTGAACCAAATATTTTTTGACTTGAATATTTTTCTCACAAGTGTTCCATACTTCCTCTCAGTAGATTCTTTTTGGAAATATGTTGCAGACCATCCATATTCCTCTAATCCACCATGACTATTCCCAATGTTTAAATGCTAACATATGATCCCTATTCAATTTTTGGAACTCACTTGTATCCAGAAATATTTCATTGTGTTATTAAATTAAACATTTAAGAAATCATTTTTTGTTTGTTAATTAAATAAAGAGACATCATGTCCCAATACCTTTACCAATAGGTTTAGACTATTGCTCTTTGGAGCCCTTAGGGAGAATTGCTTCTACATTTGTTGAAATTCTGAAGGCAGAATGGAAGTTCTGTGTATTTAGATTGGCATTGTTTAGATAGATTCACAGATGATAATAATCATTAGGTAGAAGAATAAGTTATAGGAGTTACACTAGTTAAGGTTGAAAGTCCATTCTAATTATTAAGATTCTGTGAAATATAATCAGTAATTTAAGATCAGTTACAAATATAATGTATAGCTATTTTTTCTACCCTAATGAGTACAATGTAGAAGAATTTGTTGATGAAACAATCAAAAGAACCTATAATTATTATCATTGAATATATTATTATGTAGGCATAGTAATTCATAGAATTGGTCAACTTTTAAGAAAAATAACTATAATAACTCGGCAGAATCCATTCAAACCTAAGACTTTTGGGAAAGCTCAGAGCAAATGAGACCACAGGAGAGTGCCACAAGTGTTTGTTTGGTTTTTGTTGTTGTTGTTTTGCTTAGCAAACATTTCCAGTGTAAACTTGATATGGCTCATGAGTAATGTGTATATAAAGGTAGATGAATTTTCATTGACATTTTTATCATATTATTTTATTTAAGCTCCATGAGTTTTAATTGAAATGACATAGGTAAAGTTAATTTTACATTTTAAGTCAGTAAGTAAATGTCAGTTATTTCTTATTCAATAGATAAATTGATACATAATCTCTTCAGTATAGGAAATCCATCCACCAATGCAGATAGCCATTTCTCAATGGCTTTTCATGCCCATGTGATTCTTGCCCATGTTCTCTTTTGAAATTGTTTTTTAAATCAATTAACATCTACCTTTCCCCCTTCAATGTCTCCCACTGCTGGGCATGGGGTGGGGGAGGGTACAAAAAAATGTCTAATGTGACGAGTAAAATCTAGAGTGTGGTAACCTTTTTCCTGGGAAAAAAGCTAGAGTTGACTTATAAATTAGAAGCCTTAGTACCAAATTTGGCATTAGGCATTTATTAAAAAGTAAAAAGAGAACACATGGAGTTCAGAAAGATACCAAAGTTTATCTACCTTAAGAATTCAGCCTGGCCTCCTTCTTCTCATTCCCTTCTGCCACCAACCATGAGGTTCCAGCAATGAAAGAGAAAGAGCCAGAGAGCCAGTGGCACTTACTATTTCCTGCCTGCCTCCCCTGAAAGAGGCCATCCTTCAAGCTGATTGGTTTACTGGACTTGAGGATAGTCTTGTTGTTGAGTTCAAAGTCCTTAGCTTCTGAGAACAATACTTTCTTAAGGGCTGGATAGATGCAGTTTCAATTTAATTAACTTTAAGTGGGTTAGTCAATCACTCTCAGTCTCCCTTAATTCAATCAATCTAGATCAATCTCCTCTGGTTGGGGCCTTTGGTCATTGACAAATCCTATTATTTTCTCAAACTAAACAAATGCAGTTACTATGTCCAAAAATTCTTTTCTCACTCTGAATTCATCTCTCACTAGTTCCTCACCTCTGTCCTGAGATAAGAAGAAATTTAAACCTTGGTCCTCAACCATGGAGTCAAGCTTGATTGTTGTATTAATCAGAGTTCTTAAGTATTTTTTAAAAATTCTTCATCTATATAATTTTCATAGCATGTTTTTTTTCTAATTTTGCACACTTTACTCTTTACCACAAATAAAATGGTAGTTCAGAGGACAATGTTATTCATTCTAGCTAATATACACATGCAGATCAGTAGAATATAGGTGAAATAGACTTAAAACATTAGAGGGATAGTGTTATATAAATATTAAAATCATTACTCTGACTACTTTCTCCAAGTAACTTCTTCTAGCCTATGAATTCAATGGTGTATGGATTTCCATGAAGAAATGCCCTAAACCAAAAGTTCTTTTGTGTATTTTTACATATATGCATGCACTTTTTTCCTATAGAAAGAAAGATCCTGAAGGGCAAAGATTGTTATTTTTGTCTTTGCAACTCCATCACATTGTTTTAGAAGAACATATTAGGTGCTTCACAAATGTTTGTCAGTTTATTGATTGATTAAACTTTAAAGGTTCAACTAGGACAATAAAAGCTTAAATGACTTGAACAAGGTCAAACAGCATTATAGACTGAATACTAAATATATACGTGTTTAATTTGTTGAATTGTCAATAGAAAAAATGTTAAGGCATTAGAAGGCTGATACAAGGACTAAAAGCCCAGTTCCTAAAATATTATTCCAAGCCTAGAAATTTTTAAATTCATCAAAAATGTAAAGGTCAAAATACTTTTCAAATTCTTCTGTTCTATGAGTCCTAATAAAAAAAAATCTATTTCTCTAGTATGTGATGAATAATAATTGCACTCTCAATCAGAAATAACACAATCCAATAAGCAGAGAAATATCAATAATGGTTGTGTTAATTTCTATGCAAGAGGTGGCTCACCCTATTATATTAAAAATGATGTGGAGTTACAGTTCCACTACGTAAAAATGACTAATAGAGAAAGTAATTTCAAGTGATAGGTAATCCCATTTGTATATCTTCAATTATGTTTTATCTATGCTGTTCATTTTGCTATGTTAATCACTTCCTGACATTGGTGAAGCTCAATGTTTTCATGACCTGGCTAATAATACAGTGGTCTCACAGACCACAGTCATGTATGATGAATCTTTTAAAACAAAGGCAACATTTACCTAAGATTTATTTCCATGCTTTTCTGCTCCTATAGAGACTGGACTGTGAAGACCAAACACAGAAAAGTCAAGGAAAGAAGGGGAATAGCAGCAGAATATTGAATTCATATCAAATAGTCAGAAAGAGCAACCCTGCACAGCAAGGGTTACCTTGATGTGAAGATAGATGCAGAGTAATAAGAAAGAACCAGATACAAATGACTGACTCTGAAACCTCAGAAGCCCTGATCTTAGTCCCTTGAATTAATTCACCTTCTGACCTCTGCCCTCTATAAGCACACTAAAAAAACAAAGAGGAAGAAAAGAAAACTGAGTATAAGCAAAAAAAAAAAAAAAAAAGCAAGAATTCTAAAAAACGACATTCCTTCTGTTTCTTATATCTAGTCTTGGGAGAATATGGCAAGAGTACTTCTATGCATTTTGTTTAAAGGAGGTTAAAAGTGATAACTTGGATCTAGGTCTGCTAAAGCGTGACTTTTCACTATGACTTTAAGGGTTTTTTTGTTTGTTTTTGTCTTTATTTTATAAGATATGACTTATATATGCACTGATATTCATGACTTTCTATAGATTCTTAGAAAGATTTTGAACTGATATGGTATTTGTATATTATACACACATACATAAAAATTTGTATGTATATATATATAATTTGTGTATGTAGCTGTATAGAAGAAAACGGGTTAAAGTTATAAAGGCTAACTTTGACTCATTAGGGGAAAAAGAAGTCATTGTTCAATTATTTAAAATTCTGCCTTAAGGTTGAATGTTTGAGAATATTTCTATCCTCTTGGTGAATTTAGAACAAACAAACAAGCCACGAATTGTTAGAAAAAATATCTTGTCAGAGATATATGATAAGGTCAATTAAGTTCAATCATACACGCACACACATACAAAATCAATAGATATCTATATCAATCATTATGTATGTGTGTATGTATATACATGTTTCTATAAATGCATATACATACATTTATATCTATACCCATATATAGACATATACACATAATGCATACATGCATGCACACACACATACACACATACATACATACATGAGATTCAGCATTAGGCACTAGAGATAGAGACAAAAAAATTATCATGCCCAAAATAATATCAGATCACATTTATGTAGAGCCCTAAATGTTACAAAGCACTTCTTGTATAGAATTTCATTTGTTCTTCACAACACTGTGAGATAGGTGTTTTTATTAACCCATTTTATATAATAAAGATCCTAATATTAAGAGAGATGAATTGCTCAGAGTATGTTTAAGTGTCTGGGAGAAGTTTTGTGCTCCAAGCTCTTACTCGTTCAAAGCCCCCAGCGCTCACTCTCTCTCTCTCTCTCTCTCTGTAAATATGTATATATTTATGTGTATATGTATGTGTATGAATATATTCACATCTGCATATGTATGCACTATATAATCATATCTGTATTACACGTGCACAAGCATACATACATACCACATATATAATACACATACACAGATACATATATACATACATACACACAAACATTAATTAAATACTAACCATGTGCCAGGTACTGTCCTAATTACTAAGGGAAAAAGTAGAAACAAAAAGAAATATGGCTCAGGCCCTCAAGGAGCTTACCTTGTAAGTGGTAAGACCATATAGAGGTATTGGTGAAGGTGTGGTGACATGGTTTCATAGTCCAGAAGTCAGGTACCTAGCCAGGAGGAAAATGAAGGTAGGGTAGCCTCAACCCCTCCATAAAATGTAAGCTCCAGGAGAAATTCACCTTTGGTAGATATGGAGAAGGCTTGGAGAGGGATATTCCATGGTGAGTGAACTGTGGGGTGAGAGGCTATTTCAGGCTCCTGAGACTTCAAGCATTGAGGGAATTTTCAGAATAGTCCAAAAGTACAGAAGGCATAGTTTTGAAATTCAGAGGAAGTCAGGAACAAATTGGGGAAAGAAAGTTGTTAAATCTTAACAGTGTACATCTGTGAAAAAAAAAAACAAAAACTTCCTGATTATCCAAGCCAAAAATATAGTGGCAATCCTTAAAGTAGAATCCACAGAATAATACTGAAAAATACAATCACAGCATTTGAAGAAAACCCAATATGCACAAGACCAATTTCTACCTTACCAGGAATTTTACTTGCATTATATATGAAAAGTGGCCTGCCATCTAACTTATTTTTAAAGATTCCAAGTAATAAAGAATCCCTGTTCTGGACCTACCAAGTTCACTTTTGGAATACTCTAATTAGGATGTTTATTTGTTTGTTTTCCCCCAATACCTAGCCAAAGTTAGTTTCTCTTAACTTCTAACCTATCTATTCTATTTGTGGCCAAGCATATAAGGCCTAAACTATTTTTCATATGTTAGTTTGTCAAAGACTTAAAGAGAGTTGTCATCTATTCTCTAAGTCTACTCTTGTCCAGGCTAGTGAACCTCAGTTCATTCAAGCAGTCCTGAAAAAGCATTGAATAAGAACTATAGGGGGAAAAGTAATTGTATCACCATTCTGGTCCTACTTCTGGAATATAGAAGCTTGCCAATCTCCTTCCTAAAATATGATATCCCAAACTGAATACCCAACTTGAGAAGAGGTCATACTAAGAATAGTTCAACAGATCCACCATCTTCTTTTTTCATCTTGTGTCTCCTTCTTAATTAAAGAATATTACATTATCTCTTTTGTTTGTCATGCCATACTATTGAACATGAATTCCACAAAAGTCCTCTTATCTTTTTCCCACATAAACTCTTGTGTAGGCATGCTTTCTCTCTATTGTATGTATTCCATTGTTGATTTTAACCCATTTAAGATTTCTCATTTCTAGTATAGAATTTCACTTACTGTAGCTCAAAACTTTAGATGGTTAAGATACTTTTTAAAATCCTGACTTACTGCATTAATCACTCATGTTTGTTATTCTTGTTATCTGTAGCCTTCATAAGGATGCTTTTTATATTGTTTATGAAAGTCATAGGAAAAAGAAAAGAAAGAAAAAAAGACAAGAAAAATTCTTAGATCTTCTTACTAAATGACCTACACTCAATGTTGAAATTAATTCATTCATGTCAATAATTTAGTCTAATCATCAGGCTGGTCCCTAATTTGTCTAACTATAGAATCATCTGGAACAAACATTTCATCTTGTCCATGAGGGTACTATCCTGCCACATTTCTTTAGAATTTTCCTGGTCTTGTGTAGCAGACCAGTTATATGGGAAGGGCAACAATCTGACATGACCTGTAATTAAGAAGTACAGGGTGACACACACACAAAGAGGCATATAAAAACTATAATAATAGAGGAGAAGACGGGGGCATTGTCACAGATTAAACCTTACTCTCATCAAAGTTGGCTCAAAGAGGGAATAACAAACACTTATTTGAATATAGAAATCTATCTTACCCTGTTAGGAAGTTTAAAAAGGGACTGTGACAATAGAAGGGGGAGGGGAGCATGATACTAGGGAGGGGATATTGTGGAAGGTGGTAATCATAAATAAAACACTTGTGAGCAGGGAGAGGTTGGGGAGGGGGTCAGAGTTGAAGGGGGATAAATAGATAAAAAATAGCATGGAGAGAAATAAACAGTCATCATAATTATAAATGTGAATGGGATGAACTCACCCATTAAAAGGAAGCAGATAGCAGAATGGATTAAAAATTCAAATCCTACAACATACTGTTTACAAGAAACACATTTAAAGCAGAGAGACACACACAGGGTACACATAAGGGGCTAGAACAGAATCTATCATGCTTCAGCTGAAGCAAGGAAAGCAGAGATAGCAATCATGATTTCAGACAAAGCAAAAGCAAAAATAGATCTAATTAAAAGATTTAAAGAAGGAAACTATAGAAAGAATGATTTCATTGACAAAAGTAACAATGCTGAGAAAACATATCAAAATTCATGGGATGCATCTAAAGCAGTTTTTAGGGGAAAATTTATATCCCTAAATGTTTACATCAATAAAATAGAGAAAAAGCAAATCAATGATTTGGGCATGCAACTAAAAAACTAGAAAATGAACAAATAAAAAATCCCCAACTAAATACCAAATTGGAAATTCTGAAAAGCAAAGGAGTGATTAATAAAATTGAAAGTAAGAAAATCATTGAATTAATAAATAAAACCAGAAGCTGTTTTTTTATGGAAAAAATAATGAAATAGGTAAACCAATGGTTAATTTGATCAAAAAAAAGGAAAGAAGAAAACCAAATTACTAGTATCAAAAATGAAAGGGGTGGGGGCAGCTAGGTGGCGCAGTGATAAAGCACCAGCCCTGGATTCAGAAAGACCTGAGTTCAAATCCAGCCTCAGACACTTGACACTTACTGGCTGTGTGACCCTGGGCAAGTCACTTAACCCCCAGTGCCCTGCAAAAAAAAAAAAATGAAAGGGGTGAAGTTACCATGAATGAAGAGGAACTTAAGATAATTATTCGGAACTATTTAGCTGAATTATATGCCAATAAATTTGACAATCTAAATGAAATGGATGAATATCTACAAAAGTATAAATTACCCAGATTAGCAGAAGAAGAAATAAAATATTTAACCATTCCAATTTTAGAAAAAGAAATTGAACAAGAAATCAATGAACTTCCTAAGAAAAAAATCTCCAGCACCAGATGGATTCACATGTGAATTCTATGAAACATTTAGAGAACAATTAAACTGAATACTATATAAATTATTTGAAAAAAATAAGTGGAGTTCTACCAAATTCTTTTAATGAGATAAATATGGAACTGATGCCCAAAACAGGAAGAGCCAAAAGAGAGAAAGAAAATTATTGACCATTCTTGCTAATGAATATTGATACAAAAATTTTAAATAAAATGCTAGAAAAAGATTACAGAAATATATCACAAGGATCATACACTATGACCAGGTGGGATTTATACCAGGACTGCAGGGCTGGTTCCATATTAGGAAAACAATCAGCATAACTGACCATATCAATAAAAAAGCAACGGAAACATATGATTATCTCAATAGATGCAGAAATGGCCTTTAACAAAGTACAGTACCCACTCCTATTAAAGACACTGGAGAGTATAGGAATAAAAGGAACTTACCTCAAAATCAAAAGTACTATTTATCTAAAACCATTAGAAAGCATTATCTGTAATGGGGATAACCTAAAAGCCCCAATACAATCAGGCGTGAAGCAAGGATGCCCATTATCACCTCTATTATTTAATATTTTATTAAAATGCTAGCATTTGTAATAAGAGAAGAAGAAATAAAAGGAATTAGAATAGGTAATGAGGTAATAAAGTTATAACTGTTTACAAATGATATAATGTTATACTTAGAAAATCCTAGGGAATCAACTAAAAAGCTCCTTTAAATTATTAACAACTTTTGCAAAGTTGCAGAATAGAAAATAAACCCACATAAATCATTAACATTTCTATATATTACCAATAAAGTCCAGCAACAACAGATAAAAAGAGAAATCACATTTAAAATAACAGTGGCCAATATAAAATACTTGGGAGTCTTGCTCTCAAGATAAATACAGCAACTATATGACCAGAACTACAAAACACTTTTCACAGAAATAAATTTAGACCTAAACATTTGGGAAAATATTAATTGCTAAAGAGTAGGCAGATCCAATATAATAAAAATGACAATCCTACCTAAGTTACTTTATTTATTTAGTGCTATACCAATCATACTATTAAAAACATTTTATAGAGGGGGCAGCTAGGTGACACAGTGGATAAAGCACCAGCCCTGGATTCAGGAAGACCTCAGTTCAAATCTGGCCTCAGACACTTGACACTTACTAGCTGTATTATGCTGGGCATCACTTAACCCCCATTGCCATACCAAAAAAAAATTATAGAGCTAGAAAAAATAATAACAAAAAACCAAAAGTCATGGGAATCAATAAATAAAAAAGGAGGAATGGTCTAGCAATACCAGATCTCAAACTGTATTATAAAGTAGTAATTATCAAAATATTTCTGGTACTAGTTAAGAATTAGAGAGGTAGATAAGTGGAATAGAATACATAGAAATTACACTGCAGTAAATTACTATAGCAATCTAGTATATGATAAATGTGAAGATCTAACCTTTTGGAACAAAAACTCATTGTTTAATAAAAAATGCTGGGAAAACCAGAAAACAGTATGGCAGAAACTAATTACAAATCAACATCTCACACCATATACTAAAATAAGGTCAAAATGGGAACATGATTTACACATAAAGGATGATACCATAAGCAAATTAAGGGAGAATTGAATTGTTTATCTGTCAGTTTTATGGGCAGGGGAAGAATTTGGACCAAAGAAGATATAGAGAATACAATTATATGTCAAATAGATAATTTTGATTATATAAAATTAAAAAGCTTTTGCACAAAGAAAACTAATGAAAACAAGATTACAAGGGAAGTAGAAAACTGGGAAAGAATTTTTGAAACAAATATCTCGATAAAGGCCTCATTTCTCAAATATATAGAGAGCTGAGTCAAATTTTCAAAAATACAATTCATTCCCCAATTGATAAATGGTCAAAGGATATAAACAGGCACATTTAGTACAAGGAAAACAAAGTTATCTATAATAATTTGAAAAGTGCTTTAGATCATTATTAATCAGAGAAATGCAACTTAAAAGAACTCAGAGGTATCACCTCACACTTATCAGATTGGCAAATATTAAAAAATGGAAAATACTGGATATTGGATGGGATATTTGATGAAGGACTGTGAATAACTTGACTATTCTCAACAATACAATGATCCAAGACAATCCCAAATGATTATTGATGAAATATACTATCCACCTACAAAGAAAGAACAGATATTGATGGAACAGACAAGCATGCTATTTTTCACTCTTTCATTTTTTTCCTTTTAATCCAATTTGCTTATGCAAGATGACAAATAAGGTAATGTTTTACATAATCATATGTGTATAACCCATTTTTGATTGTTTGCCACCTCAGGGAGTGGGGAAGGGAGGGAGGGAAAGAAGGATAAAAATAGGAACCCCAAATTACAAATAAAAAGTTTATTCCTAAAAAAGAAGTACTAGGTAGCTCTTGGTGACCACTGTTTTATATTTTAAATGTGAACAAATAATCCCTTTTAGTAATATCATTTAGAATTTTGTCAGAAATAAACATCAAGTTCAATGGTCTGTGGAGTCTGAAAAAAAATCTACTTTACCCGTCTTTTTTATTAGCAAAAAAAATTGCCCACCTTTTGTTTTGCTCTCTACTATTTCTTCTGATTAAAAAAAAGTCAATTATACTGATTAGTTCTATCAAGGACTCATAAAATATCCACAGCAGAAGAGATCTCAGAGGCCGCTTATCCAACATTCTTTCACCAAGATTTCCAAACAAGGAAATACAACATTTCTGGGTATCTAATTTTTGCTTTAAGACTTCAAATCAGAGTCAACCTATTACTTCCTTAGAGAGTTTTTCTTTGTTATATAGGAATTTTTTTTTCTCACACAAAGGCTGTTTGCCTCTTTACTAACTCTACCCATCATTCCTAAGTCTGTGTTCTTTAGTCAGTATATTTTAATTCTTCTTCCATATAATAATCCTTCACATACTTAAAAATTACTATCAAATGCCCACTAAATCTTTTCTCCTCTTGTCTAAGTATTAGAAACTCTTTCAATTGATGCAGGTGATTTCAAGGCCATTTATCATTTTGTTTGTTCATATAAAACTTTTAATTTGTTAAACTCCTGAGGTCCCTTTCCTAAGAAATATGTGTAGCTATGAGTTCTCCATCCTTTTGTAGCATATGAAATCTTGAGGGCAAGGACTGTCTTGCTTTTTTATTTGCATCACCAGAGCTGAGGACATAGCATATAGTTAATAAATGCTTGTTGATTGAATATATTTATATCTCTGGATTTGGTTTGATTTTAAGCACAAGTTCAAGAATTTCATTCTTTTATTTACCTCTATCAGTTTCCATTTTAGGTGTTTATCAAACTTTTTTTCCTAATTATACCTTTGTGGATTTCATAATCTGATGAAAATAAATAACATTTATATAGTATTTTAAGGCTTGCAAAGAACTTTGCATATGTCATGTCATTTGATCTTCAAAACCACCCTGGGAGACAGGTGCTATTCCCTCCCCATTTTGCAAATGGGGAAACAAAGAAATTTAGTTATTTGCCCAGGGTTAAACAGCTAGTTAATATCTAAGGCAGGATTTGAACTCAGGACTTCCTGATTCTTGACACTTTAGCCTTTGTTTGACTTAATAACTATTTTAGGTATTTTCAGTTTTGTTTTGTCTACAGTGAATATTGGCTTAAACTTACAGTCTGAAATCATGGTGAGAGAAATAACCATTGACTTAGTTAAATTGTTGAGAAAATGAGTAGAGCCACAAAATTCTATGAAGTTTGCCAGATTGTTCATCTTTCTTTAGGGAGATACTGACTTTCTTAACTATTGATAATACTACATTTCTGCTTCCTCTGAATTACTTATAGGGAAAAACAACAATAAAAACAACCTCAACCAAGTAAAAAGATAAGTCAATGAATCAAATTTTATATTTCCTTAGGTAAAATCACTAAAAATAATTATGGAGACTAGTTTAAAAAAAATCTGGAATTTTTTTGTACCTAGAAGTAGTGTGTGTGTGTGTGTGTGTGTGTGTGTGTGTGTGAGAGAGAGAGAGAGAGAGAGAGAGAGAGAGAGAGAGAGAGAGAGAGAGAGAGAGAGAGAGAAAGAATGAATCTGTTCTATTCCAGTCTTCTCTGGTCTGATTCCTTTTCATAGTCACTGCCCTGGAACTCCATGTTTCCCTGCCACTGTCCACTGTCCATCAATAATCTTCCTTTATGGAAACATTCAGCTTCCTAAAAAATTGGCATCTCTCTAACTGTGACATTGGAGGAAGAAAATGAATCAGTAGCCATTTTCTCCAAATAGCACAACTAGCATATTTCCATAACTCTGGCCCATGTTATATGGAAGAACCCAGCTGAGTCTGCTCTGAAGAAGGAGGATTGGCAAGAGCCTGAAATAAGGGGACCTTTCACATTATTATGAATTCCTTGTCATAAAGCCCTATGGATTCAAGATCATGAGACCAGGGGTTCTGACTCCCCTGATGGCTATCATGTGTATATACTGACCTTGTGGGAACCCAATTGTTTGCTTTTCTCTCTGGGGGCTGTGCTCTTGATATATCCTTGCTCTGTATTCCCTCACTTTTCTCCCTCACCACACTTAAGTGCTCTCCCTTATGTGCAGTAAAATATGCCTTTAATAAAGGCCTATTTCTTTTAGCATGCTTGGCCCAGTCTGTGTCTTTTCTGGAAGCCTCTGAATCAAAAACAAGGAGCTCTAATAGACTAAGACAATGTATTACTTCAATAAATAATCACCATATTATTACTGAATGAATTCCATATAGCATTTTCAACTATATATATATATTAAATAGTAAATAGTAATTATCAACTAAGAAATAATTATATATATATATATATATATATATATATAGAGAGAGAGAGAGAGAGAGAGAGAGAGAGAGAGAGAACAAATTTCTAAGAATGACATTCTGTCAAAAAGCTGAGGGAAGATTGAGGTATAATAATAACAATAATAATTTATACATATATAATACTTCAAATTTTTCAAAGCACATTTAATATTTAATCTAAATCAAGTAATTATAATTGAATAATCTTTCAAATTATACAAATCAGATTTTTGAGTTTGTACATTTGTATTTGCATATGTGTGTTACTGATCTGGACCTCTGATTTCATTGGTGTAAGGCATTTGGGGCAGATAACACCCCTCTACCAAGTCTTCTGAAGCTTATTGTCTTAGAGATTTATAGGGGGGTCCTAAAAGGTGAGGAAACTTGCCCTGAGTCACCCAGCTAGTACATGTGTAAGAGGTCAGACTTGAACCCAAGTCTTCCTGCCTTTGAGGCCAGCTATTTATCTTCCAGACGAGCCTGCCTCTCATACTCATATCCATTGGATACTTGTTTATGTTCCTATTAAAGGGTAATACCCAGGTAGTAGCTATGTACTGTCATAATAGAAATGGAGCTGAGCTGTGTTAAATAAATATTTTCTAAAAAGTTATTATTTTGGGGGCAGCTAGGTGGCACAGTGGATAGAGCACTGGCCCTGGAGTCAGGAGTATCTGAGTTCAAATCTGGCCTCAGACACTTAACACTTACTAGCTGTTTGACCCTGGGCAACTCACTTAATCCTAATTGCCTCACTAGAAAAAAAAAGTTATTATTTTTACTATATAAATTACTATGATAGCTTGGATACTTCTCTCAATATTAGTTAGTTTGACCATAAAATAGGGTAAAATAGCGACTGGGTGAGTTTATTGGTACATGGAGTTACCAGTGAAGAATGAACTTACTCTAATAATGTCCCTGCAGCTTATACTCTTAGGACAATTAAGTGGTACTTTGCATAAATTTGTGGACTCAAAATCAGAAGAATCTCAGATACTTTCTTTCTGTGAAATCCTGGGCAGGTCATTTAACTTCTTTAAGCTTCTGGTTTGTTATCTATAAAATGGGAATAATAATTGCACCTACCTCCCAGAGCTGTTGTAAGGATCAAATGTGAATTGCTGTGCAAAGCTTAAACTTCTACAGAAATGTTAGCTGGTATTAATATTTTGGAAAAGTGCCTAGAAAAATCTGAATTTAAGTGACTTGCTTAAGGTCACATAGCCTGTAAAAATTAGAGAAATAGCTGTACAATCAAATGTTACATGTGATTAAAAAATATGTAATATTGCCATCCAATGATATTGGGGTACTGAATTGAAACCACATGAGTAAAAACACCTCTTCAAAAATATTTTTGAAACATATTGTTATTTCTTCCTTCCCATTGTATAGACACTTTGTTTAGCACTATGGCACATACAAATCTGGATCTGGATGAATTATTTTCCCTTAATAAGCTTTCAACTTAATTAAGTGGAGGGTAGTCACATACAAATACTTATAATAATTTTTTTTTTATTTTTTAAATTTTTAATAAAATTTTAAAATAAAAAATTAGTAGGCATGAGCATGGTGCAAAGAAAAAATTCAATAGGCTCTTCAATTTCGGGGAAGATAGTATTTTAGCTGTGATGTTCCTATAAAATGTCAATAGCAAAATAGCATGCAAAGATTTCCCATTCCAGGAGGAGATAATAGTGAAAAATAGATGTTTCAAAGATATTGTCCTTCTCTACCTTTCCACATCTGTCATTATTTAGGTCACTGCAAGATCTCCCAGAATACCAAGAGTTTGAAGGAACCTGTTCATTACATTACCAATACTGAAGCAATATTCTGAGTCTTATCCTGTTCCTCTTACTAGACAGTAATTACTAATGCCATTTCCTTGGGTTATAGTACCATCTTTGTTCAGTCATTTTTCAGTCATATCTGACTCTTTATGACTCCATTTGAGATTTTCTTGGCAAAGATACTGGAGTGGATTTCCAAGGGTTGCTGGGTTAGTAAGTATGTGAGGCCAGATTTGAACTCAGAAAGATGAGACTTTCTTATCTCAGGTGCAACATTTAATTTACTGAACCATCTAGCTGCCCTTAGTAGTATCTCAATAAGTATTAATTCACAGTATGAAATAATAAATGTATTTCAGTAAAAAGACCCTAATCCATGGTTTATGGAATTATAATAAAGGCAACAAGAGAGAGGAGGAGGAGAAGGAGGAGGAGGAGAATAAAGAGGAAGAGGATCAGGAGGGGATGAAGAAGAAGGAGAAGAAGGGGAATGTGAAAGAGACAAGAAGAATAGGAGGGAAAAGGGAGGAAGGAAGAAGGAAGAGTAAAAGAAATGAGGGTGGAAAATAGAAACAAATATCAAGACAAATCAAGGGTCAAGGAAGCAAGACAATTTGCTTCAATTATGATCCTATTAGAGAGGAAAGATTTTGGGTGGAACACCAGAATCTGATCCTTCATTTTGTATCTTATGTTGACAAGAATCAAGCCTCCACACCAATTTTTGACTCTCTCAACACCATGCTACAGGTTCTTGGATGATAATTACCATTTCTCCCATTAGAGACTTGGAATTTGCTCTGATTCTGGGCTCTGATTGATGAACATTGATTTTATCATCTCCAGAACCAGACTCCCATGCCACTTTCTGACCATATCCATACCATTGGATATACCCAAACATCCCCAGCCTTCTTTATTCACTGCTTGGTCTTGCCTTCCCTTATTACAAAGTAAGCTTCTTGAGGCAAAGTTATTCTCATTTGTCTCTATTTTATCTTTTTAAAAAAATTTAGTTAATTTTATTTTTTTTGGCTCTATTTTATCTTGAGAATTTACCACAGTTCCTGGAACATAGTAAGCTCTTAATAAAATTCTTACCTACCTTTATTTATATCTAAGTATCCTCTTTTTTTATTTTAAAGTGTGTAGACCAAGTTTTAGGTTCCATTATTCTAAATGTATCCTGGAACAATTTAAAACTGCTAAGTGCTTTAGGTGGGTTCTGATTTATAGATCACTGGACCCAAATTTTGTCTCTTAAATATTACCATATACCAAATATAATCAGTACCCTAGTTCCATTTGAAAATCCTTACATGTCGCTAACTGGAAGCAGTATTGATTTGAACATTTTGCTCTGAAATTACACAACTGAAAGGGGCCTTGTTCTTCTGACTCTGAACTGATGACCTCATTGATTTCTTCCTGAAACCTGGAATCTATGCATGTTGCTCTGTTAAGATTCCTCTGCCAATCTCAATTCCCAAGGATACTGATCTTTCCTCTTCTGTAAAGCCATTTCTTACCTATCCAGTTCCTAAAAGCAAGGTGATTCCAATATCATATCTAACAAAGCAAACCATCCATTTTTTCTGTAATTTTTATCTTCCTAACTTTTTGGTAATCATAATGGATTCCAATTTGTCTTGTATAAATGATTGCCAATTAGATGTGTATATGAGAAGTGATACCCAAGATGTCATAAAGGCCTTCTTCACATGGTAAAGAGCATGTAGTAGGCATTAGGGTTAACAGGTGAACAGCCTGACTGATGCATTTATTTGCATGAAACATTAAAAGAACTAGAGGAGGGGCGGCTAGGTGGCTCAGTAGATAAAGCACTGGCCCTGGATTCAGGAGTACCTGAGTTCAAATCCGGCCTCAGACACTTGACACTGTGTAATTTAAGATTCTAAATGTGGATTCTAATCTGTTCCCCCAGTTTTGGGGGGAAACTGACTAAAATCACTAATAAAACGAGTTTAGGTTTTTAAGGGTTTATTGGAAAATAGAAAGAAAAAGATTGAGAACAGAATTCCAACAGCCTGGCATTCCTATCTTTCCTCAAATTTCCTGTGAAGTCCTCTGCTGCCACCACCACCAAGTCAGGAACCCAAAAACCCAAGAGCTCTCCGCGCAGGCTCCCTTTCCTCCCTCCACAACACTTACTAGGCTGTGCGACCCTGAGCAGGTCACTTAACTCCCAATGGCCCACAAAAACAAACAAACAAAAAAAGAACTAGAGGAATACATCTTGAACATTTATTTAGCATTTGCATTCTTTAAAATTTGAATCCAAGCTATCTTTTCAGATTGAGGTCATATTATTTCCCTTCACTCACTCTATATTCTGCCCAAACTGCTGCTATGAATGACTTTTGAGTTCTCACCCCTTTGCTTTTGAATATGTTGGCCTTGCTTTGCAATATGACATCTGTTTCTTGCAATCCCTAGGTATTTTTAACTCATTTCAGGAACTACCTTCTATACAAAGTCTTCCTTGATTTTCTTCAGTTTTTAGTGCTCTTTCTCCTCCATAAAATTATATTTATTTATTTATGCATGTGTTCTACTAAGAGCAGAATGTAAACTTCTTGAGGGCAAGAACTATTTCACCTTTGTCTTTGTATCCCCTTAAACTGGCAGTGTGCCTAACAATAAGGTTATAGATCTAGATTTGGAAGGAACCTCAGAAAACCCTTTGTCAAAGCCCCTTTTTTACACATGAAGAAATCAAAACCTATGTAGATTGCCCAAAGACATGCCCGAAGTCACAAAGGTAGTAAGGGGCAGAAACAAAATGCCCAGCACCAGGGGATAATTATGTAATATAGTGTATAGAGCCTCAGTCCTAGAGTCTGGAAGATCTGAATTCAAATATAGCCTCAGACACTTGCTACCTATGTGACCCTGGGCAAATCATTTAACCTCTGTTGGTCATAGGTATCTCATCTGTAAAATAATCACAATAAAATGACCTATTTGACAAGGTTGTTCTAAATATCCAATTAGAAAATATTTCTAAAATGATTAGCATAGTTCTTGGAATATAATAACCCATGCAACACATATAGGAAAATATAGAAATGTTAGTTGTTGTTATATTATTATTATTATATTATTAAATAACATTCACTGAGATTTGGGGCTTATTGTGCCTATTTACAATATTAATTTATTTTCCATTTACACTTTTTATTTAATTCTACCATTAATTGTATATTTTCCAGGGATATACACATTGATAATGATATTATCTTTGAAAATGATAATGATAATTCATTACCAGAGCTAGTTCAGTGATTGGGAGGTTCAAAAGGAAAGTGTCAAAGAGAAGAATTAGTAGAATGACTACCAAATTGAAGCCATTGTGCTGACCTCATTGTATTATGATATTCCATTTGAATTGTCTTTGGAAGATTCTGAAAATCACCTGGCAGAATAAGATACCAGTCACTAAAGTCCTTTCTTGAATTAAACTGTCAAGCATTCAAACTCTACTTCAGGGAGTGCAAGTCCAATGGGCTGGACACATTGTTCAAATGTTAAATGTATGCTTACCTAAAAGACTATTTTATGGAGAACTCACATGGGGCAAGTGTTCACATGGTGATCAGAAAAAGCAATACAAGGACATCCTCAAGTTCCCTCTTAAGAACTTTGGAATTGATTTCATGACATGGGAGACACTGGCACAGGACCACCCAGAATAGTGTACCCTAATTAGAGAAGGTGTTGTGCTTTATGAGCAAATCATAATTGAAGTAGCTCAAAAGAAATGTGAGATGCACTTATTTAAAACATCCACCCCAAATGTTCACTATTTTACCAACTAATATCTACTAATTAAAGAAAGACTTAACCTCTTGATATTAGCCAAAATGAGGAAAAACAGGCAAATAAACACAGGAAGAAAAAACAAGTTTAAGGAGAATGAGAATTGAAAAAACACATAGATTTGTCTTTAAAATCACAATTGATGAAAAAGAAAACAACTTTCTAGAAAAATAAGTATCTTCATAGAAAAATGACCAAAACCTCTTTTTTCCAATACCTCATAGTTACTCCTAAACTCTCCCTTGTAATCATCCTCAAAGAAAATAGAGATATGGGTTATCCAAACCAGTTCCAGAATGTATAAAGTCTACTTGTTTTGTGCCTGATCAGAGACAGTTGCCAAGAGAGAGCTAGTTATATTGCAAAGCTAAAATAACCGTATAATTTGAATTCATCTCTATGGCAAAGATGTTTTTTGTCCAATCCAATGCTATTGGGACATTCCTCCTTGAGCAATTGATTTGAAATGTCTATTTCAAATTTAACAACAACAACAAAATAATGCAAGCAATGACACAAAGTGTTCTCTCATCTCCCCTTTTCCATCTGTAGCTTAACAGAGATATGTGTCATTATCTTTGATGTTTCAGCTGTCATACTGTGATCTTACTAGAAGGGGAGGAAAGACAATTTGATTTATTGACAGTTAATTAGCAGCCTAAAAATGCAGCAGCCTGGGGGATATTTAAAATGACAAGGGAAACAAGTAGGGTGAAAATGATTTAAAAGGAAATCACACAGGAGTTTTTCACTGTAAATCGCATTCCCCTGTAGTGAGTTTTTCATTCTTGTATATTCTTAAATCAAACTCCAACTTGATTCACAGAGAAATTGATGCTCATGAAGTTATCTCCTACATCAAAAACACCTGTAAACAGCAAAGTACTTCTCATTATAGTATTATCCTGACACAAGGGATTCTGTACGTCATAATCCTAGAAGTATCTTCCTCTAATTTGCATGGTACATTATATTGTAATTTGACTTGCCAAAAAGAATTAAAGGCTGCCACTTTCTTGATAAAATGTATTCCAAGATGCTTCACAGACAAAACATAATTACAAAGATTGTGTCAAAAGAAGGAACAATTTGGATTGGATTTAGTGGGTTCCTGATTCCATGGTTGACCATTTATATGAACTAACACTTTCTTCCTCTTCTGGAGATTCAGATTTTTAATTATATGATGCTAAATTGCACAAATATTAGGCTAATCTTTAAGAAATTAAAGGTTTTCCTGTACAAAGTGAGATTGCATAACATTATGTGAATAATTCTTTGGATGGTCTGTTTTATTTGGCCATGACTTTACTTGATTTATTGTTTTGTAATACATATTTAAATGATATTTAAATTCATTATAATCTGAAATATTTACCTATGTGTACTGCATTTGGGTGATATGTTGATTATTACTGTCTGTTGTCATGGTGATATTTGAAATGCATTCTTGGCACCATCAGTTACTTCTTACATTTGCAAAAACAAAACAAAATAGTCTGCCCTTCATAACATGAATAAAAAGAGCCTTAAAGGGACTGTCAACCACCAATTTTATGTAGATTCCATTATATTAAGCATTTTCATATAAACTTTTGCAGACTGTCCCCTTTTTTAGAGACTTAATTATTATTTCACTTGATCTTATTATCTATATCATGCACAACTGTGTATTTTTTCATACAGAGTATCCCAAAAGTTTTAGAAATTTAGATCATCCTACATAAAAATTCAGGTTCCTTAATTTTATACATTTATTTTCTAGGGAGGTTTCTTAAAATAAAATTTGTTCTAGTGAAGCCAATGTTCCCCATTGGTCTTGATTATCAAAGTAAATCTTGATATTAGTGCACTCACATGTGCAAACATACATACAATAATTTTCCAATTTATTTAACTGAAACTATTTTGAGAGTAGGGAGTTCAGAAAGTGCCTTGGCTCCCAAGTTTGTATACATATTTTTGAAAGAATCTTAGTGATCACAAATCACATTGCCATGCTATTTGAGGACATAATACCACAACTAATCCAATACAATATGGGTAACTGCCTTCTATTCTGGTGATATTAGGCCCACCACAGTGAGGAAAGACATATCTGTTGGATAAGAGGGCTAGGAACTAGAACATCAATTTTTCTCATGTTTTACCTTCAGTTAATTTCAGTTTCCACTGCACCACACTAACTCCTTTTGTAGTACATTCCTAACTTTGTGATAGGATTATCACCCTATTCTTTCCTAGGCCATAGATATTTCTCCATGCCTAATTTATGTGGTAAGCCTATACACTACAATTCCTGTTATTGTATTTCTTTCCTTTTTGGTGTGAGGAATTAAATAAATGTGTAATAGAAAGATACTTTATGACCATGTTTTATCAATATGTATTATTATTCACTCAAATCTAAATATAATATTTAAGTCTGAGTCTTTGTGTTGTTAAAAAGAAAATCAGTATTCTCCATTTTCACTTGTGTCAATTTGAAACATTGTAAAACAGTATATGTATTAGAGGAAGAATGGCATAAAAATAGTCACAGAACGTATGCTTTCATGTACATATGTCCCTTGTATATACCTGTTACCTCATCCAGGTGATCTTATGGCCAAAAAAAGTCACTCTTCCCTCAGATGTTCAATCAGTTGGAATTTCCCTCCCTTTCCCCCTTACACTGTATCTGCTTTAGACCATGCCCATAATCTTTTCTCATTATCTAGTTATTTAATAAATATATAATTCAAGCATGTAAGATTTTTCCACTTAAACATTACAATTTTTTTAATGTCATGGACCATAGCATGTACAGGTTTTTTTTTTACCTTAATCTCATTTCTTGTACATTATAGTGGTAGGCAAGTATTAGAATATCATAAATAGTTTAATGGAATTGTAAGGAATGAATATTACTCATTGAAAGTATTTATACTTTTTTGAATTATAATATATCTGTGAAAGTACTGGGGGTTATTATATAAAAAGAGCTGATAATATTCAAAATGAAAAAGCTATTCAGTTATAATAGTTTTCTCTGATGGAGTCATATCTACCATCTATAATGAAAAATTATTTATTTTTAAAAACCCCTAAAGTGATTTTACTTAACTTTTGTCACATACTTTTCATTCCTTTCCACATTTCTATGTATAATTTTTGGTGGTGACATTTTGGGGCATTAGCCTGTGGAGTGAATTCAAGAGATTGTGGGTTTGTTAGCATTGTGAAAGGGAAGCAGTGATCAGAAACAGGAACCATGGGTTCTCAACAAATAAATGATTAAAATAATTGTGTACTGATGGTATTTTCCTATTTAACTATAATCATAGATCAGGCTCTTTTATAGCTGAATTTTCAGCATAGAATCTGACAAACTCTCTCAACATTTTTGTGTGGATATGATGGAAAGATAATGGCTGAATGATAAGATGGGTATGTTTTATACCTATAGGTATAGGTAATATAGAACTTTTTGAATGACCAGGCTCAAAGAACATTAGTAAATGGCTTGATGTCATCCTAGAAGTAATTATCTATTGGAGTACCATTTGGCTCTTATTTGGATGAAGGCATAGGTAATGTAATTAGAAAATTTTAGGTGGGAAGAAAGTTTGGTGGTTAGTGATAAATAACATTTTGAATGACAAAATCAAGACCCAATAACATATCTGTGACCTTTAATTTTGATACAAAGTAAAATGGTTTGAATTTAATAAATACAAAATACAGTACATGGATTCAAAAATCAAATAAAAAAACACATGAGATGATGTCATGGAGAGCATAGAGTTCATGTGAAAAAAACCTAAGGCTAGAGATCAAAATCAGTTAAAAATTATTTTTAGGTACTTACTATATGCTATTACTGTGATAAGTACTGGGAATAAAAAGGACAAAAAAATACCCTCAAAGAGCAAATATTATAGTGGAGAAGACAAAAGATAAATAATTATGTGCAAACAAGGACCTTTTGTTTTAGTGAGGGAGACAACAAATAAATAATTAACAAAAATAAATGAATAATAAAATGAATAATTGACAAAAACACATAATAGAATATTTAGCATTTATTTAGATCTTTAAGGATTTATAAGCACTTTACAAATATCTCATTTTATCCACAGACAAACCTGGGAGTCAGGTGCTATTTTTATCCTTAATTTTTATTGAGGAAAATGAGGACAAGGATAAATTATTTACCCATCATTATATAGCAAGTGTCTTATATCATATTTCAACTCAGCTCTTCCTGACTCCAGGTTCAGCACTCTGGACCATCTAAATGCCTCTTTGTATACAAAGAAGATGCCAGGTATTCTCAAAGAGGAAAGCCCTAGCATTTGGGGCCACTGCGTAAAGCCTGTGGAAGATAATATTTGAAATGAGTCTTTAAGCAAGCTACAAAAATGAAGAAATTAAGGTGCTATGAGAGAGAATTTCAGGTTTGGGGGGAAGTCAATACAAAGGTACAGAAACAGGAGATAGAATGTCATGGGGAAATAACAGCACAAAGGTTAATACATCTGTATTATATGGTGCATAGTGGTGAGTAAAGTGTATAAAGAAAAAAAAAGGGGGGACGAATTTTAAAAAGCTTTGTTGTTGTTGTTGTTGTTGTTGTTGTTGTTGTTGTTGTTGTTGTTGTTGTTGTTGTTGTTGTTGTTGTTGTTGTTGTTGTTGTTGTTGTTGTTGTTGTTGTTGTTGTTGTGGCAATTGGGGTTAAGTGACTTGCCCAGGGTTACACAGTTAGTAAGTGTTAAGTGTCCGAGATCGGATTTGAACTCAGGTCCTTCTGAATCCAGGGCCGGTGCTCTATCCACTGCGCCACCTAGCTGTCCCTTTTAAAAGGCTTTTAATGGCAAATGGAAGACTTCATATTTGATCCTAAGTGTAATAATTAGATGCTGTATTTTACGTAGTAGAGAAAGAATGGCCTGAAAAGAACTAAAAGTTTGAAAAAACATTTTGGCAGCTAGATGAGGAATGGATAGGCTTAGATATTTTTAAATACAAGTTTTTCAATTTATAAGAGCAGGGATACAATATATTTCAATATATATATAGGTACCACCTCCCACCTATCCAATTGACTAATATGACAGAAAAGAAAAATGATGAATTTTGGAGAAGATGTGAGAAAACTGAAACACTAATGCACTGTTGGTGTATCTGTGATATGATCCAAACATTCTGGAGATCAATTTGGAATCATGCACAAAAAGCTATAAATCTGTGTATACCTTTGACCCAGTAATACCACTACTAGGTCTATATTCCAAAGAGATCATTTAAAAAAGATAAAAGAAAAGGATGCACATGTACAAAAATATTTATAGCTGCTCTTTTTGTGGTGGCAAAAAATTGGAAACTGAGGGTATGTCCATCAATTGGGGAATGGCTAAACAAGTTGTGGTATACGAGTGTAATGGAATACTATTGTGCTGTAAGAAATGATAAGCAGATGAATTTCAGAAAAACCTGGAAAGTCTTACATGAATTGATTCTGGATGAAATGAGTACAATGAAGAGAACTTTGTACACAGTATCAACAAAACTGTGTGATGATCAACTGTGATAAGCTTTACTCTTCTCAGCAGTACAATAATGGAAAATGTTCTCTACATTCAGAAAAAGAACTATGGAGTCACTTATGTTGTTAATTATTCTTTCTTGTGTTTTTTCCCTTTTGTTATTATTCTTCTCTTATAACATGACTAATGTGGAAATATGTTTAACATGATTGTAATATTTAACCGATATCAGATTGCTTGCTGGCTTCTGAAGCGGGGAGGCAAAGGGAGGGTGGGAGAAAAATATGGAAATCAAATTCTTACAAAATGAATGTTATGGGGTAGCTAGGTGGCACAGTGAATAAAGTGCTGGCCCTGGATTCAGGAGGACCTGAGTTCAAATCTAGCCTTAGACACTTGACACTTACTAGCTGTGTGACCCTGGGCAAGTCACAACCCCAATTACCTCACTTAAAAAAAAGAAAAAAAGAATGTTGAGCTATCTTTACATATGCACATTTGTTGGGGTCAGGGGGTGTTATTTTTCAATTTGTCAAGATAAAGTTTGGAGGATAGAGAAGGTGTATGTTAGTTGTAATTAATTATTAAAAAAAATGAATTGAATTATTAGTCACTTTTTAGGAGTCTTTTTTACGTTACCCTGAAAATTATTTTGCTTTACTTATACCCACAATACCTTTACTAGCCATCTGAAGGATTAGCCTAAGCACAATATCCCTTAAAGGACTGTGGTATGATTTGTAATCACCATTTACTTACTTTAACAAATTTAAAAATGTGAGCTATGTTATGTAAACCAAATGTAAAAGCATGGAATAAGTTTCTTTTTGTTTGTTTTGTTTTGTTCTTATTTACATGCAGTTAAAAACCTTTACAATTTGTTATTTTTTTAATGCTGAGTTCTAAATTCTTTCCCTCCTGTCCCCCCCACCCCCACCCCCACTACTTCAGAAGGGGAACAATTCAGGAGAGATTATACACATGTAGTCACATAAAATATTTTTACATTAATGATGTTGCAAAATAATACAGACCTCCCCTCCCCCCCAAAAAAACAACAAAGAATAGTAAAGAAAATTTAAAAATATGCTTCAAACTATATTTAGAATCCATCAGTTCTTTTTGGTGAAAGTGAGTAACATTTTTCGTACAACCTTTGGAATTATCCTGGGTCATTGTATTATTAAGAATAGCTAAGTCATTCACAATTAATTATCTATATTGCCGTTAATGTGTGCAATGTTCTTCTGGTTCTGCACTTTACTCTTCATCCATTCATATAATTCTTCCCAGGTTTTTTTTCTGAAAACATCCTGCTTGTCATTTCTTTTAGCACAACAGTATTGCATCATAATCAAATGCCACAATTGTTTAGTTATTCCCCAATTGAAGGGCATCTCCTCAATTTTTAATTCTTTGCTACCAATAAAAGCTGCTATAATTATTTTTATATATTGAAGTACTTTTCCTCTTTTCAAAAGAATATCAATGGGATAAAATCATAATAGTCTTGCTTGGTCAAAGGATATTCATGGTTTTATAACCCTTTTGACAAAGTTCCAAATTTTTCTCCATAATGATTGAACTATTTCAGAACTCCATAAACAGTGCATTAGTTTCCCAATTTTTCTACATACCCTCCAATACCTGTCATTTTCCTTTTCTGTCATACTGGCTGATCTAATAGTTATGAAGTAATACCTCAGAGTTGTGTTAATTTACATTTCTCCAATCAATAAAAAATTAGATCATTTAAAAAATTTAACTATAGATAGCTTTGATTTATTTTTCTGAAAACTTTTCATATGCTTTGGCCATTTTTCAATTATGAAAAGACATATTCTTATAAAATTGACTCAATTCACTAGACATTTGAGAAATGAGGCTTTTACAGAGAACCTTGCTGTATTTTTCCCCTAAGTTTCTGACTTCCCTTCTAATCTTGGATGTATTAGGTTTGTTTGTGCAAAAACCTTTTTAATTTAATGTAATTGGAATTATTCATTTTATATCCTGTAATGTTCTCTCTCTCTTGTTTGGTGAAGAATGTTTCCTTCACCCATAAATTTAACAGGTAAAATATTCCATACTCATCTAATACATTTACACCACCCTTTATGTTTAAGTCATGTACCTATTTTGATCTTATCTCAGTATATGTTGAGAAAAGCTTTCCTAAGTGTCTTACCTACTCTACCAAATAAGAGGTTTCCAGAGAAAATTAAGCCTTTTCCTTTCAATTAAGATATTTTAATTGTTTTTGGTTTGCTATTTTTAAAGGGGTTAGTTCCTTAAAATCTTCATTTTCCCATGAAAAAATACCTTTGCAATTCATATATTTCTAAAATCTTTCATGCAAATTTCTCATGTTCTTTATTCTAGGAGAATCAGAAGTCATTATTTATGCTGACCTAGAACTAACTCTAGACCAACTCATCAGCATTTGTTGCTGGTTGGATTCCAATTTCAAGACTTATTGCTATTCTAGGATGAAACTGACCCAAAAGAGAGATTTCTCTGAGGTAGCAGCAAAGCCTCCCATGACAAGCTGGGTATCAAATTTTCTCTCTAGATTTTTTTTTCTGATACTTACAGCTTGAGAAAATCCAAATGTGCCCAAAATGTTAAAATAGGATCCACTAACAATAGCCTAAAGAAAGTACACCTTAAAGAGCCCACAAGATTTTTCTGAGGCACAGTTTTTGGAATATTATATTTAAAGAAGTTTCACAAAGATATCATGGATCTATTTATATAAAATGTATCTCACATGAGAAATGATTTGTTTTTATGGTGTTGATTTTTTTGTTTGTTTTTGCAGGGCAATGGGGGTTAAGTGACTTGCCCAGGGTCACACAGCTAGTAAGTGTCAAGTGTCTGAAGCCGGATTTGAACTCAGGTACTCCTGAATCCAGGGCCGGTGCCACCTAGCCGCCCATGGTGTTGATTTTTTATGTTTATTTTAATGGTTTTTCTCTCCACTACTAATTCCAATGATATATGTAGCTACCAATGAAAAAAAAACACCTTCAGAAAGTAGATGAGCTTAGAGAGATGGCTAAACTCACTAAAGGGTTAAAGAATTCAGCTAGGTTTGCTAGATTATTTAATAAAAACAATAGAGCAAATATTGAGAGAAAGTGACAGTAGGTAAAGTTATTGATGTATTCTTGCCCTCTTTGTGCACTGTTTTTTGCTTTCAGATGATGGAGAGCAATTAATTGGGCATTAAAAGGTGATTCCTGGGACTTGGAGGGAAGTGTGGCTGGCATATTGTGTTGTTATACTAGTGACAAAGAAGAATGCCATAATTTTGGGGGTAGACAAATCTAGAGGACCAGAGCAGCATGAAGAAATAATCATTTATATCCTTTGTTCTTGGCCTGAGGAAGTCAGCAAAATCAGTCCAGAATACCTCATGAAAAACAAATAAACAAAACACAAAAGAAGGATATTAGGAGCCTGTGGAATGTAGGCTTCCAACACAATTCCCTGAGCCAATGTTCTTTTACAGTACCTTATCTATGTCCCTTCCTTTCTCAGCTGTCTCAGATTTTGTGCCCCAACAAAGTGGAAACTGAAATTATGGCATATGGAACTCTATAAATTCTATTGTCTTCCGTTACTAGAATTTAAGCTCCTTGGGGGCAAGGGATATGTTTATTTTTCTTATATCTGTGTCCCTAGTGCCTTGTAAAGTACCTAACACATATTACACACTTAATAAATGCCAGTTACTTGACTAAGAAGGCAATTAATTAGTTACCTTCAGATTTAATTATAATAAAATATCCTTTATTCTAATTAGATGTATTCTAGAGATACATATGAAACAGATTTTGTAAATAAAAATGTTTTAAGTATATTAATATAGTCTAGAATTTAAATGAATCTATTATAATTACTTTAAATATTATTGCTTAAATTTTGTTGTTTTTAGCAAAATCAGATTACCAACTTTGCATTAAGTAGGACAAACTGATGTTAGTAAATGTTAATTCATGGGAATTCTATTGAAAGAGGTGTCTGAAGCTGTATCTTATATTATACAATATTGTTTTATAGTTATACAGCACTTATATCTGGGTGAAATGATATCTCAGTAACTCAAAGTTATGTACATAAAGTGCTCAACAAGTAAAGAGGAGGGTGCCTTTTCCATACAAAACTTGGTTTGAATATTGGATAAGGAGAATCCTCTAAAATACTAAGTTTAAGAATAACAGGATGCCTATTTTGATAACTGGTTCTTAACCAAGCTTGAGATTCTACCTATACTCCTCCTCTAAAAGGTTCATTATTTTCAGGTCAAGTAGGGCTGCCCAGGAACCATAACTGATTTAGACTAGAGAATGTAGCCATGGTCCAATCCTTACCACACCCTGAACACTTAGAGTATTGATCATTTCAACATATAAAACCTCTATGTGGAACAGTAGGTAGTGTCAGGCCTAGAACAAGAGAGCTTCATCTTCCTGAGTTCAAGTACAAACAAGTAGAAATTTGGGTTATATATGCATTATTAACAGAGGCTTTTGATATCATTTTCATGATATATAATCCAGAACATGGAAATGGTTGGCGGTTTTTTTGCACACACAAACAATAATTAATAAAAACATCAAGCTTCACTATCTGATTCACAATGCCATGGAAATGTTTTGATGGGATAAAAGCCAATTATTGTAATGAATATGGTTATTGGGTTATTAATATTTCCCTGCTCTTCACTAATTATCGGACAAGACTGATCATGGCCATTCTGTGCTAAAACTGTTAATTCACTTATTATGTAACTAACTTTGGCGAGTTAGCCTCAGGCCAAAGACCTGCTGGACACCCCCAGCTTCACGACAGAAATGTATGCAAACTAGACTTGAGGGCTCTGGGAATAGATAGCGGCAGCTGGGAGGAGATAGCCATGGACTGCGCCCGATGGAGTTCAGTACTCAGGAGCAGCTTGCACACAACTGAGAAGGGCCTTCAAGCTCAGGAGGAAGAAAAATGAATGAGACACAGGAACTGAGGGGCAACAGAGAGCACAGTTTTCCAATGTCCTTGTTGAGGCAGGAGCTGCAGCTCCTGTATGGGACTGCACAGCCACACTGTGGCCTGTGGCTCTTCAAGGTGCTGATCCATGGTCCTCTGGGACTGGTGAAAGCCTACTACTACTACTATGTAACTAACTTGATCACTTGATATCAGATTGATATCAGATGATCAGAGTTCCTTTTGTTAGTTTTTTGCACAACATGCATTGTTCTAACACATAGAATGAATTCAACTTTTTGAATTAAGCTATAAAAAGCTTCCTGGAAATTAATTAATCTTTTTTGCACAAAAATGAAACAATGAAATAGCAAAACTAAAAGGTAGTGAAATGGTATTTGTTTTTGGCACATGATCTTGAAACCAGGAAAAAAAATAGTAATTCTAATTCTCATTTTCTAATTTATCTTCAGTCCTTACTGACCTTTGTAATACATGGCAGAGCTATATATTCCAAGAAAAATATGGTAAATATAAATTCAAAAAAATGTGTCACCAATCAGTAATTTCCCAAGTGCTTCACATACTCTAGGAAGATATTAATTTTTGGCTTTAGGAGTTATACTGTCTCCATCAAAGAAACCAATCAATCAATCAAGAAACATTTATCTAATACTGTTATAGACACTGTTTCTATGAAGTTCTTACTGTCCTCAAGGAGCTTACCTCTTTATGAAGGAGATAAGTACATAAAAACTTACATATAAGCATACAAAGTATATGTAAAGTAATCTTATGGTGAATTCACTAGCAGCTGGGAGGAAGCCTTGCTGCAGAGACTAGCATTTAGAGTGTTTTGAATAAATTCAATACATAATTCTTTTAAAAAGCATAAATGGGGGGCAGCTAGGTGGTGCAGTGGATAAAGCACTGACCCTGGATTCAGGAAGACCTGAGTTCAAATGCGGCCTCAGACACTTGACACTTACTAGCTGTGTGACCCTGAGCAAGTCACTTAACCCCCCATTGCCCCACAAAAACCAAACAAACAAAAAAGCATAAATGAGGAGGGAAGGCATTCCAGGGATAATTTGCCACTAATGGGAAGGCACAGAGAAGAAATAGAGTGTCATTTCTGAGGAACAAGAATGGCAGTATAGCTGGATTGTAGGGTATATAGATGAAAGTAATGTGAAAAAAGATTGGAAATATAGGAAGAAAGAGATCTAAATGTCAAGCACAGGAACATATATTGGGAATGTATATGTGTCACATATAGTAACAATATACTTGTACATGCATATAATGCATATGTGTACAAATATGTATGCATACATTTATGTACATATTCATACATATTTTTTATATGTGTGTACAAGTATATTGTTACTATATGTGACACATATGCAATCCCAATATATGTTCCTCTGCTTGACATTTAGACCTCTTTCTTCCTATATATATTCATACAAATATGTATATGTGTGTGTTTAATTTTTTTCTTTCCCCCCCAGAAGTAAAAGGGTGTCAGTCACTGGAGTTTTCTGATTCAGAAGTTGGTGAGGACTTAGAAGAAATTGATACACAATTTCTAGAATTGCTATAAACAAAATTAGTCACTTAAAAATTCCCATTCACTCTAAAGTAGTGATTGGCAATGTGCTCTCACATAGGATATAATAAGATGTTCAAAAGGGAAAGGACAGAAGATTGTTTTAATTTAATTTTTTTAAATTAAAATTTAATTGATACTTTTTGCTTTTGTATCATAGTCATTTGCAGGTTGTTACTCACTTCTACAACTCTACCCCACCCCAAGAAAAGAAAGAAAAAAACCACACAAAGCCAGATAACATCATCACTAGGTCTGACTATATGCAGCATAATATACCCATAAATTTTCATCTCTTTGAGAAAAAAAAGGAAGGTATATTTCCTCATATCTTCTTTAGAAAAAGATGTCATTAAGATTCCATATCTTGGGGGTAGGTGGCTTAGTGGATAAAGTACCAGCCCTGGATTCAGGAGGACCTGAGTTCAAATCCAGCCTCAGACACTTGACATTTACTAGCTGTGTGACCCTGGGCAAGTCACTTGATCCTCATTGCCCCTCAAAAAATAAAAATGAAAATAAAATTTAAAAATCCATATCTTTGAGGTATCTTTTAGTATTCTTTTTATTTATATTATTATGCATATTGTTTTCTTCATTCTATTTAATTGATTTTATCAATTTAGATATGTCTTTCTATGTTTCTTTGCTCACATCCATTATTTCTTACAAGGAAGTTGTATCTCATATTACTCTGCCACCATAGGTGCAGCTATGACATAGTTTAAAGTTTAATTCATATATTTATTTTAAATAGCTCAACATAGTCAAGTAGGTATATCTTGAGGAATATCTACATGGTGTTTAAAAACAATTTTTCTTGATTTTTCTGTCTATATTCCTTCAAATTTAGGACCTTTAATTGACTCAGAAATGTAGGCATAGGGAAGATAAACATCTAGAAGAATCAGCAGTAGTAGCAACATTGATAATATCTTGTAAGTGATTTAAAATCTCTGTGATAAAAGAGAACAAGATTCTTTGAGCTGCTGAAAAAAGACTCTTTTTTGTTGTTGTTGTTCAGTCATTTCAGTACTTCATGATTATGTTTGGAGTTTTCTCAGTAAAGATAGTGGAATTATTTGGCATGTCCTTTTCTAACTCATTGTATATATGAAGAAACTGAGTTAAGTGATTTGTCCAGGGTGACATTGCTAGTAAGTGTCTGAGAATAGATTTGAACTCAGGTCTTCCTGACTCCATACCAACACTCTCTTTGGTGCACTTCCTAGTGCCCCAAATCAAAATGTAGCATCAGTATTTATAGCATACTAATATTCTAGTACTAATAAGATCTCTGCCCAATCAAACAATTATCTATATAGTGTCTGCTATGTCTAAAGTAAAATTCTTAGGACCAGGGGTTAAAAAATGAACAGTCTCTGATTTCAAGGACATTAGATTATAAAGTGAAAAGATTATAATATGATAGTAATATAATGAAGTAATATCTTATAATATAAGATAGTAAGATAGGCACATCTATAATATAAACTAGAAACTCATATTAGCACAGTAGAGAGTTAGAAAGTATGTGAAGATTTTTGAGAGGTCAGGTTGATGATAAGTGGTGAATTCTATAAACAATTAGTGAATTGTCTGACCTAGAAGCTTCAGCAACTGCATTTTTATAAGCATACTACTAACATTTCTTCCTATAGATTTTTTTTAAAGTGCTTATTAAAATCAATGAAGATTGGACATCTATAGCTACCTCATATCATGTGGAAATATGCAAACATATTCAATGTCATGAACTTTATGAAACAACAAAGGGACCCTTTCAATGAGTATGCAAATAAGAATAGAAATTCATGACAAAATGATTTGAAAAGACATCAAGGAGAAAGTGAATGACTTTGGCAGGAGAAAAAACCCAAACTACCTGGCTTATCATTCCTCACAGGATTATTTAGACAAATTGACTTTGTTAACTTATTATACCAACATAAGTAATATATTATAATCAGTTAATTCCTTCAGTGAAATGTAAGTTTCTTGAGGGAAATTATACAGATAAATATATCTCTCTCACTTGCTCTATATACATATACATATACATATACATATACATATACATATACATATACATATACATATACACATACATATACACATACACATACACACTTATGTATAATACACATGTACATATATGTATATATGTGTATATATATATGTATGAGTGTGTGTGAGTGTATATATGTTTTGTCATTATACCATTGCCAACTAACATGGTGGATGGTACATAGTGGGTGCTTAATGAAGGCTCCATCAAGTATAATGGATTGTTTTAGGTTGTCTGTTTCATATCTCTTCATTTCCTTGTTGTTGGAAAAGAAATGGTATTTGAAGATTAATTTTTATATTTTTATGAGTGAAAGTTTTATACTTGAGTTGAAGCAATAAGAAAAGAAGGGGAAAATAAGATTGCTGAAGATTTCTTGTACAGTCAATATTACATATAATAGTTATGATGCAATAAACATTTCAAAATGCCTTCTATTAGCAAGGCACCATGCTTAATGAAGGGGCCACAAATAAGAAAAAAGAAAGATAATTTCTACCCTCAGGGAGCCTATAGTATATTTGGATAAGATAATAGACAAAGGAAGCTGAACAATTGGGAATGGAGGGAAACAGAATATACAATGCCAGTGGAGTTAAAACCAAGCAGAATAGTGGTGGCAAATTAAGAGATGGCTGGGATTTTTAACTCTTTATAAAGGAAACATATGGGACATGTTTCTGTTACCATTTTCCAGCCCTCCAAACAGAGGTGAAGAAGAAACTTAGAATACTGATGAGATAGGAGTACCAAAGCTGAAACATATTCCATGATGATGAGTTTTCTGATTATAAGCATATCTTTTTGGAGGTCAGAATGAAGATGAAGATGATTAAGATGACATAGTTAAGACTAAAATAGCAATGAGAGAGGAATTTCAGAATATCTAACATCTTTGTATGTGGATGGGTGGGCTTTTTCTATCCATTCCATCATGTTTTCACTTCTCTATATGTGATAATGTTTTTAATTAAGTCCCCTGAAAAAGAATAATTATATTATGAGATTTCCTCCATCCAGAATCACAGAATCTTCAATCTGAAAAGGACCTTAGAAATTATATAATTCAAACACTTTCTTTTAGAGATGAAGAAAATGAGGCACAGAGAGATCAAGTTACTTATTCAAGGCCACAGAACTTGTCAGTGGAGGAGATGAGACTAGAAGTCAGGGTTTCCAACCCTCAGTGAGATTTTTCTTCTGTCATTCCAAGTATTTACCCTGTGATCTCTCTAAATTATTTAAAAAAGAATCCAAAGAACATCAAAATTTGTGGAAAGTACAACTCCCATGGAGGTAGACAAGCATCTTGGTCTCTTAATAAGGAAATATAAGAAAGTGCTCATTGATTCTTTTTTTTTAAATAATTAATTTATTTAGAATTTTACCCACGTTGCATGTAAAAACAAATGTTCACATCAATTTTTTTAAAAATTTGCATTTCAAATTCTCTTCTTCGCTCCCTGCACATCACCACCCGAAGAACTCAAGCAATTAAATGTTATACATATGCAGTCATTTAAAACATAACAGACAAAAAAACTTTAGAAATAGGAATTAACAAAAAAATTATACTTCAATCTGTAATGGAATTTATTAATTTGATCATTAACAATGCTATCTAAGGGGCAGCTAGGTGGCGCAGTGGATAGAGCACTGGCCCTGGAGTCAGGAGTAACTGAGTTCAAATCCAGCCTCAGACACTTAACACTTACTAGCTGTGTGACCTTGGGCAAGTCACTTAACCCCAATTGCCTCACTAAAAAAAAAAAAAAAAGAAAGAAAGAAAAAAAAAAAAACAATGCTATGCTAAGGTTTAGTAAAAATACAGCAATTCTTTCCAGCTTTCCAGACCAGAGTCCAGAATCCAGTTTTTCCAGACCAGAGTCCAGAATCTAGTTTTCCAGACCAGAATCCAGTTTCCTCCTGATGACATCTTACCACTTCAAGAAGACAAGAGAACTCAGAGACTTTATTGTTCCGTCAAGGAAATATTTTGTTTCTTGAGGAACAAAAGGGGGGAATGTGGTAAAAAGTTTTAACAGTCGGTTAGATAATGGAGAGACGCCAGTTTTTTTTTAGGACCACCCTTTTGGGGAGGAGACCAACAGCATGAGCTATGCACACCAGTCCACCTGCGACGCACGCCAGATTGCCTGCTGAGCACTCGACTTCCGACTTCCGGGGTGCGAGCTTAAAAGGCAAGGAGAGAGGGGGCGGCTAGGTGGCGCAGTGGATAAAGCACTGGCCCTGGATTCAGGAGTACCTGAGTTCAAATCCGGCCTCAGACACTTGACACTTACTAGATGTGTGACCATGGGCAAGTCACTTAACCCCCATTGCCCTGCAAAAAAAAAAAAAAAAAAAAGGCAAGGAGAGAACGGAAGTGGGGCCTTTTTTCCTGCTCCGCTGGTCTCCTGGCTGCGCTGCACAGACATACGTGGACTGGAGTTTGACTCCGCTCGACTCTCGGTTAACAGCACGCGCTTGACTTGGTCTCTCTCCCCAAGGTGGCCTTCCGCTTTTGGTGAGTTTTATACAGAATATAGACTAAGCCTAGACTTAAGATGATTTGTATTGTATTTCTACTTTCCTATCCTTCTAATTAACATCACCTTGTGACTACCATACAATAAAAGGTCTATCTAGAAAACCAGAAGCTTCTTCCATTTACTAGTCTGGGAGATAAATTAAGGGAAAGGTTAAGTAGGGTAGATTTATGATCTAATATCCAATTTTAATCTCACAAATCTTTACTCAGATATCATCAGTTCTTTCTCTGTAGGTGGATTCCATTTTTCATAAGTCCTTCTGATAGCATTCTGCTCTTCATTTCTTGCAGGACAAAAGTGTTCCATCCTAATCTCTGCTTCAAATTTTTTTCACAATTACTAATGCTAACTGTATTTTCTTCCATCCTGTTCCTTCACCTTCAGATTTGCTCTATTTTCTATCTTCTTTCACCCTTTCTCTCCTCAAAAGTGTTTTGCTTTTACTGTCCCTCCCCAAATCTGCTCTCCCTTCCTTTCCCTCTCCCCCCTTATCCTGTTCCTCTCCCACTGTCCTTCAAGGCAAGATACATTACTATAAATACTTGAGTGTGTATGTTATTCCCTCTTTGAGCTGATTTTTATGACAGTAAGGCTCACTCATTCCCCTGCTTCTTCCCCATCTTCCTCTCCATTCCATAAGCTTTTACTTGTTTCTTTTATGTGAGTTACTTTACCACATTCTGCCTCTCCCTTTCCCTTTCTTCCAGTGCATTCCTCTTACCCCTTAACTTTATTCTAAAGATGTCATCATGGGTCAGCTAGGTGACACAGTGGACAAAGCAACTGCCCTGGACCCAGGAGACCCCAATCCCACATCCTTCCCCAGACATAAACCATCCCACCCTGCCTACCCCACAAAAAAGCAAGAATAAGCAAAAAAAAATGCTTTAAAAATATCATCCCTTCATATTCAATTCACACCTGTGCCCTCTATCTAAGTATATTCCTTTCAGCTGCCCTAATACTGAGAAAGCTCTTGTGTATTAGAAGTATTACCTTCCCATGTAGGAATATAAACAGTTTAACCTTTTAACATTCCTCATGATTTCTTTTTCCTCTTTACCTTTTTATGATTCTATAGGGTCTTGTATTTGAAAGTCAAATTTTCTATTCAGTTCAGGTCTTTTTGTCACAAATGCCTGAAAGTCTTAATTTTCCTTGAAGTCCCATTTTTTCTCCTGAAAGATAATACTCAGTTTTGCTTGGTATGTCATTTTGGGTTGTAATCTCAGTTCCTTTGCCCCCCCCCCCCCGGAATATCTTATTCCATGCTTTCTATTCCTTTAATATAGAAGCTGCTAGATATTGTGTTACCCTTACTGTAGCCACAGAGTATTTGAATTTTTTTTCTAGCTACTTGCAATATTTTCTAATTAACTTGGAATCTCTGAAATTTGACTCTAATATTCCTGGAATTTTTCCTTTTGGGATCTCTTTCTGGAGGTGATAGATGGATTCTTTGAAGTTCTATTTTACCTTCTGCTTCTAGAATATCAGGGCAATTTTCCCTGAAAATTTCTTGGAAGATGATGTCTAAGCTTATGTTTTTGATCATGGTTTTCAGGGAGTCCAATAATTTTCAGATTATCTCTTCTGGATCTATTTTCCAGGTCAACTGATTTTACAAGGAGATATTTTATATTGCCCTCTGTTTCTTTTTTTTTAATAGAATTTTATTTTCTAAAATATATGTAAAAACAAATTTTAACATCAATTTTTAAAAAAAAATTGTTCCAACTTCTCTTCCTCCTCCATTCCCACCCCCCACCCACTAGAACTCAAGCATTTCAAAATAAGTTATACATGAGTAGTCATGGAAAACATTCCCACATTAGCTAGGTTGTGAGAGAAAACAGTCAAAAAACTCCCAAAACTTCAGACTGAGGAATTGTCAAAGAGAAAATTTTTTTTTAAAAAAAATGTGTTTCCAGGGGCAGCTAGGTGGCACAGTGGACAGAGCACCTGCCCTGGAACCAGGAGCACCCGAGTCCAAATCCAGCCCCAGACACCCAACACCCACCAGCTGCATGACCCCGGGCAAGCCACCCAACCCCAATTGCCTCACCAAAAAGGAAAAAAAAGAAAAGAAAAAATGTGTTTCCATCTATTTTCAGATACTATCACTTCTTTCTCTGTAGATGGGTTGCCATTTTCGTAAGTCCTTCAGGGTTATATTGGACCATTGCCTTGCTGAAAATAACCACATGCTTCCCAGCAGATCATCTTACACTATTGCTATTTTGTATACAGTGCATTTCACTCTGCTTCAGTTTATGTAGGTCTTTCCAGGTTTTTCTAATAGTATCCTGTTCATCATAACCTAAACAAAGTACCTTAAACTTGACAAAGAATTTTTCATATTAGCCCAGCAAAGTCATCATAACTATTTCCCTCCATATTATTCCCTTCCCATGATATTTACTCTATTTTCTATCTTCTTTTAAACTGTTCGTCCTCAAAAGTATTTTACTTCTGACTGTCCCCTCCCCTACTCTGCACTCCCTTTTTTTTCACCTTTCCTTCCTTAACCTCTTCCCCATATACTTTCCTTTAGGGTTAAATAGATTACTCCTCCCAACTGGGTGTGAATGTTATTCCCTCCATGAGCCAACTCTGATGAGTTTAAGGTCTTTGAGCTTTCTATGTTCCAAATTTTCTTCCTCCCTCTCTCCTCAACCCTCCCTATGAAATCAAGCAATTCAATATTTCATACTTGTGCTCTTATGCAGAACATCTTTACCTTCCTCAAAAGTATTTTGCTTTTTACTACTCTCTCCCTTCCCTCCTTCCCCCCGCCCCCTCTCCCTCCCCTCCCTCAGGGCAAAAATATATTACTATACCTACTTGAGTATGTATGTTAGTCCTTCTTTGAGTCAATTCTGATGATATTAAGGTTCACTCACTCCCCAATTCCTTCCCCCTCTTCCCCTCCCCTCCATAAGCTTTTTTCTTGTTTCCTTCATGTGAACAACCTCTCCCCAGACCATCTCTCCCCTTCCCCCTCCCCCAGTCTATTTCTCCTACACCTCAACCCTATTTTAAGGATGTCATTATAGGTTAGTTAGGTGGCACAGTGGACAATGCACCAGCCCTGGACCCAGGAGGCCCCAAGCCCAAATCCGGCCCCAGATATAAGACACCCCACAGAGATCAAAACATAACATCCCTTCGTATTCAGTTCAGACCTGTGTCCTCTATTAAATCCTTACTGATATAGTTCTTATGAGTTTGAAGTATTATCTTTCCATGTAGGATTATAAATAATTTGATCTTTTAATATCCCTCATGAAGTCTTTTTCCTGTTTGTCTTTTTATGCTTCTCCAGGATCTTGTATTTGAAAGTCAAATTTTCTATTCAGTTCAGGTCTTTTCATCACAAATGCCTGAAAGTCTTCTTTCTCCCTGAAGTTCCATGTTTGTCTCTGAAAGATGATGCTTAGTTTTGCTGGGTACGTGATTTTTGGCTGTAGTCCCAGTTCCCTTGCCCTCTGGAATATCATATTCCATGCCCTCCGGTCCTTTAATGTAGAAGCTGCTAGATCTTGCTTTATAATTATTGGAGCTCCACAGTATTTAAATTCCTTTTTTCTAGCTGCTTGCAATATTTTCTCCTTGACCTGGGAGTTCTGGAACTTGGCTATAATATTCCTGGAGGTTTTCCTTTTGGGATCTCTTTCAGGAGGTGATCGGTGGATTCTTTCAATTTCTCTTTTAGCTTCTGCTTCTAGAATATCAGGGCAATTTTCCCTCACAATCTCTTGGAGGTTGGTATCTAAGCTCTTGTTTTGGTCATGGTTTTCAGGTAGTCCAATGATTTTCAAATTATCTCTCCTAGATTTATTTTCTAGGTCAGCTGTTTTTCCAAGGAGATATTTCACATTGCCCTCTATTTTTTCATTCAATTGGATTTGCTTTACTGTGTCTTGGTTTCTCATAAGGTCACTAGCTTCCATTTGTTCAATCCTAATTCTTAGGCAATTATTTTCAGCAGACAGTTTTTTAATCTCCTTTTCCATTTGGCTTTTCAAACTGTTGACTTTTTTCTCATGACTCTCCTGCATTTCTCTCATTTCTCTTTCCATTCCTTCCTCTCTTTCTCTACATCTTTGTTCTATCTCTCCTACTTTCTCTTCAAAGTCCCTTTTGAGAACTTCCATGGCCTGAGACCAGTTCATATTTTTCTTGGAAGCTTTGGATGTTGGAGCTTTGACCCTATTATTATCTTCTTCTTCTGAGGATGTATTTTGGTCTACCTTTCCCCCAAAGAAGTTTTTGATGGTCTTCTGCTTTCTCTGCCTACTCATCCTGGCTTACGGTTTCTTGGCTTTTTACTCCTTAAAGTGTAGCACTGCTTCCAGGACACACTGTTCATTGCCCTCTGTTTTTTAAAATTAATTTGGATTTGCTTTATACTGTCTTGATTTCTCACAAAGTTGTTAGCTTCTATTTTCTCTATCCTAATTCTTTTTTTTTGTTTGTTTTGTTTTAGTGAGGCAATTGGGGTTAAGTGACTTGCCCAGGGTCACACAGCTAGTAATTGTAAAGTGTCTGAGGCTGGATTTGAACTCAGGTACTCCTGACTCCAGGGCCGGTGCTCTATCTACTGCACCACCTAGCTGCCCTCTATCCTAATTCTTAAGCAATGATTTTCTTCAGAGAGTTTATGTACCTTCTTTTCAATTTGGCCAATTTGGCTTTTCAAGTTGTTAACTTTTTTTTTTTTTCATGGCCCTCCTACATCAGTCTCATTTCTCTTTCCATTTTTTCCTCTACCTCTCTTCCTTTTCCCTCTACCTCTCTTCCTTTATCTTCAAAGTCTTGTGTGTGTGTGTGTATGTGTGTGTGTGTGTGTGTGTGGGCAATGAGAGCTAAGTGACTTGCCCAGGGTCACACAGCTGGTAAGTGTCAAGTGTTTGAGGCCAGATTTGAATTCAGGCCCTCCTGAATCCGGGGCTAGTGCTTTGTCCACTGTGCCACCTAGCTGTCCCCTCAAAGTCTTTTTGGAATGCTTCCATGGCCTGAGATGAATTTATATTTTTCTTGGAAGCTTTGGATATAGGAGCTTTGACTTTGTAATTATCTTCTTCTGAGGGTATATTTTGATCTGCCTTGTCACCAAAGAAACTTTTGATGATCTGCTGCTTTTTCTGCCTGCTCATCTTGCCCTCCTACTTCTTGGCTTTTAACTCCTTATTAAAGTGGAGCATCACTTCCATGATGCACTGTCCCAAGCTTCAGGGGGTCCCAGGTGTTATAAGTTAGGCTCATTCTCAGTCACCCTGGCCTGTAAGTAACCATGGGCCTGCTTGCTCTTTATCTGGGAAGCAGAAATCTGATTGAAATCTGATTTTTTTTGGTCTACAAGCTTGGTTTGCCTGTTTGCCTCCCCGACTGGGCCACTGCCCCTCAAGTCTGCTTCTTGGACAATGTGCTCTGCTTCTGCTCCTTCAGAGATCCCCACTATTTCTCCCTGGCCAACTTCTTATCTCCTTCATTGGTCTGTGAGCCAAGATTCAAGAAGCTGCTGACACTGAAGATTCTGAGGCTCTCAGGTACAGCCTACCTACAGCTGGATCTGGGCTCAATGCTGAGCTCTTCTTTCACCCTGCTGTAACAGATACCTCTCGCAGAACCTCTAAGCTACTAGAAAACATTCTTTTGTGGGTTCTGCTGTGCCAGGAGTTGTCTTATGGCATTTTTGGAGGTATGTGGAAAGGATCTATTATGAGCTCAGAGAGTCACAGCCTTTCCTCTGCCATCTTGACTCTGCCCCAGCCCAAGTTGGTATAATTTAAGGGGAGGCTCATTCCCCAATCCCCCTGGCCTGTTCTCTGGTCTGCAAACAACCACAGGCCTGCTTGCCCTTTAACCTAGGAACAGAATTCTTTTTCTCTCGGCTTGCAATCTCTGGTGCTCCTGTACCCCTCCCCTGCCTGGGCTACCACTCAAGTGCTTCACAGGTCTGAGGATTGACAATACAACAGAGTCCCACCTCAGTGTCATCAGAGACCCCTGTGATCTCCCCCAGGCAACTGCTAGACCCCCTCACTGGTCTGTGACCTGAATTTCAGAAGCAGTCACTGCTATAACTGATTCAAATGTTCCTAGAGGCCTGTGGGGGCTTGTCGCAGCCTGCCTGGGTGTGGATCTGTGCTGGCACAGTTGTCTGAACTTCATTCTCACCCTGGTACAACAGACCTTTCCTGTCAACATTCTAAGCTATATTTGGCTGTAAATGATGTCACTCAGTTCTTTTGTGTGTTCTGCTACTCTAGGAATTGTCTTATGGCATTTTTTGAAGATATTTGGAGGGTTTGGAGGGAGCACTCTGAGAAGTCATTATCTTTCCTCCACTATCTTGACTCCTCTGATTAATTCTTTTATTCTTTTTAATTGTGGGGCAATGAGGGTTAAGTGACTTGCCAAGGGTCACACCAGCTAGTAAGTGTCAAGTGTTTGAGGCCGGATTTGAACTCAGGTACTCCTGACTCCAGGGCTGGTGCTTTGTCCACGGTGCCATCTATCTGCTCCTCCCTGATTAATTCTGGTTTTGTTTTGTTTTGTTTTTGTAGGGCAATGAGGGTTAAGTGACTTGCCCAAGGTCACACAGCTAGTAAGTGTCAAGTGTCTGAGGCTGGATTTGAACTCAGGTCCTCTTGAATCCAAGGCCAGTACTTTATCCACTGTGCCACCTAGCTGCCCCCTCCCTGATTAATTCTTAATGACTAGGGTTGCTTGTATGATGATTGTATGACACATGCAGAGGGACAAACTTTACTGAAGTCTGTATTCAGTTCTATGTTGTATAATGTCTGGAAGATAATGTTTAGAAATACAACAGAGACTACAGGTGATAGTATGGCTCTCACATCTTTTTTTTTTCTTTTTTTTCCCCAGGAGCAGTTACATTAAACGATTTGCCCAGGGTCACACAGCTAGTGAATGTCAAGTGTCTGAGGCTGGATTTGAACTCAGATCCTCTTGAATCCAAGGCCTGTGCCTTATCCACTGTGCCACCTAGTTGCCCTGATCTTTTCTTATAAATGTGCCCTCACCCCAAGATATATCTTTCAAGCCCAGTTCCTACCACCAGGTGCATGTTTTAGTACTATGTTTCCATGCATCTTTTCAAACCTTCATTGAGATCTTCCTTTAGTCCTAAATGATGAGATTCACCATGGGAACCCAGTGGCAACTGTTAGCTCTTTTCATATGTCCCATATGGTAAAAAATGTAGGAGATGTAGGAGATGTGATGAGTACATTGATAAAATTTTGAAAAGATGATCATGAGTCTTTTTCTATGGCCTTTTTATTTACAGGGTAGGGGAAGATGGGGAAGGATTAATGGAGTTTTTTTTAACCAAGGGACCTTTAGGAAGATACCATTTTCTGGTCTGAAGTAAAGGCACAACTACTTTTTTTACTCTGGGAATTTTCCTTGAAGATGTAAATGAAAAGACTGTTCATAGCTGATCCATGGCAGTGACTTAAATGAATTGGTCTTTATTGCAATTCATTCATCTCTTTAACCCCTCCCTCAGTATTATGTATAATCTATGAATTTAAACTCAATGAAAATCAGCTCTTCCATGCCATCAAAATTATGACACTTCCAGGTTGAATTTCTTCTATACAATCTTGATCTTACCATGACAAGTTGAGCAAATAAATAAGCTTTTATCTATTTTGTGCCAGACATGTTTTTCCTATCTTTTTGTTTTTCATCAGTACCATCTCAACTCCTTCAGGTGTTGCATGATAGACTACATATTTAGAGTTTAAATGTGATGATTATATAATCATTTGTGGAGAAAAAATTTATTAGAAATGTTGATAGATATTTTACATTTTTTCTATTATACTTCATTTCATCAATAAATTTCTTTGACCTAATTGTGCAATTAATCAAGATTTAGGAAGTTTGTTTTTCTTTCTACCACTTCTTACTCTTTAAAGGGGAATATGTTCATGGTTTATCCATCACCATTCTCTGAAAAAATACTGAGTTTATAATTAAAATTGAGTTCTTTTTTTCTTGACATTTCTTTAATTGACAAGGAGATAAAGTTTTTGCTGGATAATATAGTTTCTAAGATTTTTTGGTCCTGTTGCGTTGGTAGATTTTAATTTGTAAGCTTCCTCAGGAAATATTCATTAGTTTTTTCAGTGTTAATTCTGTTTTCCTTTTCCCATTTTCTGGAAACAATAGCTTATTTAGATAGATCTGCTAGCAGTTTTCTCAATGGCATGTTCTATTTCCTCGAAGTCATTCTATCTTATGGTTTGGTACTGATTTTGATTTTTTCTAACAGATTGATCATTTGACAATTGATCTGAATGTGATTTGCATATTGACAACCAGTCATTTCCTGCCTGTTAATATACAATCAATTGTTTTATATTTTTTGGAACTTTCCATGTCAAGTGCTTCTCTATTTTCTTCTTAAAGATAGGGCTCATAAACTATAAATATAAGACTTATGTATAGTCTATAAGCTTTTGACCCATTTCAATTCTTTCTTATTAACTATTATGAAACAACATGTGTTGGAAATTGTGCTTCATTAACAGAGCCTTTTAGAACTTAGAGTCATTTCCATTCCTATTGAGATACTGGAGTAGAAAACTTAAAGAAATAAAAAATTAACACATATTGATATTAAACTTTATATATAAATCATTTGAGATGATTAGTGATTTCTACATATGAATTCAAAGAAGACTTTCATAAGAAATAAGAGTATAAAACAGAAGACATCACATATGATTTGTGTTCTTAAAAGAACACTGAACTGGGGGCAGCTAGGTGGTACAGTGGATAGAGCACTGGCCCTGGATTCAGGAGGTCCTGAGTTCAAATGTGGCCTCAGACACTTGACACTTACTAGCTATGTGACCCCAGGCAAGTCACTTAACCCCAATTGACTCACAAAAAGAAAAAAAAGAACTAAAAAAACACTGGAATGAATCAAGAGGCTTAAGTTCTAAAGAATACAACAAGGAAAATTTCTTCTTGCCTTTTCCTAACTTTTAATGTTGATTCTTTGGAGATTGTGGTATTTCATAATGCATTGTCATTTTGAATTAGTTAAATATTATTTTGAAGCAGACTTGATTTAAGTAGTAGCTTGAGATTGTTGAAAATACCTCCAACGTATTATTTATTAGTAACTAGCAAAGTGATCTTACAAAATTTAGTTTACTTTTCTGAATTTCACTTCACCCATATACAAATTCAGAACCTCAGACTAGATGAGGTCTAAGGGCCTTACAAACTCTAAATTATATGATTTTATGACTCTCTTTTGGAGTGTAGCATAATACTCTAAAACACCTAAAGATTCCAAGTGTTGAGATATTCACACTACATTTAGATGCCTCTTCTGCATTTCTTTCAATGTCACCAATTTATCCTTAGGTTGAATTTCAGTAGTTTCAATATTTTCTTTTTCTGTGTTCACTTGAAAAGGAAATATTCAAAAAGCTGACTCAATAATTTTCCAATGGAGGAAATGCAGTCTAAATGAAATAGAATATATTGTCTTTTTGAACTAGTCTCTATTTTCTACTTCAAAATATCCTCCAAAGGTTTGCCTTTTCATTTACTTTTTGTATATGCTAGTGCACACACATTAACTAGAGATTTAATCTTTTTTTAGTGTATGGATTTAAGAAAATCTGTTCTACATAAATATAATGGTTTCTTTGTCTCATGTAGAATACCAGGAATACAAAAATATAGGCCAAAGATATATAATCACCTCCATATGTTCCATAGTTTCATTATGGCTATAATCCAAGTGGTAAATTAGCTATAAAAAAATAAAGTATTAATTTCATGACAATCATTATTTATATATATATATATATACATACATACACACATATATATTCATCTCTTTGTTCATTCATTTATTTGTTTGTTTATTCATTTATGTATGCACACATGGATATTTACATACAAATATTTTTAAAAAGTTAATGTGCCTAGCTCAGACCCTTGTGACACATTTCTATTGGATAACATTAATAGCTTCCTAATTGGCCTCCTTTACTCCAGTCCAACCCTACTCCAAACAATACAGTTATGTATATGTGTGCATATACTTCTCTGTTTCACTCTTATATGATATCTCATTTATCTCTATATCACATGATGATATAAATTATAACCCATTTTTAAACTGTGTGGTTAATGTTCAGTTCCTCCCATATAACCTCTCTGGAGACCATCCAGTGTGATAAAGGTACTCCTATAATAATTTCAGTTATATGAGTACCAATGTAGCACCTTCAGTGTTCATATTACTTCTCAGTCTTAATATGATTGGCCTTACTCCTTCCCCTGACTTACAACTCTTATATGAAATATTTTTTGTTCTTTTCTGATATACTAGTCATTGTTGGTTATATTCTAAAGGTAAATTATAATTACCATATTTCTTCTTCTTACCATTTTTTCCTTGCAGTATTGATTCTTTGGACAGCACGGTATACCATGATTCATCGCTATTTCAGATTAATGAAATAATTAATGAGAAGGCACATTTGTTTTAAGGAGTAGCTTGAGATTGTTAGAGATGCTCAAATCTAGTCAGCTTATTTTCTCCTATAAAATTCTAGACATATTCAGATTTTTCCCATTCTGTCATAATAAAATAGTGAATAACAAGATGCAATCTATTCTAGAATTTCAGTTGTGAAAGACATGTTCCTTTCTCATATTATCTCAGTTTTAAATTTTATAGAAGTGATCAATATATTATAATGAAAAGTTTAATTTGGAGTCTAGCTAACCTGAGGTAAAATCATGTCACTGATTCTTACTAGCTATGCAATCATGGCAAGGTCATTAAAATTTTCCTGAGCCTTATTTTCCTCATCTATAAAACAAGGATAATTATACATATTACATCTACCCTAAAGAACTATACGTATTATATCTACCCTACAGAATTATGATAACATAAATTGCTTTGTATACATTGAAAAACAACACAAATTCCATTATTTAAATATTTATGCAATTGAGCATAATAACTGCACATATGTGTGTAGGCAATTAAGCTCAACTGCAATTTGGGTTAGTAATAACATCCATTTAAATATCATTTGATATCTTACCTTTTACATATATTTAGGGCACATTTTCCCATGATTTTGAATTGGCATCATCTCTAGTACAGATTTGTTGTTTTTATAAATGATCTAATTCAATATTTTTCTCTCATTGTCTTTAGTTCCATTTCCAATTTCTCATTAACTAATTCAGTTACTGAGATACTAAGAGTATAATGTGCTAGTTGCACTGTCAAATGAAGAAAACCATCCATATTTCAAATGATGACACATTTGTTCTTTTTATTTTCTGTGCCCTTATTGCCTATTTAATCTTTAAATGTTTTTAGAATGTGGTTTAGTTTGGTCTTTTGCCAAGTTGGCCTAAAACTAGGTTTTACATTTAGAATTAGAGTTAGTTAGATAATTAAGACTAGGACTTATTTTCTAACAAGTTGATGATCTGACAATACCTTATCTAAAATTATTCTCTTAGCAATAATAATTCAAATAGTATTTCTAAAAATGCAATAAATTTGATTTTCATGACTATTTTTTTGCCTCATCTAATACCTTTCCATTCTCTTCTTAAAACCACAACAATGATGACCATTACCGTATATCTACAAAATATGAGCTGATTCATTAGTGTAGTCTATAAACCTTCAGCCTTTTTCCTTTGTTCTGAAAAATATTTTTTATATTTTCATAATAATTTTCACTTTATCTTCAATGTTCTCCATTATATGAAAATGTCCAATTATTAAGTCAAACGCAGGCTTTATTTGGAGGGTCTTATCAAGCTCCTTGTAGAATTTCTCTACTACTTTATCTTCTACCACATGTACTGATGTATATGCTTCAATTATTTCCTTGGTGGTCTTTTTTTAAAAATCATTTATCTTGAGTATTACCAGGATAGATTATACAGTACCCAACTAATTGATTTTCCTTACTTCTGGCAAAACAGAAACATAAAAGAAACAGTTAGACTAGGCCAAATACAAACAAAAAGAATTAATGCAGAAGGGGAGATAAATTTTAAATTGTTTTAAAATAGACCAAAAAAGGGGAAAATACTGTGTATTTCTGACAGTTTCAGTTCCGGGAGGCTTCTATATAAAGTGCTAGAATAGGTTCGGCACTGCTACAGGTAAGATGTTAAGGAAAAAAGACACAGAGACATAGGATGGGATTGGAAGGGCCCCATGCACTTGGGTGGAGGCAAAAAGCAAAGTTTATTCAGACAATATGAGCAAAAGGAATGTCTTTGTGTGAAATTTGTACCAAAAGAATAGGATGAGGGGATTGGTTCATAGACCTTGGGCCATGTAGGACTTATCTATGATGAGGAGCATGTTTCTGTCCTTTGAATTTTCCTTGGCACCTATGCAAATGCATCATCCTTGGTGCCCAGCAAATGCATCTGTATCTCGGAAGGATCATTGTGGTTTACAGCCCTCTTATCAAGGGCTAACTAAGAATCAGTGCATATTTTTTTGAAGGGGTGATTCTGTCTGTGAGCTTTGCTTGAACAGTGAAAGGGGGACTTGCGTTAACCCCTAACATATTTCAAAAATACCATTAATATTTTAAACACTCTATCAAGGGGATATTAATGACTATGAATAACACAAATGCCAACTTTATCTTCTCAATTAAGTTTTAATGATTTAAATTATAGTAATTTACACATGTATCCAGAGTATGCTTCCTGAAACTATGAGAAGAGACTGGGGAGCCTTTCCTGGTCCTTAATTCTAAAGCATGATTCATCATCAGTCTGACAATAGACTGAAAGGTGTAGGCAATGAGTGATCCTTCTAGTTTTATTGGTTATTGACTGGAAAGAAAATAAACAAGCATTTGACTTGGGAGAGCAAAATTCTGCATTTAATGCTCTGCTAGCCCAATATAAATCAACAGTATGATGTGACAGACAAAAATCAATTGAATATGACCTTGAGCTACATTAAGGGAAGAATAGATTGTAGGAATAGGTATGTGACAATCCCACTGTACTCTGCCCTTAGCAGACCTCATATGTAGTCCTGTGTTCAGTCCTGGGCCCCATAGTTTTAAAATGACATTAATAAACTGGACTATCCGAAGGACAACCAAATTGTGACAAGTTTTAAGTCTATGATATATAAGGAGAAATGTGATCTTTATTGGACATTAAGTGCTATAATGTCTGAGAGCAATTAGATTTATTTTGTTCAGCCCCAGTGAACCAATTGAGAACCAATTGGTAGAAGTTGCAATAAAGTAAATTTACCCTTGATTTTAAGGGGGGAAATATCATAAGACATGTCTAAAAGTGGAATGACCTGCCTTGAGATTGGGGAAGTCCTTCCCCCTTGAAGATCTTCAAGCAGTGGGCTGGACAATCTCTTGTTCTCAATACCTGCATATGATACCATGTTTCTGTATACTCTTCTCAAGGACATTGTCTATTTGTTGGCGTAATCACTGATTACATATGCTGATAGTGACACACACAGGGAAAACATGTAGTTGGGTCAACTCATACCTCTGGCACCTTGACATCTATTTTCTTTTCATGGTATCTTCAATGCATTAATCATAGAGTCTCTGCTAATCAGTTCACTTATTTGGGGTTTCTAGATGTAATCTTCTCCACAACTCAATTCTTTACCTCTAGAGATATTCTCTCTTTAATGCATAATCATCTTTTCTCTTCTGCCAGAGGGTCTTACTACTTAAAGATGCTGCTTCTTTTATTTTTATTTTATCCTCTCTCTCTGTCTCTGTCTCTCTGTCTCTCTCACACACATTATTCTTTATAGAAATAATATATATATGTATATATATATATATACACACATTCAAACACACACATACATTATACCTTATGGAAATACAAAAGATATATATATATATATATATGGAGAGAGGGAGAAGATTATTGATTATTTATATATATATATAATATATATTTGTGTATATACATAAATACACACACATATATACATATACCTTTTATATAAAGTGCTAACTCTATTAATATCCTATATATCCATATATTTGGATGTCATAAATATATGTATGTATGTATACCTTCTATATAAAGTGCTAAAGATCTAACTTTACATTGTTTTATTTTGAATATTGCCTGTTCTTTTCAGTTACAGTTGTAGCATTCATCTTCATCACCACAACTGAAAAGTTGGTTCAGGTTTCCTTTTAATGTCATAACAATGTCATGACTTCTCAGTACTATATTCTAAGATAGAGAAAGCTTGGCTATCTAATTCTCTGCAGTCTGGTTTTCTAACTTATTCAATTGAGTCAGCTCTCTTCAAAGCTATCAGTGATCTCTTGTAACAAAATCAAATGTATTTTCTCAATTCGCATCACTCTTGACTTCTATGTAGCTTGTGACACTGTCAGTAATCATATTCTTCTTGGTATTCAACTCTCTGTAAGTTTTTAGGTCCTTGAACTCTTTTCCCTTCTCTTTTATACTATTTCACTGGGTGATCTCATACTATCTCACCAACCCCCATTTGATCTTGAGAAATGCTACCAGAACTCTCTCTTCTCTGCCAGTAACTTTAATCAAGAAATTCTCCTGCTATGAGCATCTCCCATGGTCCTAAAGATGCATTTAATTCAAAGTTCCCCATGGGGAGCATACCAACCTTCATTTCTCTGTTTCTGTTAGCCATAGCTACAATTTTGTATTATATGAAATTGTGATATTACAGTCTTCAACTGAAAACTGAAGCAAAAGAATACAGATCAAAAGGATTTTATCCAAGAGCTGTTCAGCTGGCCATCAAAGTAACAACTAAAAAATTTGTGAAATTTTATCCTGTAAAATCCTTTAGGACTTTACAAACTTCTGTGAACTCCACCACTGAAATCCAATTTATACTCCTCTACTTCTAGAATCAAATGGCTGTGTACATTATTACTTAGGGAAATCAAAATGGGGAGAGAGAGAGAGAGAGAGAGAGAGAGAGAGAGAGAGAGAGAGAGAGAGACTAGTTGACTGATTATTTTGGGGCTCATGCAGTTCTGCCTCTGTGCCAACTCTATAGGTCTACTAGAAGTTAATTCTCAGAATCACAATTTTGATACAGTACATAGGCCACTGTATTTGGAGTAAGGAAAACCTAAGTTCTAAACTTACCTAAAATATTTATGTTTGTCAATAGTTGTATTTTCAGACACCCACAACTAGCAGCCTTCAGACTTTGTTAACTCCACCAAATATCAGACTACTCAATAATTACTAGCGCACCTAATTCAGGCATTGTTTCCTCCTCCTCATTCCCTACCCAAGGTTTTAGTCTCCCTAAACTTCACTTGGGACTATTCACTATTACAATTGAGGGTTCTACCATCCTTGAAAGTTATCCATTCTTGCAACCTTGTTTTCATCCTTAACCCATCACTCTCAAACTCCCCAAATCAAATCTCTTACGAAGACCATTTAGCTTTAGAACGTATCTCACATACTCTATCTCTTCTTGTCTAATTATCCCAACACCTTGGGGCAGGCCCTATCCATTTTATGGATGGACAATTGCTTTAGCCTGCTGATAAGTCTCTTTTATAACAAGTCTTTCTATGCTCTAATTTTTCCTCCATTCAGCAGTCAATTTGATCTTTTTTAATCCCAGATCTAATCATGTCATTACTCTATTTAATAAATTCCAATTGCTACCCATCACCTCCAGAATCATATAAAAATATCATCTTTGGACTTCTTAAAGCCGTTTCTAACTTGGTCCTTTTTTACATTTACAATATTCTTATACTTTACTCCCCTCTGTGTATTCTGTAATCAACTGAATCTGGTCTCCTTGATGTTTCCCAATCTATCTCTCTACTCAGAGTATTTTTACTGACTCTCCACTAAGTCTGAAACTCCCTCCTTCCTCATCTCTGTAGCCTAAATTTTCTAGATAACTTCACATTTCAGCTAAAGTTTTAAAATTAAAAGAAACTCTTCAGAGTACTCCTTAAACTTAGTGCCTTAGTGGTGCAATTGTGGGTTGATTTGATGCCATATCCCTCTCAGCATATGTTGTCACCACGATATCCACCCTTCTAAATATCTAATATAAAATAGTTTTATTTTGTTTTTACCTCCTTTGCTATGGCTTAATTAGGTCTGTCCTTTGCTGATTTTTCTCATGCTCAAAACTTAACATAAAACTAATGGATTTAACCTTTGTCATATAAAATCTTGACAAAAAGTTTAACAGTTGTGATACATATATTTTAACCACAATTGGTGACTTATTTCTGGATATATTGAATGATAAATTAATTATCTTGACAATCATAAGTTCTAAGTCTGTTTAGGCAAAATCCCTCATTCCCTCATTGGACTACCTGAAAACCATGACCAAAATAAGAACTTAGACATCATGTTCCAAAAAATTGTCAGGGAAAATTGTCCTGATGTTCTAGAAGCAGAAGGTAAAATAGAAGTCGAAAGAATACACCTATCACCTCCAGAAAGAGATCCTAAAAGGAAAAATTCCAGGAAAATTAGAGTCAAATTACAAAGATTACCAAGTCAAGGAGAAAATATTGCAAGCAGCTAGGAAAAAAAAAAACAATCCAAATACTGTGGAGCTACAGTAAGGATAACACAAGATCTAGCAGCTTCTGTATTAAAGTATTGGAGGGCATGGAATATGATATTCTGAAGGACAAAAGAACTTGGATTACAACCAAAAATCACCTACCCAGCAAAACTTATTATAATCTTTCAGGAGAAAAAAATGGGACTTCAATGAAAAAAACAACTTTCAGGCATTTGTGATGAGAAGACCTGAACTGAACAGAAAATTTAATGTTCAAATACAACATCCTATAGAAGCATAAAAAAAGTAAACAGGAAAAAGAAATAAAGAGGAATGTTAAAAGGTTAAACTGTTTATATTCCTACATGGGAAGATAATACTTCTAACTCATAAGAGCTTTCTCAGTATTAGGGCAGGTGAAAGGAATATACTTAGACAAAAGGCACAGGTGTGAATTGAATGTGAAGGGATGATATCTGTAAAGAATTTTTTTTGTTTTTTCTTTTTTTGGTGGTGCAGTTAGGGTAGGGTGGCTTATGTCTGTGACTGGATTTGGGCTCAGGGCCTCCTGGGTCCAGGGCTGGTACTTTGTCCAACTAGCTGACCCATGATGACATCTAAAATAAAGTTAAGTGGTAAGAGGAATGCACTGGAAGAAAGGGAAAAAGAGAGGTGGAATGTGGTAAAGTAGCTCATGTAAAACTAACATAAAGCTTATGGAGGGGCAGCTAGGTGGTACAGTGGATAGAGCATTGGCCCTGGATTCAGGAGGAACTGAGTTCAAATCCAGCCTCAGACACTTAACACTTACTAGCTGTGTGACCCTGGGCAAGTCACTTAACTCCAATTGCCCAGCCAAAAACAAACAAACAAACAAAAAAACTTATGGAGTGGAAGGGAAGATTGGGAAGGAGTGGGGGAGTGGGTCAGCCTTACTCTCATCAAAATTGGCTCAAAGAGGGAATAATGTGCACATTCAAGTGAGTGGGTATAGTAATATATTTTGCCCAAAGGGAAAGTTGGAGGGGAAGGAGATAAGGGGGGGAGAGGTGAAGGAAGGGAGGGCAGATTGGGGGAGGGGACAGTAAAAAGAAAAAAAATTTTTGAGGAGGGATAAGTTGAATAAGATAGAAAATAGAGTAAACATGAAGGGGAGAGAAAAGGATGGAAGGTAATACAATTATCAGTAGTAATTGTGAAAGAAATGATGAGCAGGATACTATCAGAATTACATATGAAAGATGCAAACCATCAACAGAGACAGAACTGTTGGTATCTGAATACAAATTGAAGTATAACTTTATTTATTAGTTCCTCTTTCTAAAGATATCTTGTCTATTCTCTTTCACAACCTTACTCATGTGAAGATGTTTTGCATGATGGCACATGTATGACATATTGAAATGCTTGATTTCTTATGGAGGGTTTAGGAGGGTGGGAGGAAGAAAATTTGGAACACAAAGTTTTAAAAAAATCAGTGTGAAAAAATTTGTTGTTTTGTTTTTTACATGTACCGGGGGAAATTCTAAATAAATATTTTAAAAATTTTAAATAAAATAAAAAAATAAAACTGACATAGGCTGGAGATCACTGAATTCTTGACTAATTTATAAAGCCAATTGCAACTAACTTTCTTCTGCTAACAAACATCCCTACCCTGGGTTTTTATTATTATTTTCAGTTATATTAGGAATTTTTTTTTTTTTTAGTGAGGCAATTGGGGTTAAGTGACTTGCCCAGGGTCACACAGCTAGTAATTGTGTTAAGTGTCTGAGGCTGGATTTGAACTCAGGTACTCCTGACTCCAGGGTCGGTGCTCTATCCACTGCGCCACCTAGCTGCCCCTGGGAAATTTTTTTTAAATGGTGGAATCCTTACTCTTCTGTCCAAAATTTTACTTTCTGATTTTAAGGGAAGTACCAAAAGCTAAAAAAAAAGTGGGGAGGTATTTTCTACCTTGAAATCATAGGCATATGTTAAAGCATCATCTGAATATTGTGGTTAAAATGCTGTCAGAGAAAGAATACCTCAAGCAAAAGAAATAACTTTTTTTTTCAAATTTCTGAAATAAATCCTTTTATCTTCATATAACATCTGTGCCTAAGTGCAAACTTTTTCCCTCTCCCCTCTTCTTATCCTTTTATTTCCCTTGTTAATCTTATACAGGTTTAGGGAATGTGAAGCTTATCTTTCTACCCACTAACTGCTTTCTTACATCTGGTTAGGTAGTCCTTGAAAAGGCAATTTACATAACATGTCTTACAATTTTCATCTTAATTTCTAATAGTTTACTTTGTGTCTTTTCTTAAAGACTCTCTTCATTATAGTCATTATTGATCATAAGGGATAAAATGGTTTTGTTTTCTTTAATTCTTCAGGCTTGAAACATACTGATCCCAAATATCATCTGATTAATAATTAACTCTCTTTCACCTTTCCTCACTATGTCTGTTTACTGTTTCTTTTTCTTTCTTTCCTTCCTTCTTTTTTTTTAACCTTTGGATAAATTCCCCCAGCTCCATCTCAATATAGCTTCCATTTTGCATTATTATGAATGGATTTCACCTTAGATATTCACCTCTTTCCAACTGTTCCTTAAATAAGTTTTCCAATGAATTCCAGGTTCATCACTCATTCTCTACTGTTCCTTTATCATTTATTACCATTCGATGTCCCTTTCAACTTTTTCCCTACGGGCCCTTATCTGTTCCCATGCCTTCAATTACAATGTGATCAATTCCAATTCCATAGCCCTTTCCATCCATGACATCTCCCACTTTATTCAATCCAATATATCTCTCTTTATCTGTGACATCTTTCTGTATGTTTCACTGCCACCTGAAACTTAACGTGACAGGGACAGACTCTTCACATTTTCTCTAAAATGCCCTTCCACAGTTTCTAACTCCATTACCCTCTCAATTTCACTGGCAAGAGTTTTGGGCATTAACTTTAATGCCTCTCTTTATTTCTCCCTTGAGGTTCTGTTAACTGTTTCTTCCTTTAAACTCTAAAGATATTCTTTTTTTACCCCTTTTTTCTATAACGAAAATCTTTTCCATAACCTGATCATCTAATATTTTGGTTACTACAACCTCATTTTATCCTCAGGTCTCTATTTCTCATTCCTTGACCCATTTTTTTTCTAGTTAAATGACTAGTTCACTTAAAGAAATAAAATATTTTATCTCCTTTTTTAAGTAACTAAAGGAAGGAGATGATAAAAAGAAAAAATCCCCTAGACTGTGCAACAACTTATTCATCTCCTTATACTAAAGACAGATTCTAATATAATTTACTTCACTATCTCCAATTTCTTTTTTATTTCAGGAAATTGTAATAGTTCAACTCCTTTTGACCAAACTATTTTATTGAAAAAATAAAAGACGGAATTTGGGATTAATTTAAACATAATAAATGATTTTTATTGGCTAGGGACAGATTTCAATGCCCCACAAAGGTGATACATTTATCTGAACAAAATTCATACAAATAATATGAATTTTATATGAATTCTTACACATTCCCACTATCTTGTTGCTGCTCTTGTTTGAAGATACATTCAAATTGGCACATTTTGTTGTCAGTTACAAAATCTGTAAAGTTTTGCATCATACTTTAATCTTGTAAATTTTCACAAATAGTGTAGTCCTTTAAGGTTGAAAAAAAAGTGTAAAGTGATGAATGAGCATCATTAATAAAAAGACAAACTTCCAACATTGTTATTATGTTGGATAATTTATTTGATATAAAAAAGATACAGTTCCATAGGAGAAGTATGATCTTCTCATTTATATCCTTACAAAAGACAAAACCCTTTTAGAAAGTAGTTCATCTTAAGATGTCCTGATTGAGGTCTTTTTAAATCAGGAACAGCAAAGTCCCTCAGAGGACAGGTAGTACATCCCCCTGATTTTGAATTGCATCCTAGGAAAGAACAAGTAGGATTTTTAAATTTTGTGACATCAGTAAAGAAAATAATTATCTATGACATCAAGGAAAGTTGACATTCCTATTGTTATTATTGAACCTAATTATAATCATAGTTTGAATTGCGCCACATATATGGCTGGCAAAGGAAGGACATATTTCTGAACAGTTACTGATGATCACTTTATATATATTGTTTTTCTGGTTTTGACCTTGGATTTCATCAGCAGTGTTAACTACTATGATTTCTATTAATATTTTGCCTAATATACAATTATAAATACAACAATTAGAATTTTTAATGAAATTATTGAAAACATATATCCAGAAAAAACTGTAGCTTATGTAAGCAAACATTTTTAGGGAAAGAATCATGGACTATTTGATAGAGAACTATCCTCTAAGCCAAGATGTCTTGAGTTCAAGTCACACTTTTCATACATGTCTCTGGGACCTTGAACAAATCCATGAACTTCTCATTCTTATAGTCAACTCATTAAGTTTGTAAGTTGCAGAGTAGATGACATTCCACATTGGTAGTGAAATTTTCCTTATCCACAGTTCTCTATGGCTATGAAATCACCAGACTAAAATAACCAAAGAATGTTCAGAAAGAATTTCTCTATTATTTAGTTCATATAATATAAATTGGTTTCTAAAAAGATGGGATCTTCTCTTTTCCTAGATAACAATTCAGTGAAGTAGCTTCTTGAGCAACATTTATACCAATAAACAGCTTTGTTGAAATGTTTCAAGGTATTTTTAGAAATAGCTCTTAAAAGGAAGACATTTGAAACATGTTTGTTGGAAAATGAAAAGAAAAGAGGAGAAAGCTATATCAAAGACATTTTGTGTCCCTAGTTAAATCACAGTAATTTTTTTTTATGTGAGGCAATTGGGGTTAAGTGACTCACCCAGGATCACAACAGCTAGTAAGTGTTAAGTCTCTGAGGCCGGATTTGAATTCAGATACTCCTGACTCCAGGGTTGGTGCTCTATCCACTGTGCCACCTAGCTGCCCCTCATAATAATTTTTAATGAAAATGATTTTGAGTGCCCAGTAAAGAAATCTGTATACATTTGTTGGCACATTGACAGAGAAAACAGAGCTAGGACATTAATGTAATTTCCTTTCAGGCACTGGCAAACAAAGGTACTGACTTCCAAATTTCAGGCACCATTTATTATTATAAATAGTCAAAGACCCAAATAACCTTGTTCTCAATTTTTTTTTATTTCAATTGTCAGAAGCAAAGAAATAAAGAAGCCCAAAGTTGCAAGGAACTTTAAAAATTAATACAGATCTGAGTAGGAATTCCCTTTAAAATGTTTACAAGTGGCCCTCCACTTGAACTTGAGGATCTCTAGGTAAGAGAAACCTAATGCCTCACAGTATAGCCATTATACTCATTTAGTCAGGGTGCTTTTCCTCATATGAAGTCTAAATTGTCTTCTCTGCAACTTGTATTAATATTCCCCTAATTCTTCTTTTTAAAATCAAGCAGATCACATATAATTTCTTTTTCATATGAGAAATACTTAAGGAGAACTACCATGTCTCCATCCCAAATCAGCTCCTCTCCAAGCTAAACAATTATAATTTCATCCAGTCCTTATATAGAATAATCTCTAGTGTCATTACTGGGTCATACTTCTCTGTATGGAATGGCAAGAAATTTTGTTGGAGAGACAGGAGGTAACATAGGTCAGGTCAGTAAAACTACTGCCATTATACCTTTTCAGCTCCTACAGGAAATAGTCCAGCAACCTGAACCAAAGAGCCTTGGAAATAGTAATGATGCCTAACCCACCCCTGATTCCCTTTCCACACATACCTAGTCTGATCACTGGAGCCAAAAGTGAGGGAAAGAGAACTATGAAGAGGGGGGATCTGTCTTACTTCCCACAACCAACCAACTGCTACCAATAGGCAAGGAAGCTCAAATGTCTTTGGAATGGCAGCATCTTGCCCTAAGATAACCAGTCCTTCTTTCAGTCCATTTCTGACATCCATTATCCTGATAAGCAACCCCTGCAAAGATTTTACCTAGCAACTAATTCTAATTAATAAATAATTCAGTAGCCATAGCTACTGAAGTTCCTCAACAGAATTTTCTTGCCACCCAAGTCCTAGACACTGTTAGAAGATTCAATTTTAGAAAATTTTATTTTAAACAATGAGAATTTCCTTAAATATTATATATTTACCATTTCATTTTCTGATTTATGCTAAGGACCATACCAACTTTCCAGTTAACTTGAAGCTGAAATTTTTCTATATGTGTTGTCTTGCCCCTTGGAATATTAATTCCTTGTGAGCTGAGATACTTTTTGTTTTTTTTTTTTCCTATTTTAACCAAGGTTTTTACAGAATAAGTACTTAATGCATTAATTAATTCAAGATAACATATTATATTTTTAACTCTCTAGAAATTAAAGCCTTACTCATCCATTACAATTGAACACACTGTTCTTCATATGTTTTGATATAGTTATGGAATCACGGTATTATACATATACTGGTATACGGGATCTCAAAATCAATCTAATCCAATCCTTTCATTTTAGAGATTTAGAAAGTTGAATATAGGGAGATTTATCAGCTTAACCTGATAAAGGTTGCACTGGTTTAGGGTAGGATTTGAACCTCAGTCTTCATTCTTCAAAGTTAATGATCATTTCATTGAGCCATGTGCTTTTTTTCTTAGCATGGAAAATGTCATCAGGGCACCTACATGGCACAGGGCTTAGAGCACTGGCCCTGAAGTTGGGAGCACCTGAGTTCAAGTCTCATTTCAGATACTTACTAGCTGTGTGACCCTGGGCAAGTCACTTAATTAAAATTGCATTAAAATATCAGGGCGGGGGGGGGGGGGGGGCGCAGCTAGGTGGCACAGTGGATAGAGCACCGGCCCTGGAGTCAGGAAGACCTGAGTTCAAATCCGGCCTCAGACCCTTAACACTTACTAGCTGTGTGACCCTGGGCAAGTCACTTAACCCCAATTGCCTCACTAAAAAACAAAAACAAACAAAAAAAAATCATCTCGCGTCAGCTCTAGTCATCCTAATATATATCTTGCCACTGGATGGGAATGCTTCTAGAGGAGAATGTGAGGTTGGTGACCTTGCACAGCCCTCAAACCAATTCATTGCAAGTCATGACATCACATCACTGTCATGGTCCTTTTTTGAGAAAGGACAGGGGGCAGCTAGGTGGCGCAATGGATAAGGCACTAGCCTTGGATTCAGGAGGACCTGAGTTCAAACTCAGCCTCAGACACTTACTAGCTGTGTGATCCTGGGCAAGTCACTTAAACCCCATTGCCCTGAAAAAAAAAAGAAAGAAAAAAAAAAAGAGAAAGGACAAAAAACAAAAACAAAATGTCATAAATATGATAGCATGTTGGTAAATGCTTCTTTGTTTCCAGGAATTAAATATTTCTTTGACCCATCAAAATTAACTTATTTTTTAGAAAAGATATGTATCTTTACAAAAATCTAAAACTATATTTAAAATAAATGGGGAAAATAAAATTCTCAAAGAGCCAATTTGATATCTGAGAAAATGTTGAGTTGTAGACCTACTTATTTTTCATTATGATCCCTTAACTCAAGCAAAACTAGATTATTCATATTTCCTTAAAACATTTGAAACTTTTCTCCTTGTCTTTTACTCATATTATTCTCTTCACCTCCCTTGGAATGCATTTTCTCCCCTATCCCTCTCCTTTAAAAGTATTTATATTTGTCTAGTTCCAACTCAAATTCCATTTCTGTAAAATCATCTTAATCTTCCATAGACCTCTCTCCCCGTTTTTGTCTGTTTCTACAGCTTTTCTTGTTTTCTTTTTAATATAATCCCATTCAATTGCATTCAGAATTTGTGTTAATTACCATGTAAGTTTCTGAAAATTAGAAAAAAATGGAAAGTAGCAATCACCTTCAAGAAACTTACATTCTTTTAAATTATAACCCTGGGGGCAGGTAGGTGGTGCAGTGGATAAAGCACTGGCCCTAGATTCAGGATAAACTGAGTTAAAATCTGGCGTTAGACACTTGACACTATGTATGTGACCCTGGATGAGTCACTTAACCCTCATTGCCCTGCAAAAAAATAAAAATTAAAAAAAAAATAATAAAGTATAGCTCTTTAGCATTTGGTCTTCTAGTTGATTGTTTAAGTACAGACTTTTATTATCTGACTATCTATCTGTAGGATGCAAAGTACTCTTTTCATATTTGAATGTCCCAGAACAACTAGCACAGCATCTCACACATAATGTAAACTCAAAATCATGGCGTGAAAATGCATGAAAATTGCCAGAATTTAAGCTTTCTAGTCTGAAAATTGCTTTGGAAGTTTTAGCTCTTTCAATTGTCTTTAAAATAAAATATCTATATGCATGATAACTGAAGCATTTTTCCATAGTAGAAAGAAATGCAAGGAGTAATTTAGACCATTACTTTGCTTGCATAATATTCAACATAATTTAGTGAAATTTCTTTCATTTTATTTTGCAACCTGCTAAGACAACATATATGCAATAATCTTAGTTATTAAATGAATTTTCCTTTAAAAGATTTTGTTTTTACTATTTTCTATGCTTAAGGTTCTTTTGAAAAAACATTTCCCCTTTTAAGTACAATTATAGCTGGTTTCTTTCTCAGGGACCTAGTGAAAAACGTGTTGCTATATGTAATAATGACTAGGGAAGCTTTGGACATTATTTCTTGCTCATATCTTAGAGGCTGAGAAACTTGGTTTTGGTCTTACATAATTACATGAGCTACAATTGTATTTCAAAACCCTGAACAGGTGAAAGCTTCTTAATAGCCTTGGCATTTAGTTGTTTGAAAAAGATTGACAACTTTTGTCAATAATAGTTTGAAGTTTCCTTTTAGAATTTTTTTTGTCTAAGTGAATGAGTATCACTTCTATAACCAATATATGAGAGAGGCAATGGTGTTTTGTGGCTAGGGTTTGAAGGCCAGCCTCCCAAGCAAGCCAATTTGGATTCATGTCCTGCTTCTGAAACATACTGCTTGTATGACAATTAGCAAGTCACTTAACCTCAACAGAAAATCTCAAACCCATGAAATTACAAACCTGAACAACAACAAAAAAATCATTACATAAAATCTACATTGTAAGTTCCTTATTAAAATGCATTGTTCTATATAAATGAAAGAAACCAGAAGTAAACAGTATTAACAGCATTTTAATATGCTAACAATGATTGATCTGAAGCCTGCTGAAGCTGCCTGAGGGTACTGGAATATACTTGCTCTTAATATTGTATTTACACTGCTCTCTTTTAATTACCTTTACCAAAAATATCTTGATCAGGCTCAAATAATTCATTAATTTAACAAAAGTTAGTTAAATCACCTCATCTATAATATGAAAGATAGCAGTGCTAACCAGTGGAGAAGAGAAAAAGATGAATAATGCTATGTCTTTACCTTCAAGAAAAAAAGGTTTCATTGCTTCTACTCTCATACTTGACACTAAAAATAATAATTGATATTTGTGTAATGCTTTACCATTTGCTGTTTATTATTTGAAAAGTTAAAAGAAAAGGAAGACAGGAGAAACATAAAATTAAGTGACTGGGGGAAAGAAAAATTATCTTTATTACCAAGGATTTTATATTTTATTAGGGAAGGCAATATGTACACATATGTATAAACAGAATATATAAAGGATACATATAATATAAACAAAGTTGTTAGGGACAGATATCATTAAATGTTAGCAAGCTGTAGGAAGTGTTGTTTGAGCTGTATCTTGAAGGAAGAGAGGGATTCTAAGAAGTGGGGTGAAGAGAGAATATATTCTAGGAACTGGGCACATCCAATTCAAACACTCAGAGATGGGAAATGGGATGCAAAATGTGGTACAGAGACAAAGCCAGTTTTGTTGTACTGTATTTGACAACAATATTCAATGAGGTTAAAAAAGAAAATTGTGTCCTGGTAGTGGAGGGTTTTCACAGCCATATAAGAGAACTTTTAATTCTTTCCTAGAGGCAGTAGGAGTCCACTAAAATATGTTTAGTAGAGGACTGAGTTATACTGTGATTAAAATAAATGACCTTGGTGCAGCTAGGTGGCACAGTGGATAAAGCATTGGCCCTGGATTCAGGAGGACCTGAGCTCAAATCCGGGCCTTAGACACTTGACACTTACTAACTGTGTGACCCTGGGCAAGTCACTTAACTCTCATTGCCCTTCAAAAAAAAATAACTGACCTTGACTATGATATGGGAATTAAGCAAGAATAGGGAAAGCTTTGAGGCAGAGGGCTCATTTCACTAGTCTCTGCAGTAAAAGAAGATATATATTATTGAACAACTTAAAAGATTTACTTATATAAAAATTTAATACAAATAAGGGGCAAAGTTGCCTCAATGATAGATGGGAAAATCACAAAAGACATCTTGTGTTGAAGTATACTTGAAAAAAAATGATGGATTTTAAGAGGTAGGAAATTCAAAAAAATGGGTAAAACCTTTATAAAATCAGTTAGGAGAAGCAATGTCAGGAAAAGAGATACAACTAGTAGCTCAATATGACTAAACAAAAAGTGAATGAAGGGGGAGGGGCAGAGCTAAGATGAAAGAAGAAAGACATTAAAGACACAGAGCTTATTCTTGGTTGAGTCTTTATGAAGAATTCACCATTTTCCAGTTACCTGTTGGTGGAGACAGTTGAAATTCCAGCCAAATTAGGAAACAACTCTTTAATTTACCAATTCTAATAATAAAGGATACCTTAATAAGAAAATAGCTCCTCTTATTGTGACTCCAGGTTTCCTGTGAGAAATAGTCATGAGGAAACACCACAATTGCACAAATCAGAAAAGCACATCATGAGAATATATTATGGGATGATTTTGTGAGAAGACATTATGATAGTCATGAAAAAGAGTGACCTAATATGAGAAAACAGAGCTGTATCTGTGGTCATCAAAGAAAGTGCAAGAGAGGAATTAATTACCATTTAGGCAACAGCTATAATCATTGGTAAGAAAAATTGTATTCTCTCATGGAAATAATTCTAGTATTAGGAAACTTTTGAAAAATTTTTTTTCAAGTTAAACATATAAATTTATATTTTTCTGTTCCAATTTCTATTCCTCCTTCCCTCCCTCCCTTCCCCCCTTCCCAAGATGGTATGAAAATATTTCGATGACTAGGGCTAATTTGGGGCTAATCTGACTGGAGGACTAATCTGGGGATTTTTGAATAACTGGCTATCTGACTGCTATTAACTTAGCATGGGCTGTTTATAAAGTTCCACTACACTTCTCCACTCCAAAATTGATAAGCAAAGGATTAAGAAGCCTCTTAACTAAATAATCAAAGCAGAGTTTATTTATGAGATACTATTGAAAATTAAGAAAACGGGGAAATAAAATGTACAACCTGTCGGCCTCTCTTTTCTCTTAATCTTGTCAGTCTTCCTCAGTCTTATCTGCTGGCCTCCTCTTCTCTGTTCCTAGTCCTTTAGCCATGTCCTTCATCCTTCTAGCACCCCTCTCCTTCTCCTCTTCCCCTGAGTCTAACCCCCAGGTCTATATATATAATCTTTCTTTTCTCCACTCAAATCTCGGGGCTTTTTACACTCACCCACCAAGCTAATCTACCAGTCAGGGCTATGGCTGGGGCTGGGGGGATGCTCGAGCATACTGTGCCTCAACACAGGCTATGCCAGAGCCCGGCCTGGATGAGGCCTGGATCTCTCAGATAGCTCCGCTCAGGGTGGAGGGAGCTAGTGCTCCCTCCCCCACAGCTGTCTGACCTGGCTACAGCCCACTGGGCTTTTTGGCTCAGCTGAAGCAGAGGGGGAGGGGCACCAGCACCTCCCACACAGAAGAGACCCTGAGGGTGTAAGGCTTTCTAATCTCAGCCTAAATGTAGGTTCCCCAAATCAAAATAAATTTCCACAGTGGCAAACAGTCTGATATGGGTTATACATATATGATCATGCAAAACATCACCATATTTGTCACCTAATGAAAGAATATAAAAAATAGCATGTTTCAGTCTGTTCCATTAATATCAGTTCTTTCTTTGGAGGTGTATAGTATGTTTCATCATTATACTTTTGGGGTTGTCTTGGATCATTATATTGTTGAGAAAAGTCATGTTCTTCACCGTTCTTCATCAAACAATAATGCTGTCTCTGTGTACAGTGTTCTCTTGGTTCTGCTCACTTCCCAATACGTCATTTCGTACATGTCTTTCCAAGCTTTTTTGAAGTCATCCTGTTTGTCATTTCTTATTTCACAGTAATATTAAAAAAGCTGATATATATTTTTACAAATAGTTCTTTTTCTTTTTGGGGACGTCTTTGACATATAAACCCAGTAATGTTATTGCTGGATCAAAGGGCATGCACAATTCTATAGCTCTTTGGGCATAGTTCCAATTGCTCTCCAGAATGCTTGAATCTTTTCACAACTCCACCAACAGTGGATTAGCTTCTCAGTTTTCCCACAATCCCTCCAACAATCAATATTTGCCATTCTTGTCATACTTGCCATTCTAATAGGTGTAAGGTGATATCTCAGAAATGTTTTAATTTGCATTTTTCTCATCAATAATGATCTAGAGAATTTCTTTATATGATTATTGATAACTTGATTTCTTTGTCTGAAAACTGCCTATTCAAATACTTTGGTCATTTATTAATTGGGGAATGGCTTGTATTTTTTTAAATTTGACACATTAAGAAATATTTTGATATTCAGTATGGCATAGCCACTAAATAACCACCCTCAGAATGACACTCAAGTCCTAGCTGTTACATATATTATTACTGTGTGAACCTAGGTACTTGTCTGTGCCCTTTGGCAGCTCTTTAAAACTGTAAGTTGTAGAAAAGTTGATGATCTGCAATAGTAAAAACTATGCCATTAAAGTCATTGTTCCAGACCAGCTCCCACCCAGGGATTATCAGTATGTGGTTTGAGATTAGAGGTAAATATAATTGATTCTCCTTGATTTATTAATACAATTTTCCTTTTGCTATTAATGTTCCTGAAAGTATGAATTTGTTGCTAGTATATTGAAGTATTCAATTAAGAGATCTTCCCCAGGCTTCTAGGTAGATTCTTGAAACAAATTAAGGATGACTTTTTTTCTTCCTCCAACATTATCCTAGGTCTATCATGCTGTAGATGTCTCTGACAAAAGGTTACCCAAATATGAATTTGTTTCAATTCATATCCACGTTTAGGAAGATGAGATATTATTGAAATACAATATTAATTTTAACCCTGACATAATGACTGAAACATGCCTTAATTATTCTTTCTCTAAACTCAGTATTAGTAACCATTTTGCAGAGAGGTATGTATATATTTTACCAGTATTTATATCTCTCAGTGAGTACTTTATTTTTTTTTCAGTGAGTACTTTATAAAATTTTAGTGATAGGAAGATAGAAAAGAATAGCCATTGGTAAGTAGGTAATAGAGCTAGGAAGAACATTAGTGCTTATCAATTCCAAGACCCTCTTTTTAATAGATGAGGAAACTAAATTCTGGGATGTTGTGATTTTCCCCTGCCTGAGAAAGTATTGAAACCGAAATCTGCCAGATTCTAAGCCCAGTGCTCTAGGCCAGAGATGTCAAAGACCCAGTGAGTCACATAGAACCCACAATACCCCTAAGTGCTGTTAAGACAGATTAAAATATAATATGGAAATATTTCACAAAAATAACAAAAACACAATAAACATAAATAATACATTTTATAACTAAGTCTATGTGTGATTCACAGGGATCCTCATGCATGTATTATTGGCCCTCTTTTCTATCTAAGTTTGACACTACTGATGTACACTTCCTTGTCTTTCATAACAAAAATGACAATGATACTTCATGTGAGGATAAGGCATTATAAGTAAATATCCTGCAAATTTCCATTTTGGTGACAAAGAGAACTGTACCTCTTTTTTTTTTTTTTGGTAAACCTTGATTATAGACTTTGCATTGCATATATATAAAATCAGATTTTAGAGGGCTTTTGGGGAGTCTGCTGAATACCCATTTTCATAATTGGATTTTTATGCATAAGCAGAAATGACTGATTGTATATATAATAAATTTGTATTTACATTTTCATCTTGTTGGCTCTGTAATCTGCCAAGATTTGTTCCAGGAATTACGTTTCAGATGCCTATCAAATAGATAATATCTCTTAGATTCTGAGAGTGGTCTCCATTTTGCTACCTGTGCAAATTATACAGAAATTCTAAAGGTGAAAAACAAATTGAAATGTTATATAAACAACAACAATAATACTTTATAGTAAGAGAAAGAAAGAATTTAATATGGAGTTTTTATCTTGTGATACCAAGGTTGTATCAATATAATAATGAAACTTATAATGAACTTTCCATATATTATTTTATTTTATCCTTATAATAACCTTTTAAGACTAATTCCTGTAGGTATTATTATTCTCATTTTATAGATTTATATATTGAAACTGAGAGAAGTTAAGTAAGACAGAATTCAAACCCAAGCCTTCTCCTTGGTCTAAGACTGCTCTCATAATACATCATGTATGAAGTCCATGCTAGAAATCTAATGTACATCAGGCATCACAAACATGCCTATCATATTGTGAGGAATTAAATTCCAGTCAATAAATAAGAAAAAGGATGATATTCTTTTCCTTGAATCTCCCCTATATACATTCAGTTATGTGGGACTCCAAGTCCTCAATGTATTGCACCTTAAGAGCTCATCACCTAGTGTCTGCTTGCCTTTTAATACCCATAATACTTGATTTCAGGGACCTGAACTTTCATATATCTCAAAAGAGAGGAAAATAAGGTCATTCTGTGCTCTATATGAAAAATAAACCATGGGCATTAATTCTGATATCTGGGCTGCCATGTGCCTCCTTGAGATCAAATATGAGACATATTGGTCAGGTCCTTGTATACTACATGTGGTTCCATAGTACAGATACAGGTTTTGTTTGTTTGTTTTTGGTGAGGCAATTGGAGTTAAGTGACTTGCCTAGGGTCACACAGATAGTGTTAAGTGTCTGAGGCCAACTTTGAACTCAGGTTCTCCTGAATCCAGGGCTGGTGCTCTATCCACTGTGCCACCTAGCTGCCCCCAGATACAGTTTTAATCCTAGGAAAGATTAAATTTGAATTACTTTTCTGGAATTTTGTGCCCCAACTGCAGAATTATCGACTACCAAAGGAAAGGGATCTAATTAATATATGAGATTACTTCATTCTTGAAGTCATATTTGAAACATGTATGTATGTATCTCACACATTCACATATATATGTCAATAATATTTATATATCCCTCTAAAATATAAGCATGGAAAGGCCAATTTGCAATAGATAGTCATCTAGCTGTTCAGATTACAAGAAATATAGCCCCAGCCAGGTTTCAAAATAATATAATGACATAAAAATCAAGACAGAGACTATAAGTACATAAAGTAGTATCTGGGGACAAGAGGTAATACAAAAGCAAATGAACATCTATATGTAATTTGAATATATTTTATCAAAAATAAAATCACTATGGGATAGTTTCATTATAAATAATATAAAGAAATATTAAAATTGTTCTGTTTTCACTAATTGCCAAATAATATTTCATATTATAATTAGTTTACTTCTATTAGATGTTATATTTTATTTTATAATGTATTTTTGGTAAGAAAGGGGAAAGATATGAAATAATTGTTAGAGTAGAGGCAAACAGGCTAACATCCTTAAATGTCAAAAAGATTTTTAATTTAAGAAAAGTAAATCACAAGCACAGAAATATGAGATATTTAAGAGGCAATTGACCAAAAGCTTGATAGTACAGTGAAGTAGTAAAAGCTCTATTTACCAGGTACAGGTTCTAGGAGCTTTATTTACTATGTAAAGCTTCTAACATGATAACAGTTTCCACATTTGGAAGTAACTCCAGACATCATTTAGTCTAACACATACCTGAATAGGCATGCCTGCTACAACATACTAATATGAGTAGATTAATAATGAAGGGATAAAAATATTATAAAGAGTGAAAAAGAATAGAAGTCTAATGACTTTCATTTTAGTTAACTGTGTAATAACAATTGAATCCAGCATCTGGGTTTAAGTATCTCCATATTTTAAAATGGGAAAATTGATACAGTTTAGCTCTAAGGTCTTTTTGACTTCTTAAGTGCTAAATGGCTGATCATAGAATAATAAGTCATTTGACCTCCCTAGCTCTTAATTTCTATATTCAGTTTAATTCAAGTAAAAAATATGAAGTGGGTTCTGTTAACCTGGAAATTAAGGAAACAATCAATGTAAGAAAAAAAAAAAGGTCCTTAATTGGGGCAAAGGAACAAGGAATAAGAGGAACAAGGCCTTGGAGAGAATATATGTACAACAGGAGGAGAGAGAGGTACAAGTAAGATGCCCTGATGGAGGCTTCTTGCAAATCAAGAAGCTAAGAAAACCCAAAGATGGGAAGCAAGGGGTAACAGAACAAAAAGGAAACCAAAAGACTGCTCTTGAGTCACATACAGAAGCTACTAACTACTTAATGTAAAGGAACCTTTAACAAAAGAAATCATAGAACTGATCCAGAGTTAAGTATAGATGCTACTTAACTCTAAATAGAAACTATTTAATGAAGGTGGACCCTTTTACATAATAACATAAAATCCAGGAAGAAAGGTGGGGGGTTGTTTTGGTTGGGGTAAGGTCCATAAATCCATCAAGAGGATGGGATTGACAAAGACTGGTCAACCCCAGGCAATTCACCTGCCTGGGTAGGGAGGACTGGGAGGGGAATCAGTCAGTTCTCAGTAAATTTGTAGTTATCAATTTCTAAGAGTAAGTAATAGAGAGTTAGAAGACCTAGTACCTAGATGAAGATTGTTAACTGCTTGAAATTAGGGAAGTGGACTCTCTAGATCTCATTTTCCTCTTCTATAAAAAGAATTGTATTAAGTACTTTCTCCAATTGGTAAACATTTATGATGTCAGGTACTGTACCAGGTCATGGTGATACAGAAACAGAAAGGAGACAGTTAATTCCATAAATTGACATTTACTAATATCCAATAGAAAAAAAAATCCTCGAAATCAGGGACCAATTTTTTACTTGTTTTTATCTTTGTATCTTTGGGTTCTAGCACTGTTGCCTGGTATAGTATTATTATTTATAAGATTCTTGTTGAATTGAATTTAACAGATTATGGAATCATTTTGTTCATTCTAATTCTATGTGTAGATCTGTAAATTCATAATTTTGTTACCAATCCATTAACAGAAAACAGTGTAAATTTCCATGTCAGCAGTACTAATTCATGTGAATCTGACAGCAAGTTTAAGAAACACAATGTAAAGTACAATAACTTTATTTTTTTCAAAAGGGGATACTTAGAAAGTCACTAGAAAGGACACTAGAAAGTCACTTAGAAAGACATTAGAAAGTCAGAAAAACACTTCCACAAAACAAGGAGCAAATAGAGCTAATTTGATTGATCAATTACAGCCAACAGAAATCTAGACTAACAACTAACAAATACATTTTTTCCTAAAAAATCTGTATTAATGAACTTCAGATTCTTGTTATTGTTACTGTTATTCTTATCAGCTGAGTAAATTATTTTAAAAGCCAGTTTCTCTCAACATTTTTTTTCATATGTGATACATGACAATAAATTATATGCCAAATTACCCAAAGTCCCATCACTCTCAGGACAAGCTAATTTCTTCTAAATGTTTTTTTTTTTATAAAGTGAGGCAATTGGGGTTAAGTGACTTGTCCAGGGTCATACAGCTAGTAAATGTTAAGTGTCTGAGGCCAAATTTGAACTCAGGTCCTCCTGACTCCAGGGCCTGTGCTCTATCCACTGTGCCACCTAGCTGCCTCAAGCTAATTACTTTTTTTTTTTTTTGAGGGTGAGGATTGTTTATTAGTCTCCACAGGGATGGGGGGGGGAAACAGCAGAACCCCTCCCCAGCCCAGCCTTCCCCAGTGCACACACTCCCCCCTCACCCCACGGCCTGGGTAGCATCAGGAAATGACACTGTTCCCTTTCTCAGGATGCCACGGAACAAGTACCCAATTTAGAACCTTTTATTCTCCCCTCTACCCCTCATTACATGGAGCTGTTTCCATGACAACCAGCCACCCCAGAAGTCCTTATCATCTTTGGACTTCACAGCTGTGCCCAGGGAAGGGAATAAGCAGCTGTGCCCCTGACATCACCCCAGCATGGACACATGCCCCACCCCCACTCTGTACAGTCCTCTGTCACTTAAATATAAATACCCTCCCTGTGGCCCCACCCACGGCAACAGTTCAGGGGTGCCAGGGCCATCGAGCGTGCAGCTGAGTGGGGGCCCCTCAAGGTGGGCCTGCTAAAGTCACCCCGGAGTTCATCCGCACAGCCAACTGTGGCCCTGGCCAGGGCCGCCCACCCTCTGAGGCTTGGATGCTGCTGGCTCAGAGTGATCCTCTCTGCCCTCACCAATTGGCTTTCCCTGCATTGATGTCACTCACAAGATTCTGGGCCAGACAAATGCTAAAGATCTGGAGCATAGTGATGCCCACGAAGACCCCGGCCACCACCACAAGGTTCTCTTGGAGCCACTTTTCAAACTGGCCCACACAGCCTTTCGTGTGGATGTAGCTCTGTTGCTCCAGTTCCAATTTGAGCCGGACTTCATAGCCACATTGGGTATTGAGAACATCCTCCGCAGGATCCTTGACACAGCAGGAGAAGGGCACCCCACAGCACTCATTGCTGGGGTTCCAGTCAGTGCAGTTAAAATAGATGTTGAGGTTCCAGTCACTGGGCCCTCGGGCTCTGCAGCATGAGCAATATTCCTGAGCAAAGTCGATGAAGTTTTTGCAGGTCAATATCATCCCTATAGCCTTGACGTTGTTGTTGATGAATATATTGAGCTGGTCTCTAATCCAGTCCTTGAAGACAAAGGCCAGGATTCCTGTGGCCAGCTCCAGAAAGAAGATGAGGCCGAGGAACACTGAAAAAAAACTTGAGTAAGAAGGTGTTTTCCCGAAGGGCTCCGATGCAGCCTGCAAAGCCCAACAAGGACATGATACCTCCAACCACCACGAAGAACCACACGGAATCCAGGCCACTCAGGTGGGTGAGCGAGGAGATGTTGGAAAGGACACCTTTCTCTCCCCAGGATCACAGGCCTATAATCAGCAGCACAGCCCCCAGCTGCCAGAAGACAATGTTGAAACCGAACAGGAAGTATTTTCCGCAACAGCCGACCTCGGGCTCCTGGAAGCGCTGCAGCTTGGCCGGCATGGTGAGCAGCCGGGGCGGCCGCCGGACTGGGAGCCGCTCGCCCGGGGCCGGGGCCCGTGGCCCGCAGCAGCCAAGCTAATTACTTCTAAACTCAACACCATGCTGACAACTCAAGCCTTGATTGACCCCACATGCCTCAGCCTCCTCTCACCTTCTGAATGGAGGGCTCGAGATTGGAGTACCAAACTCCTTTCAATGCCTTTCTTAACTGAAAGTCCAAACTGGATCCTCAGCTCACTCCACTTTGCATCTGATGCATTGCCTGGTTTCACCTCCACCAAAGGCAAGTCTGGTACACCTTGGCCCCTTCCTCCCCTCTCCCACTTTTCTACTATTTTCTTTTTATATGGTTCCCTCTTTAGATTGTTACCTCCATTAAGATAGGAGCTGTCTATCTTTTTATCAATTGTATCCCCAGCACTTAACATAGTGCCTGGCAGAGAGTAGACGGATACTGTTTATTGATTGGATTGGATGCTTGAATATTTTTGTGTTTTTCATCTTTTTTTTTGTTCGCTTATTTTGCTTTATTTTTCCACTGAAGATAATCCAAGTGATTGCTTTCAGTAAAATTTATTGTCCTTTTAAAGTCCCTTTTTATTTTATGAATGTTTGTTCAGAATAAATGCAACTATGGATTTTGGTATTCATTTAATGCATAGTATTTTTCCCATTTCTGTTTTATTTTGCACGTGTCTCTTGTTGCAATGTATTTTGTATAAGCAACAGATTGTAGGATTTTAATTTCTTATCCAATCTGTTGCTCTTTTAGACTCTATTGACTTGCTTAATCTATTCACATTAAAGGTTGTAAAGTAGGATCATATTTTGCTTCACTTGTCTCTCTTTCTTTTTTTTTTTTAACTTTTCACCTCTTCTACCCTAACCATAGCACTAAGTTCCTTCACTTACTTTAATAATTTTAAACTGGTTCTATTACCACTGACTGTCTTCCCCTTACCTCTGATCTCCTTTCATTTTTTAGGCCTTTGGCTTTGGAGTTTTGTTTATTAGTTCCCTTTTCTCTTCTATTTTAATCTGGTTATACAATTCTTTGACCCAAAACTTGGTGGGTTTTTTTTCCTTCTTCTCAGTCAAGGAAAGTCTCCCTTCATCTCTTCCACTTCAACAAATCGTGATAATTAGTTTATTTTAATGTCATTTTCATACCCTTTTCCAAAAAAGATTTTTCTTACTCTCTTAATTTTATATCCTTATCTGTCTACTCTATTCTCTAACTTTCTGATCCAAGATACACATAAGTATCTATTCTGACTCTATTTTCTTTTTTAGCTATTTTATGTTAAACATATTTCCATATTGGTAGTATTTTGATTGAAAGAAGAATCAGAACATAAGAGAAAAACAAGAAAACAGAAAAACAGGAACAATAACAATGAAAGTGGAAATAGCATGCTTCAGTATGCATTCAGACTTCATCATTCTTTTGCTGGATGTGGAGAGCATTTTCAATCATGAGTCTTTTGGAATGGTCTTGGGTCATTGTTTTGCTAAGAAGAGTTGTCTGTCACAGTTGACCATTGCACATTTTTGCTATTACTGTGTACAATTTTCTCCTGGTTCTGCTCATTTCAGTCAGTATCAGTTCATGTAAGATTTCCTAGGTTTTTCTGAAATCTGCCCATTAGTTTTTGTTTTTCCAGATAAATTTTATTATTTTTTCTAGCTTTATAAAATAATTTTTGGTAGCCTGATTGGTATGGCACTGAAGAGGTAAATTAATTTAGGTAGAATTGTCACTTTTATTATATTAGCTCAGCCTATCCACGAATAATTTATATTTTTCCAATTATGTAGATCTGATTTTATTTGTGTGAAAAGTGTTTTGTAATTGTGTTCATAGAGTTCCTTGGTTTGTCTTGGCAGGTAGACTCCCAAGTATTTTATATTGTCTACTGTTACTTTAAATGTAATTTCTGTTTCTATCTCTTGCTGCTGAGTTTTGTTGGTCTTGTATAGAAATGTTGATGATTTATGTGGGTTTATTTTATATCCTGCAACTTTGCTAAAGTTGTTAATTGTTTCAAGCAGTTTTTAGTTGATTCTTTAGGATTCTCTAAGTATACTATCATATCATCTGCAAAGAGTGAAAGTTTTCATTCCTCCTTGCCTATTCCAATTACTTTAATTCCTTTTTCTTCTCTTATTGCTATAACTAACATTTCTAATACAATATTAAATAATAGAGGTGATAATAGACAACCCTGTTTCACCCCTGATCGTATTGGGAATGCTTATAACTTATCTCCGTTACAAATAATGCTTGCTGATGGTTTTAGGTAGATACTGCTTATTATTTTAAGGGAAGCTCCACCTATTCCTAAATTCTCTACTGTTTTTATTAGAAATGGGTGCTGTATTTTGTCAAAAGCTTTCTCTGAATCTATTGAGATAACCATGATTTGGGTTAGTTTTGTTAGCGATGTGGTTGATTATATTAATAGTTTTTTTAATGTTGAACCAGCCTTGCATTCTTGGTATAAATCCCACCTGGTCATAGTGTATTATCCTGGTGATCACTTGCTGCAATTTCCTTGCTAATATTTTATTTAAGATTTTTGCATCTATATTCATTAGGAAAATTGGTATGTAATTTTCTTTCTCTGTTTTGGCTCTGCCTGGTTTAGGTATCAACACCATATTGTTGTCATAAAAGGAGTTTGGTAGAACTCCTTCTTCACCTTTTTTTTTTTTCCAAATAGTTTGTATAGTATTGGAATTAATTGTTCTTTAAATGTTTTGTAGAATTCACCTGTAAACCCATCTGACCCTGAAGATTTTTTCTTAGGTAGTTCATTAATGATTTGTTCAATTTCTTTTTCTGAAATGTTGCCCATTATGTTTTATGGCACAATAATATCACATCACATTCATATACCTCAACTTGTTCAGCCATTCCCCAATTTATGGATGTCCCCTCAATTTCCAATTCTTTGACACCACAAAAAGAGCCGCTAAAATTCTTTTGCACATGTGTTTCCTGTTCCCTTTTTTATCATCTCTTTGGGATACAGACCTAGTAGTGGTATTGATGGGTCCCAGGGTTTGAAGTCTTTTATAGCCCTTTGGGTATAGTTCCAAATTGCTCTCCAGAATGATTATCAGTTCACAGATATACCAACAGTGCATTAGGGTTCCAATTTTCCCTCATCTTCTCCAACATTTATCATTTTCCTTTTTTCATATTAGCCAATCTGAAAGGTGTGAGGTGGTACTCTAGAGTGGTTTTAATTTACATTTTTCTAATCAAGAGTGATTTAGGAAAAAAAAAGATTTAGAACATTTTTTCATATGATAATAGATTGCTTGAATTTCTTCATTTAAAAACTGCCTGTTCATATCCTTTGACCATTTATCAATTGGATAATGACTTGTATTGTTATAAATATGCTTCAGTTCTCTATATATTTTAGAAATGGGGAGTTTATCAGAAGCATGGGTTAGAAAAATTGTTTCCAAGATTTCTGCTTTCCTTCTAATCTTGCTTGCATTGGTTTTGTTTGTGCAAAAAAAAGCTTTTATTTTAATGTAATCAAAATAATCAATTTTGCATGTAACAATATTCTCTATCTATTATTTGGTCATAAATTCTTCCCCTTTCCATATATCTAATGTAAATTATTTTTTCCTCTCCTAATTTGCTTAGGTATATCCCTTTTTGTGTAAATCATGTACTCATTTTGACCTTATTTTGGTATGTGGTTGATCTATATTGGTAGATGTTGGTCTATGCCATTTTCTACCATAATTTTCCTCTTTTCCCAGAAGTTTTCGTGAAATAGTACGGTCTTATCCCAAAATCTGGAGTCTTTGTCTTTATTAAACAGGAGATTGCTATAGGTATTTACAACTTTGTCTCCTGTGCCTAACCTGTTCCACTGATCTACCTACCACTCTATTTCTTATCTAGGACCAAATTCTTAGCTAGGACTAAATAGTTTTGATGATTGCCATTTTATAATATACTTGCAGATCTGGTATGGTTAGGCCACCGCCCATTGCATTTTTCTCATTAATTCACTTGGCATTCTTGACCTTTTTTTCTTCAAGATGGATTTTGTTATTATTTTGTCTTGCTCAAAATAAATATTTTTGGTAGTTTGATTGTTATGGCACTGAAAAAGGAATTTGATTTAGGTAGAACTGTCATTTTTATTACATTAGCTTAGGTAACCCATTAGTCATTTATATTTTTCTAATTGTTTAGATCTGATTTTATTTGTGTGAAAAGTGTTTTGTTATTGTGTTCCTATAGTTCCTGGGTTTGTCTTAGCAGGTAGATTCCCACATATTTTATATTATCTACAGTAATTTTAAATGGAATTTCTCCTGTCTCTCACTGTTGGGCTTTGTTGGTCATATATAGAAAATGATAAATATGGGTTTAATAAATATCCTGCTACTTTGCTAAACTTATTGTTTTGAGTAGTTTTCTAGTTGATTCCCTAGGACTTTCTAAGTATACAATCATATCATCTGCAAAGAGTGATAATTTTGTTTTTTCCTTCCCTATTCTAATTCCTTCAGTTTGTTTTCCTCCTATTATTGATAATGGTAACATTTCTAGTACAATACAGAATGATAGTGGTGATAAGGGGCATCCTGCTTTCACCCTTAACTTATTGGGAATGCTTCTAACTAATTCCCATTACAAACAGTATTTGCTAATGGTTTTAAATAGATACTGAATATCATTTTAAGGAAAGCACCATTTAATCTTATGATCTCTAGTTTTTCTAATAGGAGTTGGTGCTGTATTTTGTCAATTTTTTTTCTGAATCTATTGGGATAATCACATGATTTTGGCTCATTTTTAAATAATGTGGTTGATTATGTTGAGCATTTCCGGGGCAGCTAGGTGGCGCAGTGGATAGAGCACCGGCCTTGGAGTCAGGAGTATCTGAGTTCAAATCCAGCATCAGACACTTAACACTTACTAGCTGTGTGACCCTGGGCAAGTCACTTAACCCCAATTGCCTCACTAAAAAAAAAAAAAAAATTTTTAAATGAGAATTTCCCTAATTTTGAACCAGCCCTGCATTTCTCATATAAATCATGCCCAGGATAATGCATTATCCTGGTGATATATTGATTTAATCAATTTCCTAATGTTTTACTTTGCATTTTTGTACAAATATTCATCAGGGAAATTCATCTATAATTTTCCTTCTCTATTTTGTCTCTTCCTGGTTTAGGAATTGTGAGGGCCAAAATTTGAAATATGGAGCGATATTTGGGTGACTCGCCTTAATATTGGGGTCCTGGAAATATGAGGGACCTTTTAGGTTTAACCCTCCCCTCTGAATTTCCCTTTTTAAATATTTCTCCCAGGCCAATAAGAAAGGAGCCTCTAAACTTTAGTTCACAAAAGGATCAGATTTTATTACTTGGGAGTTAATTAAACAACAAAGGTGAAACTAATAAAAAAATCAAAGATAAGGAAATAGGAAAATAGTAATACAGATGAATATTATTAACTCTCAACTTAGCCTATGCAATCCCAGACTGATTTCCAATTTAGCTAGTTCAAAGGAATTTAGGGTTTTCTGTCATTAACTCACCCAAGCCTGGGCAGTCAATCTAAAGTTGCTCACATGCCACCAGCTCGAGGGCCCTGACTGAAAGACCAAGTTTCAGAATCCACCTCACATTCCGGAAGCTGCCAGCATTCTGGAAGTAGACTGCCTCCCTTCACAGAGTGTTCAATCTCCCCACCCCAAAAGGGGAGGTCCTTCAAAAGCTGCCCATGGATAGTTCTCCTTCTGACCTCAGTGGCATGTGCAATCCTTGGGGGGAGGGGGGGCAGGTGTGGCCCCTCCCAAATGATTCAGCTAAAACTGCGATATTAATCTTGACCACAAATAATTTTTTTGGGGGGGGCAATGGGGGTTAAGTGACTTGCTCAGGGTCATACAGGTAGTAAGTGTCAAGGGTCTGAGGCCGGATTTGAATTCAGGTCCTCCTGAATCCAGGGCCGGTGCTTTATCCACTGCGCAATATAGCCGCCCCCACCGCAAATAATTTTTAACATAGTATCAGCACTATATTTGTCTCATAAAATGAATTTGTTAGGACTTCACCTATTTTCCCAAATAGTTTATATAGTATTAGAATTAGTTGTTTCTTAAATGGTTGGTAGAATACATTTATAAATCTATCTGGCCCTGGAGATTTTTTCTTGGGGAATTCATTAATGGCTTATTAAATTTCTTTTTCGAAAATGGACTTATTTAAATATTTTTTCCTAATGTTAATCTGGTATATAGTAGTATAATTAATCTAGTAAATAGTAGTATACATATACATATATATATAAATGCTAATAAACTTGAGGATTCAAATTAAATGGATATATATATATCCATTGAACTAGTTATATATATACATATATGTATATATTTATACACACACACACATATATAAATAATTTAGGTCATCAAGCTTATTAGCATTAGTTGGGAAAAATAGCTCCTAATTATTATTTTAGTTTCCTCTTCATTGGTAGTAAATTCACCTTTTTCAATTTTGATTCTGGTGTTTTGGATTTGTTTTTAAAAATCAATTTAACCGGAGGAGCGGCAAGTGGCTGGGCACAGGGAGCGGGCCAGACTGAGCATTGACTTTGCCGCCACTGCAAGGGCCACCACTGCAAGGGCCACCACTGCGAGTGCTGCCCCTGGTGGGATGGAGCCACCATGAAGGCCATCATCTAGCACGTTGTGGGCAAGTGTCACTGTTGGAGAGGAGCAGATAAGTTCCATTGGAAGGGGCATTTGTGTGTTGCTGGGTATTGCTCAATTGTGGTAGAACAACTGAATACCATCTCAGCTCCACCAGAGACCTCTGTAATCTCCCTCCAGCCAACTACTTGACCCTCTCACAAGACCATGATCTTATTTCCAGAAGATTACAACCAAGAATCATGTATCCAGCAAAACTGATTGTAATATTTCAGAGGAAAAAATGGAACTTCAATTAAAAAGAGGACTTTCAGGTATTCATGATGAAAAGACCTGAACTCAGTGGAAAATTTGACTTTCAAATTCAAGACCATAGAGAACCAAAAAAAATTGGAGTTGGGAGACATACGTGGGGTCATGCAGTGGGTGACTGTCTTGTGTCTGAGGCCAGGTTTTGGCTGGGATCCCCTTGGGTCCAGGGAGGATTCTTTGTCCACTGCGTCACCTAGCTGACCCATGATGACATATTTAAGGTTAAATTGAGGTGTGAGGTGAATGCACTGGGGGAGGGGGAAGGGCAGAGTTATCGTGGGGTGAAATCCTACATGAAAGAAACAGGAAAGTGCTTATGGAGTGGGGGGAGAGATGGAGGCAGAGCAGGGTAGTAAATAACTTTTACACTCATCAGAAAAGGCTCAAAGACCTTAAACTCATCAGAGTTTCCTCAAGGAGGGATTAACACAGACACCCAATTGGGTGGAGTAATCTATTTAATCTGGGCAGTAAATGAGCCTAACACTCACCAGAATATCAAAATTGGCTCAAAGATCTCAATCACATCAGTATTGGCTCAAGGAGGAATAACATACACACTCAACTGGGTGGAGCAATTTATCTAACGCTGCAGGAAAATAGGAGGGGACTGGGATAAAGAGAGAGGAGCAAAAGAAGGGAGCACAGATTGGGGGAGGGGACAGACAGAAGCAAATCCCTTTTGAAGAGGGATAGGGTGAAAGAAGATAGAAAATAGAGTAAATATCATAGGGAAGGGAATAGGATGGAAGGGAAACAGCTAAAAATAGTAATCATGAAAAAGAGAAAAGGGGGAAAATTGTACAAAAAATATTTATAGCAACTCTTGTGGTGGCTAAGAATTGGGAATCAAGGGAATGTCCATCAATTGAGGAATGACTGAGGAAGGTGTGGTATAGGGTTGTAGTGGACTGGTATTGTGCTATGACAAACAGGATGGTACCAGAAAAACCTGGAAAGACTCATGTGAACTCATGTATAGTGAAGTGAGCAGAACCGGCAGGACATTGTGCATAGTGACAGCAGTATTGTTAGATGAGCAATTGTGAATGACTTAACTATTCTCAGTAATACAATGATCCAAGACAATTCCAAGGGACTAATGAGGAAGTCTACTATCCACTCCCATAGAAAGAACTGAAGAAAAGAGCACTTGCGTATTGTACATATATAACCTGGTTGTTTTCTTGTAGAGGGGGGAGGAAAGGAGAACTATTTTGAACTCTAAATCTTATGAAAATGAAATTTGAAAACTATCCTTACATGTAACTGGAAAAAAGAAAATAAATGTTTGTTGAAGAAAAAAAAAAAGAGTATGGCTCAAACAATGCTCACCCCTTCCCTTTCTTCCCTCTACTGTATTAGGTTATTTTTTGTACCTCCTCCTGTGATGTTTTAGCTCATCCTGGCTCACCTTTCATTTTTTTCCGCAGTATGATCATTTTTTCTATAATTCATCAAAAGTACCTTATATCCTAATTCTCTGTCTATGTTTACTTCTTCTATCTGCCCTAATCAAGATACAATTCTCAGGATTTATAAGTATCATCTTTCCATATAACGATACAAACGTTTTAAACTTATTATTGAATAACATGTACCTCTTCACGCACCCCCCCCATTTACCTTTTTGTGCTTTTCTTGAATCTTGCATTTGAAGATTGAATTTTCTGTTCAGTTATGGTGTTTTCATCAGGAGAATTTTAAAGCCCCCTATTTTATTTAATATCCATCTTTTCCCCTGAAAGATTATGCTCAATTTTTCTGAGTAGTTGATTCTCATTGCAATCCAATTTCCTTTGCCCTATGAAATATTATATTCCAAGCACACCAATCCTTTAATGTTGAAGCTGCCAAGTCCTGTGTAATCCTGTCTGTAACTCCTTGATATTTAAATTGTTTCTGTTTGGCTACTCATAGTATTTCTCCTTCACCTGATAATTCTGGAATGTGGCTATAACATTCCTTGATGTTTTCATTTTGGGATCTCTTTCAGGAGGTGATTGGTGGATTCTTTCAATGATTATTTTATCTGTGGTTTTAGGATAGCAAGGAAGTTCTCCTTCCTAATTTCTTGAAATATACTTTCCAGGCTCTTTTTGTTTTTATTGTGGCTTTCACATAGTCCAATAATTCTTAAACTGTCTCTCCTGGGTTTTTTCTAAATTAATTATTTTTCCTATGTGGTATTTAACATTTTCTTCTATTTTTTCATTCTTTTCATTCTGTTTGACTGATTCCTGATGTTTCATATAGCCATTAGCTTCTACATGCCCAATTCTAAATTTTTTTTTTTTTTGGCAGGGCAATGGGGGTTAAATGACTTGCCCAGAGTCACACAGCTAGTAAGTGTCAAGTGTCTGAGGCTGGATTTGAACTCAGGTCCTCCTGAATCCAGGGCTGGTGCTTTATCCACTGTGCCACCTAGCTGCGCCCCCCCATTCTAATTTTTAAGGAATTATTTTTTTCAATCAGCTTTTGCATCTCCTTTTCAATTTGGCCTATTTTATTTTTTAAGGAATTGTTTTCCTCTGTAAATTTTGTCCTTTATTCAAGCTATTGACTTTCTCCTGCATAACATTCATTTCTCTTCTTTTCTTCCACCTCTCTTATTTGATTTATAAAATATTTTTGAGCTCTTCCAAGAATTTTTTTTCTTTAGACTAATTCATCTTTCTCTTTGTAGTTTCATGTATACGCATTTTGACATTGTTGTTCACTTTTGATTTTGTGTTTGTCTCTCCTGTCACCAAAGTACCTTTCTATGGTGAAGGTTCTTTTCTTTTTATTATTCATATTTTAGCCTATTTTTTGCCCTTTAAAGTTGATTTCTCCTCCTGGGGCAGAATGGGCACTGCTACAAGTTTCTTTTGCTGGGGCCAAGGCTTGATCACTGACTTTCTGCTCCAAGGTCTCAGGGACTCACCTTGCTCTCTGAGTTCTGGTGGCCTGTCCTAGTTGCACCTGATGTGTGGGGGATACCCTACCTTGTAGCTTGCCTTCTGCATTGAGGCCTCACAGCTAGCCTGCTGTGCCATTAGCCTGCTGAGAAAAGACTGAGGGGCCTTAGTTGTTGATCTGTGCTGTGGCTGAGTCTCCTGCTGGCTTGCCCAGACCTCCTCTGTGCTGTGCTGTGCTCCCTATTTTACCAAGTGAGACAGACCTTTTCTGAAGCCATTCCAAATTATCTTAATCCAGAATATTTTTTCACTCCATCTTTTTGTACATTCTCTTGCCTTAGAATCCATTTAAAAGCTTGATTTAATGTTGTTTCTGATGGAAGTTTGGGAGAGCTCAGGCAAATTCCTGGCTTCTCTCTGCCACCTTTGCTTTATCCCCCTCTATTTTCCATATTCCTTATGCAATTAGATGTTTAACATATTCATTCTAGGCACCCAAATAGGCAGGGGGTTTTTGTTTTTGTTTTTGAGAGGCAATGGGGGTTAAGTGACTTGTATCTAGGCACTTTAAATCACTACTTCAAGTACTTTGCCTTATAGATTCCTCTTCCTTATTGTACTTCATTCTCAGAACAATGTTAAATATTATAGGTATCAGAGAGTATAATACCTCCCCCATCACCTACCTGAAAATACAGTCTACGAACAATCTCTTTCCTATTGAATAAAAGTCTCCTTCATTAGTCCTTGCCCTATAGTGTCAGTTGTCTTTAGGTTTTCTAATTTTACTTTATTTCTACATAGGAAGGACTAAATCCTCCAGACAGTATCCAGTACAAGGCCTCCATCTTCCTTCACTTACCATATCTCTTCAACCTGAATAATATCCCCAATGTCAAAGCATGTCCTCTTTCATTCCTCTCCCCCATTTCAGTCCTTCCTCCCTCCTCCTCCTCACTTTCCCTTTGGCTCTTCTTTGACTTAGACTACAGAGGTCACATTCCACTCTTTGTTAACCTTGATTTTATGCCCCTATGCCCCTACTTAACCTCTTTCCCCTTCATCCACCTTTCCATGTTGTAATGTAGTCTACCCTTCCCACTCCCCCAAAACAAACAAGCAAACATTGATTTGTCTATATGGAAGGAATTGACAGTTTCTTTCCATAGTGTCCTTATTTTTTTCCTTCATCAAACTTCTGCCTTTGCCCCTGTTCCTCTGTACATGTAGAAAGAAATCTTTTACTCATCTCTCTGAGGTCAATCCATTCCTGTTAATTCTTGGCTGTCATGTTTGTGGGGTTTTTGAAAAGCAAATAATCTCAAGTTCTGAGTTTATGTCTAAAAAAATACCAAACACCTCTTTATTATTTAGTATTTGTCTTTTTTAAATTTAGATTTGTAGGGTAGGTTACTTTGGGCTTTATCTTGGGCTCCATTGCTTGTTGGAACACATTATTCTATTCTCTCCTACATTTTCTAGTGGGAGTAGCAAAATCTAGCATTATTTGAATTTGTTTTTTATGTGAAGGTCTTTCTCCTGATAGTTTCCAAGAACTTGCAATTTCTTAACTGAATTATTAAATTTAACAATTCTATGTCTTAGAGTTTGCAACCTTGATCATTCATTCATTCACTTCTGGAGGTTATCTATGAATTATTTCAATAGGTATTTCATTTTCTATAGTCTAAAATTCTGAGTCCTTTTCTATTATTTCCTGCATCATATATTTAAGGTTTTGTTTGTTCTTTTCAAAGATCTGTGATCCTTACATTTTCTACACATCCTATCTTTTGTTTTTTGTGACTTCTTGAAAATAAGTTGGTCAGTACAAATAAAATTGTTTTTCATATATTTCATAAATTTCTTCCATTAGTATTTTATCAAGCTTTAGAAGTTTTTCTGATTTTCTTTAAATTATTTTATTATTTACTGTTGCTATTACAATGGGTATTGAAGTGATAAAACACAAATGCAGTATATATAGTATCATAACAATGAAAAATAAAACCATTATTTTTAAAACAGAGATCTATTTATATGATGACTCATTCTTCACTTTCAAATACAAATGTTCTCACAATATGTCTTAATTAGATCATCTTAAATTCTGTGAAAGTTTTTCCCCCCTCCCACCCATTCTCTTTCATCTTTATATGCAATTATGTATTGAAACAAGCATGTATTCTAAACCACAGTAGTCTTTGGATGCTACACATTTCAGATTGTCCATAAGATAAAATGTTTATATGGCTTTGGGAGTTTCTAGATTCTTTTAGTCCCCTTGTGGCAACTTTGTCACACAATTAGTTGGAGATGGTCCAACATTTGCATAAATGTTTAGAGACATAAATTTTCCATTATATATAACTTTTTATATGATAAATAATAATACTTAAATAATTGTGTTTATATGATAAAACAGATGAAATCAAATAACCATATGTATATATGCATGCTATACATTTGTATACATGTGTAAACAAGTTGGAGCACTTAGCACTAACCTTATATTTCGATGGTTCTACAGTTTTGAAACTTGTGTTCTAGTTACTAAAAATACCTTACATTTTTATTCATGATAATATTTGTGATATGATAGTTCAGAATATTATGACTATAGTCAATAATGAGAATTAAAATTAATTATACTGAAAATCCTGATTTTATTACCACTGTGTCTAACTATATGGGTAAATGAGTTACTGGATTAAAGGATTGGAGGGAATAAACTGCACTGGTCTCTCTTATTGATTCCACCTCTACCATCTGCATCACTGATTTCAGTCAGTCAAGAAATCAAATAATTACACTACACACACACACACACACACACACACACACACACACACAAACACACATACACACATACACACACCAAAATCCTGATATATACTTTCATTAAAAGTACACAATGTTTTCATATATTATAATCATAAAGAAGGCTATCTAGACAAATTAAATTTGATATTTTAAAGACATCGATGACAGTTTTAGATCTCTCCCAAACTTCAGAAAGAAGATATTAAACTCTGCCTTACTATTGATTAATAGATATCAAAATCATAATGGAAATGGTAGTGTCAAATACCAGTATTTAGATAAGTGGGAAGCAGGGCTCCAGGATGATACATTTTAATTTCTTAAAAAGCTATGCAGAGGGGCAGCTAGGTGGTGCAGTGGATAGAGCACCAGCCCTGGATTCAGGAGGACCTAAGTTCAAATCCAGCCTCAGACACTTAACGCTTACTAGCTGTGTGACTCTGGGCAAGTCAACCCCAATTGCCTCCCTAAAAAAAAAAAAAAAGGTATGCAAGAGGGGCAAAGCCAAGATGGTGGAGAGGACTCAGCAAGTTGCCTGAGCTCTCCTTCTGTTCCCTCAAAAAGAACATTAAATCAAGCCTTGGGATGGATTCTGAAACTACAGAACCTGCAAAGAGACAGAGTCTTCCAACCAGAGATAATTTAGAAGACTTCAGGGAGGGTTGGTCTGACTTGGACAAAAGGGAGGTGCAGTGCAGGGTGGTAGCACAGAGCCAAAGGGGTTGGGGCAAGTCAGCAGGAAGCTGTAGGCCACAGCTGAGCAACTGAGGCCCCTGGATCCTGGTTCAACAAGCTGGTGGCGCAGCAGCACAGTGGTGAAACCCACCTGTACCAGCCAAGAGTGCAGTTTGCCAGCTGCAGTGCCACGGACAGGATAGGCATTATAGGGTGAAAAAAGGGGGGGGGGAGTACAAAGGGGGCAAATAGAATGGAGGGGAATAGACAGTTACTAATAATAACTGTGAATGTGAGTGGGATGAACTCTGCTATAAAACAGAAGTGAATTGCAGAGTGGATTAAAAACCAGAATCCTACAATATGCTGTTTACAAGAAACACTTTTGAAGCAGAGAGATACACACAGAGTAAAGGTAAAAGGCTGGAGGTAGAAAGCTGGGAAACAATTTTTATAGCCAGTACTTCTGAGAAAGGCCTCAGTTCAAAAATATATAGGGAACTAAATCAAATTTATAAGAATCCAAGTCATTCGCCAATTGAGAAATGGTCAAAGGATATGAACAGGCAGTTTTCTGATGAAGAAATTCAAGCTATCTATTCCCATATGAAAAAAATTCTCTAAATCATTATTGATTAGAGAGATGCAAATTAAAACAACTCTGAGGTACCACCTGACACCTATCAGATTGGCTAAAATGATAAAAAAGGAAAATAATAAATGTTGGAGAAGCTGTGGAAAAACTGGAATGCTAATGCATTGTTGGTGGAGCTTTGAACTGATCCAATCATTCTGGAGAGCAATTTGGAATTATGCCCAAAGGGCTATAAAGCTGTGCATATCCTTCAACCCAGCAATACCACTTTTTGGGTCTTTTTCCAAGAAGATCATAGAAAAAGGATAAGGAACCACATGTTCAAAAATATTTATAGCTGTTCTTTTTGTGGTAGCAAGGAATTGGAAATTGAGGGGTTGCCCATCAGTTGGGGAATGGCTGAACAAGTTGTGGTATATGTATGTAATGGAATTTTATTGTGCTGTAAGAAACGATGAGCAGGAGGAGTTCAGAGAAACCTGGAAGGACTTGCATGAACTCATGATGAGTGAGATGAAGAGAACCAGAAGAACATTATACACAGTATCATCAACATTATGTGTTGATCAACTGTAATAGACTGGATTCTTCTCACCAATACAATGGTAGAAGAGAGTTCCAGGGGACTAATGATGGAAAAGGCTCTCTAAATCCAGAAAAAAAAGAACTGTGGAATATGGATGCTGATTGAACCATACAATTTCTTTTGTTTTGGGTGCTGTTGTATTTCTATTTTCTATTTTGAGGTTTTTCCTTATTGCTCTGATTCTTCTTTTATATCATGACAGATGCACAAATATGTTTAATGTTGTTATGTGTATATATATGTGTATATATGTGTATATATATGTATATATGTATATATGTGTATATATATGTATATATGTGTGTGTGTGTGTGTATATATATATATATATACCCATATACACAGGAGGAGTGGAAGGAAGAGAGGGAGGGAGAAAAATTTGAAATTGGAAATCTTATATAAAAAATGCTGAAAACTATCTCTACATGTCCCTGGAAAATAATAAAATACTTTTATTTTTTAAAAAAAGCGATGCAGACAAAATGAAAAGGCAAGCAGAAAGTTGGTAAATATATATATATATATTTTTACAGCCAGTGTTTCTGATGAAACCCTCATTTCAAAACTATAAAGGTAACTAAATCAAATTTACAAGAATGCAAGTTATTCTCCAATTGAGAAATGGTCAAAGGATATTAATAGGCAGTTTTCTGACAAAGACATCAAAGCAATCTATTGCAATATGAAAAAATATACCCTAAGTCAATATTGTTTAGAGAAATGTAAATTTAAACAACTCTGAGGTAGTACCACACCTATCAGATTGGCTAATATGACAAAAAAGGAGAATAATAAATGTTGGAGAAGTTCTGGAAAAAATTGGAACACTTAATGCATTGTTGGTGGAGTTGTGAACTGATCCAACCATTCTAAAGAACAATTTGGAACTATGTTCAAAGGGCTACATGGCTGTGTATTCCCTTTGACTCAGTAATACTACTACTAGGACTATATCCTAAAAAGATTGTAAAAAAGGGAAAAGGACAAACAGGTACAAAAAATAATTATAGCAGCTCTCCTTTTGGTGGTAAAGAATTAGAAGTTGAAGGAATGCCCATCAATTGGGGAATGGATGAACAAGTTGTGCTATAAGAAATGATGAGCAGGCAGATTTCAGAAAAAACCTGGAAAGACTTACGTGGACTGATGCTGAGTGAAGTGAACAGAACTAGGAAAATATAGTACACAGAAACAGCAACAGTGTATGATGATCAACTATGATAGACTTAGTAATTCTCAACAATACAATGGTCCAAGAAGAGCCCATGATGGAAAATATCCTCCACATCTAGAAAAAAGAATTGTGGAATCTGAATGCAGATTGGATCCTACTGTTTCTACTTTTTTTTTCTATTTTGAGGCTTTTTCCTTTTTTTCTGATTCTGTTTTCACAACATGACTAATGCAAAAATATGTTTCATGTTATTGTACATATATAACTTAGATTCTTTTCTGTCTTTGGGAGGCAGGAGAGGAGGGAGAAAGGGAGAAAAACTTGGAACTCAAAATCTTATAAAAACAAATGTTGAGGGGGAGGAGGAAAAGAGGCTGTGACTCCTATAAACTCCTAATAAACCCATCCAGTCACTCCCAAATAACATAAAAAACCCCCAAAAACAGAGCAGCCTAACTCACATAAGAACAGAGCGCAACTATTTTCCAGCCAAAGACAGCAACTGGGATCACCTGCTGATCAGGCTGAGAGAGTGAGAGAGGAGCTCAGCACCTGGTCTGGACCCAGGCAGGAACAGACCACACCTCCAGCACCTTGAAGTCTTCAGTGCCAGCAGCTTCTTCTATGGCTTGGCTTGTGGACGGGTGAGGGCTTTTGATGGTTAGCCAGGGTGAAGTGGCTGCAGTCTCTGATGGAGTTGGGGAGAGGTGCCCTGGTTCTGAACTGGTGGGTTGAATCATGTGGTGGTATCCCCATGGGGGAGGGAAACAGACATGCCAAATTTTCAACCATAGAGAATCAGATTTCAATCAAACATCTGCTTCCAGGTTGAGATGAGTAAGCAAAGAAAGCAGTAGACTATACAGTTTTTTTGGGGGAAGTAGACCAGAATACACTCAGAAGAAGATAATAACAAAGTCAAAGCTCCAAAATCCAAAGCTTCCAAGGAAAATATGAATTGATCTCAGGCCATGGAAGTATTCAAAAGGGACCTTGGGGACAGCCAGATGGCACAATGGATAAAGCACTGGCCCTGGATTCAGGAGAATCTGAGTTAAAATCTGGCCTCAGACACTTAACACTTACTAGCTGTGTGACCCTGGAAAAGTCACTTAACTCCCATTGCTTCTCCCCCCCAAAGAAAATAAAAGGCCTTTGAAGAGATAATAGGAGAGACAGAAGGAAGATTTAGAGAGATGGAGGAAAGAATGGAAAGGGAAATGAGAGTGATGCAGGAAAGTCATGAGAAAAACATCAACATCTTGAAAAGTCAAATGGGAAAGGAGATAAAAAAGCTCTGTGAAGAAAATAATTGCCTAAGAACTAGGATTGAATAAATGGAAGTTAGTGACTTTATGAGAAACCAAGACACAATAAAGCAAATCCAACTGAAGAAAAAAATAGAAGGTAATATGAAATATCTCCTCAGAATAACAGCTGACCTGGAAATTAGATCCAGGAGAGATAATTTGAAAAATCACTGGACTACCTGAAAACCATGACCAAAATAAGAGTATAGACATTATCTTCCAAGAAATTATCAGGGAAAATTGCCCTCATATTTTATGAGCAGAAGGTAAAATATAAATTGAAAGAATCCACTAATCACCTCCAGAAAGAGATCCCAAAAGGAAAACTTCCAGAAATATTACAATCAAATTCCACAGATCCCAGGCCAAGGAGAAAATATTTTAATAAGCTAGAAAAAAGGAATTCAAATATTGTAGAGCTACAGTAAGGATAACACAAGATCTAGCAGCATATATATTAAAGAATTGTAGTGCATGGAATATGATATTCTGGAGGGCAAAGGAACTGGGACTATAGCCAAAAATCTCATACCCATCAAAACTGAGTATAATCTTCCAGGGGAAAAATGGGACTTCAATGAAAAAGAGAATTTTCAGGCATTTTTCATGAACAGACCTGAACTGAATACAACATTTGACTTTCAAATAAAAGAAACTAGAGAAGCATAAAAAGGTAAACAAGAAAAAGAAATCATGAGGAATATTATATTCCTACCTGGAAGATAATACTTCTAACTCATGAGGTCTTTCTCATTATTAGAGAAATTGACAGGAATATACTTAGACAGAGGGCAAAGGTGTTAATGGAATATGAAGGGATGATATCTTTATATCATTTATTTTTTGTTTATCCTTGTTTGTTTTGGGGCAGGCAAGGTGGGGTGGCATATGTCTGTGACCAGATATGGGCTCAAGGCGTCCTGGGTCCAGGGCTGGTGTTTTGTCCACTGTTTACCAACTGACCCATGATGATGTCTACAAAACAAAGTTAAGGGGTAAGAGGAATTCACTGGAAGAAAGGGAAAGGGAAAGGTTGACTGGAGAAAAGTAGCTCACATAAAAGAAACAAGAAAAAGTATATGGAGTAGAGGGGCAGATGTGGAAGGATCTTGGGAGTGAGTGAACATTATTCTCATGAGAATTGGTTTCAAGAGGGAAACACATATATACTCAAGTGGGTATAGTAATATATTGTGCCCTGAGGGAAAGTTGAAGGAGAAGGAGATGGGGGAAGGGAGAAGTGAAGGAAGAAAGGGTAGATAGGGGGAGGGGGCAGTAAAAAGCAAAACACTATCTTTATATGTAACTGGAAAAATAATAAAATATTGAACTACAAAAAAAGGGACCCACAGCTCAGGAGAGGTCTGCCTTCTGCAGAGGGCAACACACTGCACCAGGATGCTTGAAACCTCATTGTCTGCTGTTTTCTCCTTAGAAAATAAATTATTTGGGGGTAGCTAGATGGTGCAGTGGATAGAGCACCAGCCCTGGAGTCAGGAATACCTGAGTTCAAGTCTGGCCTCAGACACTTAACACTTAACTAGCTGTGTGACCCTGGGCAAGTCACTTAACCCCAATTGCCTCACTAAAAATATCTAAAAAAAAAAAAGAAAATAAATTATTTTAATCTCCCCCCAAAATGTTGAAAACTGTCTTTACATGTAACTTAAAATACTTTTAAGATTAAAAAACAAAGTATTTGGAGTTAACCTCTGTAAAATAAATCCCTAGAAGTTTCATCTATGAAGTAATAAATGGTATGCCGAGGGCTTGCCTTATAACAACAAAATACTGAAAATATTATTAGCATTATTAAATCTATTTTCTAATAATTATGAAACTAAAGGTTAGAATGTTTCAGCAACTAGACCAAACTAGCGTGGCGTTTAATAGGTACAGTAAATTCTTGAGCCCAGATCCTTTTTCCTATGGTCTTTCTACTATATCACATTTCAAAGAACAATTTAACCAAAGGAATTTGAAGTCTGAGAAAATAACTATTTATAATGGTTTTCTTGGGTTACACTGAGACCCAGTCATAGTTAGATTTCTCTTCACCCCCACTTGAAGTTTTATGGAGATATAAACCACACCTATTTGAATATGCCTTTGCCCTAAGGGTGTCTGTCTTTCACTAGACCCTGATGTCATCAACTCATTTTAATATGGACTACCCTTATGTCATGTCAATTAATGGAAATGAATGATAACAGCCTATTAGCTTTGATCAGTTTGTAAGAGCTACCTCAATTAAAAGAGGAAAAGAGACTGAGATCATGAGGTGAATGCCATTCTGGGTGGCATGCTAGGTGAGGAAGGTTGTTGGGCTTGTGAGCAATCTCTTTTGATAATGTAGATTTTCTGAACTCTGCTTGGGGCCATGTGCTCTCTCTCTCTCTCTCTCTCTCTCTCTCTCTCTCTCTCTCTCTCTCTCGTAGATATTAATTCTATATTCTGGTGTATAATTAAAGGTCAAAGTGAGACAGTGTAAATAAAGTTCTTAGGCCTTAAGTTGATGGGTGAACTGATGATATTTTCCTACCACTCTGACCTCCTTATTCTTCAACTCTTACCACTCCAATTGTGTCTTGTTTAACTGGTCATTAACAATACCAAGAAAAATAAGTTTAATGAGGAAATGGTCATTGTCAGCACAGTCTATGGTCATAAATAAGCATGCACTCTCTTTTAGAGACAATATGGTGCTGGGGGTTTTTTGGCTTTTGTTAAATGGGGTCAATGCTCTCTTAACATTTAATATGATTTAATAAATACTTACTATCTTAATGGGTGCAATAGCCATTAATTTGTAAGTAGCAATATTCTTACAAACCCCAGCTGCATTCCCTCAAAATTTAGACAGAAACAGACTAGTTCCACAATACTTTAATGGCAGAAAAGAAAATAAATACTTGTACTGAATACTTTCTAGATTGACTAACTTTGCTCTATTCTCCATCAATTCACATTTTCTTATACTTTCTTGTATTCATCATCATTTATTACAGAACAGCAATAGTGTATTATATATATGTATCATAGTTTGTTTAGCCATTCTTTAGTGGGTAGGTAGCATATAGTAAGCACTTAATCAATGTGAAATCTCTCTTCTATCTCTGAGCATTTACTTTGTTTACAATTATCCCTACTAGAAAAAAAAAGTGCTATTGTAATTATTTTGTTAAATACACATACATGTATACAAAGACATAGACACACATTTACATCTTCACATACATACACATGCACACATATATATATGCATACATATGCATATGCATGTATACACATACATAAAATTGACCATTTGGGGGAATAGTCACAGTAGTGTAACTTCTATGTCATAGTATATGAGCATTTTTGTCACTTTTTTCACACAATTACACATTGTAGTCCATAAGAGTTGAACCAACTCATTGCTTTACCCATAATTAAGTGAGTGCTCACTTCAGCAGCATACATACTAAAATTGGAACAATACAGAGAAGATTAGCATGGCCCCTGCACAAGGATAACACACAAATTCGTGAAGCAATTCATAATTAAGTGAGCTAGTGTATACATCTTACTATACCTCCAACATTCACTATTTCTATCCTTTGTCTCTTTTATCAATTTGCTGGTTGTATATTGAAAATTCAAGGTTGTATTGATTTAAAATTTTCTTGTTATTAGTTATTTGGAAATATGGAGCATTAACTTTCTTTAAAGCTATTTGTATCATGCACATGGGCATACATTTGCTAAATGACTCAAGTAATTACAATTTTCAGAGAAAGATGATTCTTTTATTTTGTAGTTGTGGTTAATTTTTCTGCAAGTAAAACAAAAACTAAATAAACATACACTCACATATGCACACACACCTCTAGAAAAGATTTATAAAAGAATCTATAATATTTATGATAGTATCAAGTCACTTGACATGCTGAGACCAAATTTTATATATACTTACATGCATGCATACATGCATATATACATATCCCTATTGATAACAGAGTACTATTTTATTTTGTGAAGAGATATTTTTTGGGGGGAGGGGTAAACTATTATTACTTTATCAATCTCCACCATAAGGGATTCAAAAAGTGGATCTTTAACCTCTCATTGTCCAAAGAGACAGCATGGCTACTTTTTGGGGTTTTCTTGCCTTTTCTTTTTTTTGCAACAAACATTTATTTTATTTTTTCCAGTTACCTTTAAGGGTAGTTTTCAAAATTCATTTTCATCATATTTAGAGCTCCAAATTTTTCTGCCTCCCTCCCTTTCATCCACCCTCCACATGACAGTAACCAATCTGATCTAAGTTATGTATGTACAATATACAAATGCTCCCTTTATCAGATCTTTCCATGGGAGTAGATAGTATGCTTCATCATTAGTCCCTTGGGATTGTCTTGGGTCATTGTATTGCTGAGAGTAGTTAAGTCATTTGTGATGAGATTCTTATGAGAGGATAAACATTATAAAAGTTGGCTCATAGAGATAGTTATGAGTCTTGACTCTCATGATGGCAAAAATACTGTTTTCAATCTGTACATAGTTTCATTCCATTTGGAACATTATTCTTATATAATAAAATATTATCTTATTTCTATCTTGCATTTTAGGGAATAATAACCACAGAATATTATATTTATCTTAATTTGTTTAAAATATAAATTTTTTTAAAACAATTAAAAAAAATTTGAGTTCCAAATTTTTTCTTACCTTATGACTCTTCACCCATTGAGAAGTCAAACATGATAAAATTTATACATTTGAAATAATGCAACATATATTTCCATATTGGCAGTCACCAAAAAATGGAGAAAATTATATTTTGATTTATATTCAGTTCATTTGTTTTCTTTGAAGATGGATAGCACTTTTCATTGAGTCCTTCTGAATTGTCTTAGATCATTATATTATAAGAGTAGCTAAATACTTCACAGTTGATTATTAGAATACTATTGTTACTGTGTATGATGTTCTCCTTGATCTGTTCACTGCATTTTGTATCATCAGTTCATGTCTTCCCAAGTTTTTTTGTAGCCTGTCCCCTTGTCAATTTTCATAGCATGATAGTATTCCATGACAATCATAAACCACAACCTGATCATCCATGACCCTACTGATGGGCAGCCTCTCTATTTCTTTCTTTTCTTTTTTTTTTTTTTTTTTGGTGAGGCAATTGGGGTTAAGTGACTTGCCCAGGGTCACACAGCTAGTAAGTGTTAAGTGTCGGAGGCTGGACTTGAACTCAGGTACTCCTGACTCCAGGGCCGGTACTCTATCCACTGTGCCATCTAGCTGCCCCAGCCTCTCTATTTCTAATTCTCTGCCACTGCAAAAAAAATAGTTATAACTATTTTGTACATATGTGCATTTTTTCTTTTTCTTTGATCTCTTTAGGATATAGCCATAGTGAAAAGAGAACAATTGATATCATCTCAAGTTCTTGCTGCATAGATTTCTATTCTATTGATTCTATGATGTAATTGATTTTATAATGTGTTGATTTTTATAATTAAGTCTCCATCTGTCTAAAGACACACTTTTGTCCATGAGTTGAACTTGGGAATTCTCCTTTCCCTCTGAGTTAGTTCAAAGTTATAATTAAAAGAAGTTGTTATCTCTCGTTGTGATAGTCCCTGGGATAGATCCAGGATGTCCATTTGTTATTTTGAAGCCCCATGTTAACTTGGTACCATCTCCAAAAGATATATCATTTGTCCTTTCCTAGCCTTGTACAATTAAGGGGATTTTTATCTCTTCTAAGGAGATAAAAAGTCTGATACTTTTTATCCCCTAGCAAAAATGACAAAATGTAGATTGGTCCAATGAAACAATTAACTTTCCTTAATGAAGGGAGTGGTTGATATCCCCATGTGGATTCTAGCCTGCATTCCTTGATATAATCAATCATGTTGTCCCCATGCCCATAGTGCTGTATATCATGTAATGAATTATATTGTTATCCTCATCTACCCAACTCTTTTCTTTTTTTGTCTATGCTTCCCTAAAAATGATAAAAAGTGTTATTGGACCCATAATGTGGTATTAGTTTTTAGGAGGAAGCTAAGAACATATTTATTGGCAAATTTGAACTTTATCAATAAATTCAAAATGCTTGAACCCTTGTGTCTTGGTTTACTTTAATTTCAATGCCAACACTAGTAAAGGTCAAAGAGTATTTACACTTTTATAGCCTTTGGTGAATATCAAAGGAATGGCCATCAATTGGGGAAGGGCTAAACAAGCTGTGGTTTAAGATTAGGATGGAATATTATTGTGCTATAAGAATTAGCAAGCAGGATGATTTCAGAAAGGTCTGAAAAGGCTTACATGAACTGCATCATAGTGAAGAGAGTAGAACCAGGAAAATGTTGTGAAAAGTGACAGCAATATTGGTTGATGAAAGAATTGTGAATTATTTAAGTATTCTCAGCAATACAATGATGAAAGATAATCCCAAAGGACTAATGACTAAGCACACTATCTACCTCCAAAGAAAGCACTGATATTGATTGGTTACAGACTGAAGCATGCTATTTTTCACTTTCATTTTTTCCTTTTATCCAAATTTTCTTATACAAAATAATAAATATGATAATGTTCTACATAACTGCACATGTATAACCTATATCTGATTGCTTACCACCTCAGGGAAGGGGGTAAGGGAGGGAAGGAAAGTAGGATAAAATTTGGAAGTCAAAACTATAATTCAAAATGTTTATTATACAAAAAAGTGGTAGTAGGCCTCCACCAATCATGGATGACCATGGATCAGCGCCTTGAAGAGCCACAGGCCATAGTGTGGCTATGCAGTCCAATGCGGGAGCCTCAGCTCCTGAGTGACCAGTAACCAGTAACTGCTGTATCCTGTGTTGTATCTACCCAATGAGGAGTAGCTGGAGTGTCCTCTCCAGGACACTGGACTGGGCGGATCAATATGGAAAACAAGCTGTTGCCCATGCAGCAGGAGAGGCAGAGCCAATACAGTTTGGCACCAGTGCCACTACAGTAATTGCCAGATGGATGTGATGTCCAACATCCAACTGCCTAAGGGACTCTGACTCTTGATTTTTCCTCGGGGTTAACTCCCGAAGCCTTTCCCATATATGGGTATAGCCGCAAGGCAGCAGAGGTTTAAAATCAGGGTTCCTTCTGGGAGAGCTAGATTTTTTTTTAAACTATGCCATCTTGGCTTTTAGACCTCACCTATTGACCTCCTAAATTGACTTAGGCTGGCAGATTGTCTCACTCTGACCTTTTGTGGGCTCTGCCACTCTATAATTTTATTTGAGGCATTATTTTAAAGTTGTTTGGTGGGGAATGCTGTTCATCTGAATTTCTACCTCTACTCTGCCACTGTGGCCTCCTATCATAATGCATAATTAAGTCAATAATATTATTTCACAAAAATTTTGTGTTTCTCACATTCTAACATCATTGATTTTCTACCAGTAAATGAGGAAATATTTCAGTAACATACTTTTTGTGGAAGAATTGAATGAGCGTGGGTAGTTAAAGACTTTTCATTTTTTGTTTGTTTAATTTTTGCCTTGAATTTAAAAGTTCCTCAACAATGAATGGCACATACCTTATCTCCAGTGATTTAATTCTCAGGAAATTTTATGTGGTAGGCTCAGAAGATGATTTTGGAAGTTATGAATTGATGTTTCTCATTTTTTCACTTGGAGCTCTAATATATTACATTATGTCAAACTTTCTTAAGGTTTTCTGACTATTTAATCAATCAGGGAGTGACAAATGTCTTGACTTTTAATGATTTGAAATACTTCCCTCTGGAGTGACTTTTGTGATCACATAAGACTTCACATTTGTTAGGTTGAATGGGAATTTTATCATATAGCTTCTACACAAAGGAGACATTTCACTGCGGGGCTTATAGCAATATTAACTGAATGATCACTATAATTTTGAAGAACATATGGTAAGCTCTACATCATTGGCAAAGAGCTTTTTGAGAAATGATCAGGAAATGTCTTTTAATTTTTATTGATTATTGGTATATCATAATTGGAATTGCTTTAGATCTTATAACACAGAGCCATTTGAATACTGTTACAAATCCTAAATAATCATGAAGCACTTTTGTCATTAAATATCTCTAAATTTTACAGCTTCAGGATTATATTGTAAATGAATAATCAAGATCTCCTAATGACAGGTTCCATGCATTCCATGCCAATTCAGATGAATTTTTTTCCCTTTTTTTTTTGAGTGAGGCAATTGGGGTTAAGTGACTTGCCCAGGGTCACACAGCTAGTAAGTGTTAAGTGTCTGAGGCTGGATTTGAACTCAGGTCCTCCTGACTCCAGGGTCGGTGCTCTATCCACTGCGCCACCTAGCTGTCCCTTCAGATGAATTTTTAAAGGCAAACTCTCTCAAGGTGACCCTATTCCTTTAAGAATACATACCATTCTTTACTGAATCTGCAAACAAAGACCTATTATGATCCTCTACAGACTGAGAAGGGTTTGGAATGTCTGAATTGATCATCTGGAATATATGTTTGCTCTCTTTGGTTGACCTTATTTGCAAGATCTTCCTTCCAGAATGTCATGAACAGAAATTCTTTTAGAAGGTATCCTTACAAATATTATGTAGATTTTGTTGATTTAATTCCATATATATATATATATATATATATACACACACATATACACACACATGTACACATATGCACACATAAATATATACATATATACTTATGTGAGTATGTATATGTATATATGCATGCATATGTGCATGTGTATATATATGTATATATATATCATTTTAAATGTCAAGTTTGTTTTAGAGAAGAGCTACTATTTGTTCATAGCATCATGAACTTTATATACAAGATGATCCTATAATATTATCACATAAGAAATTCTTCAAATTGTTATTTTAGGTTATATGGTAGTAACCCTGCAATGTAAGATATAATGTCTTTTTCAACCCTTTTATTCTATTTGTGAAGTATAAATCTGAACACTGTCATGGTGAAAGTGAGAAGTATGCCTTCAGTAATTTTAGAGGTTTAATGAATATCTAAGTGTTATATGAAGCAGAAAATATGAGACTTTATTAGGCTAAAAGTTTGAACCTCACAGACCCCCAGCAATACCTCAAAAATAAGGTTTTCTATTTTGTTTTGTAACGATTGGAATGTCGCCACCTGGTGGAGACTTACTGTAGGAAAGCCCCACTGTGAGCAAAAGGCACCTGAAGGCAAGACGTGGCTTTTCTTTGGCATCAGTAAGTGACATTTGCTTTGTGGGAGGAAGAGGGGGTGAGGCTGGCACTCTTGGTCTCTCTTTCATCAGGACTCTGGTGGAGAGTGGAGCTAGAAATGTGCTCTCCCTTTAATAGATAGATGAATCTAGGCCTTTCTCTCTCTTCACCAAATTCTTATTCTCCTTAATAAATGTTTAAAAGTGTAACGCTTGCTAAAGCTTATAATTTATTGGCAACCTCTCATTTGCTATTTTAGACAGACTAGCTAGAATTTTGGTCCCTTACAGTTTGATTCAAGGGAATGTTTTATTTCTACTTAGAATCAAAGAAGCTATGTTGTCTTGAAATTATGTCAGTCAGGGTGAAAACATTGAACTCTCTTTAAATATGTTATGTTTGGGTTTCACATTTTATCCATAGCTAACAGGAAGAAGAAATGCAGCTTTGTTTAAAGGACAGTGCAAAAAATGCTGGACTTTGAGTCAGGAAGACCCAAGTTTGTATCTAGATTAAATTTCTAGTTATGTAAACCTGAACAAATTATTTAAATTTTGAATCAATTTCCTCATCTGTAACATGCATGTTGACATTTGTCTTACTATTGCCCTCTGATGACTCTGGAAGAGAGAATAAGGCTGATAACTTTTCACAATTTTGCCTCATTTACATCTAATTTATGCATGTCAAAAGACATCATTCAAATTGGGGATGGAAACAATACCTCCCAGGGTTGTTTTGAAGATAAAATGAGATAATATTTGTAAAATGCTTTGCTAACATTAAAGTGCTATAAAATTATAGATATTAAAATGCCAATGGTTAGAAAAGTTGGAGAGTAAATAGTATATCTTAATCTATATAGTATCTTAATAGTGTGTCTGCCTGTTATGTCTGAGGCAGTCTAAAAGGAAGATTTGCTGGAATATATTTTTTGCTGTCATTTTATTAATGGAGCTTGTTTGCATATTGGTGAGAGCTGACAAAAGCATTGATGTGTGCTCAGTGATAGTTCTATAACTCCAGCGACTAATTTTCTGAATACTGCATGCTCTGTAGTCTAATGTAAATACCTAATTTTGCTGGAACTTGATGATTTTTGTTGTTCAATTGTTTTCAGTCATGTCCAACTCTTTGTAATCTCGCTTAGAGTTTAATTGACAAAGGTACTGAAGTATTGGTCATTTTCTTACCCAGCTCATTTTACAGATGACGAAATTGAGGTAAATAGTGTTAAATTACTTCCCAAGTGTCACAAAGCTGAGGAAGTGTTCAAGGCGAGGTTTCCAGACCTATATCCATTGTGCCACCTAGCTATCCCACTTGAAGATTATACCCCCAAACAAAATCCAGCCTTCCCCACTGCTGTAGCAGCTTACAGGCTGTACAAAAACATGAGCTATAGGTTGCAAATTCCTGAGATACAGGGAGCTTTCTACCTGTAATATTGTACTGTCTTGTGATTTTTGTCTCATCAAATACAAAAACTTGAGAAGGAATTGATTTCATATGAACAAGTCACAAGATGGACATAGATTTTATAGTTATCTTTACATGAATATTAAAATTGTAAAATAAACGTATTGAATTAAGTTAAATGTTCAGTTAATGCAATTCAAATAAATAAAAAATTATTTGACACCTACTTGGTTTATGTCAATGTGAAAAATATAGGTTATTCAAAGACAAAAAGAAAGTAAACAGTCCGACCCTTAAAAGCTTATCACAATTACAAGACAGTTCCAAAGAACTCAAGATGGAAAATGTTCTTCACATCCAGAAAAAAGAACTATGGATTCTGAATGCAGATAGAACCATACTGTTTCCACTTTGTTTTTTTAGGTATTTCACTTTTGTTCTGATTCTTCTTTCACAACATGACTAATGCAGAAATGTGTTTAACACAACTGTAAATATATAACCTATATCATATTGATTTCTCTCTTGGGGAGGAGGGAGGGAAGGAAGACAGAGAGAAAAATTTGGAACTAAAAATCTTATGAAAATTAATGTTGAAAACTATCTTTACATGTAGCTGGAAAATAACAAAATATTTTAATGATTTTTTTTGTTTTTTTGTTTTTTGTTTTTTGTTTTTAGCAACAAACATTTATTTTATTTTCCATTTACATGTAAGGATAGTTTTCAACATTCATTTTCATAAGATTTAGACTTCCAAATTTTTCTCCCTTCCTCCCTCCCTTTCCTCCCCCCTCCACAAGATTGCAATCAGGTTATGTATGTACAATCCACAAATGTTCTTTTTTAATCAGTTCTTTCTATAGGGGTGCATAGTAAGCTTCCACATTAGTTCCTTGGGATTGTCTTGGATCATTGCACTGCTGAGAGTAGTTAAGTCATTCACAATTGCTCATTGAGCAATACCGCTCTCACTATGCACAATGTCCTCTCAGCTCTGCTCACTTCACTATACATCGATGTTCATTAGTCTTTCAAGGTTTTTCGGGGATCATCCTGTTTGTCATTTCCTATAGCACAAGACCATTCCACTACAATCATATAACAAAGCTTTTTCCATCATTCCTCAATTGATGGACATTCCCTTGATTCTCAATTCTTAGCCTCCACCTAGAGTTGCTATAAATATATTTTGTACAATTTTTCCCCCTTTTTTCTTTTTCATGATTACTATTGTTAACTGTTTCCCTTCCATCCTATTCCCTTCCCCATGATATTTATTCTATTATCCATCTTCTTTCATCCTATCACTCTTCAAAAGGGATTTGCATCTGTCTGTCCCCTCCCCCACTTTGCCCTTTCTTCTTTTGCCCCTCTCTCTTTATCCCCTTCCCCTCCTATTTTCCTGCAGGGTTAGAGATATTACTCTACCCAATTGAGTGTGTATGTTATTCCCTCCTTGAGCCAATTCTAATGAGGTTGAGGTCTTTGAGCCAATTTTGATGAGTGTTAGGCTCTTTTACTGCCCAGATTAAATAGATTACTCCACCCAGTTGGGTGTGTGTGTGTTAGTCCCTCCTTGAGGCAGCTCTGATGAGTTTAAGATCTTTGAGCCTTTTCTGATGAGTGTAAAATTCATTTACTGCCCTGCTCCTCTCCCATCTCTTCCCCCACTCCATAAGCCTTTTCCTGTTTCTTTCATGTAGGATTTCACCTCTGCCCTTCCCCCTCCCCCAGTGAATTCCCTTCACCCCTCAATTTAACCCTAAAGATGTTATCATCTAGCTAAGTGACACAGTGGACCAATAATCATCCCTGGACCCAGGGAGATTCCAGCCAAAACCCGGCCTCAGACATAAGACAGTCGCCCACTGTATGACCCCAGATATGTCCCCCAGCTCCAATTTTTTTATGGTTCTCTAGGGTCTTGTATTTGAAAGTCAAATTTGCCATTCAGTTCAGGTCTTTTCATCACAAATATCTGAAATTCTTCTTTTTCATTAAAGTCCCATTTTTTCCGCTGAAAGATTATGGTGAGTTTTGCTGGGTAGGTGATTCTTTGCTATAATCCCATTTCCTTTGCCCTTTGGAATATCATATTCCATGTTCTCCAGTCCTTTAATATAGAAGCTGCTAGATCTTGTGCTATCCTGACTGGGGCTCCACAGTACTTGAATTCTTTCTTTTTGGCAACTTGTAATATTTTCTCCTTGACCTGAGAGCTCTGGAATTTGGCTATAATATTCCTAGGAGTTTTCTTTTTGGGATCTCTTTCTGGAAGTGATTGGTGGATTTTTTCAATTTCTATTTTAGCTTCTACTTCTAGAATTTCAGGGCAATTTTCCCTGAGAATATTTTGGAAAATGAAGTCTAACCTCTTTACTTGATCGTGGTTTTCAGGTAGACCAAAAATTTTCAAATTATCTCTCCTGGACCCATTTTCCAGGTCAGCATTTTTTTCTGGAAGATATTATACATTGCCCTCTATTTTTAAAATTCATTTGGATTTGCTCTATTGTGTCTTGGTTTCTCATAAAGTCACTGGCTTCCATTTGTTCAATCCTAATTCTTAGGCAATTATTTTCAGCAGAGAGCTTTTGTACCTCCTTTTTCGTTTGACTTTTCAAGCTGTTGACTTTTTTCTCATGTCTTTCCTGTATCACCCTCATTTCTTTTTCCATTTTTTCCTCTACCTCTCTAACTTTATCTTCAAAGTCCTTTTTGAGCACCTCTATGGCCTGAGACCAATTCGTATTTTTCTTGGAAGCTTTAGATATAGGGGCCCTGATATTGACATCTTCCTCTGAGGGTGCCCCTTGGTCTTCCTTGTTACTGAAGAAACTTTTTATGGTCCTCACTTTTCTCTGTCACTCATCTTGCCTGTCTTTTACTAGACTTTAAGCTCCTTAAAGTAAGTCACTGTTTCCAGGCTGCAGTATCACAAGCTTAAGAAGTCCCAGGTGGTATGATTTAAGGAGAATTGGGTTCTTCCCTCACCTGGCCTGTTTCCTGGTCCTAGATGACCCCAGACCAACTGCTAATCAACCAGCTTTGTGTGTTGTGGTTGTTAGCTTCGACGAGCCTGTGACCCTCCCCCACCTGGGCCACTGCTACTCAAGCCTACCTCCTTGTTCTCAGCAGGAGTGTAAAATTCAAATTCTGCCTTAGCACCAGCATAGACACCTGTAGTCTCCCCCCTGCCCAGGGCTCAGCCCACTCACCAGACTGTGAGCTTAGTTCCAGACAACACTGGTGCTTTGGCTGATTCAGAGGCTCTGGGGGTCTGTTTCTGTTGTGAGGCCTTCCTGGCCTCTGTCAGGGTGACTGTGGGGTTGGGCTCAACTCCTGTATCAGCACAGCAGCTCCCTCCTACTGACCTTCCAAGCTGTTCTTGGTTAGAAAATGATTTCAGCACATTCTTCTGTGAGTTTTACTCACTTTAATGATTTTTTAAAAAAAGAATAAAATTAATTGTGCAATTAAAAAAAGCTTACCAGTAGTTTCTTTTCAAAAACAATTCAGTTTTGGCCTATTTGATTCAATTCAGCAAACATTTATTAAAATCCTGTTATGTGACAGACACTGTGCTAGGGTCTGAGGTCATAAAGACAAAAAGGAGGCATTTGTTTCTTTTAAGAAATTCACATTCTTCAGGCATATGGGGAGACAAATTATATGTATCTACATAAATAAATACAAAATATTTTAAAAGTGATTTTCCCAGTGCGGGAAATCCATGACTTGCAAGATTACTGTACAACAGTCTTTTTCTAGAAGATGGAATTTAAACTTCATTTGAAGGAACCAAACATTCTCTTATTTGGAGTTCGGAAAAAAGTACATTTCAGACAAAGGAGAAAGCCTATGCAAATGTATGTTGATGGAAAGTGGAATGACAAATATGGGAAAGAGTAAGTAGGCCAGGTCAGTCTGTCTGGAATGTAAATAGGGTGATATTCAGTAACTGTGGAAGGGTAGGATGGATTCAGAATGTGAAGAGATTGAAATGTGTAAGATATAATGGGCTTTTTGTCAACACCCAATGGCCCCAAACAGAGGAGATTAATCTAGATTGTTGAATTAAGTGAGACTGAGTGACTGCTGATTAACTCACTTAAAGTTGAGCCAATTAAAACCATACTTGCCTTACTCCCAAGAGGGAATGTTTTCAGAGGCTTTGGACTATGCCATCAACACAAGACCATCCTCAAGTCCAGTGAACCAATAGATTTGGATAAAGCTAACCAATCAATTTGAAGCAGTGTGTAAGGACCACCTCTCCTCTGGACCAATAAAAAGTTTCCATATTCACTTTGCTCTAGGAGTTTGTGACTGAAGCAGATTCATGGTGGAGGACTTGAGGAAGAACCAGACCAGGCTGGAACTATAGGCTAGATTGGCCGTTTCTTAACTATCTGAACTTTGTGTGTTCTCTTTTTACTAATACCTGGTATGCTTTAATAAATATTTAATGCCCAAAGACTGGTGTTAAAGCTTCTAATTTAAGGTGACCACACATTTAGTTTTAAATGTCACAAATGGCAATCAGGGGAGTTTGTATATTATCCTAGAGGCAATAGGGAATCATTAGAGGTTCTAGAGCAGAGGAGTGACATGTTCCAAAATATAGAAATATAAAGAAATAAATATCAAAATAGAAATTTGACAGTTTTGTGGAAGATGGATTGGAAAAAGCACCAAAACAGAGAGGATAATTAGGAGACAATTGCACTAGCTTGAGCATATATTCCACCCCAATAACCATCATAAATAGCCCCAAACCACTTTTTTAAAATGTGGATACTGCCAAGAAGTAAGTAAAGACATACTCAGAGATCAAAGATTTAAAATCAATAGTTTTTCTCATACCAAAATGTCTAGGGATCATTTTAAAATATTCTATAGTTAAATTCCTTTGCTTAATGATTTACCACTAATTAGCATATGAACATAAAATGTACTCATTAAACATTTTAAAAAGGAATGATTCTTTAATAAATGAGTATGCATTACTCTAATAATTTAATGAGAAAATATTGTTGCTGATACTTTTAAAATTGTTATTAATGAATAAAAACATTCTTGAACTAATGAATCAGCATTCAACTTGTAAGGGGCTAAAATTCTAGCTAAACTATCTAAAATCTAAAGACTGGTCACCAATAAATCATAAGCTTTAGCAAGAGTATTTAAATGTTTAAGTATTTATTAAAGAACATTAGGATTAGAGAGAAAGGTAAAAATCTAACTATTTCTAAGAGACCCTATCATCCGACCTACCATGGTGAGGTCAGGAACCAAAAAGAGAGAGACCCCCTCCACCAGAGTCTGCTTCCTACTTCGTGTTCTTCTTCCAGAAATGGGAGGCTCCTCAAGTTGGTTGGCTGGTAGCCTTGATAGACAGCACCCATGAGCAAATGTCACTTCCTGACACTAAGGACCTTGACCACATGGCTTGCCCTCAGAGGCCTTCACCTCATGGCAGCACTTTGCTACCATAAATCTCCAGAAGCTGGCGTCTTTCCAATCATTATAACCTGTAGGGCTTTTTCTTTCCTTCAAAATGAAAATGACCTTTTGGAAAAATTTGGCATTCTATAAAGAGGATATTTTGAAATGAATAAGGGGCAACAATAATGTAAAGGGAAAATATAATGAAAGAAAATTATCCAAAGAATCGGATTCTTTGGATAACAATAAAATTACATGATATAGTTGGAAAGGAAAGAAAAGCAGGGCAAGAATATAGGATTAGGAAGTTACTGCCTCTGAAGGAGAAAGCACTCCAGTAAGATAAAGTTCTTTGAAACGCTTGATAAATTGAGAGGAAAAAGAAGTTTGTTTGTTTGGTTGGTTTTTTTTACTTCTGATCTTCCTCCACACAACAGCAGTAGGTTAAATCAGTTGATTCTTTTCCTGTTGTTGTTGTTGTTGTTTTTGTGGTGGTGGTGGTTGTTTTTCAGGTTGATTAATTTCCTCTGTGGTGCTTTTCTTTTGGTGACTGCTGCTATAATATAAACGAATGACCAAAGTTTCAAAATAATCTTTCAGTCTTATGATCTAAGTTTATTGGTTGCTTCCAGATTTCCTAGGGTTACAGAGAGAATGTAATAGTTCCTCTCTTTGGAAACTGGTTATGTTATAGGTTTCTGGTTTATATATTCCTCCTTTATGGAAAACCAGTATTAAACATGTATTTGAAAGAATTTATAGAATAGGGGATTGCATTTGACTACTCCAAACATTGCATTTAAGTTTGAATAAATTAGATGCAACAAGAGACAAGAAGAACCAGGGTTCAAGTTGTGTCTCTGACATACTAAGGTGTGATTCTGAGCAAGGCACTTAACCTCTTGATGCCCAAGGCACCTCAGTTGCACAACAAATGCTAACCTGCATTAAGAGAGGGAATGTGCTCAATGGAAGTTGTTTCCTCAATGATGTCAAAAGGAGGGTTAAAAACAAGCAAAAACCTTGTGCTATTCAGTGTGGTGTGAGGCAACAACTGTAGGGATTATTGTAAACCTGACACATGATGTTACTTCTTCTCCCTTCCATCTGTGAGTTTAGAACTATTCACTGACTTCAGGATTTTTACTGGTGTTGCTTCCTTTCTTTTTATTATGTTTCCCCAGACTTAGTTCCCCAATAGGGGAAAAACCGTAACAAAACCAAAACAAGCAAAAATACCCAGAACATTCTTCTACTCCCTTCTCTAGTCAGGCCCATTGAATTGAATTTAATCTTTCTGCTCCAGACCATTCCACTCTACCTCTCCTGCTCCCAAATTTCCTATTTATATAGGGGATACTACTGTCCTCCCCAATCACCAAGTTTGCAATGTAGGTGTCATCCTCAACTTCTCGCTTTTTCACACCCCTCATATCTAGTCTGTTGCCAAAACAACTGTTGATTTCATCTTTGTGACATATCTTGAACATGGCTCCTTCCGTCCCCTGACATTTCTTCTATCCTGATGCAGGCCCTCAACATCTCATACCTGGATTCTTGAAACAGGCTGCTGATGGATTTGCCTTCCTCCAGTCTCTCATGTTCCCTTGCTCTAATCCATCCTTCATTCACCCACTAAAATGATTTTTCTGAAATATACTTCTGATCACATTGCTGCTCTTCTAGTAAATTCTAGAGGCTCCCTAATGCCTTCAGGATCAATTACAAGGTCCTTCATTTGGCCTTTAAACCCCTTTACAATCTAACTTTTTGTTTTATTTTGTTTTTAAATTTCACTCTTCTTTTACCTTTCTTCTACCACTTACTCTGATCCACTGGCCTCCTTGCTTATCTATACTCTGTTTTGGTACTGGCCGCCTGGCTCTTTCATGAACAAGGAACTCCATCTCTCTGTTCTGGTCCTTTTCCATTGTGGTTTCCAATGACTGTAATGCTCTCTTTCCTTCTTTCCACCTATTGATTTCCCTAGCTCCCTTTAAGTCCCAACTTAAATTCCATCTTCTATAAGAAGCCTTTCCCAATCCCTTCAAAGTTTGAGTGCCTTCTCACTTTTAATTTCTTCCTATTTATTCTGCTTATAGATTGTTTGTACATAAATGTTTTTATTGTCTCCCCTCCCTTGAGGACAGGGAATGTCTTTTGTCTTTTTATTTTATATATCTGTATACCTTAGAATGGTGCCTAATATGTACCTGGTGCTTAACAAATGTTTATTTTTATACTGATTTTATTGAATGTTCACAGATTCAAAAATAATCCATATTCAAAATGAAAAAAAAAAGTAGAAATATAATTTGACATAAGATTGTGACAGGTTTTTCAGTTGTATAACTCTGATGGATGGTATTTCTTCTTTTCTTCCACCAATGAGCTTAAAACTCTATTCAATAATGTCTGCTTCAGTGGTATAGCTAGTAGTGCTTCTTTGCTTTATGTGGGTTTCCTGAAACTGGGTTCTTCCAAGGAGGAAAACCAGAGCTTTCTTGCTCCCCTCAAGTATCAATAATAATAATAATAATTTCAAAAAGTCAAGTTTGCACCAGTATAACATACAAAATGTTATATAGTAGTTTTCTCTAAAAATGATTTTCTCTGAAAAAGATATGGCCTTTTAATGAAATGTAAGCTCATTATGTGTCAGCACAATGGTATGGCAAACTCAAAAGTTAATGTGATCTGGTGGAACGCCTAAAATTAGGCAACTATTTTCTTGACATTCTAGCTAGCAGTATTGTTTTAAGACCAAAAACCATTACTTAGAGGTTTTTATCTCCTAGGGATAATTAACTAAAATTTAAATGACTGGAGCTTGTATCCTGGAGTCCTACTCTTTGTTTTGGTGGCTGCCTCAAGTGATCCTCTTTTAGGGCAGAAATCAGATTTGTTTCACAGTACTACCTGGTCTCCAATTTTAGAACCATGATCAAATCAACCCTGCCTTTTTTTTTTTTGCTGGAATGGTCATGTCAATTTTCTTTTCTAGACTTTACATGCTTTTTCCCTTTAGTTATTGTTTCCTTTTACTACATGACAAGCTCGTCTTCTTTTCAAGTTATGTGTGTATATATGTATGTGTGTGTGTGTGTATATATATATATACATACATATGTTTATCTATACATCTATATGTATATAAGTATACATATATAATTCTATTTTTTCTATGCAGTACTTCATTTCTAACATGTTGCTATCTTCTCACACCCTCTATGTGCTTGTAAACATTGCCCTTTCCATGACTAGCTTCTTAATTTTTTGTAGATTTTGATAATACTGGAATTTAATGATGATAAGCTATCAGGGCAAAAGGTTAGAAGAATACAATCTATTTTATCCATTATAGAAGGCAGAGAAGGGAGCAGTCAAATGTACAAATTACAATAGGGCAAATATAGGCTTGAACTCAGGAAAAGTACACAGAGCTAAAGTGAGTTAAATAAAGTCATACAGCTAGTAAATGTTTGGGGTAAGACTTAAACTCGGCTCTTTCTGACTACAAGTCCACCATTCTGTCCTATATAACAAATAGGCAGCTCTAATAATCTAATGGAGAATTAATTTTTCAAGATTTCTAAAACCAATTTTAGAGTAGCTAGGTGGTACAGTAGATAGTCTCAAGCCTGTAGTCAGGAAGAATCATCTTCCTGAGATCATAGATGGCCTCAGACACTTAGTAGCTGTGTGACCCTGGGCATATCACTTAATCCTGTTTGTCTTAGTTTCTTCATCTGTAAAATGATCTGGAGAAGTCAATGGCAGACCAATCCATTATCTTTGTCAAGAAAACCTCAAATGTGGTCACAAAGAGTAAGACATGACTGAAATGATTATATAACAGCAACATCCACCACCACAAAATCTTCCAAGATTGAACCCAGTCAGTATTAAACATTAAGCTTGATTCTGGATCAAATGAGACTCATATATTATTTTGGTGGTTGGAGGTTGACAAACATAAGTAATATTCTTGATCTAAGATAACTGCAATAGAATGGCACAACTCAGCATACTTATCAAAATTATGCTGAATAGGTTACATTTTTTAGAGCTTTTCAGTAAGTATTTCTGGGGAAAGGAAGTGATATAAACTACATATACTAGCAAGGCTTGACTTAAGATAGGAACTGGGGGAAATAGGTCAAAATTATAGATGCATAATGAGGTATAATGCAGTTAAAGAAAAAATAAAGAGTTGCACTTTCCAAAAAGCAAATGGATTGCCTTTTGATTTAATGGGTTCCATGACATTTGAAGTCCAAATCAGGTGATAACTTGTTTGAAAATGTTGAACATTCATCTAACTGATTTTTAGGGGTAAATCAGTTATCGAGATAATATAACTCTCCACCAAAGTTAATATGCATAAACTTCATACAAATTGACTACAGAGAGAACCAATTTTCTTTTTTATTTCTCCAACCCATGTTGAGGTGTGTTTCATTTCTGGTGTTACCTAGATCCCAATCCCTCCTGGTTGTTTTTTTTTTTTTTACCCAACAGATTGATCTTTCTGTTTCTGTGTGTATGTATGTACGTGTGTGTGTGTGTGTGTCTGTGTATATATATATATACATACATATGTATATGTATATATACACACACATATGTTTATCTATACATCTATATGTATATAAGTATACATCTATAATTCTATTTCTTCTATGCAGTACTTCGTTTCCAACATGTTGCTATCTTCTCACACCTTTTCTGTTTCTGTCCTTTCTGTCATTTTAATAAACCCATACTTATACTCTAATCTTCATTCTATCACTATCTAATATTACCTTCTCTGGTGCTTACAACTATATCCAAGTATTTCTCAGTCTTTAAACAAAAGCAAATGAATTAACAAAAACTCATTAAGAACTAGTATCCTTAGGGAAAAAAATCATCCTATATATTTCTTCTTTATCAATCAGATTCCTCAGGGAGTTTTTACTTGCTGTCTACCTTTCCTCTTCAGTAATTCATTTTTCTGATCCTGAAAATCTGAATTAATTTTAGCCTCCTGTATTAACTGAAACATATATTATCAAATTTATCAATAATGTCTTTTAAAAATAAATTTTATTAATACTTTTCTTTTTATATTACCTAAATGACCTCTGCACATTCCATAAAGGTTAATCTATAGAAAAATTAATTTTAAATGAAAAAAAATTAGGAAGAAGAGATTTGTAAAAAATAAGCAAAAAGGATGAATACATTGGGAAAATTGAGAAATAGATGCAATGTTGTATATTTGTGATCATCTTGCATAATTGGTATAGCCATTCCCCAATAACTAGGCATCTGTTTTATTTCTAGTTCTTTAGAACAATAAGGGGAAAAAAAGCCTTTACTTTTATTGTTCTTCAAACATTTAAGTCATGTCCAAATCTTTGTGACCCCATTTGACATTTTCTTGGCAAAGATACTGCAGTAGTCTACCATTTCCTGCTCAAGATCAATTTACAGGTGAGGAAACTGAGGCAAAGAGGGATAAGTGGGTTGCCCAGCATCCCAGAGAGTGTCTGAGATCATATTTGAACTCAGGACTTCCTGATTATAGGACCAGTCACTGTGCTGTCTAGCTGACCCTTTTTCTTTCCAGTTCTTTAAAAAAAATAAAATACTGCAATAAACATTTTTGTTTTATGTGAGGAATCTCATTTATCTCCTTGGGACATATGCCTAGCAGTGGAATATCTGTGTTAAAGGACATTATCATTTATGTCACATTAATTGTATGATTCCAATTTGATTGTTCAAATGTTTTATTAATTCAGTGCTCCATAAAAAGATCTTTAGTGTGCCTATCTTCTCACAAATACTACACCATTTATTAATTACTATTTTTGACAGTATGTCAATTTATTTTTAGTTTACTTTTCTTTTTTGTTATCAAAAATCAACTTTACCTCTGCCCACCAAAATATCATTTGGGGAAAAACAAAACAAAGCAATACTTGAAACAAAGAGGTATAGTCAAGCAAAAGAAATCATTACATTTGTTCTGCAACCAAAATTTTGTCTTATATATTTTTCAACCATCACTTCTCTGACAAGTGCCTAGGGATGTGCTTCATCATTCCTTCTTGGGAGTCATGCTCAATCATTGTGTTTAGCACAGTTTCTAAGCCATTCTAAGACAAAATCACTTGTTTTTAAGTGTTGTTTTTATTGTAGAAAGTGTTCTGGTTATTCTCACTTCACTCTAAGTTAACATGTCTTTTTATTTTGTAAAAAAATATTTTATCATCACAACAACCATGGGAAATAGATGCTAGTATTGCTGCCATCTTATAAATGTAATTGGCAAATTTTCTCATGCTTCTTTACCCTCTGTATAAACCCAGCTTAGCACTAGTGTATAATTTCTTAGTTACATTTTTTAATATTTTGAAAAATTCACCATATTTATTAGTTATATCAATCTATCTTTTTTTCTTCTTTCCTGGTGTAGATTTTTAAAACACATTTGACCATTAAAAAGTTTGGGAGATTGTTTCTCAGTTTTTGACACAAGTTTGTTTGGCATAGGTAGCAATCTTCCTTGTTCATTAGGAGAGTTTTTGTCTTTGTATATTTGAGGGGGTGTTTTTTTCCATTCATAGTTCTTTTACAAATATTTCAATTTCTCTTTCAGAGACAAGATTAAAGTTTCAGCCTCATGTCATTAATCAATGAATCTAAATACTGAAATGTGCTTTTAGATCATACTGTTACTATTGTGAAAGGTATTGCTCGCTACTCTCCTATAGGTCCTTTCACATTCCTTTAGATTCATGGCCCTAGGATGTTCCACCCTGACCACCACTGCGTGCTTCTTCAAGTCTATATATGTCAGCCCCATGTGTACTGTGTCCAGTTCTGCCCTACCCTTTCCTCGTGCCCTCTAAAATTCTGTTCTATTGTGAAAAAGATCATATTATGCCTGTTATGTTATATTTGTGCCCTTTCCTGAAAAAATACTTATAGTTTGTGTTTAATCTTCTATTCATGTTTTGTTCTCCCCTATAAGAATCTAAGGATAGACATTTTTTTCATTTTTATCTTTGTGAAGCAATAATTTAGATGATATTTTAGTCATTTTCAATCACTTCCAACTCTTCATGACCCTACTTGGCATTGTATTGGCAAAGATACTGGAGTGTTTTGGCTTTTTCTTCTGCAGCTCATTTTACAAACGAGGAAACTGAAGCACACAGGGTTAAGTGACTTTTTCAAGGTCACATGTCTACTGTTTGATGCCAGATTTGAACTCAGATCCCTCCTGATTCTAGGTCCAGTGATTTATCCAATTTGCTGCTTAACTGCCTATCATCTAGATCCAAAATGACCAGTGCTTTATGACACACACTGACATAAAACACTCCCTTAATAGATGATTGTAGAATCTAATTGAATCATCTAAATTGATTCACCCATTTTATTCGATTAGGAAACTGTGATCCAAAGAATATACATGAATTGACAAATTACTACTTATAACTAATTTGAGGTAGGTTCGAAAAATAGCCCACATCTTCAGACAGATTCTCAGTCCAGCATTTTGTTTCCATCACATTGTATCACACTAATATCATACCACATCAAGAAAGTGGTGACCCAACAGGTAAATAGTTTATTCTGAAGTTCAAATCCCTTCTCTTTCATGATACATTCCTCAACTGCTTATTCCTATATTTCTTTTTTCCTCCTCTAAACTTATATAATAGATATAAACTATTATTCTTTTATAAATCAATTTATACCTTATGTATCTTCAACTCTTTTGTGTACATAAACTCTGTTTACCCAAACTGAAGACTGACTATTAAAGTTCAGGAATAAAATCTTTTCCCTTATATTTTTCCTATTAGATTGTAAACTGCAAGCAGAGATTGCATGTGATTTAAACGACACATCCCTGCACCTGAGTTTACCAATTTTCTGAGAATAGTATATTTTAATGATAATACTTGAATAGGATATTGACCATAGATCCTATAACAGTGCTCTAAATGTAGTACCATATAAGTTAAAATTGCAAAAATAACTAATGAAATCATAAATGATTTAAAATAATTTTGTTCATTTTTTTAAAGTATCATGATTTTTAGAACAAATTTTCTCTTTTGACATAGCTGCTTTTTGCTTATTTTTAAAATGTTTGCAGTTTGTGTATATGCTGTCTGTTCAAAAAGGTAGGTAGCCTGGGAACTTTGAGGGAGATAGGATGAAAAAATTAAACTTATATGAGATTATAATTTTGCTGTAGAAAATTCACAAAGGTGATAACTGAAGGTTGCCTTTACTTTAAAATGACAAGTTTATGGTAAACAGTTATATCATACATTCCCTCTTACATAATGAACAATTCTGCATCATTCATCTTCCTAGTTTACTCACATTCATATTGTTTAAACAATAGAGCAGGTAGTTTAAGAAAATCCATCATTCCCATGAACATCATTTACCAATGTCAAGGAAGTATAGAGCTTATGATAGTGATCCCCCCAAAACTAAAATACTTTATGTAGAGGTTTTTAAAGGTTTCTAAACTTTGCTAGTATTGCTATTTACTAAGATCTTATGTGTTTTTAGGTCTGGTCTGATTATTTCAGTCACTAGGTTTAAAAGAGTATTTTATGAAAGGTATATAAAGGAGAAGAGCCATGTGCATCAGTATAATCTATGTGTCCTCCATCTTTCCTTGCATAGCTTCTAACAACCTCCATTCTCTTTCCACTCCTATGTGTCTGGGTTTATGTCGACCAGATCTGATCACTGAGGCTGACCCAAAAGGATCATCTTTTTTTTTTTTAAATTTTTAGTGAGGCAATTGGGGTTAAGTGACTTGCCCAGGGTCACACAGCTGGTAAGTGTTAAGTGTCTGAGGTCGGATTTGAACTCAGGTACTCCTGACTCCAGGGCCGGTGCTCTATCCAGTGCTCTATCCAGTGCTCTATCCACTGTGCCACCTAGCTGCCCCAGGATCATCTTCTTTTAACTATTTATACTCTCAGCTATAATGCTTCATAGTGAGAAGTTTCTAAATATGCCTCATATGTAGGTTTCCAAAAAAATGGTTATCAGGGTCTCTAGTTCCTCTATAATAATTCAAAGTAAAACATTAAGTATAAAATTGTGTATATTTCACCTCATAGAAAATGAAGTAGGTAGAAAGAAAAGGTGGGAGCCCCCCACAATATACAGAAAACATTGAAAACTCACAATAATCCATAAAGTTTCCCTTTGAATAGAATTAAGTGAGATTGCCAATGGTTCAGCACCTTGATATTCTGGTAAAATTCCTGTCTCCCACAGACTGCTACATAGTCATTCTAAGACTCATAGTTTCAACATGTTGGATGAGGGACCTTTAATAAGCAAAACATACTTGATCTAATGTTTAAAATTTTCTTTCAGTTTTTAGCCCTTTATAAATATTTGGAATTTTCCCTGATCCTTTGTAATCAATTTCATTCCAAAGAAATTGTTTCAGTTTCAATGTTATTTTTTGTTTGGGTCTGTTAAAAAGACCTAATTTTGTATTGTTTTTAGAGGTTATCAGTTTCAAACAGTATGAAAGCAAAGTGAGCCAGGTGAGATGAATTCCAGTGGAATTCCCTATCATTTGAAACCATGTGTTATGTGTCCAAAGTCTGTATAGTCAAAAGGTACTTGTATCCATAGACTCTTTTATTAAGCATAGAGCAATGAGGTGATCTGTAATTCATTGGTACAGATTGAAATGTTTTAATGAATGATAAAGGATCTGCTACATGCTTAAGTACCCAATATGTGCTGTAAGTAAGCACTAAGAAATACAAAGAAAAGCAAAAAACAATAATAAGTCCTTTCTCTTAAGGCATTTATAGCCTAAATTTACAGACAACATCCAAACAAAAATGTACAAAGGAAATATGTATAGGAAAAATGGGATAGCTTTAGAAAGATAGCAGTTGGAAGTAGACTTGGAAAAGTTTCCTGTCGAAGATGAATTGAGCTGAGATTTGAAGGAAGCTAAGTGGTAGTGATTATGAGTGAGAAAATTCCACTCATGAAGGACAGTCAATGAAATGATCAGAGTCAGGAAATTGAGTGCCAAGTACAAGAACAGCAAGGAGGCTATTGTCTCTGATGGAGTACACAGAAGCTAGTAAAGTATAAGGAGACGGCAATGTAGGAAGAAGCCAGATTATGAAGAGTTTTGGAAGCTAAAGGACGTTATCTTTGATGCTAGAGATAATAGGGAGTCACTGGAGTTTATTAAATTGAAGTAGGGGTTTATGTGGTCAGACCTTCATTTTAGGAAAACTAATCAAGTTGCCAGATGAGTTGAGAATAAATTGAAGTTAGTAGTGACTTGAGGTCAGGAGATGAATTATCAGCCACTTGAAATTGTCCAAACACGATGTGATGAGGACCTGAATTGGGAGGGGGGGGCGGGCAGGGCGGCAGTGTCAACAGAGAAAAAGGGACATGTAATAGAGGTGTTCTGAAAGTTGAAGTAACAAGAAATAATAACTGAGTGAATATGGTGGGTAAGGGAGTATGAGCAGTGCAAGATGACTCCTAGATTTCAAGTTTGGTTGACTAGAAGGATGGTGGTACCCTTGACAGTATAGGACTTTAGGGGAAAAAGGATTTGGAAAAAAAGGCAATGAAGGGAAGATTTTGTAGTTTCTAGAAGGCATACATAATAGCAGTACTCAATTATATTTCTTGGATTAAACAACCCTGTAGTTTATTCATCATATTGAAACTATTTGAAATTAATGGAGAAAATATCTGATTATAACATCTGAGTGATAAAAAGCAAAAAAAGACAAATTTTAAGGTTGGAAAAACATTCTGGTTGAAACAGATGAGTGGAAGATCTTTTTATCATGGAAACATTAATCATTATGAGCATCCTTAATCTAATTCAATTCACTTTTTAATATTTCATTCCATTGTCAAGTTTTACAAGCTTCATAATGTCGATTTTATGCATTCACTCCATTTTTGTCCAAGTTGAATAATATCCTGATGTATATGTAGCAGATGCTTTTCTACACCAAATGACTCTTACTCTGTTCTCACCAAAATTTTTGAAATTACATACATGCAAATGCATTTTATACACATGCAAATGAGCACTAGAAATGAATAACTTTTCTTTCCATTCCCATTCTTTATATTCAATAGCCAAATATTTTTTTAGCATCCTAAAAGAAAATATTAGTTCCAAGATAGTGATTTTTATGAAGTTACAGTCAAAACAAATGTTTATAGCTAAATAATAGCACCATACAAATTTGTCATTATAATGGCTTCAATAGGATATTAAACTTAAAACTTTTAAAATGTATTAATAGAATTTAATAGAATTTTTGAGGCCCAAATCTGTACCTTGCATTGTTCCCAGAGATAAATTGAACGAACCTTACAAATCCAGATAGGAAGTGTGTGTGTGTGTGTGTGTGTATACACACACACACACATATATGTATATATGTATATATCTATATCTATAAAACCTACATTTAAAAAATCTAGTGTGAGAAAAAAGAAGCTTCCATACCACTAAGTGGTTGGACATTTAGAGACCAAGGGCTTTGAATAAGAGGAACTCAAGATTGTTAACTAAATATTAGACAGTTAAACTGTTATTTTAACATGATTGGAAAAGATACAGAAATAATTGAATCATTCCAGTGTTGAACACATAAATAAGGGGAAACATTCCATTCAAGTAAGGAAACAAATACATTGTCACATCTGTTTCTAAAGAACAATTTATAACATATGTAACATTCTTTGAAAATCTTTAAATATGCTATCAGTCAAAGAAAAGCATTCATTAAGTGAGTGCCTACTGTGGACCCAACATTGTGTTAGGCATTGGGTATAGCAAGATGAAAGTGAAATCATACCTGCCCGTAAGTAACTTCTTGTAAACAGATAGCTTTTCATGTTTAAAGGCTTATTCTCTGTGTGTCATATTTCAGTCTTTTATGTATGCAGAGAAGCAACTAATCTCTATATAATGAGCATATAAAATAAAAAGAAGGTAAATTTGAAGAAAATACAAGCAGGTAAGTTTGGAGCAGTCAATCTGAACTATTGATATTGATATGAGAGTGCAAAGAAGGAAGAAGGGAAGGAAAAATTATTGTATCTACTATGTTCCAGGAACTGTACTAAGCACTTTATAAATATTATCTCATTTTATCCTCAGAACAACCTTGTGAGGTATGTACTATTATTATTTCCATTTTAAATATGACATACTTGAAGCAGAGAGATGTTAAGTGAATTTCCCAGGATCATACAAATAGCTAGTTGTTTAGAACCAGATTTTAAATCAGTTCTTCCTGACTCCAGGCCCAGTAGTCTCATCACTATGCTACTTATAATGAACTATATTTTTTTATTGCTGTATTCTGTTGGTAGTTTCATGCAGCTGACAGTCATGAAACACTACAGTTTCTAAAGAAAAGGATTTGAGTATCACCCAAAGGACCACTGAGAGGTGGATGATGGATGGAAGTGGGCTACATTACAAACAAATAAACAATACAAAAGAAGGGAAAAGCATATAAGGAGTGTCTTCAAATGTAAGTATGATAAAAAAGTGGACTGGACATGTGGAAAGAGGTAAGGGAAAACCAATGAAATATTGAAATAATCTCTTAATAACTAAGTACCACCAAAAGACAGCAAAGAAGGCCTTTAGCATATTGGTTTGATTCCCATGGAAGATTTATGGGAGAATATGAAGATGATTAGTGCAGCATGTCAAACCATACTCTAGAGCATAATCATATTGATGAGATCAAAGATACAATGAAATATAGGAGAATATCAGAGTGTCATCTCTAGAGTATATGGTCTTACTATATAGTGCCCTTAGGTTTGATATTGATTAACTGTCTATCAACATATTAATCATGGGAAAGGATCTTTTGAGAACACCACAAATTATACATTTGCAATAATCTGAACATAGAATTAAAGTGTACTTTGTTCAAACTATAAATGAAATTTAATAAGACCAAGCACTTGAAAAATAATTTAAGAGATAAAATTTTGAGAAGGTTTTGCTCAGCAATTTAGGAGCAACAAAAATATGGGTGTAGAAAGGAATCTGCTACATATACATCATGGTATTATTCAAGTTGGACAAAAATGTAGGGAATTCATGAAATCCAAACAAAATTTGAATATGAACTACTGATAGAATGATTCTATTTTAGGGGAAGCTCTACAACTAGCACCCTCTTAGTTGTACTTCAATGTTGGCATGAAAGAAGCACTCTCAATTCACAAAGGAAGAAAGTTTCTTTCCCTAAGACATCAAAAATATTCAAGGACACCATAGTACTTAGGTTTTCTGGACAAGACCCCTCTCATCTCGATCTGGAAACTGAGACTTGTCAGTAAATCATCATGCTATGGTTACTTGACTTGTGTGGTATAAGGAACTCACTAAGTCTTAGAGGCCCTATCTATGCCCAGCTGGAATGTTTTATGCCACAGATCAGGGAGCTGAAGTAGAGAATCTGGGGCCAGTCAGATGGCAGGGAAGGAGGAAACTATGTCAAAGATGTCAGGGAAACTCCATCATGAAACAGCTGGTCCTATTACAGCTTCTATTTAAACATCAAACATGGTATTGAAGCTGGATAACACAGGACTGTGACATTCACTAGACATTCTTTCTTGACTGGTAAAATATATATATGTGTGTGTGTGTGTGTGTGTGTGTGTGTGTGTGTGTGTGTGTGTGTGTGTATGTGTGTATGTGTGTGTATAAAGTTCCCATATTTCATAGATCTACAGAGCAAAGAAGATAGTCCAAAAAAGAGAATCAATGAAAGTGGTTAAAGGAACAATGATTATTCCACCCCTATAAGCACAAAGGCATTCAAAATGTTTCCTAGGTCAAGAGAATATTTGTCATGGGTGAGCCAATCTAAATGGATAAAATAATATAATCATTAATCCTTCATTTTATAGTGGTAAAAAGATTGTAAAACTGAAGGTGCAGCAGTTCAATGATCCAATATAACTCTGAAGGACTTTTGAAAATTGTAATCCAAATACAGAGAAAGAATTGATGGTATGTATAAACAGATTGAAAGATTATTTTTTTGACAATTCCTTAATCTGAAGTTTTATGTTTATCTGTTTTCTTTCAAAACCTAGCTAATGTAGAGATGTTTTCCATGACTACTCCTGTATAACTTATATTGAATTACTTGAGTTTTTGGGGGTGGGGGTTGGAAAGGGAGAATAGAAGAGAACTTGGAACATAAAGTTTTAAAAAATTGATGTCAAAAAGTTTTACATGTAATTTGCAAAATAAAATTCTAAACAGAAAAAAAAGGAAAAAACAAAAAAAACTGAAGGTGACATGTCTAAGTGAACACAAAGGTTTGTTATCAATGGCACATACAAAGAACTGAATATCTTGAATATTAAAAGATATCTTAGTGTGTACCAGAAAACACAATAATATATATATGTATATATGTATATGTATGTATGTATTTATGTATGTATGTATGTATAAAAATTTGGGAAGCTATTACAGGTCCTGAAATTTTTTATTAGGTCATGTAAATGGTTTGTTATGAAAATCTCGACAGCATTATAACCAAAATTATTTAGAAAAATTTTCATTAATACTATTTTAATGTTAATTAAAGAATCAAATCTTGGACTCTACATGGCCATCTGCTGTGTTTCCACTTGAGTTGCTGCCAGTGGTAGACTAGAGAGACATCTGGGAGTAGTGGCTGGAATCTTTTACTTGGATTCAGAGTGAAGTTCTCCCTATATTTACCATCTGTGTGACCATGGACATCTTTACCTTTCATCCTAAATTTACTCAGTTGCAATATGGGGAGGACTGTTATATAGCTAATAGAGAAATTGACAAGTGGAAAATCTGGGTTAGAGTAATATCTCAGTCACTGATTGCTGTATGATATTGAACAGTTGACATCCATTCTTTGCCTCATTATGTTCATCTATAAAGTGAAGCTAATCATACTATCTACCTCATAGGGTCATGATGTTGGTTAAAATCAACTAAGAGTACAAAACCTTTGGTAAAAGTCAAATATGTTACAATTAAAATTATTAACATTATGTCATTCTCATTTTTAATTTTATGGAGCTCAACTATGAGAATAACCAAGTTTCTCACCTGGTATTATTCTTTTATACTTAATGTTTTATGGAATATTATATAAGTGGAAAAAATAACTATCTACTGAATTGAATAACTGCACTGGAATGGTAATTCATCTTCCTTGTGATCGTTGAATGCGTCTTAAAGAGAACTCTAGTAGCAGATTGAATTATGAGAAAATATCTGGTTCTCATATTGCTTAGATTTTTCCACTAGGTCTCTAACTTTTCACCTCTTTCATTTTTACTGCCAGCATAGTATTACTATTTGGTGTAAAAACACCTATGAAAAGCAACACTCATTTTTTTTGGGGGGCGGGGCGGTAATCAAAGGTACATGCTAGAGATTGTAGTCAATGATTTTGCATAGTACTTCTCTAATACCAGCAAGTTTCAAGTATATTTTGATCTCTATATTTGTAGTATGGAGATTTGTCATTTGTTAGTTCATTAAAGATAATGAGCTTCTGATGTAAGGTGGAAAAGTGGCTATAATGCTGAGTCTGGAGTCAGGAAGACCTGAATTCAAAATCAGCCTCAGATACATTAGCTGTGTGGTCCAGTGGAAGTCACTTAATCTGTCTGTCTCAGTTTCTTCAATTTTAAAATATAGATCATAATACCTACCACATATGATTGTGAGGAACAAATGAGATAATACCTATAAAGTGCTTAGAACAGTACCTAGCAGTCAGTAGGGGCTAAATAAATGCTGATTCTCTTCTACCCTTTGTATAATTTTAGTCACTCAGTTATATCTCACTAAGTATGTTGTAAGTTATAAATTTTAGCAAGGTTGGGAAAATGTGGCACACTTTCTTCAGTTTCCATATATAATTTATCATTATTCTTGGATTCCTAACATGATTATGATCATATTCACTAGGATCAGCAATAACCACCTCATTCAGCCTCAATTTCTTTACCTGAAAAATGCTAATAATGCTCATATTAACTACTTCACCATATTATTATGGGGCTCAAAAGAAAGCTTTGTGTAATTATTTTTACAAACTTAATTACATGAATTGAATTAAAGATTTAATATAAATTATTAAATACTTTATCCAAGCTACATTCATTTTCAATATTCCTGGTCTGTAAGAAAAAACTGGAATATGGACTTCCTTTAACTAATAGTTACCAAATGGAATTTACTTAGTGTTTGCATCAATTGATTTACAAAGTACCAAATAGGGAATGCACACAGTTCCACATGAGTATTGAAGTACATTATATCTGCTCACTAAATCTCAGTTCTTTTAGGATTTTTCTTCTCACTCTACTTTCCTACAGCACTTTTAAATTGATCTAGACTGTATCATAAAGAGAATTACATTTATAAATTTGCATAATGATTTAAAAATCTTGATAAAGCAATAAATTATTTAGGCCTAGGTGTACATGCCTATAATCCCTGGGGCCAGGGAGGCCGAGGTTTGTTGATCACTTGAACTCAGGATTTCTGAACCACATGGTACAAAGAGAATAAAATGTTCACACTAAGACTAGCACCAATTTGGGGAGAGCCAGAGAGAGAGGTTCCACCAGACCACCTAAAAAGTGTCACTTTTAAGTTCCCATTTCAATAAGTATTGACTTTTTTTGGGGGGGGGGTGAGGCAATTGGGGTTAAGTGACTTGCCCAGGGTCTCACAGCTAGCAAGTGTCAAGCATTTGAGGCTGGATTTGTACTCAGGTCCTCTTGAATCCAAGGCCAGGGCTTTATCCACTGTACCACTGAGCTGCCCCTCAATAAGTATTGAGATATCCCTGTGAGAGGCCACTGAACTTCCATTCTTGGTGAAATAGGAAGACTCAATGTAAAAAAAATATGTTGCTTATATATATCCTTTATATATCACTTAATAACTAAAATATTTTTGTAAACTGTCAGTTTCTTAGATACATCATCCCTATTTATTCTATATAGCTCTTGTAATACTCAGGAACCACAGTGCCTGGTAAGTAAAAATCTAGGTCATGAAGAGGCAAAAGACCAATGCTTTTATAGTTAGAAAAAAATATATAGTGTATATTATATTACCAAATATTAACTTTTCCACACACCCACCATCAAGTATGGGATGCACTACTATAGTTTGCAAAGCCTGTGGACTTAGATTTGTCATTTTTAAGGAATAAGCTAAAAACATTTCTCCTCTGAGGGATGTTTATCTTATGGCTATATTTTGCTTTAAATTGAATGGGCAATGTAAAAGCTATGAGCAAGAAGAATAATTAGATGCAAGCAATTAAAAAGTGAAACAGGAGAGAAGTCATTGGAGATGTATCTATAACACATTTCAAACTTATCAATATGCAGAAACTTTATCATACAAAACATACTTGAAAAAGTTAGGAAATGTTTCTGTAGCTCGAAGGTGACAAAGAGTACAACACTACATTTCATAAACTACATATGTGAGTATTATGCAAAAGTCTACTGCAGAAACTCACCTCATCAAAGCAGATTAAGCAACATATCTGAAACTTATAATTTTACATGGTTGCCTGAAGCATTGAGAGGTTAAATAATTTGCTCTGGTTTTGAGGTAATCTGGACTCCAAAAAAGGTACTTTATCCTGCATCCTTTTCTATTTTTCTTATGCTTATATTTTTAAACACCCATAAAAGTAAACACATACTTATACACATATACCTATGTACATATATATATATGTATGCATTTACTATGACTATATATACTTAAGCATATATGTGTGTGTATTTTCATACTAGTATATAATATAAGTAAGATTTTAAAGATTTCTTGAGTCATATTTTGTAGGTCAAAATAATAATGGAACTAATTTATTTTGAGAAGATGTTTACAAATAATTTTGAAAAAATTTTTGATATATCAAAAATTACTGCAGATCATGTAATTTTCCATTTAAAAATAGAAATCTAGGTGGAATTATCAAACGTAGACATTGAACCCTGAAGAAGAGAATTTCTCATTGAAAATAGGAAGCTCAAATATCCAGCAACTAAAATCTCCAGTCTTCTAAGCTTCAAAAAACTTTAGGATTTTCTTTGACTCACAGCAAAAGTTTACATGTAAGCTATTCTTCAAAATTTACAATACTTCAGTCATGTTAAAAAGAAGAGTTTTGACTACTTTCAAGTTTAATGAATGAAAAATGTTATCTGTTATTTCCTTGAAAATCCCATCTTATCTATGGCAGAAAAGCCCAAGAGTACTTGGTATTTCAAACTCAGACAGAGATTTCTCAAGGTTAGTTATTTTTCTGCACCTGCCCAATAAACAAAACAAATACTAAACAAATATACTATTCAACTAAAACAAAAACCCAGAACATCATAAGGTTTATTTATAATTCTTTCCTTTATGCAAGCAGCAGGAATTTTTCCTTTCATAAATTTAATTAGATTCAAGACTACCTATTTCTACCTCCTGAAATATTTCATTGCATCAAACTAATCCTATGGTTTGACTTTTGTTAGAAAAGAAGTCAAACAACAGAGATGAGGATCTCTTGGTCCCTTTCTTTTCTGTGGGTCAAAATATTGGCATATATTTACTTTGAGATGTCACAAGTCATTTACAATCTCTTGATCTTAGTTTTCTTTTTTTTCTTTTTTTGTCAAGTTAGGGATTTAGACTAAATGATAATTAAGATCCCTTTCAACTTTTAATCTACTAACTCATGATCCTTCAATTTAACTCAGAGACAGAAATAAGGTAAAATTTTCAGTTGAAGATCAACAGTATAAATAAAATCCCAATCGTTATTACAATTAGCCATGAAAATGATACATTGTCATGTGTGGATTTTGTAGTCTAGGACAGTTCTATTCATACTTATTTATTTTCATATTTATTTTCATCCCATTTATTTCCCACATGTTTTGAGGTGGAATTAATTTTATTTACCTAAGATGTCTTCTCTATTTCAATATATTTTTGGTAGGATATTTTTTTTCTCACCTTGCCTTCTGCTTTTATTTAGACAATCACTTACTTAAGGCAAAAGGGCATTATGGCCTAAAATACTTTTATAAGAGAGCTTTACTGAAAAAAGTGGAGACATTTATTAGATAAGGCAATAGTGTTATGCTTACTTCTATTCCTCAAATCTTGCCTTCCATATCACATTTTTATTTGCGAGTTATAGGTCCTTTGTCCACAGAGCAGCATTATTATTAAATAGAAAACTCAAACTTTTCTTCTCTTATTTGGACAAAAATGTGAATTTAGGAAGGGGGAGATTACAGATCAACTATTTTGTCATGAATCTATTTCCATTCTTTGGTACTAATTGTGCAAAAACCTTCTTTGGCCAGGAGCTGATGAACTGATGAACAAAAGTAATAGCCACAAGAAACAGGCACTGAATTGGTTTTCATATATTGTTTTAGGCTACTTACTGAATGTGTGAAAACTTAGGGAAAAATTAAAATTATGTCTATATTATGATAAACATGTTTTTATATAACATAAAAGATTGAAAATATCATTTTAAATACTATTCATATTCAATAATTGATTTGTCTTCCAGATTTTCCCCCTACTATGAAATTGCTAAAGAACAGAGTAGGAGATAAGACTATATAGGATGGAACATCAGAGAAGTTTGGTATTGATTTTCATAATTCCTCTTGAGTATAAAGCCATATGTTCAATTTTATTTTAGCTCATAGTATAATAATAATAACATGGATAAGAATAATGTTAGGCTCTTCAAAGTCCAGCCAAGTATATATGTGAAATGGGAGATTTTTCCAGTGGAAGAGAAGTTCTCAGAATATGTATGTTGAGCTCTATTAGATATCTACCTACATATATAGTCTTCATAAGTCCACTTTTGGAAATCTAGGAATGTGTAAGGTAGGGACTCTTCCACCATTTCAAAGTGTGTAAATTTTTTGAATCAAACATTGAGTCAGACTTATGTGTACATACAAAAGCTTAAAATAATTCTTGATCTTCCTCAAGTTTTTGTGTTTGTTTTTTGAGGAAATTGGGGTTAAGTGACTTGCCCAGGGTCACACAGCCAGTAAGTGTTAAGTGCCTAAGGCCAGATTTGAACTCAGGTACTCCTGACTCCAGGGCTGGATCTGTTTTCCAGATCAATTGCCTTTCCAATGAGGCATTTCACATTTTCTTCTATTTTTTCATTCTTTTGATTCTGCTTGACTGATTCCTGGTGTCTCATGGATTTCTTATCTTACAGCTGTCCAATTTTAATTTTTAAGGCATTGTTTTCTTCAGTGAGATTATGCACCTTTTTTTCTATTTGGCCAAATTAATTTTTTAAGGCATTGTTTTCTTCAGTGAGATTATGCACCTTTTTTTTTCCATTTGGCCAGATGAATTTTTTAAAGCATTGTTTTCTTCAGTGAAATTATGCACTTTTTTTTTTCCATTTGGCCAGATGAATTTTTTAAGGAATTGTTTTCTGCCATCAATCTTTGTGCTTCCTTTTCCAAGCTGCTGATTCTTTTTTCATAGTTTTCTTGTTTTGCTTTCATTTCTCTTCCCCTTTTTTCTTCTACCTCTCTCAATTGATTTTTAAAATCCTTTTTGAGCTCTTCCAGGAAGGCTTTTTGTTCTTGAGACCAAATCACCTTCCCTCGTGAGGCTTCACATGTAGGAAATTTGTGGCTATTGTCCTCATCTGTGTTTGTGTTGGCTTCTTCCCTATTGATACGGAAGCCCTCAATGGAGAGGGCTCTTTTTTGCTGCTTATTCATTATTGCAGCTTATTTATTTATTTTTTAAGTTGAGGTCTGCTCTGGGGGCAGCAGGGTCCCTATTTTGGGCTTCTTGTTCAGGGGTATAGATGCTGTGTGACCAGCTTTTTACTTTGAGGCCTTTATAGTGTGTGCAGTTTGTCCCCCTGCACTTCCTGTCTAAGGGCACTATGTCAGTGTACCTGGTCGCACCTATCCTGTTCGTGACCCTACAGCTGACAACTTGCCCTCTCGGCTGGTGCAGGTAGGTTTTTCCACTGTCCTTGGCCACCGGATTTTTGAGGCAGGTTCCAGGGGCCTCAGTTGTTCGGCTGTGGCCCACAGCTCCTGCTGACTTGCCCCGACCCCCTCGGCGCTGGGCTGCTGCCCTGCGCTGGGCCTCCCTTTTGCCTGAGTCAGACTGACCTTTTCCTGAAGTCTTCTAAATTATCTCTGGTTGTAAGACTGTGTCTCTCTGTCTCTTTGCAGGTTCTGTAGTTTCAGAATCTGTCCAGAGGCTTGATTTAATGTTCCTTTTGAGGGAACAGGAGAGCTCAGGCAGCTTGCTGTTTCCTCTCCGCCATCTTGGCTCCACCCCCGCTCAAGTTTTAATGTAGAAAAAGAACTGTTTTGAGATTCCAGGCATAAGTAAGTGTGGCTGCTTCAGCAGTCACATATACCTGTCTGGAGATGTTTTCTAAACCTCTGTTGTGTTTATAATTTCATGATCTTAAATGAAGAGGTATTGGATATGGAATGACAATGTGAGATGTGAAAAGACCAAAACAGACTAACCAGAAGTTTAATGAATGGAGTCCATGGCAAAAGTTCAAATAGCTTTCACAGAACAGTCAGTTGATGTACCAGCAGGGCCCTAAGGGACAATTTGTGTTACCTCTTCCAGCAATGGATCAAACCAACAGCCAAGACACAATATTCTGCCAGGAAGGAACAATTTTAAAATATTAAAATCAAATAAGTGGGGCAGATGTGTGGTGCAGGGGATAAGCACTGGCCCTGGATTCAGGAGGACCTGAGTTCAAATCTGGCCACAGACACTTGACACTTTTAACTGTGACCCTGGGCAAGTCACTTAACCCTTATTGCCCCTCAAAAAAAAAAAAGCAAATAAAATAATGTATATAGCACTTACGTGCAAAGCACTGTGCTAAGTAAGCACATTTCAATTATTATCTATTATGATCCTGACAAGAATCTTGGGAGCCAGATGCAATTATTTCTACTCCCATTTTATAAATAAGAAAACTAAGGCAAACAAAAATTAAGTGACTTGCCCAGGGTCATAGTCAGTGTGTTCAAATTTGAAATCAGGTCTTCCTGATTCCAAACTAAGGACTCTCTTCACTGTGCTTCTTAATTATACATCAGCTATGCTGCATCTAGAAGTGAACTTTATGAAAGAAATGTTCATGGCAACCACTAAAGTTGAGCTCAATCTGCCCAAGTACCAAGACTGTAAAGGGTTCAGTGTGCCCCAATTTGGATTATGTGTTTGTACTTTTGTTCTTATGATATTTTCTTTTTCTTTTTTTTTAAGGTAAACCAACCATTTTATTTTCTTCTGATTAGATCAGGAATTTTGATAGGCAGATAACTCTTTACATTGGATTTGGAGGGGCTCATGCGGCAGCACCAGCATGTCTGAAGCTGGGTGAGGGGGTCCGATCCTTTCGTGCCTTATGAGAACAATTCCTTTCTACCTTGCTATGGATCCTGCAGCTCACACTGCAATGCAGTTTCACATACAGTTTGGGTAGCACATGAGAGTCGAAAACACTGGCCTCAGAGATGTCCCTAAAATGATGAACTTCTTGATGGCTTTGTCCTTGGGCACACAGTGGGCGCAGTTGGTGCAGCGTGTAGGATGCATGTGGCTGAGGCCTTTCTTGGCCTGCCCATTGTTCCTCCTCTTCTTGGTCATCTTGTAAGTCAGAAGCTGAAAAATCACAATATTTTCTTTTGTTTTGTTTTGTTTTGTTTTATTATTCTGAATAGAATTTTATTTTCCAAAATATATGTAAAAACAAAATTTTAACATCAATTTTTAAAAAACTTTGTGTTCCAACTTCTCTTCCCCCCTCCATTCCCACCCTCCACCCACAAGAACTCAATCAATTCAAAATAAGTTATACATGAATAGTCATGGGAAAATTCCCATATTAGCTAGTTGTGAGAGAAAACAGTCAAAAAACCCAAAACTTCAGATTAAGGAATTGTCAAAGAGGCAATGAAAAAAAATTTTTTTAATGTGTTTCCTTCTATTTTCAGATACTATCAGTTCTTTCTCTGCAGATGGGCTGCAATCTTCATAAGTCTTTCAGGGTTATATTGTATCATTGCCTTGCTGAAAATAACCACATGCTTCCCAGCAGCTCATCCCCCACTATTGCTGTTATTTTGTATACAGTACATTTCACTCTGCTTCAGTTCATGTAGGTCTTTCCAGGTTTTCCTGATAGTGTCCTGTTCATCATAACCTTTATATAGTACCTTAAGCTTGACAGAGAATTTTCTTCATAAAAGCCCAGCAAAGTAGGTACCATACATTTTGCCATTATAATCAATCTTCATAACTATTTCCCTCCATCCTACTCCCATCCCATGACTCTATCTTCTTTTTACCTATTTCTCCTCAGAGGTATTTTACTTCTGACTATCCTCTCCCTAGCTCTGCATTCCCTTTTTTCACCCTTCCTTCCTTGTCCTCTTCCCCTCCTATTTTCCTGGAGGGTTAAATAGATTGCTCCTCCCAATTGGGTATGAAAGCTATTCCCTCCATGAGCCCACTCCAATGAGATCAGGGTCCCTAAGCTAATTCTGTGTTCTAAATATTTCTTCCTCCCTCCCTCCTCAACCCTCCTTATGAGATCAAGCAATTAAATATGTCATACTGGTGCAGTAATGCAGATCATCTTCATCTTCCTTGAAAGTGTTTTGCTTTTTACTGCTGTCTCCCCCAATCTGCCCTTTCTTCCTTCCCTTCTCCCCGCCCCTTTCTCCCTCCCCCCCTCAGCGCAAAACTATATTACTATGCCTACTTGAGTATGTATGTTAGTAGTCCTCTGAGCCAATTCTGATGATATTAAGGTTCACTCACTCCCCAACTCCTTCCCCCTCTTCTACTCTCCTCCATAAGCTTTTTTCTTGTTTCCTTCATGTGAAATACCTCTCCCCAGACCATCTCTCCCCTTCTCCCTCCCCCAGTTTATTCCTCCTACACCTCAACCCTATTTTAATGATGTCATCATGGATTAGCTAGGTGGCACAGTGGACAAAGAACCAGCCCTGGACCCAGGAGGCCCCAAGCCCAAATCCAGCCCCAGACATAAGATACCCCACCCTGTCTGCCCTACAAAGAACAAAACATAAATGCTTTGCAGATATCATCCCTTCATATTCAGTTCAGCCCTGTCTTCTGTGAATTTTTTGTGAAGAATTTTTGTTTTGTTTTGTTTTTTGGTGAGGCAATTGGAGTTAAGTGACTTGCCTAGGGTCACACAGCTAGTAATCATCAATTGTCTGAGGTCACACTTGGACTCAGGTTCTCCTGAGTCCAGGGCCAGCGCGCTATCCACTGCACCACCCAACTGCCCCTGAATTTCTTACTGAGATAGTTCTTATGATTTTAAAGTATTATCTTCCCATGTAGGAATGTAAACAGTTTGATCTTTTAATATCCCTCATGGTCTATTTCCTGTTTACCTTTTTATGCTTCTCCAGGATCTTGTATTTGAAAGTCAAATTTTCTATTCAGTTCAGGTCTTTTCATCACAAATGCTTGAAAAATCTCTTTCTCATTGAAATCCCATTTTTTGCCTCTGAAAAATTATACTCAGTTTTGCTAGGTACATGACTTTTTTGCTGAAGTCCCAGTTCCTTTGCCCTCTGGAATATCATATTCCATGCCCTTCGGTCCTTTAGTGTAGAAGCTGCTAGATCTTGCTTTATCCTTATTGGAGCTCCACAGTATTTGAATTCCTTTTTTTTAGCTGCTTGGAGTATTTTCTCCTTGACCTGGGAGTTCTGGAATTTGGCTATAATATTCCTGGAGGTTTTCTTTTTGGGATCTCTTTCAATTTCTATTTTAGTTTCTGCTTCTAGAATATCAGGGCAATTTTCCCTCACAATCTCTTGGAGAATGGTGTCTAAGCTTTTGTATTGGTCATGGTTTTCAGGTAGTGCAATGATTTTCAAATTCTCTCTCCTAGATTTATTTTCTAGGTCAGCTGTTTTTCCAAGGAGATATTTCACACTGGCCTCTATTTTTTCATTCAATTGGATTTGCTTTACTGTGTCTTGGTTTCTCATAAAGTCACTAGCTTCCATTTGTTCAATCCTAATTCTTAGGCAGTTATTTTCATCAGACAGTTTTTTAATCTCCTTTTCCATTTGGCTTTTCAAACTGTTGACTTTTTTTCTCATGACTCTCCTGCATCACTCTCATTTCCCTTTCCATTCTTTCCTCCTTTTCTCTATATCTTCTTTCTATTTCTTCTACTTTCTCTTCAAAGTCCCCTTTGAGAGCTTCCATGGCCTGAGACCAGTTCATATTTTTCTTGGAAGCTTTGGATGTTGGAGCTTTGACCCTGTTATTATCTTCTTCTTCTGAGGTTGTATTGTGGTCTACCTTACCCCCAAAGAAGTTTTCGATGGTCTTCTGCTTTCTCTGCCTACTCATCCTGCCTTACTATTTCTTGACCTTTAACTCCTTCTAAAGGTGTGGCACTGCTTCTAGGACACACTATTCAAGGTACAGGGTAACCTGGGGAATGGTTGGGCTTCTTCTTAGCCTGCCTGGCCTTGCTTTGATTAGATCTCAGCCATCCTGGCTGTCTTTTTTTTTTTCTTGAAGGAAAGGAAATTTTATTTCCATATTTAAAGTAGGTATGATCTTTTGAGTTTTTACAGGTAGGAAACCTGTAGACTTAGTTGTTACATAATCAGTAAGTGTCAGGACTAACATTTGAACCCAGATCTTTCAACTAAATTATAATTATTAATATTTTTAATGTAGTATTGATATTATCTTTGAAATTATTTTCATCCTTCGAGACCTTGCTGAAGGACCACATACTCCATGAAATACCATCTTATATCAACACCAAGAAGTGATACTAACCCTCCTCAATTTCATACAACTAATTTGAAAACACAAATGAAAATTACTATATTCTAATATATATATGATAATGGTTTGTATACACATTTCACCCCCTATTTAATCTTTAATCTCTCCCAGGATGGGTTGTTATTTCTTATTTTAGAATCATGATGTACCCCAGAATTTCTTTAATGTTCTATTTGGTTAATTAAAATATGTTTATTGAGTTTAATTGACAGATTAAAAACTTTATGTAACTAAATGAACATTAGTTTTGGAGTCAAACAAAAATAATTAAATGGCTACTATGTTGTTAGGTATTATAACATGAATCCACCATACATTCCTAGAAAGGAAGAGATCCAGTATAAATGCATAAGAGAGAGATAGAATCCTATGATTAGAAGAAATAATGGATACGTGAATAGTTTGTAATACTAATTTCTAGTCTTGGATCTAGAATAATTTAACTGTGACTTAAATCTCTCCGATTCATAAGTTTCTTCACCTAAAAATAAAAAAGGTTAGATAGATTTCTCTACCCAATTAAGTGTGCATGTTATTCCCTCCTTGAGGCAACTCTGATGAGATTAAGGTCTTTGAGCTAATTCTGATGAGTGTGAGGCTCATTCACTTCCCCACTGCTTCCCCATTTCTCCCCTAACTTTATAAGCCCTTTCCTGCTTCTTTCATTTGAGATTTCACCCCATTCTATCTCTTCCCTTTCCCTTCTCCCAGTGCATGCCATTCCCCCCTCAATTTTACCCTAAGGATGTTGTCATGGAGCAGCTAGGTGACACATTGGACAAAGCACCAGCCTTGGACTCAGGAGGACTCAACTCCACATGTGGCCTCAGACAAAACACATTCATTAACCCCATCCCCACCCTCCTAAAAAGAAGATAAAGAAAAAATAAATGATTTGCAGATATCATCCCTTCATCATCAGTTCCCACCTCTGCCCTCTGTCTAAATTTATTCCTATCATATGTCTTAATACTCAGAAACCTCTTATGATTTAGACATATCAACTTCGCATGTAGGAATGTAAACAGTTTAACCTTTTAACATCTCTCATTATTTCTTTTTCCTGTTTACCTTTTTAAGTTCCTCTAGGGTCTTGCATTTGAAAGTCAAATTTTCTATTCAGTTCAGGTCTTTTCATCACTAATATCTGAAATTCCTGTTTTTCATTGAGGTCCCATTTTTCCCCCTGAAAGATTATACAAGTTTTGCTGGATAGATGATTTTTGGTTGTAATCCCAATTCTTTTACCCTCTGGAATATCATATTCCATGCCCTCTGGTCCTTTAATGTAGTAGCTCCTAGATTCTCTGCTATTCTTAATGTGGCTCCACAGAATTTGAATTGTTTCTTTCTGGCTTCTTGCAATATTTTCTCCTTGACATGGGAGTTCTGGAGTTTGGCTATAATGTTCCTGGGAGTTTTCATTTTGGGATCTCTTTCAGAGGGTGATCTCTTGATTCTTTCAATTTCTATTTTACCTTTTGTTTCTAGAACATCAGGGCAATTTTCCCTGGCAATCTCTCAGAAGATGATGCCTAATCTTTTTATTTTGATCGTGATTTTAGGTACTCCAATAATTTTCATATTATCTCTCCTGGATCTCTTTTCCAGGTCAGGAATTTTTCAGAGAAGATATTTCACATTGCCTTCTATTTTTAAAAATTCGTTTGGATTTGCTTTATTGTGTCTTGGTTTCTCATAAAGTCACTAGCTTCCATTTGTTCAATTCTAATTCTTAGGCAATTAATTTCTTCTGGTCCAAAGATAAGCCCAAGCAAACTTGCTAATTAACCAGACAGCAAAATTTTGAACTTCTTGGCTGTCTTTGGATGGAAAATAATCTTATCCCATCTTTTCATGGGTTCAGCTGCTCCAGGAATTATCTTTTGGCTGTGTTTGGAGGGTTTTTTTTTGAGTATTTGTGTCTGGAGTAATGAGAGTTTACTCCCTTTCCTCCACCATCATCTATTATATTTTTTAAAAGGCCTCTTATTGTTTGTGTCAATAGAACCCTCAATCTCAAATCATAAAAACAATATGTTTTAAACCATTTCTGAACAATCATACATTCTTACATGTATATTTTGTGAAACAAGAAACTAAATTATAGAATTTCTAAATAAGAAGAGGGAAAAGTTGAAGAACCAAGATGATATTTACTCTAACCCTCAATAAAAATAAATTTCTCCACAATTTTTGCCAAACAGTGGAAATACATTTTAAGACTTACACAAAGCTATATTGCCATGTTAAGAAAGATAGGTGGTTTGTATATCTCTATCTCTATCTATCTCTATCTCTATCTTTATCTCTATCTCTATCTTTAACTCTATTTCTATCTCTATCTTTATCTCTATCTCTGTCTCTATCCCTATCCCTACCTCTCCCTCTCCCTTTTCCTCTACCTCCACCTCTATCTATAAATATCTGTGTGTATGTATACACATACATGTACATATGTGTATATATGTATACATATATTCATATGTGTGCATTGGAACTGTGTATCAATATCTCCTTGGTATGTATAGTGAAAAACTTCAACATCATGAAATATAATTAAAAACAACTGAAAATATGCATGGTTTAATTTGAAAAAAAAAATTCTATATCCCCTAAATCAACTATCGAAGTCAAAGCCAAAAATAAAATGACACAAGATGTTAATATGGAGCAAAAAAACCTTCATCAGAAAATAAACCATTCCTTGATAATCAAAAAGTTCAGTATAGAAGCTTGAAAAGCAAATAAATCTATAGAGGCAGACTGCCATAAAAAAATTCTGGGAAATATTTCATCGCCTACTTCCAAACTAGAAGTGCAATACAAGAAAAGTATTAGATGGATGTAATGAGAAATAGTAAACTTCTCTGACAGAACCATTTTAGCTAAGGAGGTGACTGAAATTCTAGTTTTTCTGAAATTTTGTAGAGTTCATTAAATTCCAATATCATTGGCCCAAATGCTGCACAGTGGTGAGTGAATTACTAGAAAATCACTTTGGCACCTTCCTCTCAGTTGCAAGCCTGATTATATCTTTTTTTTTTTTTTTTTACATTATGAGATATTTTATTTTTTCCGTTACATGTAAAGATAGTTCTCAACTTTTGTTTATACATGCTTTACAATTTCAGATTTTTCTCCCTCCCTCCCTCCCCTCCCTCCCCCCCTCCCCTAGACAGCAGGTAATCTGATATAGGTTATATCTATATATATCTATACATATACATATAGATATATATATACACACACATATATATACACATAATAACATTAATCCTATTTCTGCATTAATCCTGTTACAAGAGAAAGAATCAGAGCAGTGATGCAAAACCTCAAAATAGAAAAAAAAAAAAACAACAGCACCCAAAACAAAAGAAATAATATGGTTCAATCAGCATCTATACTCCACAGTTCTTTCTTTCTTTTTTTTTCTTGGATTTGGAGATCCTCTTCTATCATGAGTTCCCTGGAACTCTTCTGTACCATTGCATTGATGAGAAGAATATAGTCCATCACAGTAGGTCAACACTCAATGTTGATGATACTGTGTACAATGTTCTTCTGGTTCTGCTCATCTCACTCATCATCAGCTCACGTAAGACCCTCCAGGTTTCTCTGAACTCTTCCTGCTCATCATTTCTTACAGCACAATAGTATTCCATTGTATTCATATACCACAACTTGTCCAGCCATTCCCCAATTGATGGGCACCCCCTCAACTTCCAATTCCTTGCTACCACGTAAAGAGCAGCTATAAATATTTTTGTACATGTGGGTCCCTTTCCCCCTTCCATGATTTCTTTGGGCAAAAGACCTAAAAGTGGGATTGCTGGGTCAAAGGGTATGCACAGCTTTATCGCCCTTTGGGCATAATTCCAAACTGCTCTCCAGAATGGTTGGATCAGCTCACAGCTCCACCAACAATGCATTAGTGTTCCAATTTTCCCACAGCCTATCCAACATTTATTATCTTCCTTTTTTGTCATTTTAGCCAATCTGATAGGTGTCAGGTGGTACCTCAGAGTTGTTTTAATTTGCATCTCTCTAATCATTAGAGATTTAGAGCATTTTTTCATATGGGAATAGATAGCTTTGGTTTCTTCATCAGAAAACTGCCTGTTCATATCCTTTGACCATTTCTCAATTGGGGAATGACTTGGATTCTTATAAATTTGATTTAATTCCCTATATATTTTAGAGATGAGGCCTTTATCAGAAGCACTGGCCTCAAAAATTGTTTCCCAGCTTTCTGCCTCCCTTCTAATTTTGGATGCATTGCTTCTGTTTGTACAAAAATTTTTTAATTTAATATAATCAAAATCATCCACTTTGCATTTTATAATATACTCTATCTCATGTTTGGTCAAAAACTGTTCTCCTTTCCAAAGATCTGATAGGTACACTATTCCTTTCTCTCCTAATTTACCTATGGTATCACCTCTTATGTCTAAATCATGTATCCATTTTGACCTTATTTTAGTATAAGGTGTAAGATGTTGGTCTAAGCCTAATTTCTGCCATACTATCTTCCAGTTTTCCCAGCAGTTTTTGTCAAATACTGAGTTCCTATCCCAGAAGCTGGAGTCTTTGGGTTTATCAAACACTACATTACTAGTGTCATTTACTACTGCATTTCCTGAGCCTAGCCTATTCCATTGATCTACCACTCTATTTTTTAGCCAGTACCAGATAGTTTTGATGACTGCCGCTTTATAGTAAAGCTCCAGGTTTGGTACCGCTAACCCACCTTCCTGTGAATTTTTTTTCATTATTTCCCTGGATATTCTTGTTTTTTTGTTTTTCCAGATGAATTTTGTTATTATTTTTTCTAGCTGTATAAAATAATTTTTAGGTAGCCTGATTGGTATGGCACTGAATAAGTAAATTAATTTAGGCAGTATTGTCATTTTTACTATATTAGCTCTGCCTATCCATGAGCAATTGATATCTTTCCAATTATTTAGATCTGATTTGATTTGTGTGAAGAGTGTTTGGTAGTTGTGTTCATAGAGTTCCTGGGTTTGTCTTGGCAAGTAGACTCCCAAGTATTTTATATTACCTACCGTTACTTTAAATGGAATTTCTCTTTCTATCTCTTGCTGCTGGACTTTGTTGGTCATGTATAGAAATGCTGATGATTTATGTGGATTTATTTTATATCCTGCTACTTTGCTAAAGTTGTTAATTGTTTCAAGTAATTTTTGACTTGATTCTCGAGGATTCCTTAAGTATACCATCATATCATCTGCAAAGAGTGATAGTTTTGTTTCCTCCTTGCCTATTCTAATTCCTTTAATTCCTTTCTCTTCTCTGATTGCTAAAGCTAACATTTCTAGGACAATATTAAATAATAGGGGTGATAATGGACATCCCTGTTTCACCCCTGATCTTATTGGGAAGGCCTCTAATTTATCTCCATTGCATATAATACTTGCTGATGGCTTTAGGTAGATACTGTTTATTATTCTAAGGAAAGCTCCCCCTATTCCTAAACTCTCTAGTGTTTTTATTAGGAATGGGTGCTGTACTTTGTCAAAAGCTTTCTCTGCATCTATTGAGATAATCATATGATTTTGGTTGGTTTTCTTATTGATGTGGTTGATTATGTTAATAGTTTTCCTAATGTTGAACCAGCCCTGCATTCCTGGTATAAATCCCACCTGGTCATAGTGTATTATCCTGGTGATCACTTGCTGTAATCTCCTTGCTAATATCTTATTTAAGATTTTAGCATCAATATTCATTAGGGAGATTGGTCTATAATTTTCTTTCTCTGTTTTTGCTTTGCCTGGTTTTGGTATCACCACATTTGTGTCATAAAACGAATTTGGTAGAACTCCTTCTTCACCTATTTTTCCAAATAATTTGTATAATATTGGAATTAATTGTTCTTTAAATGTTTGGTAAAATTCACCCGTAAACCCATCTGGCCCTGGGGATTTTTTCTTAGGGAGTTCATTAATAGCTTGTTCAATTTCTTTTTCTAATATGGGTTTATTTAAGGATTTTATTTCCTCTTCAATTAACCTGGGCAGTTTGTATTTTTGTAAATATTCATCCATTTCATTTAGATTGTCAAATTTATTGGCATACAGTTGGGCAAAATATTTCCTAATTATTGCTTTAATTTCCACTTCATTGGTGGTAACATCACCCTTTTCATTTTTGATACTGGTAATTTGGTTTTCTTCTTTCTTTTTTTTAATCAAATTAACCAGTATTTTATCTATTTTATTGGTTTTTTCATAAAACCAGCTCTTAGTTTTATTGATTAGTTCTATAGTTTTTTTGCTTTCAATCTTATTGATTTCTCCTTTAATTTTCAGGATCTCTAATTTAGTGTCTAATTGGGGATTTCTAATTTGTTCTTTTTCTAGCTTTTTAAGTTGCATGCCCAATTCATTAATCTCCTCTTTCTCTTTTTTATTCATGTAAGCATTTAGAGCTATAAATTTTCCCCTAAGCACTGCTTTGGCTGCATCCCATAGATTTTGGTATGTTGTCTCATTATTGTCATTCTCTTGGATAAAGTTATTGATTGTTTCTATGATTTCTTGTTTGGCCCATTCATTCTTTAGAATGAAATTATTTAGTTTCCAATTGATTTTCATTCTACTTTTCCCTGGCTCTTTCTTACATGTAATTTTTATTGCATCATGATCTGAGAAGGATGCATTTACTATTTCTGCCTTTCTACATTTGACTATGATGTTTTTGTGCCCTAATACATGGTCAATTTTTGAAAATGTGCCATGTACTGCTGAGAAAAAGGTATATTCCTTTCTATCCCCATTCAATTTTCTCCAGACATCTATCATGTCTAACTTTTCTAGTAATCTATTCACCTCTTTCACTTCTTTCTTATTTATTTTTTGGCTAGATTTATCTAATTCTGAGAGGGGGAGATTCAGATCCCCCACTAGTATAGTATTACTATCTAATTCCTCTTGTAACTCATTTAACTTCTCCTCTAAGAACTTGGATGCTATACCACTTGGCGCATACATATTCAATATTGATATTACTTCATTATCTATAGTACCTTTAAGTAAGATGTAATTTCCTTCCTTATCTCTTTTAATGAGATCTATTTTTGCCTGCACTTTGTCTGAGATAAGGATTGCTACCCCTGCCTTTTTTACTTTAGCTGAGGCATAATATATTCTGCTCCAGCCTTTTACCTTTACTCTGTGTGTATCTCTCTGCTTCAAATGTGTTTCTTGTAAACAGCATATTGTAGGGTTCTGGTTTTTAATCCACTCTGCAATTCGCTTCCGTTTTATAGCAGAGTTCATCCCATTCACATTCACAGTTATTATTACTGACTGTCTATTCCCCTCCATTCTATTTACCCCCTTTGTACTTTTCCCCCCTTCTTTCACCCTATTCCTCCTCACCGACGTTTTACTTCTTACCCCTGCCTCCCCCAATCTGCCCTCCCTTTTTATCACCCCCCTCTCTTTTCTTTACCCTTTTCTCCCTTGCTTTTGTCCTCCCTTCTCAGTCCCCCCCTTTCCCTTCCCCTTTTGTTTCCCTAAAGAGTGAGTTAAGTTTCTTTATCCCAATGAACGTATATGTTATTCCCTCTTTGAGTCAAATCTAATGAGAATAGGGTTGAAACCATGTTCCCCCCTCCTTTCTTTCCCTCTATTATAATAGGTTTTTTTCCACCTCTTCATATGATATAATTCATCCCATTCCACCTCCCCTTTCCTCTCCTCCCCATAGACTCCCTTTTTATCTCCTTAATTCTTTTGTATCATCACATCAAAGACAATTTATATTTATACCCTCTATATAAAGTCCTTCTCTCTGCCCAAATACATTTACAGTTCTTAAGAGTTATGAGTATTATCTTCCTGTGTAGGGATATAAACAGTTTAACCTAATAGGGTAACTTTTTTTTCCCCCTCTGTTTACCTTTTTAAACTTCTCTTGAGTCTTGTATGTTGAGATCAAATTTTCTATTCAGTTCTGGTCTTTTCACCAGGAAAGATTGAAAGTCCCCAATGTCATTAAATGTCCATCTTTTCCCCTGAAAGAAAATGCACATTTTTGCTGGGTAATAGATTCTCGGCTGCAATCCAATCTCCTTTGCCTTCCGGAATATCATATTCCAAGCCTTGCGGTCTTTTAATGTTGAAGCTGCCAGGTCCTGAGCAATCCTGACTGTGGCTCCATGATATTTAAATTGCTTCTTTCTGGCTGCTTGGAGTATTTTCTCCTTCACCTGATAATTCTGGAATTTGGCTACAATATTCCTTGGAGTTTTCCTTTTGGGGTCTCTTTCAGGAGGTGATCGATGGATTCTTTCAATGATGATTTTATCCTCTGATTCTATGATATCAGGGCAGTTCTCCTTAATAATTTCCTGGAATATGGTATCTAGATTCTTTTTCTGGTCATGGCTTTCAGGCAGTCCAATGATTCTCAAATTGTTTCTCCTCGATCTGTTTTCCAGATCAGTTGTCTTTCCAATGAGGTATTTCACATTTTCTTCTATTTTTTCATTTTTTTTATTCTGCTTGACCGATTCTTGGTGTCTCATGGATTCCTTTTCTTCCAACTGTCCCACTTTAATTTTTAAGGCATTGTTTTCTTCAGTGAGATTATGCACCTTTTTTTCCATTTGGCTAAGTGAATTTTTTAAGGTATTGTTTTCTTCAGTGAGATTATGTACCTTTTTTTCCGTTTGGCTAAGTGAATTTTTTAAGGTATTGTTTTCTTCAGTGAGATTATGCAGCTTTTTTTCCATTTGGCCAAATGAATTTTTTAAGGCTTTGTTTTCTTCAGCTTCCTTTTCTAAGCTGCTGATTCTTTTTTCATAGTTTTTTTGTGTTGCTTTCATTTCTCTCCCCATTTTTTCTTCTACCTCTTGCAATTGATTTTTAAAATCCTTTTTGAGCTCTTCCAGGAAGGCTTTTTGTTCTTGCGACCAATTCACCTTCCCTTGTGAGGCTTCAGATGTAGACAATTTGAGGCTATTGTCCTCATCTGAGTTTGTGTTGGCTTCTTCCCTATTGATACAGAAGCTCTCAATGGAGAGGGCTCTTTTTTGCTTCTTACTCATTATTGCAGCTTATTTATTTATTCTTTAAGTTGAGGTCTGCTCTGGGGGCACCAGGGTCCCTGTTTTGGGCTTCTTGTGCAGGTGTATAGGTGCTGTGTGACCGGGCTTTTACTCTGAGGCCTTTATGGTGTGTGGAGATCCCCTGTCCTGCACTTCCTGTCTGATTGTGCTCGGCCAGCCAGGCATCAGACCCCAGCGTCTGATCCCGCCGTTCGTGGCCCTCTCGGCCGGTGCAGGTAAGTTTTTCCACTGTCCTTCTTGGCCACCAGATTTTTGAACCAGGTTCCGGGAGCCTCAGTTGTTCGGCTGTGACCCGCAGCTCCTGCTGATTTGACCCGACCCCCTCGGCGCTGGGTTGCTGCCCTGCGCTGGGCCTCCCTTTTGCCCGAGTCAGACCGACCTTTTCCTGAAGTCTTCTAAATTATCTCTGGTTGGAGGACTGTGTCTCTCTGTCTCTTTGCAGGTTCTGTAGTTTCAGAATCCGTCCAGAGGCTTGATTTAATGTTCGTTTTGAGGGAACAGAAGGAGAGCTCAGGCAGCTTGCTGCTTCCTCTCTGCCATCTTGGCTCCGCCCCGATTATATCTTGATAGAAGTCAACATACCTGTTTTTTCCCCACAAAGTAATAGATGTTATACCTTCAAAAAAGGACCAATTATAAGATTATTCACTGTATGCAAACCACTTGCAGTTTGTATTATAAAAAATATTGAAGAAAAGAATAATGGTTTCTCAAAAGTACAGTTTCAATATTTAGTAGCTTAAAAGTACTCTGAATTGTTTTGGAAGACTTTGGAAGATTTTGGAAGGCTGAAAGGAACATACCAAAAATTTCCCAGGGTGTATAAGTAGCAACTTATCATTGACCTGGTAACCACTGAACAAGCTGACCAAATGTACCATAAATTTTCACTGCCTTTAATGATTTTCTCAAAGCCTTACCATGGACTCTGTTCCATATTCATACATCTTCTTCACATTAAAAATATCTAAAATATACCTAAAAACAAAGTACAGTGAGAAAAGCAGAGCATTTTATGTTCACATGGAAAGCTACTCTCCATTTAAAGCATTTCTCTAAAATACTCTAATACATCAATAATCTTACCAATTATCACATTCTCTTCAATGAAACAGAGTATAACCCCTTCATTTCTGTCTAGGTTGTTTCACCCTTGCTCATATTCTCTCAAAAATATGCCAAAAGGATTTTGCCTGATAGTTCCTTTACTGTTGTTGTTCAATCATTTTCAGTCATATAAAACTCTTCACATCCTCATTTGGGGTGTTCTTGGAAAAGCTACTGGAGTTTGCCATTTCCTTCTATACCTCATTTTACAGATAAAGAACTGAACAGGATTAAGTGACCTCTCGAGGGTCACAGAGCTAGTAAGTGTCTGAACACAGATTTGAACTCAAGAAGATGAGTCATTATTATTCCAAGCCTAGCACTCTATCCACTGCACCACCTGCTATCTATCTGTCATTCCTTGCTTTTGCTACTTTCTCTTCCTTTCAAGATCAATTAATGTGAACAATAATATCTTTTGTGCAGACAGTTTAAGCAATTTATATTTGTACCTGGTCTTAAACCTAATATCATTTCACCTAAAGAGAATTAACTATGACTTCCAATGTAAAGAGAGAGTTGCATCTATGCATCATTTGTTATTAATATGTGTGTACATAAATATATACATATATGTGTGTTTATAAATACAAATATGCACATATGTGTATGTATATATGTATTGTACATATGTGTATACACACATATATCTGTATCTTGAGATAGAAATACAGATAGATTGATAGCTATCTTACTATAAATTTATATTGATATCTCTATATCAATCAAGGGTTAAACAAGATCAATATATATTGATATATGTCAATTCAGTCAGCAGCATATATATGTATATATGTATGTGCATATGTATGTATGCTTAAATTTGCATGTGTATATACACACATATCTAATGGAAAACATATTAAAGAGAAAGAGCTCCTACAATTCAAAGAATCTTCCTCTAATGATATACAATTTCATTTAGATTTGATAAGTATAATATTATTAATATGCATCCAGGGAAATAGGAACCATAGTCTTAGAGTTTGATTCCAGAATAAAACCAAATCAATGGACATATGTGATCCTTACAAACATCTTGGTCTTTTCCTTGGCAAGAGACATTGACCACAAGGATATCAATTAGTAATTTGCGATAACACATGTCAAGGGGCTTACTGATTTCCAGAAACTAAAGCTCAATGGGGAGTACATGTTTTAATATATTATTATTGATTGAATATAAATATTAATACAAAAATTGGGAACTAAATATATATCATTAACAGTTGCAAAAAATAAAATCCTATCAATCTCCTTCATAGTGATACAATAAAGGCTATATACCCTTAAAGTAATAGTGAAAAAAATAACTTCCTCATCAAAAATATATTCTCATTTCACATGAGATATAGGAGGAAATAAATATTTTTGGAACAATGGAACATTCTTTTACTGAACAATAGTAATGACTGAGACTAGATATAAGTCATTGGATTTGTCTAATGTAACCAAACACAGCTTGTCTCTGAATGGAACCAATGAAATAGTGCAGGTCAAAGAGACAAATCAAAAGGTATGTCTTGAATGACAACCACATGAGGTCAACTAAAAATAAATTGACCAAGAAGCATAACATATGTGACCAATATGTAGCTTTATTTAAAGAAATGGAAGTGTTTATGTTATCAATTCAGGCAGCAGACTATTGTGCCCAAAGATGTGAGAAACGATGTTTTGAAAGAAAATTGATTCACTGACTGCTCTGGGTTTTACAATGAATTTGTACAATGAACTATCACATCCTGAACAAATTTCCAACGTATCAGATACACAGAAAGGCACAATCAGGTGGCTAGTATTAAGCACCAAAAACTCATTATTCTTTACAAATTAATAAAATATTATTATTTTAGATACAAACTATAAAATATCATTGAGATTTCAGCAAACAATTTTTTAGTGAAACTGGGATATCATCTTAGAAATTCTCCCCAAAATTACTGAATTCAACATTGATATATAAGAATTTAAAAACAGAAGTTGTAATATGCCATTAATCCAAATTTGCATAACATCTATATGACACGAAAACTTTCAAAAGAATAAAAAAAATTAAAACCATAGGGGAATCACACAAGATACATATCAACTCTGTCATTCATTTGTTGGCGGAAATTGGCCCAAATATGATTTTATGAAATCTATAGAAAATGAGCTCACATCTCAATTTTTGCATTCTTTTGCAGGATGGAGTCATTTCTTCTGTCTGCCCAACATCCCACAACACATTCAATGCAAAAATAATAACAGAATAGCAACTTGTCTTTGAGCCTTTTCTATCTGAATCTGATAAAAGATGAACAGAATGAGCTAATGACAATAACAAAACAAACAAATAAACTATCAACAAGAGTGAAAGTGGATAAAAAGCTAGCTTCAGAGGTAGGAACACCTGAGTTCCAGACCTTTGAAACATACTGACCATATGATCCAAGGAAAGTCCCTTAACTTTTCAGTGTTTTAGGTAAATATCTATGACTATAACTTTTCAAGAAGACACCAATTTTTATTAAGTAGGGATTTCCTCAGTGTGGGTACCCTTTGCCAATGAAATTAAAAGTCTGGTAAAAACAAAAATAACCATCACATATAGAAATAAATCCTTCTCTCTTCTCCATTTCCCCTCCTCATCTTTATCCTTGATCCAGAATAGCCTGTTAGGCCTAATTTGCCATTGTCTTAGACTGTTAGACCCTACATATCATCTTGAAATTACTTTGTTAATATTTTGTATTTACTTAATTGTGTGCATATTGTATCACATCAATTGAATATAAGCCCTCTGAAGACAGAGGGTATTATATTTTTTTTCATTATTTATCATCCTTACTATCAAAGTGCCTGCTACAAAGAGATTATTTTTCTTTTTTTTTTTAGAACTTATTTGTGGAATGTTCACTTTCTAACAACATATAGGCAAAACTCTTATTTATGTGGCAGAGTTTCTATTTCCTTTCAATATCCCCATCTCTTGGAAAGGCCATGTTCAATATGTAATATATACAATTCCTTAGAAATATTCTGTTTTCATTTTTCTGGACTTAATGATAAGAATTTTATATTTCATATAAGTTTCAACAGAGTTATACCACTTTCTCATCATGGATTACTTTAAATTCATAGATTATGTAATTGTTAAGATAGATATAATTAAATTTCAAATGACATAAGTAATAAGAAATATGCAGTGAATTTAATTTGATTTTATATAAGCCAGGAATATTCAGAATTGAGATGAGTGTTAGGAAATGGACCAATCATTATTTTAGGAATTCCTGGATTCGGAGACTTCTTCTATCAATACAAAATAATAATTTATCTGCAACTGATAATCTTGCAGAGTTGCCTAGATAAGTGACTTCAAACTCAAATAGAAATGGGAAGCACATACCTATATATGAGGATCCCTATGGGTCACAGATTGATGTCGTTTTAAAATGCAGCTTTATTTTATTCTTGTGGGTTTTTTTTAGTTTTTTTTAATTATTTCTAAATGATTTTAATTTGCTTTGGACTAAACTTGGGATTGTTAAAGGACATGCAGACTGTAGGTCTTTTGTTTGTTGCTTTTGAACTAGTGCATTAAAAGATTTAATAACTTTCTGAGGATCTGTTAAGCAGGTGACAAAGAATGAATTTGGATACATGTCTTCTTGGTTCAAAGGCCAGTTGTCTAGCCTCTATGCCATACTACATGAAATATAATTCAATCAAACTCCCTGTGGAGACCACACACATTTTGTTCTTGAATAACCTTCTTAAAAACAGATAAAACAAAAGGTTGATCATATAATTTTAGAGCTTGTAGAAACCTTAGAAATTAGAGTACATATACGACCAAATTTTCAGAAGATTAAAAAGGTAGAGTGGGTAAGCACTTTATTTGGGCCCAATATCCAGTTAGTGGAAGCATTCAGATGGAAACTGAAGGTTTATAATTCTCAGTCCATTTTCCTTGTCAATCAAATAAAATTGTTGCTCTCCCCAGACTACCTTACCACTTGCTTGACTTATTATTCTATTGATAAATTTCAAATAGAAAAAAAAATTAGACACAATTTTCTAAACTTAAAGCAAATATGATGAAAAAACATTCAATTCCAATATGATGTTAAAATAAAAAATTCAATAAATTTGTATTACTACTCTTTAACAAATGAAAAAAATGAGGTTCTAAGAACTATAGTAAAATGAGTTTCCTTACATCAAACAGGTAATAAGTAAAGTTATACACTCAAACCAAAGTCCACTACTCTTTACAGTAAAAACTCTATCCATGGCAAGATGGAAGGGAATAATCTTTTATATGATGCCTACCATATATCAGGCACTATGCTTAGTCATTTTTTCAAATATTTCATTTTATTCTTACAACAAAATGACTGAATTATAGGTGCTATTGTTATTTCCATTTTCCACTGTGTAAAATTTGTCAAGTAGATGTTAAGTGATCTTCCCAGGGTCACACTAATATTGTCTGAGGTCAAATTTGAACTCAGAACTTACTGAATCCAGGTCCCGTGCTCTATCCACTCAACCCCCAGTCACAACTCATGCTCTATAAAAGGACAATTAAATAATTGAAGTTCCATAAAACTAAAAAAAGAATGGTATTGAAAAAAATTTCAGGATCTTTGCAGATTTTTTAGGAAATCCCTTCTTTTATTAGCAGAAGGTAAAGATAATTTGTGTCATTATAATACTCCTTAGCAGCTATTGTTAATAAATTGTATCATATACTTCAAGTTGATTTTATTTTCATTTTTCATGTATATTCACATATGTCTAGTCATCTTCTTTAAGTATGCATTGAGTTACACCATGTCAATAGCTAACAGATGCTCCAGAAAAGAGATCCAATTACAGAAATTCAAGAAATTAATGAGAAAAATGTGTAAAACTATAGAATCATTGTAGCAATGGATTACACTACCAGTGGTTATGAATTTGAGGGTCTATTCTACACTGAAAAAAGATAAAACTCTTATTTAACATAAATTGGATTTTCATGCATGAATAAGTCAGTTCATTTCTTCTTTGATTTCATTTGACCCTTAACCTAAATGCTATATGTGATGTGCTACCACCTTCAATTGTTTCTATCTTGAGAATGACTATACTATTTTTTTAAAAGTGGGGAGCAGTTCAAAGGGGGAACACCAGGAACATATATGACTTTTATGAATAAAACACATGACATATTTTTCTATATCTTACTGAAAGTTATCATTATTTGTATATGCATTCTTATCTTCTTCCTCCTCATCATCACCATTATCTCTCCTGAACCAAACTGAATATGCTTTCCTGGTCAAAGATGGAATTACACCAAAAAGCACATTAATTACCTGCTGTCCCTGTATGATATTAAATTAAGTTGTTCCAACAAAGAAAAAAAAATCTAAACCAAAATCAAAACATGAAACAAAACAAAACAAAAAAATCTTTCTTCATCTCATAGAAACCTTCTCCAATGCAAATAATATGGAAGCAGGGCAGCATCATGTATTGGATAGAGATCTGGGTATACGTCTAGTCTTTGCGACACTTTGGCAATGTGAGGCTAGGCAAGTAATGTCCTCTCAGTGGTAAAGAGAATTTCTCTTCCTTGATGAAATTCAGATCCAATTCTACCCCCTCCCACTTGTCTCTTCCCTTCCCCTCCAAATCAAAAGGTAATTTGGCTTTGGTAAATGTAGAATTATATATATACATATATATATATACACACATATATATATATGTATGTATATATATGTATATATATATACACACATATATACATATACATATATATACATATATATATAACATACACACATTTCCTTACAATAATAACATACACACATTTATATACATATATACATATATATATATATATATATATACACACACACACACACACACACACACACACACACACACACACACATATATCACCCAGAACCAAAGACACTGATGGGGTTTGGAGCTTAAATATGGATTTCATATAGAAGCAATGGAAAAAGACAACACTTACAAGTACATAGATCTTCTCCACCTAATTACTAAATAAACTCATTGCTTTCTTTTATCACCCAGAAGAAACATAAAGTCCTTTGACATCTAAAGGTCTTCACAATCTAACCTTTTCCTCCCTTTCCAGTATTCTTAAACTTTAATTTCTTATAGTGCACTGACTTCCTCATTCCTTGTATAAAATACTACATCTCTTTTCTCCTTTCTTTATGCATTGGCTATCCTTCATGATTAGAATACTCACTCTCCATCTTCATCTCTTCCCTCTTAGAATCTCTGATTACAATCGAGAGTCAACTCAAATCCCACCTGCTAGCAGAAGACTTTTCTCATCCCCCTAGCTGTTAGTGCCTTCCCTTTACTACCTGTATGACACTTAGCAAGTCACTTAACACCTGTTTGTATCAATTTTCTCAGATATAAATTGGGAATAATAATAACACCTACCTCACAGGGTTGTTCTGAGGTCTAAATGAGATTGTATTTAGCACAGTCCGTGACACACAGTAAGTCCTATATAAATGTTAGTTGTGATGATGATTATTATAAAAAAGAACCTATTAACAGGGTGCACATTCTATGTTTATTTGGCAATATAATTTAGTTCAAGACAAATGCAAAGACAACTTACTATATTTTTTACTCATTTACTTCAATGATTGTTTTAAGCTGTTATATCTTCCAACATCCACAAATAATGTATTTTCTTTCCTAAACAACCACGTCTTTTGAGGATCAGTTCATTGAAGAGATGATAGGTGAGTGGGGGGAATAGCAGAGATGATAGCTATTTTACATGTAACTAAAAGTAAAATGAGCTACCTGGAGGCACTAGTTTCCCCAAAATTAAAAGTCCCTGATCAAATAATTTCTTATCATGAATGTAAAAGTAGGGTTTCATTTATTGAATATAGGATTAATAGATAGCTGTTCAAAACTCTCCACATTCTAAAATTCTCTGATTACTCCTAGGGAGTTGTCAGAAAAATTCAAAGATTAAAGGATTTTTTCAAGTTTACATAGTTAATATGTGTGTCAGAGGTATAATTTGAACCCAGGTCTTATTACTTTGACTTCAATTGAATATCAAAGGGTAATTACCCATTATGCCACACTCCATTTGACACTTATTAACTTTGCTTTCCACATTACCTATGAAAGAACATGAGGAATTGATATTTTCTTTCATTACCAGGAATATTGCCATTTCTTATCTGACCTTATAAGAACCTCTATGTTCATTTTCTTTATCAAATGCCCTCTCTCTATCCTCTGCCCTTTTTCACATCACTGTTTAGAAATTCTTATTTTCATCATTTCCCTTCCACTATGTTTCACATTGGCTTAATCAGATATTATCAATTAAGAGATGACAGACACTCAGGGAGATATTGTCCTGCCAGCCCCCATATTTCTATGCACAGTTGCTGCCAGCTGCTTGTTCAGCCTCTATTCACTTACTGTTCCTCTTACACTTATCTGCTGATCCTGGCACAAAGGAAAGGAAAATTTAATTAATAAGACCATGGCCATCACATTGAGGGTATCTAGCTCCACGAAGAGTCACACAGTGATATGTCTCCTTTTCCCCTGCATGCTACTGGGGACAAAGGCTGTCTACTCTCCATTCCAGTGACATTTAAATATGATTCTCAATAGAAACAATTCCCTTTCACATCAATCTGTGGGGCTTCATCTTTACTTAAAGTAATTAAACTTCCTTTTCTTAAAAATGTTCCATTTCACATTTGAAGCACTTAGCTTATTCTACTTTAATTAGATAAGAGTAACATGGGCCATTCTTCAAAATGATTTAAGTGCTTTTAAGATAATTTTGATCATTTTAACAATAGCCGGCACAGATATTTGCCCTTTTTGATTTATTATTTAAAACTTTCCTGACAAACTCCTAAAAAAGCTTTTCTTCATAGAGGACTAGTCATTTCAAATTTAACTTTTGGCAGCATTTAGCTAAATGTTGTGAGTTTCTTGAATTTTCATGCTAATGACCCAAAAATAAGTATAAAGTTTCATAACCCTAATAGATTTGTATTGTCTGAAATAGGTATTGTTCTCTAAGTACATTTTAACAGAATACATTTTAGGAACCACTCTTTTAATTGTATTATCATTGAAGCATTCAAAGTCAGTCATGTCAAATACAAACCAACACCATTTCAGCCTTTTATTTCAATCAGTTATTTTCCAGTAGATTTGTTGTTAGTTTACTGTGAGCTTCAGTCTGCTGGTAAGATATGTCCTACTAATGATTGACAATACACTTGTCAGGGAACACACCATATGACTGCCTACCAGACCAGATACCATGGCAACACCTGGTTAGGGAAAGTTGGAGAAATATTTTGTAGTTTTGCATTTGTTAGAGCCACTGGACTGAAACAGATATGTATTAATTGGAAGTGGATGTGACAGCTTGCAGCCGTTACTAAAAACAGGAAGACAACATCAGCACCTGTCAAGGCTAAGCACTAAAGAAAGATGAATCAAACTCTATGAAGTGTGACTTCAAACACAGTGTCACTCCTGTGTACTCCTCATTTATAAAAATGTGTGGGGAAAATGGAAGATTGTGTTAATATATAAATATTTCCAATCAGCACCTTACAAAAATAATAATCCCAAAATCATTGCCTGTCAAGTTAAAGGGAGATGAATTCAAAAGCACATGTAAAAGTTTCACAGTTCCAATCAAATGCTGTCACCATGATTTTATACTGCAGGATTTAGGGACACATAAGAGATTCTCAGCACAAAACTTGGAAGATTAAGGTAATCCAAGTGTGGCATCTTTATTTTTCTTTTCCAGGAAACTAATTAGGTTTCATTCATAAGTTTACCTAATAGAACCCTAGAAAAGTGAGGAACATATTTCAAGTATCTTTAGGCTGTTTTTGCAAACTGATTCTTCACAATACATATTTATGATTGTGGGGAGAATCCCCTATGCTAATGATTATTGAGACTTTTTTTTTCCAATAATTGATTGGAGTTTTTGTTTGTTTTATTGGTTTTTTTTAATGTTTCCATGAACATGGGTTGTAATGGTCTGGTATATTTGCTTGTTCATGACTGACTTTTCTCACTACATAAAAAGTACTGGTTATTATTTTTTGGTTTTCTTAAAACATCACTTTTCCAGAAACTGAATAAATCACATTGATTATGGAAATTCTATAGTGAAGTGGCAAAAGGTAAAGGGTCATCATAATATCATAGAATTTAAAATCAGATAGTTTAGATAGGGTGTACCACGGACACAAGTTCCAGACCTAAGCATAATTGGACAGAGCTCAAAGAAACATAGTGCCTGCAAGATAGTGATTTCAGAAGGAAACATAAAATGAAGTCTTGGCCCTGTGCCTCTTGCTGCTATTAACAAGTGTCTCATCACTAGGAAAGTAGTATGTGGTTTGCTATAAATTTGAGAAACAGATTAATATTTCATGGACTGAGAGGATAATAACCTTATATCTAAGTTCTCTGATGAAAAGTATTAAAACTATGATCTTGGAAGTTCCAACATGTTTTGACCTGATAAGCCAAATGTGAGGATTCTATTCAAATCATCTATTTATCTATTACTATATATATATATATATATATATATATATATATATAACTGAATAACTATATATATGTATATGTATATGGTTTACATATGCATATATATGTATGTATACATATCTAGGTATAGTATGTGTAATTATTTTTTATATGTTTTTTTAAAATTTTTTTAAAAATAAAAGTATTTTATTATTTTCTAGTTGACATGTAGAGATACTTTTCAACATTTGTTTATATAATATTTCCAATTTTCAATTTTTCTCCCTCCCTCCCCTAGACAGCAGGTAATCTGGTATAGGTTTTATATACATATATATATATAAAACATTAAACATATTTCTGCATTAGTCATGTTATAAGAGAAGAATCAGAGCAAAAAGGGAAAAAAAAACTCAAAAAAAGAAAAAAAAAACAGCACCTAAAACAAAAGAAATAGTATAGTCCAATCAGCATCCATATTCCACAGTTCCTTTGTTTTCTGGATGTGGAGATTCTTTTGCATCATGAGTCCTTTGGAACTTTCTTGTACCATTGGTTTGGTGAGAAGAATCTAGTCTATCACAGTTGATCAACACATAATGTTGATGACACTGTGTATAATGTTCTTCTGGTTCTGCTCATCTCACTCATCATCAGTTCATGCAAGTCCTTCCAGGTTTCTCTGAACTCCTTCTGCTCATCCTTTCTTACAGCACAATAGAATTCCATAACATTCATATACCACTTGTTCAACTATTCCCCAATTGATGGGCATCCTCTCAATTTCCAATTCCTTGCCACCACAAAAAGAGCAGCTTTTTGTACATGCGGGTCCTTTTCCCTTTTTTAGGATCTCTCTGGGACAAAGACACAACAGTGGTATTGCTGGGTCAAAGTGTATACACAGCTTTATAGCCCTTAGGGCATAATTCCAAATTACTCTCCAGAATGGTTGGATCAGTTCACAGCTCCACCAACAATGCATTAGGGTTCCAATTTTCCCACAGCTTCTCCAACATTTATTATTTTCCTTTTTTGTCATATTAGCCAATCTGATAGGTGTCAGGTAGTACCTCAGAGTTTTAATTTGCATCTCTCTAATCAATAGTGATTTAGAGCATTTTTTCATATGGCAATAGATAGTTTTGATTTCTTCATCAGAAAACTGCCTGTTCGTAACCATTGACTGTTTCTCAATTGGGGAATAACTTGTGTAACGATTGGAATGACGCCACCTGCTGGATACTTACTGTAGAAGAGTTCTGCCCATGAAGGGAAGGTCTTTGAGGGCAAGACCAGGAGTTAGGAAGTGACGCGGGTTGGTGGGAGGAGGAAGGAAGAGACTGGCGCTCAGTCTCGGGCTCTTTCCTCTGGAATCTGGCGGAGAAGGGAGCTAGAAATGTGCTCTCCCTTTAATAGATAGGAATCTAGGCCTTTCTCTCTCTCTTTATCAAATTCTTATTCTCCTTAATAAATGCTTAAAAGTCTAACTCTTGCTGAAGCTTATAATTTATTGGCGACCACTCATTAGATATTTTAGACAGACTAGCTAGAATTTTAGCCCTTAACAGATGGCTGACCACGAAGAGGAAAGCTGAACCTCACTTCTGATCTTCCGGTTGGGTAAGAAATTTCCCCTACCCTTTAAACTGCTAAGTACTGGCGCACTGGCTGTGTTTTCCCTTTAAATTTTTTCGAATGGACCTTTTAAACTCCCTAATTACCCTATTTTTGATTTTAGTCTGTTTAACCAGACAAATGGGAGATAAGATCATGTTAATGCTTTGTTTTTGTGGATTTTCTATTTTTCTTTTTATTTTTGTTAAAAGAGCCAGCAACTTACTCACACAAGGAAATATCTCTCCCTTTCCCAACCATGCTTTTTCAGAGGAACCTGAAGAGATTCCTGCAGCTTTTCCCAGTTCTAACACTAATTGTTGCTCTAATTTTGCATGCCTGGAGGCAATGACCCACCCTCTAGTAGCTTTTAATCCCCTAGCGCCTGGAGGCAAAGTGGGGGAAGAGGAATCCAGGCCTGAGTTCAAAATCAAGTCGGATTCAAATTGCCCTGGTCCCTCCCCTCCTCCCCAGACCCCACCCTCTACTCCTCCCATGGCCAAGCCCATTGCTTCCCCGGCCTGGGAAGACCAGAGATCTGATGTGCATGCTCAACTTTCTCTAACTACATTTGCAGTTTCAGACTCAGCCCTTTCCCAGCCTGGCTGTGCTTCTGAGACAACCTTAGAAAGCCCTTTAAATTCCAGATATGCTCGTTTTGTTCATAATTTTGCTAACCTGCTTTTGTCTTTAATTAGTAATCTTATAAAGCATTTGTATGGTGAAAAGACTGACAGACAATATAGAGGGGTTAAAGAAGAAAAACTTACGCTGAATAAAAATGACGATCATCAACATAGTTCAAGACTCCGCTTCTTTTGCCATGGAAGGGTATATATTTCACAGAAATGTAGCAGTAAGCAGCAAGGCATTGATATGAGTATTGGGGATTTTAAATATCGGAATCAAAAGTGTTCTGAATTCACTCAGAGTAATAGTATCAGTTCAGAGGTTACATAGGTTATTACATAGGTTACATAGGTTACATATGCTATTACATATGCATTTTGAAATTAATGGTATGGGTTTATTTTCATAGAGATTTTCATGCTTTTGAGATTGTGTCTTATACTTAGTTTTTAAAACAAGGAGAAGGGGCAGCTAGGTGGCGTAGTGGATAGAGCACTGGCCCTGGAGTCAGGAGGACCTGAGTTCAAATCCGGCCTCAGACAGAACACTTACTAGCTGTGTGACCCTCGGCAAGTCACTTAACCCCAATTGCCTCACTAAAAAAAAAAAAAAAAATTAAAACAAGGAGAATATTTGTAAAAGCTTTTTATAGTCATGTGATCAAGTTTATATTTTATACTACTCTTATCGATATTAAGTTCATATTCATTTAGATTTCCCTAGTTTGAATTTCATTGTCTTTTATTATTCCATGTGTATTTTTTTCTATTTATTCATCTCTCTAATTTTGAAACATGGTTTTGATTTCATAATACAATGTTAATTCTAGGAGTATTGTGCTTCCATTTTCTGAGTTGTTTGTTTTTGTTATTTTTTTCTCAACTGATTATTTGATCAAACTCTTTAAAGCATTTCCCTAGCAAATTGTTTGCCATGGCAAGTGTAAATTGATTCTAGAAGTATTATTTTTGATAAGCATATTCCAAAAAAAAAAAAAAAAGAGGGGAACATTTGTAAAAGTTGTCTTTGAGATTGTGTTGTGCTTTAACTTGTATTTAAATATGTTCAGATTTTTCAAAAAAGTAATTGTGTGCTAAGTAAAAAAAAAGGTATTATTAGAAATTGTTGCATAATTATATATTATATTCTGAGTCAAGATGTATTCACATTTTTTGCAATCATTTATTATCCTCAATTTTTAAATCCATATGAGACTTGGATTATGGGAACTTATCATTTAAGACATTAATTGCCTTTATTCTGAGTTATCAGATGCCAGTTGGCCAAGATGCCATCCAATCACAAGAGGAATACATGCAAGAGCAGACACTGAACTGTCACATGAGGGGAGACTCGCATGAAGTCAAGGTATGGCCGAGGGAACGGCTTTTGACTAATGTTGAGGTTGGATTCTCTTGGTTTAATATTTTATTCTCTTTTTCCCCACAATATTGTACAGATGGCTGGAAGTATTCATCCCACCCATCTCACTTCTACACCTGGCTTCTATGCTCCCTCCTATATGCCTGATGCCATGGACATCTCAATCCCATGCATCTGATTAAGTCTGACTCAGTTTCCTCCAATATATTCGGTGGCATAGACATATATTCCATCCACCTATTTTAAGCCTGGCATACTGCATGGACAGTACAAATTGCTCAAGTGTGGGAATGCTCATATCCCATCATTTCTCTGTTCTTTTATGGTAACCCCCATAATTATCTCAGGTGTCATGATAAATAACAGTGTTGAATTTGGCCTTGACACCTGTTACCAATTATATTAGATTTTCTAATTTCTCATAATGGCATGAGGATAATTAGGCAGATGATGCAAAAAGTGATGAAACAAAGATAAAAATTATTTTTTAAAAATTAATATCGCAGCAATTGTCTTCTCAATTATTCTCCATAAGGGGGGACTATAATAATAATGTAATTTTAAAGAATGGTTCAATTTTTGTTTTATTGTATATTTCACGTGTTAACAACTAAGATTCTGTATTCCCTTAGACATGTTTTTGAGAACTTTCATTGTTTGATTTGATTATTGACAAAGCTATTTTAAAGTTGTGTTAAGCTCAATTTTGTAGGAAATTTCCTGGCTGATTACCAGTATCCACACATCAACCCCTGAAAAGACTTCCATTCCACGACTACACCTAGAGGACATCTGAGAAAAGACTTTCAGAAACTTTAAATGAACAGTTTTGATTTGTTTTTGTTGGTTTTTTTTTCTCTTTCTGTTATAATATACACCATCTGTAACATGTATTCTCTGCAGAGGCCCTCCCTTTGCAAGACTACTGTCAAAGCGTCGGTTCATGAGGACAAAAAATCGCCCCTCTGGACAAAACTTTCCTCTCTTCCTTTTCTATATTGTTGTTCACATATTATTAGTTAGCAATAGTTATTATATTGTTTTTACTGTTCCGTCAAGGAAACATTTTGTTTCTTGAGGAACAACAGGGGGGACTGTAACGATTGGAATGACGCCACCTGCTGGATACTTACTGTAGAAGAGTTCTGCCCATGAAGGGAAGGTCTTTGAGGGCAAGGCCAGGAGTCAGGAAGTGACGCGGGCTGGTGGGAGGAGGAAGGAAGAGACTGGCGCTGACTCTGGGGCTCTTTCCTGAGGACGCTGGCGGAGAAGGGAGCTAGAAATGTGCTCTCCCTTTAATAGATAGGAATCTAGGCCTTTCTCTCTCTCTTTATCAAATTCTTATTCTCCTTAATAAATGCTTAAAAGTCTAACTCTTGCTGAAGCTTATAATTTATTGGCAACCACTCATTAGATATTTTAGACAGACTAGCTAGAATTTTAGCCCTTAACACTTGCATTCTTATAAATTTGATTTAGTTCCCTATATATTTTATAAATGAGGCCTTTATCAGAAGTACTGTCCATAAAAGTTATTTCCCAGCTTTCTGCATCCCTTCTAATTTTGGATGCATTCATTGCTTCTGTTTGTACGCAAACTTTTTAATTTAATGTAATCAAAATCATCCATTTTGCATTTCATAATATTCTCTATCTCTTGTTTGGTCATAAACTGTTCTCCTTTCCAAAGATCTGAAAGGTAGACTATTCTTTCTCCTCCTAATTTACCTATGGTATCACCTCTTATGTCTGAATCTTGTACCAATTTTGACCTTATTTTAGTATAAGGTGTAAGATGTTGGTCTATGCCTAATTTCTGCCATACTATCTTCCAGTTTTCCCAGCAGTTTTTGTCAAATACTGAATTCATATCCCAGAAGCTGGAGTTTTTGTGTTTATCAGACACTACATTACTAATGTCATTTACTAATGTGTTTCCTGTGCCTAGCCTATTCCATTGATACTCCACTCTATTTCTTAGCCAGTATCAGATAGTTTTGATGAGTCCTGCTTTATAGTAGAGCTTCAGATTTTGTATAGCTAACCCACCTTCCTGTACATTTTTTCCATTATATCCCTTGATATTCTTGACTCTTTGTTTTTCCAGATGAATTTTGTTATTATTTTTTCTAGTTCTATAAAATAATTTTGGGGTAGTCTGATTGGTATGGCACTGAATAAGTAAATTAATTTAGGCAGAATTGTCATTTTTATTATATTAGCTCGGTGCATCCATGAGTATTTGACTTCTTTCCAGTTATTCAGATCTGATTTGATTTCTGTGAAAAGTGTTTTGTAATTGTGTTAATAGAGTTCCTGGGTTTGTCTTGGCAAGTAGACTCCCAAGTATTTTATATTGCCTACCATTACTTTAAATGGAACTTCTCTTTCTATCTCTTGCTGATGCACTTTTTTGGTCACGTATAGAAATGCTGATGATTTATGTGGAATTATTTTATATCCTGCAACTTTGCTAAAGTTGTTAATTGTTTTAAGCAGTTTTTGAGTTGATTCTCTAGGATTCTCTAAGTATACCATTATATCATCTGCAAAGAGTGATAGTTTTGTTTCTTCCTTGCCTATCCTAATTCTTTTAACTCCTTTTACTTTTCTGATTGCTAAAGCTAACTTTTCTAGTACAATATTAAATAATAGAGGTGATAATGGGCATCCCTGTTGCACCCCTGTTCTTATTGGGAAAGCCTCTAACTTATATCCATTACATATAATACTTGTTGATGGTTTTAGGTAGATACTACTAACTATTTTAAGGAAAGCTCCACCTATGCGTAATAATTTTTAATTGACTTTTTCCCACGTGGACTAGAATATGGAACATAAATGTTTGTAGTTTTAACTCAATTCCAATCATTTTTTTTTAAATTAACCTCAAAGAAGTTAGATTTTTTTAAAGGAAATGTACAGAAGATATAAACAAAACAAATAATGGACAAATACAGTAGTATGAATCTGTTCTGTAAGAATAGCATCAGTGGTGCTATAAGTGAGGATAATTTGATTGTACTGGAGAAACATTATGGATAAAAAGACAGGTTTTTCTTTCAGTATGGAAGAATAAAGTGGGGGAATCAAAGAAGGCGGATGACCCCTGCATGGGGAGGAAGGAATGATCATAACAATGGAGACAAAGTAGAGCTACTTACCCTTCATTTTACTTTTTTTTTGTCTGCTAACAGGAGCAAGCTTTGGACTGGAAAGCACAGAACAAAACTTATTTATTGGGAACTGGTCCTCCCTCAAAGCAATGTGATATTAATTGAGTACTTCATAAATTTAAGTATCCATTTCCAAATGGACTATGTCTAGGTGCACATAAAAATTGATAAATGATTTATTGAGCCATTGGTAGTAATATTCGAAAGATTAAGGGGCATCTAGGTGGCACAATGGATAAAGCATCAGCCCTGGATTCAGGAGTACCCGAGTTCAAATCCAACCTCAGAAACTTGACTCTACTGTGTGACCCTGGGCAAGTCACTTAGCCCCCATTGCCCCACAAAAACAGAAACAAAGATTATGGAGAAAGGGAAAGATGTTGAAGGACGTGAAAACTCTTTTCTCTTGCTTTCCAAAAATGGAACTTGATAATCAATCCTAAGGTATTGAAAATGTTTTCTAATATTATCATTCATTAGCCATTGGAATACATGTTCCACCTTCCTTGCAAACTAATGGATGGATGTGAGTCTGCAAACTAATTTAATATGTAATCAGCATATTTCTTCATGAAAATTTAGATAGAAAAATGGTGATTGCAAAGAACCAATATGAGTTTAGCAAGAACAATTTTTATTGGTTTAAACATATTGTGTGCAGATATTTTCTGCCTGCTTCCAGTCAACCACACAAGAGCTTTGGAATTAATTCTGATTATAAGGTATCTCATTACTAAAGGAGTTGATGTTTTAATATGCTGTGACAAACGCTGATAAGTCACTTAACCCATGGAAAAGGGAGAAGAGGGAGCAATTATGAATCTTTTAAAAGGAATGATAGATTTTGCCTTGTACATTCTGGACTGTGACTTTTCCGGTGCCATGATCTAATTTCAGTGTAGGGGAAAGGACAAAATTTCTCAAATCTGTTATCATCATGACACTGTCCCTACTCTTCAACTATAAATTCAAATAGGAACTTGTACTAAGCTCTCCTTTTTGTTTTTTTCTTCCTTCCTTCCTTCCTTCCTTCCTTTTGATTTATGCTTATTTTGGCTCTCTTTCCTTATATGAGATAAATAAGTACCATCAAAAGAATATGTCTTGATTATCTTGATAGTTCTTAAGAGTTGCTTGGAGCCAAGTGGCAGCAGTGGGTGCTTCTACAGTGGAAAGAGTGGCCAAGTGGAAAGGGGATGCTTTTAGGGTGGAGAGAAAGCCCACTGAAGAAACAATCAAGCTTGGCTATTTGGTCAGATAGTGGCTGCTGTTAGGGGAAAATTCCTAATTAATAATTTTGCACAACATATTCATCTATTTTTTAGCATTACTTTTTTTTAACATTTTTTCTAAATTCTCTCCTACCAAAAGACCATCCTCAACCCCTTTATAAAGTAAACAATTTGATATCAATTCTACATGTAAAACAAATTTGCATATGTATAAAATCATGAAAATTTTATTTCCATGATAGCCATAATAGAAAAAAGCAAGAAAATAAAGAGAAAGTATGCTTTAATCTGTACTCAGTGTTAATCAGTTCTGTTTCTAGAGGCGAATAGGTGAATTCGTTATAGGTTCTTTGGAATTGTTTTGGATCATGGCATTGATTACAGTGGCTACGTTTTTCACAGTTGATCATCTTTACACTATTACTTGTTTACAATATTTTCTTGTTTCTGCTCACTTCATTGTGCTTGAGTTCATATAAATCTTTCTAGCTATTTAAAATTAAAACCATTATACTCATCATTTCTTAACACACAATAGTATTCCAAGCCAACTATATACCACAACTTGTTCAGCCATTTCCCAATTGATAAAATCATCCTCATTTTCAAATTCTTCGCCACCACAAAAAGATGCCCAAAATATTTTTTCCAATACCAATATTCCATAAATATTTTTATACCTATGGGTCATTTACCTTTTTCCTTTGATTTCTTTGGGATACAGGCTTAAGAGTGTTGTCTTGGGTCAAAGGGAATGAATAGTTTTATAGTTCTTTTGGCATAATTTCAAATTTTTCCCTAAAACATTTAGACAAGTTCACAACTCCACCAAAAGTACATTAGTGTTCCTTTTTTGCCACATTGACCCAAACATTTTGCATTTTCCTTTTCTATCATGTCAACCAATCTGTTATATGTAAGCAAGCACCTCAGAATTATTTAATTTGCATTCTATAAAGCAATAGTGACTTAGAGTTTTTCATGTGACTTTTTTCTACTCAAAAGTGCACCATATTTTAAATGGCACAATGGCTCTTATTTTGTAAATAAATTTGGCTAAGTTACCTATATGTTTGGTAAATGAAGAATTTATCAGAGAAAGTTTCTGTAATTCCCCCAATTAGTTTCCTGCTCTCCTTAAAATTTTGGCTGCAATGATTTTGCTTGTGCAAACCTCCTTAATTATATTATATTAATCAAAATTATCCCTTTTATTTCCCATGATCTTCTTGATCTCTTATTTGATCACAATATATTTCCTCTTCCATAGATCTAATGGATAATTTTTTCCATGATCTCCTAATTTACATATGACAGCATCTTTATGTCTAAATTATTTACCCATTGTCACCTCTCTCCTGAAACATATTGGTGTTTTGTGTAAAACTAGGTGTATGCCTTTTGTTGTTGTTGCTCATTCATTTCAATCATGTAAAACTTCTTCATGACACCATTTGGGATTTCTTAGTAAAGATACTGAGGTGGTTTGCCATTTCCTTTTCTGGCTTATTTTACAGAAGAGAAAACTGAGGCAAACATGGTTAACTGACTTGCCCAGGGTAATACAGCTAGTAAGAGATCGAGGCTGAATTTGAATTCATCTTTCTGACTCCAAGTCTGCTCTTCTATGCACTGTGCCACCAAGCTGCTGGTCTATGCCTATTTTATTCCAAATTTTTTTCCAGTACTATTGTATATTGGGTACCTATACACTTATCCACCATTTTATTTCTTTGACACTATCAATTTTTTTTCTGATTATCAATTTGTTATATAGTTTACAGTTTGGTATTGTTAGATACCTTCCTTCACATTATTTTTCATTGATTCCCTTGATATCTTTGACTTTTTGTTCTTACAAATGATTAAAAAAATATTTTGTTTAACTCTATAAAATAATTATTTCATTGTATGACACTGGAGAAGTACATTAATATAGAGAGAATTGTTAATTTTATGATATTGATTTGGCCTAACTATGAAGAATTCATATTTCTCCAATTGTTTAGATATTTCCTTATATGAAAAGTGTTTTGTAACTGTTCTCTGGTGCCGGTCCAGACAGATCAACTCCCAGGGAATTTTTAATGTCTGCAGTTACTTCAAATGGAACATCTCTTTCTGTCTGTTCCTGCTGTATTTTCTTGGTGATATATAGAAATCCTAATTATTTAAGGTTTATTTTATATGCTACAACTTTGCTAAAGGTGTTAATTGTTTCAACTAGAGTTTTAGTTGATTCTCTAGAGTTCTCCAAGATATACCAATATATCACCTGCAAAGAGTGATACTTTTATTTTCTTCTTGACTATTTTAATTCCTTCAATTTCTTTTCCTTGGCTTATCTCCTGTAACAATTGGATTGATGCCACCTGCTGGAGACTTACTGTAGGAAAGCTCTGCCATGAGGAGAAGGCCACTGAGGGCAAGGCCGTGCAGCTTTTCTTTGGTGTCAGGAAGTGACGTTTGCTTGTGGGAGGAAGAAGGGGCGAGGCTGGTTCTTTCTTTCTCTTTTGTCAGGTCTCTGGTGGAAAGTGGAGCAAGAAATGCGCTCTGCCTTTAATAGCTAGATGAATCTAGGCCTTTTTCTCTCTCTTCACCAAATTCTTATTCTCCTTAATAAATGCTTAAAAGTCTAACTCTTGCTAAAGCTTATAATTTATTGGCGACCACTCATTAGATATTTTAGACAGTATAGCTAGAATTTTAGCCCCTTACAATCTATAACTAGCATTCCTAATATAATATTGAATAACAGTAATGATAAGAGATATACTTGCTTCATCTCAGATCTCATTGGAAGGCTTCTGGTTTATTTCCATTGTAGATACATCTTGCTCTTGGTTTTAGATAGATAATTTTTGTTTTAAGAAAAACTATTTTTTCCTATGCTTTCTAATATTTTAATATAAATGGGAATAATACATATGTATATTTTAGTGAGGCAACTGGGGTTAAGTGACTTTCCCAGGGTCACACAGCTAGTAAGTGTTAAGTGTCTGAGGCCGGATTTGAACTCAGGTACTCCTGACTCCAGGGCCAGTGTTCCATCCACTGTGCCACCTAGCTGCCCCAAATGGGCATAATATTTTATCAAAAGTTTTTTTCTGCATCTTTTGCTATAAGCATATGCTTTCTGTTGTTTATGTTATTAATATGGAAAATTATGTTTATAATTTTCTTTAAATTAACCAAACCTTCATTTCTGGTATAAAGCCCATGTGGTCATAGTGTATGATCTTTCTAATACAGTTCTGTGATACCCTTGATAATATTTTATTAAAAATTTTTTCAACAATATCCATTAGGGAAATGAGTGTAGTTTTTTCCCCCTCTGTCTTTTTTTCTTTCAGATTTAGTTACCAAAACCATATTTGTGTCATGAAAGCAATTTTGAGGGACTCCTTTACCAATTATTTCGAACAGTTTATATAATATTGTAATTAATTGTTCTTTAAATAATTAATTTTCTTGTGGAGCTCATTGATGACTTGTTCAGTTTCTTTTTCTAAGATAGGTTTAAGTATTCCATTTTTCCCCCTGTTAATCTGGGTTTTATATCTATATATCTATATCTATCTCTCTCTCTCTCTCTATATATATATATCCATCTCACTTAGATTATAAGTTCTAATGAAATATAATTGGGAAAAATTGTTGGTAATAATTATTATAATTTTCATCTTTTTTTTTTTGGTGGGGCAATGTGGGTTAAGTGACTTGCCCAGGGTCACACAGCTAGTAAGTGTCAAGTGTCTGAGGCTGGATTTGAACTCAGGTACTCCTGAATCCAGGGCAGGTGCTTTATCCACTGCTCCACCTGGCTGCCCCCAATTTTCATCTTTAATAAAGGTGATTGTTTTACTTTCTTTTTAAAATAAAATTAACCAACAGTGCTTCATGATTTTTTAATAAAATAACTACTAATGTTATTTATCAGTATAATTTTTTTAACTTTTAGTTTTATTACTCTTTCCTTTGCATTTCAAGATTTTCATTTTTGTGGTTAATTGAGGATTTTTAAATTTGTGGGTTTTTTCCTATTTTTAGTAGTACATTCAATTCATTACTCTGATCTTTATTTTTATGTTGTTTTTAATGTATGCATTTAGAGAAGTACATTTGCCCCCAAAATACTGCTTTGACTGCATCCCCTAAATTTTGGTATGTTGCCACATTTTTATCATTCTCTTTAAAGAAATTACTTATTATTTTATAATTTGTGCTTCGATTCTCATTCTTTAGTATTAATTGTTTGGTTTCCAATTAATTTTAATCTATGCTTGCAGAACCCTTTATTGAATTATTTTTATTTTATAATGGCCCCAAAAGATTTGGTTATTATTTCTGCTTTTCTATATTTGTTTTTGATGTATTTTTGCCCTAATATATAGTAAATTTGGGGGAAGTTGCCATATACAACTGAGAAAAGGTATACTCTTCTCTATACCTATTTAATTTTATCTATGTCTATGTATGTATTTCTTTTCTAAAATTAAATTTATCTCCTTAACTTCTTTCTTATTTATTTTTATAGTTACACTTACCTATCTCTGAAAGGAGAAAGTTGAGTTTCCTGGCTAATATAGTTTTATTGTCTATTTTAACCTGAAATTCATTGTTCCTCAAAATATTAATCACAATTTAAAATTACTGAAAAATTGATTTACTGGTGGGTAGAGCACCGGCCCTGGAGTCAGAAGTACCTGAGGTCAAATCTGGCTTCAGACACTTGACACTTACTAGCTGTGTGACCCTGGGCAAGTCACTTAACCCCAATTGCCTCACCCCCCAAAAATATTGATTTACTGATCTTACCTTAATATCAATTAAACAAACAGCACGTGGTTAATTATGGGAATTGCATGAGCCACACTGACTCTATCTTGCCACTCAATTTTAGAGCTAGCTCAGTTCACTTTCTATTCAATTATGTATCTAGTCCAAATTCTGTCTTGTGAGAAAATTTTATTTAATTGGGAAAATTGGGAGAAAACTTTATTGCATTGTTTGAACAAGTCCTGCATGATTGGTAAGCTGAACCAACTCTACCTGCTTTTTAGAAACTCTTAAGTATGATAATGAAAAACCTGATGAGATTCAAAGATTGATGCAAGGCATTTTCTCACAATTATATCTCAAACTATATGTCTTTTCTGAAAACTGGCCCTTTTCTGATCAATCAGTTATTGTTTCCATGTTCCTTTAATTTTTTACCAATAACTGTGAGTAGTTTCTGAATTTAGGGAATTGTACTTGTTCATTCTTCCCTTCCCAAATTGGAAAGTCACCAATCTTTATTCCAATTAGAAATCAGATTACCTAATATTATAGTGTTTCCTTTTAAATGATTGTTATTTTTATTAATTGTTCTTAATGCATAAAAGTCTGTTTCCCCCTATATTTGGGGTCTAGGCCTAAGCTGAAGAGATCTGGTACCAGTTTGTTAAGCAACTGACATGCATTGCTTAATATATGCTCAGAAGATCAAACCATTGTTTCATTGGTCATTTCATTTTCACTCGCCACATTACCATAGTGATTGGTACCCTTGGGTTTAGAAAACACTATTCCATGATGTTTGGTTTCTCCTGGGTCTTCTTTAACTAAACTGCTCCAATGATCAATGTTTCTATATTTTAACCAGTCATAATTCATTTTTATTGTTTGTAGGCTGTATAAAATCTAGTACAGTATCATTCTTCCCTTTTTTCTACTTTTTATTCACCTAGATATTATTGGTCATCTATTTTTCCAGATAGATTTTGTTTCCTTTTTCTATATCTACTAATCCGTGCTGGTTAGATAAGTATAGTTCTCAATCCATCAATTAAAAGGAAGTACTTGGGGGCAGCTAGGTGGTGCATTGGATAGAGCACTGGCCCTGAATTCAGGAGGACCCGAGTTCAAATCTGGCCTCAGACACTTGACACTTATTAGCTCTGTGACCCTAGGCAAGTCACTTAACCCTCACTGCCCCACCAAAAAAAGTACCGCATATATCAAATATTAACTGTGTGTGAAACACTGATAGATATTGGTGATTATAAATACAACATTGAAATAGGCCCCACTCCAAAGGAGTTCACATTCTAATTGGAGATAAAGCATATAAAGGAGGACTCATGTTTATGCTTACATCTTTAGGATTATACTAAGTTGTTTTTTTATGAAGTATTCTTCATTACATTTACTTCATATTCTGAGCTTTCTTCTCCAATATAGTGTGACTGCTTTATTATGTGTGATCCTAAATGTGACTCCAAGGTGTCTGAAATTTTTCATTCTAGCTGCCTGTAGTATTTTATTTAATGTGGAAGCTCTGGAAAATCTGGAAGTATTTGGGCTAAGTTGCTACTAAGAGTTTTCTTTTGGACTTCATTTCAAGAAGTGACTGGTAAATTCTCTCTTTTTTTTTTCACTTTGCCTTCTGGGTCTAAGAGATTTGTATGGCTTTCTATTGTGATTCCTTAAAACATATTAAGCATTTTTTGGACATGGATTTAGGTAGTTAAATAATTATCAAATTTTATTTTTCTTTTTCCAAATCACATGTTTTTGCAAAAAATATATCTTGCTTTTTAAAATCTTTCTTTTAATATTTCTTGTTGTTGCATGGAGTCATTACTTTCTATCTGTTCCATTTTAATTTTCAGAAAAACTCCTTCCACCCTTGGCTTTAGCAAAATATTGTACCTCTTGTTCTAAACAGTTAATTTCCTTTCCATATCTTTCTTGAATACTTCTCATATCTTTCCCACTTTTCTTCTGTGCTCTTATTGATATTTATTAGCTCATATTTTTCTCCTTTAGTTTTAGTAATTATTGCTTGTTTTCTGTCCAAGCTGTGTTTTTCTTTGAGGCATTGCTTTTAGGTGTTTTGGAGCCATTCTCTTATTCTGGACTTGTGTCTTGAGCATTCCTTTCACCCTAACAATTTTTATGGTGGTATTCTTATTTTCATTTATTCCTTTTTCCAGTTTACTTCTTCACTTTAGACTTTATGTTAGGGACAGCCTCTGGAGAATTCTAGAGGGAATGTGTGGGCTGGGGATGTTTCCTGTGGTACTGAGCACACTGTTATTCCAATTGCTCGGGGACCACTCACACAGGGGACTTCTGTACTATATGCATTCCTGACCTTGGAACTATGTCTGAGCAACATGGTTGTTGGCTTGTCGAGATTGGATTAACTATCTGACTGTGCTGAACTCAGCCATTTTCAGCCAGCTGGAAACTCCTGGTTCAGAGTGACAGATATATGTTTGTTTTTCATCTGGGATTTTTGGCCCCATTATTGCTCTGTTTGCTTCAGACTGGGAAAGAAAATGAATTTGAGAATCACCACCTTTATTCCTTGAGTGCAAGATGTACTTCTTGCTTCTAAACTTTCTCCTTTCTCAAAATGTAACATAGATCCTGAAATCAATCTTCACCCCAAATTAGCCCCACACATGTACTTTTCAAATTACTCTGGATCTGTGATACAGAAATCTGTAGTGAATGATTATTCATATTATATGGGAGAAGATAGATGTTACATTGTATACTGCCCACTTATTCCAATAAATGATGAATCCTCCAGCTTCCTTAGGAGAACTCTTTTTAAAAAATCCCAAGTTCAGAGAAATTTACTTCTTTGAATTATAAAGAATCTTTTATTTGGGGTGGGGTGGGGATGAGAATTAAGTGACTTGCCCAGGGTCAGACAGCTAGTAAGTGTCTAGTGTCTGAGGTCAGATTTGAATTCAGGTCCTCCTGAATCCAGAGCCAGTGCTTTATGCACTGTGCTACCTATTTGCCCCCTGTCAAGAAGCTTTTCTCATGTATCCTTGGCTTCTTTTCCTAAACCCAAAGGACAACAAGGAGATTATTGATATTAATTTCTTAAAGTTTCATTGTGGCTGAAGTTATCCTCCTGAAACTGCTGGGCCTATTACTTATTTAATCCCTATCGTTTCCTACTCCCACTCCATTAAAATGTGAGCACAGTACCATGTCTCAGAATGATTATCTTTCTGGAAAATTCTCAATCATCATTCAGCAAAAACAAACAAACAAATAGATGACTATCTTCCTTTCCCTTTTGCTTATACCTAGTTCTAAGCTCTGGGAGAGTATAGGGTGGGAAGGAGAGGCAAATTAGACAGAGCTAAAGTAACTTCCTGATTTCAAGTGTAACTGGATCAAACCTGCAACTAACCTGTGGATGACTAGAGTCAAACATTGCAGGCTAGAGACAGGAGAGTTAGGAATCAAACAAAAATTTTATTTCAAAGTGAGAGAAGCTGAAGCATATAAGCCAGGAGCCAAACTAAACACATGAACCACGCCCCTAGCCAAGGGACCTGCTTTAGTGTATAAGGAGATCTCAGAGGGACCTGCTTTAGTGTAAGAAGACCTCAATAATTATACCTGTTTCTATGCAGTGACAATGACAATGATGGGTAACAGCAATAATGTGACAAGTTTGATTCATAGATAGCCTTCATGAATGTTACAAGTATGACCTTCTCCAAGCCAAGAGAACATCTGGTGCTGGTCAGAGCAATACAATAATTATGTAATTTTGGAAGAGGGTGAAATCCTACAGAGGGTGAACTCATATGATTGTTCTTATGATAAACTCAAGGAAGAGTTTGCTTGCTAGACTTTAGCTCTAGAAAACAGTGTATCTCCTTATATCTTGACACAAGTATGTTTGGAATCTGTCTAACTCAAATTGATGCCTCTATAAATTGCAGGAATTTTCTCTATTCTGATAAAACAATGAAGGCAACAACAACAGCAACAACAACAACAACAATGTAAGATCCAACATTGAAGAGCCATTCCACCAAATCTGTTTCTCTTATGACAATCAGTGCTCCTCAGCAGACATACTCAAAACAATATCTATTGTGTACTAAGCAGGCCTGAGAAAGAAAAGCAGCTGGGCTTGGTGACTTCTGTCATTTTCAGATAATCAGCAGATCACAAGCTAGCAGGCACTAGGGAATCAATGTCTTGCATATAACATCAGACAAGAGTGCTCATATTTTCTCATTTTGTTATGCTTTCTTTTGATGAAGAAAAATATTATCATGGGAATCAAGGGTGATTACATGAGGTAGTAACTGCCATGTAAATGAATAGGTTTGAATGTAGTTTAATTTATTGGAAACAGGTGGTAAAAGACACATAGAAAAATACTGTATCCTTTCAACACTCCAGAGAAGATAGCTACCCACAAAAATAAAAAGGTTTATAATCGTTATGTTAATATTATCATTAATAAGACAGTATCTCTGAACTCTCATAGCTAACCATCTTCCTTCATCCTCACCAATCCCCCAATCTATTTCTACAATAATTTTCATTGTTTAAACTTTTTTTGGGAGTCTAGCTGTGTGCTCTGTACAGAGTAGGTATTTAGGAAATCTTTGCTATATTCAAATTTTTGTTTTACATTTTTAAAATTTACATCTTGTATTTTATGTAATTCCCTTTTCTGAATATACCCATTCTCTTGCTTCCCCCCAGTAAGACATCTTTTAGAACAAAAAATGAAAAAAAAATTGAGAGGTGGCAAAGTAGCAGTTTATCACAATTAATCCATCAATATATCAATTGATTTTTACAGTATATTTAATGTTCATCACCAATAGTTCCTAATCTCTGCAAAGAATGCAGAGAGGTGCAACATTTTATCTTATATGGAAGATCAATATTAGTCAACATAAGTTTGATTTCCATTTTGTTATTGTTTTTTTTCCCTTTTACATTGTTGTCATCATTGTCCATATAATTTTCTTTACTGTGCTTACTTAATCCTATGTCAGTTTATATAGCTTCCTATATTTTAATGATTAAAGGATATTCTTTAAGACTGAATAGCTCCAGTGTCCATTTTTCCTGCTTTGGACTTAAGAAAATTTCTAGGAAAAATACCCAAAGAATTGTTGTTAGGTACATTAATAAATTCATGCCCTTCCAAGTCAACCAAGTTTTAATGGCACTTCTGCTACTTTTAATGTTTTTTTTTCAATAGATAGAATAAACCCTGATAGTATAACCTCCCACTATAAAATTCAATACTTACAAAGATAATTAAGAAATATTCAGTGTACATTCATTCTATGTATTTTAGAGAGGGGAAAAAAGAAGTAGCTGATATGTCCAACAGTAGGAAAATTTTAAATAAATTGTTGTACTTTAATGTAATAAAATGCTATAATACATTTAAGACTAAGTATGAGGAACATAAAGAAATGTGGAAAATCCTTTATGAAATAATGGGAAGTGAACATAATTAGAAGAGTGGAATACACATTAGCTATGAGGGAGAAGTAAATGAAGATGAATAAAGTATCCTGATAGTAACTTATAATAAATTACTGAAATAATGTTGTAATACTTCATGTGTTGAAAACAATTAATGAAACTATTTTATTACTTATTAAGTTTATTTATTAATCTTGCTTTTTAATATTGTCTCTGATAAGATATTTCTTTCTTTTTCTATTACCCTCTTATTGAATCTCTATCCAATTCCTAAAACTTCCTTTCAAAGAAAAAATCTTCCCTTTCTCTCTTGGTTATATGATCATTCTGTTGTCTTCAGAATTAGTGCTGCTTATGTGTAAGCTAATGTAGCAATGCAAAATGCTTCTTTGGTGCTCAATGGTTAACTTAATGGAGTCAACAATAATTATCAATATTTCCAATCACATTATAGTTTTGAAGTTGTTCCATTAAAGGGGCAGCTAGGTGGCACAGTGGATAGAGCACCAGCCCTGGATTCAGGAGGACCTGAGTTCAAATCCAGCCTCAGACATTTGACACTTACTAGCTGTGTGACCCTGGGCAAGTCACTTAACCCCAATTGCCTCACTAAAAAACAAAAAAAAAAAAGAAAAAGAAATTCTTCCATTAAAGCACCCTGTCAGATTAAGCCCCTTTGAAAAAGCAGAGGGGGGAAATAGGTAGCCAAGGAGAGATACATAAATGCTTAATCCCATAATGTCTGAGGGGTGGGGGATCAGCTTTCCCTAGTTTGATATATTTGTAAAACATGTCAATTCTCTTTTCCCAGTTTCAAAATAGGGTGTGTTTTAATGATGAGAAGTCATTCAGTCCATCAACATTTATTGTTTACAATACCAGACACTAAACTAAGCCTGGGGACAAAATGAGGACACAAACATGATCTTTGCCATCCAAGAACTCACATTCTAATGGAGGTAGTAAATGCAGCTAATTATGTACATACAAGGGAACCAATGATGTTTATTGAGTTGGGGTCTTGTGACATGGTCTTACCAGCAGTTCAGAAAAAAAAAATAATAATTTTGTCAGCTAAGTAGGAGAGATTGGCCTGGGTGAGACTTGAAGCTGGGAAGTCAATTTTCATTTATTACAATAATTCAGTAAAGACATTCTGAGGATCTAAGCTATAATTGTGTGAATAGAAAGATGAGAACATAGAAAAAGATGTTGTTAAGGTAGAAATGACAATATGTGGAAGCTCACTGAATATGCAAAATAAGTTTAAGTGAGTTGTGAAAGATGACCCGAAGGTTGCAAGCCTTTGTTACTGGAAAGATTGTGGTACCATAGACAATAAAAAAAAGGGGGGGGGGAGATTTATTTCATTTAATGTTGTTAGGAATAATTCATTAGGAGTAAAAAAACAAAGCTGACCAGTTCCTATATAGAACTCATGTGTGCTATAGCATGGTAAAAGGAATTATGCTAACTTTGTAACATACTGACAAATGTCTTTAATTTGTCCTTTTCAGCATAAATAAATTACAACATACCCCCAAAATATGGATATATGAAGATGAGCATAAAGGATGTCATCAAAGAAATATATAAGTTGAAAACATTTGTTGGTCACATGTCAGAGTAAAGGGGCATGAAAAGATAACTTATATATTCCACTGATACCCACCTCTCTAAAATTGGGAAAAAGCAAAAGTGTCCTAATGAATGTTGGTTTGTCCCTTTATAGGAAATTTTGGGACCACAGGGCCAGCAGGCAAGAGATGAATTGGGGTCCATCTTGCTGAAGCGAAAGCACATCCTGAAGAAACAACAGATACATTTAAGTAATTAGGTGAGTTACTCAATTTCAGTTCAGTAATTTTTCAGTTGAGTTTGACTCTTCATGACCACATTTTTGGTTTTCTAGGCAAATATACTGAAGTGGTTTGCCATTTCCTTCTCCAGCTCTCTTTACATATGCAGAAACAAATTTAACCAACTTACAAAGTGACCCATAAGAGTAATTATTTTCTTTCCTTAAATCCAAACTAACTATTATATAATGATCTCATCACTGTCAATTCCAGTAGCACTGATGTTTCTATTTTTACATTAAGTAAATGGATAGAATGAGATAGATGGAATAAACATCAATATAGATTTTGATATAATGTAGATGATATAGCTAGTTGTATGACCTTGGGCAAGTCACTTAATCCTGCTTGAGTCAGTTTCCTTATCTCTAAAATGAGCTGAAGAAGAAAATGGACAACCACCAAAATATATTTCCCAAGAACACTCCAAATGGGGTCACTAAGAGTGGGATATGACTGAAACAACTGAAAACTGGAATGATTGGAATGATGCCACCTGCTGGAGACTTACTGTAGAAAAGTTGCGCCATGAAAAGAAGGTCTTTGAGGGCAAGAACATGCGTCTTTTCCTTCACGTCAGGAAATGACGTTTGCTGTGGGAGGAAGAAGGTAGAGCTGGATGCTCTGACTTGCACTCTTTCCTGAGGACGCTGGTGGAGAAGGGAGCTATAAATGCACTCTCCCTTTAATAGATAGGAGTCTAGGCCTTTCTCCCTTTTGTATATGTTTCACTTAACAGTTCTAGGAGCACAATAGGTACCAAATAGATGTTTGTTTATTGATTGTTGAACACACACTGACCCTTTTTCATAACCATCTCATTAAAATATTCAGTAGCTATCATTTGCATATGTCTGAGAATTTTGCTAGAAATCAATAAATGTCATTGGCTTGTAAGTTTTCTACATTGTATCCTCTTCTCTTTAAAAATGATATACATTTGCCATTTGCCTTCTTAAATATTTGGGGTACCACCCTGGGTCCCTAAAATATTTTTAAAGATCCACTAACAATGATTTTACAATCACATTTGCCAATTCCTTGAGTACCATGGGTTGTATAATGGGAAAATAGCTGTTTCTAGAAAAAAAAAATTTTTAATTGTGCTGAGCTATCAAAATTTTGTCTTTACTGCTATCTTACTGATCATCTGGTCTTCAGTACACCTGACTATTGGAATGCTCATATATTCTGACTAAAACTTTTGACCCACTCCTAAGTCCTTTTCAACTGCCCAGTTTCTTGAGGTTAGACAGTCTGCATTATTAATCTTCCAACCCTGATTTCTAAGCATTCTTGTTTTGTGTCAATATGTCCTATGCTCAGTTCATTCTTCTCCCTCTCTGCTTCCTCTGAATACCCTATAAGTAACTATAGTTTGGCTCTCTAGCTAGTCTCCAGGGAGGTTGTTGCTGCATTCACTTTATTGACACGAGAAAAACCTACAGGCTTCTAGTCCTCTGTTAACCTTTTCTATTCTAGAATTTTACCTATAAGAACAATTGGCATATAGTAAATGCACAAATATTTATAAAAGAGGAAGTGTGATTTGATCCTAGTTGTGGGAGATTACATGAGAGGTCCCTTCTATCACTAAAATTATGTGGTTCCATAATTTTGTGGTTAAGAAAACTAGACCATAGTCATCATTATCCCCACCACCATTGAAAGAAATTAAATTGAAATATTGCACTGAATTGAGCCAATTGAGCAATTGTTTTGCTATTCTGTAGTCACTCCTGTTAAAGGTATATACTGAGATAAAGTCTCTCAGTCTTTTTTTAATTTTGGATGGGTTAAGTGACTTGCACAGGGTCACACAGGTAGTAAGTCTCAAGTGCCTGAGACTAGATTTGAACTCAGGTCCTCCTGAATCCAGGTCTGGTGCTTTATCAATGGTGCCACCTAGTTGGCCCCTACCACCTAGCTGCCCCCCCCCAGTCTTTTAGAGAAAGCTTTTACCTTTAAGTAAGAATTACAGCTTTTAATTTGTTTTTGTTTTGTTTTGTTTTGTTTTTTCACAACTAAAGATCAAGGGGTATGTGACAGAACCATTGTTGAGTTTGTTTATACATTTTTTCTCATAAACCTTTAAGCCTCTGGCACTGAATCAAACTATCTATTACAAAATTAACAAAAAACCAATTCATAAATATTATGAAATATTGGATAAGCTGAACTTAGTTCTTATTACCTCATGATTCTGCCAAATCTAACTGTTTCTTTAGGTGCTAATGATCGTTATTATTATGTAAGTGCTTATAGGGGATTAAAATTGTCCAACCTAAAACAAAAGACTGAGACAGAGCTCTAAGCAATGACATTTTTTAAAGGGTCCATGGTCTCCTTTAATGAAGTGAACTTCAGATCTTCTTCACATTCCTGGATTCCTCTTTCTTCCAGGGCCTTATTTTTTATAAGACTTGATACCAGATTTGATACCTAAACATTCTAAAGAGCCTATACAAATATACCAAACCCCATTCATTGGTAAATAAATCTTGCTTTGTTGTCCAAAAATGATGCAGCAGTTAGAAATGATATGTCAGCAGGATGGTCTCAGGTTGGGTGAAGCATGAGGCATCTCCACTGATTAAGTGGTCATAAGATGGTCACTTGCTCTTGTTGAAAAAGAGAGTGGTTAAGAGGCACAAAAATAAGTTGGAGGACTTTCCATGTAATTAAGTCACCTCTGCAACACTGGGCTTGGTCACCATGACAGGAAAACAAGAGTGTAGGGCCTCTAGTTGGCTTCCTATGATTAAGCAAGTGAACTGTAGCTCACAGGTCTGTGGCCTAATATACAGAACTTATAATCACTACCCCTATGGAATCATATCAAAATGATTAATACTGATTAGAATAGAGTAGGGGTCTAAATGAATTCTTTCTCATACTTAAATGGCCTCACACACCTTTGGAAGAAGAACAAAAGCTAAAGTGACTGATATCTTGATTAGACAAAAAGGGGTTCAATAAATAACATGATCACTGTACAGGTATTAATAATTTGGAGAACTGAAGACTAAGAAAAAGAAGATTTAGACTGAACCAATCATCAATGAAATTAGAACAAGGAAGATAATGAAAGTAAAATTAAAAAAAGAAAAACAAATGTCATAATAGTAGAGCAAGAAAGTATTATATATAAATATTTGACTTGGTTATACTAAGGATTTATAACCAGAAATATAAATTATGGAAATATTCTTTACATTATACTGCCCTGGGTATAATCACTCTATAAACAGATGGAATAGGTAATATTCTGTTGTAAGAGTATTTTCTTCTCTGGTAGTGAATGAAGTGGCAATTCACACTGTGGGACGACATATCTCTCCTACAGGGCAAGTGAAAACCTGCTTATTCTTATTGCTTGCTCCTATCAGACCTCACATTGTAAAAATCTATTTTATCAAATAAAGTCTACAACAATATGATCACTTTTAAATTATCTTAGTATCCTAGGAATAACCCTGTTGAGGGGGGGATACATCCCCTCATTAATCTCATTAGCTCTGGAATTCTTACTTCTTTCCTTCTATTTACATTTATCATGATAATTTATTTAGATCTGAAATATAACCATTTACTTAATAAGGCAAAACAAATAGTTTTATCATCACTTAGTCAAATTAAAACAAATTCATAAATGTAAATCATGCAAAAATCTAAACATAAACCTGGGTCACAGTCTTCCTCTAAAGCACTCTATCTGTAAAGGATAATGAATACATAGAAATCTAACATGAAAAACATAACTAAGTAAAACTCATGTACTTGGGATAATGCACAACTTTGGAGTTGTAAACTTCCGCATTCTCCTTCAAACCCAAGAACTGGTCATAAAAGTTCCTTGATGGAAATAGCTTCTGGAATTAATAGATTCTTCCACTGCTAAATCAGTTTATCCATTCAGTGCTTAACAACATCTCATTGTTCATGGTGTATCAGCCAATTCAAGTAGTTTTATTTTTTTTAGGAAAAGGTGATGACCCCTATTCATTATTTCCAGCTTTAAACTTAGCTTATTCAGTTAAAAATATATAGACATAGATATAGATGATATAGTAATAGATACACACATATATATACATATACATCCATATATATATATATAATATACATATGTTTGTATATGTATGTATATGTATATATTTGGTGGGGCAATGAGGGTTAAGTGACTTGGGCAGGGTCACACAGCTAGTAAGTGTCAAGTGTCTGAGGCCAGATTTTAACTCAGATCTTCCTGAATACAGGTCTGGTGCTTTATCCACTGCCACCTAGCTGCCCACTTGAAATATATTTTCATCTCTTCTTTTCTCTCTTCTCCATCCCTTGCCTCTTTCTCTCCCTTCCTCTCAATGTCAGACCATGCATCCTTTCTTCAAAAGACCCCACTTTAGCTTATGGTTAGCAATTTTGTTCTCATCTTCTACCAACATTCAAATAAATGACCTTTGACCTATAATCATGGAACTGTTCTGATGTCCATATTGTTCCTGTCTATGGCAGCTTTTATAATTCAAAATGTGGAACAACTGTCTGAGTCAGAGTAGTGTTCACAGCTCTGAGCAGACCTAGGTCTCAGACAAGTGAACTAACTACTTAGGCAAACTGAAATCAGCAACTCTTTTTCTCAGAAATAGACATACTCCCAAATAAGTAAGTTATCAAAGGCTATTACATATAGGAACACATATATTTAATTACAGCATATTCTCTTATGCACAATCATTCCTAAAAAAGTGAGAAAATAGATATATGTCTATTATTGGGACTATTCCAACCTCTGATAGTTAACTACTGATTCTTCTCATATAGGCAACACAGGTACTTTATTAGGTTCTTGTGAGATAATGGCAAGAATTAAACAGTTCATTCCTTCAAGGAGCTTATATTTTATTGAGAAGATGTACAGGGAAGACTAATACCACTGGTATGAGGGTTGCTGATCCCTTTTTTAGGGCTTTTTTCTATTTTTGGTGTCTGCCTGCCACCCAACTCTCCCCTATGGGTCAAAGAAGCTATAGCATGCACAAAGGCCATACCTCAGGAAACTATTTCAACAGACAGCCTAAATTAGGTAGAGGATAACCAACAGGCCTCACACCCATTGGTGAGTAAAGGAGGGTATCTATTATATGCATATGAAGACTTTTGCGGTAGAAGAGGTAGACAGGAACAGTTTGTTCCAATTGGATGTGGAGATGGTGGAAGCAGGCACTGTGGAATGCTGAGAGTTTAGTTTGACATCAAAGATGACAAGGTCATCCAGTGCATCCCAAGACATCACCCATTGTCTTAATTTTTGTCTTGCCACTGAATTCCAATGACTCTGGAAGAGAGTGAGGCTGACAATTATGAGCAACCCTGCCTCACTTAAATCCAAATTATGCTCAAGTCAAGAGATGTCATCCATACCATTTTACCATTTTTACCTATCTCAGTGTCCTGTGGCAATGGGCATGTGATGAATCAGCAGGTGCAGATACACTGAATACTGTAATCAGCCAAGGCTATTGAGATTTCTTTTCATTGGAATGAAGCAGCAGTGGAATTTAGTAGCACCCTCCCCCAGTTGTCTGAGTTGTCTTTTTTAAGGATTGTATTGCTTATCTCTTGGTGTGAGGAAGGGGCTAGTAAAGAAGCTCTAAAATTGTCTGCTTCACCTAACCTAACTCTGATCTGCATATTGTGATAGATGGGAATCCTACTCTATAGTCAAAACATACAAAAATGTAAAGACTTTTGTGAAAATAATTCCACTCACCATTGGTTCATGGAATGTGTGCATGCATATAGACAACAAGGAATCTAGTAGACCTGAAAGACAAACACCTCTTGTTGCAAGAGAATTCAACAGATACTACATCCAAATGACAGCCCTAAGTGAACAATGGCTGCCAGATGAAGGACAGCTCACTGAAGTCATAGCTGGATACATGTTTTTCTGGAGTGGATGCTGTGATGAGGAGCATACTGAAACTGGACTAGGTTTTGAAATCAAATTTAATATTGTAAAAAATCATGTATGTCTCCCAAAAGGAATGAATGGCAGGTTCCTGACCATATGATTGTCACTTGTAGGAAATTGTCGTGCCACCTTCATTAGTGTGTATGTTGCCACCATGACAAACATTGATGAGGTCAAATAACCTTTTTATGAAGACTTGGAGACCCTCATCATCGATGTGCCAAAAAGCATAAGTTTGTAATTTGGAGTGACTAATGCCAGAGTAGGCAGAGACTATCATATATGGCCAAGAGTCCTTAGGAGGAATGGAATCAGAAACAGCAATAGAAATGGTCACTTTCCACTGAAGACTTGTGTGTCTCATGACCTCATAAACAATACTGTCTTCCATTTTCCTAAATGCAATAATAACTCATAGATGCACCCTTCCAGCCAGTTTTTATATTTAACAGACTATGCCATTGTAAGGAGAGAAAGACAGAATGTGAGTAATGAATGCAATGTGTGTTGTGGAGTGCCAATAACAGACTTATCCTCTCCAAGTTAAACATTCCCATTCAAAAGTTGTGGTCTCAAGGCTAGATGACTATCAGAAGATTTAATGTCAACAGATTATATCCTTGTGCAAAAATATTGCAGCTAACTTTGAAAGAGAGTTGAGCCAACTAACAGTGGAGTAGAAAAAGACTTGGAAACTGTCAGGGATTTTGTGTAAATTATTGCATTTACTCATCTAAGCCAGTACAGTTGCAAACATCAAGATTAGTATGATAAAATAATGGGGAAATTTAGAATCTGCTCAACAGAAATCAAAAACTGCACAGGGTTTACGAGCACGATAGTTCATCTTTTCTAAGAAGGCAGTTTTTAACTCCATCAAAAGTAAGGTGCAAGCCTATTGATTAGATAAATGCAAATTAAAACAACTCTGAGGTACCACCTGACACCTGTCAGATTGGCTAATGTGACAATAAAGGAAAATAATAAATGTTGAAGAAGCTGTGGGAAAATTGGAACACTAATGCATTGTTGGTGGGGCTGTGAACTGATCTAACCATTATGGAGAGCAATTTGGAATTATGCCCAAAGGGCTATAAAGCTGTGCATACCCTTTGACCCAACAATACCACTTTTGGGTCTTTTTCCCAAAGAGATCATAAAAAAGGGAAAAGGACCCACATGTACAAAAATATTTATAGCTGCTCCTTTTGTGGTGGCAAGGAAATTGGAAATTGAGGGGTTGTCCATCATTTGGGGAATGGCTGAACAAGTTGTGGTATATGTATGTAATGGAATTTTATTGTGCTGTAAGAAACGATGAGCAGGAGGAGTTCAGAGAAACCTGGAAGGACTTGCATGAACTCATGATGAGTGAGATGAAGAGAACCAGAAGAACATTATACACAGTATCATCAACATTATGTGTTGATCAACTGTGATAGACTGGATTCTTCTCACCAATACAATGGTAGAAGAGAGTTCCAGGGGACTAATGATGGAAAAGGCTCTCTAAATCCAGGAAAAAAAGAACTGTGGAATATGGTTGCTGATTGAACCATACTATTTCTTTCGTTTGGGGTGCTGTTGTTTGTCTTTTTTGAGGTTTTTCCTTTTATGCTCTGATTCTTCTCTTAAAACATGACTAATGCAGAAATATGTTTAATGTTATTCTATCTATCTATCTATCTATCTAGCTAGCTAGCTAGCTATAACCTATATCAGATTACCTGCTGTCTAGGGGACAGGGGGAAGGAGGGGAGGGAGGGAGAAAAATTTGAAGTTGGAAATCTTATATAAACAAATGTTGAAAACTATCTCTACATGTAACTGGAAAATAATAAAATACTTTTATCAGAAAAGAAGAATGAAGGACAAATAACATTATAGAATAACAGCAATCTTGTGAAAATAACCAATTTTGAAAGACTTAGTAACTCTTATCAGTACAATGATCAATCATAATTTCAAAGGACTCATGATAAAACAATATACAGGTAAAGAGCTGACAGACCCAGAGTCCAGACTGAAGGCTATTTTCTTCTCTTTATTTTTCTTTCTATTTTTGACATGGCTAATGTGGAAATTTGTTTTACATTACTATACATATTTGTAAGGAATTTTGTCTTTCTTGCTTTCTCAATGGGTAGAAGATAAAGGGAAGAAGAAATTTTAAACTGAAAACAAAATAAAATTGAGTTATTGGAGAAAAAAAGTATAGTGCAAGCAAAGTTTAGAGAGGTGCAGGATTCTTGGCTTATTGAGAAGGCAGAAGAAATTCAGTTTAATGCTGATAGTAACCATCCAAAGCACTTTAATGATCCCCTGAAGGCTATTTATGGGCCAAAATACCTATTGTGGATCTTAACTACTTTGTGCTGATGGAGTCACATTGGTTAGTGATAAGGACATGATCCTGCAGAAATGGCATGAACATTTCCATAACATTCTCAAAAGGCCATCATCAACCATCAAAGTAGACCAGAAAGAAGCATGTGGCATGATTGGATTAGTAGAGCAAGAAGCTCTGAAGATAGGGCAGAGTAGTAGGAAAACTCCAGATTCTTTGATAAATAAATGATTATATTTTGGTGTGTCTGTTTTCTCAGGGTGAAGAAAATTGTTGTAGTGTCCTAGCAGAGGCATCCCAATCTAACTTCAAAGTCATGGATGAGTGGTAAAGATAATAAGAATTATGTTTGTTATATTGTACCCTGAAGATGAAAATGGTTCATTAAGCAAAATTTCCAAAGTTGAAAGTTTGGGCTCAAAGTGAAAGGAAACAAATGCTAAAAAATTATATCTATTTAAAAGCAGAATGGAATGCCTTGTGATATTGTAGTTTTCCTCTCATTGGAGTTAGTCAAGTAAAAATTGGTGAATGCTTGTCACCTGTACTGTAGAGAAAAAGTCTTCAAATATTGGATGAATTTAGGTGACCTTTGAGATCTCTTCCAACTTTTTTTTTGTGAGGCAATGGGGGTTTTGTGACTTGCCCAGGGTCACATAACTAATAAGTGTCAAGTGTCTGAGGCCAGATTTGAACTCAGGTATTCCTGAATCCAGGGCCAGTGCTTTATCCACTGTGGCACCTAGCTGCCTCCCCCTTCCAACTTTTAAATTATCTGTTTATTTGACTTACTTATTTGCTTACCAATTGAATGTAAAGGGGGGAGCCTTTTGTGTTCCTTCCCATAGTTTTCTAAACATCAAATTTTCCATATCAGATATTTTCCTTATGCCTTCATATAATACAGGTGCTAAGAGAGCATAACTTCTCTCTCTCTCTCTCTCTCTCTCTCTCTCTCTCTCTCTCTCTCAAACACACACACACACACACACACACACTTACACATGCAGACTACACACCACACACACACTGCAAGATGAATAAGTTTAAACTCCCCCCAACATTAGACTGCCAAGCCAAATAAACATACAGTCAGATAGCTTTTCTTTTTTTTTTTTTGATCCAAAATTATAGTTTTATTTACTTGAGGTGCCAAGAAACCAGACACAAGTTGGATCAAATATGAAACAGAAAGTTTGGGTCCTTTTTAAACTTCTCTTGAGTCTTGTATGTTGAGATCAAATTTTCTATTCAGTTCTGGTCTTTTCACCAGGAAAGATTGAAAGTCCCCAATGTCATTAAATGTCCATGTTTTCCCCTGAAAGAAAATGCACATTTTTGCTGGGTAATAGATTCTCAGCTGCAATCCAAGCTCCTTTGCCTTCCGGAATATCATATTCCATGCCTTGCGGTCCTTTAATGTTGAAGCTGCCAGGTCCTGAGCAATCCTGACTGTGGCTCCATGATATTTAAATTGCTTCTTTCTAGCTGCTTGGAGTATTTTCTCCTTCACCTGATAGTTCTGGAATTTGGCTGCAATATTCCTTGGAGTTTTCCTTTTGGGGTCTCTTTCAGGAGGTGATCGGTAGATTCTTTCAATGATGATTTTATCCTCTGATTCTATGATATCAGGGCAGTTCTCCTTAATAATTTCCTGGAATATGGTGTCTAGATTCTTTTTCTGGTCATGGCTTTCAGGCAGTCCAATGATTCTCAAATTGTCTCTCCTGGATCTGTTTTCCAGATCAGTTGTCTTTCCAATGAGGTATTTCACATTTTCTTCTATTTTTTCATTTTTTTGATTCTGCTTGACTGATTCCTGGTGTCTCATGGATTCCTTATCTTCCAACTGTCCCATTTTAATTTTTAAGGCATTGTTTTCTTCAGTGAGATTATGCACCTTTTTTTCCATTTGGCCAAGTTAATTTTTTAAGGCAGTCTTTTCTTCGATGAGATTATGCACCTTTTTTTCCATTTGGCCAGATGAATTTTTTAAGGCTTTGTTTTCTTCAGTGAAATTATGTGCTTCCTTTTCCAAGCTGCTGATTCTTTTTTCATAGTTTTCTTGTTTTGCTTTCATTTCTCTCCCCATTTTTTCTTCTACCTCTCACAATTGATTTTTAAAATCCTTTTTGAGCTCTTCCAAGAAGGCTTTTTGTTCTTGAGACCAATTCACCTCGTGAGGCTTCAGATGTAGGCAATTTGAGGCTATTGTCCTCATCAGAGCTTGTGTTGGCTTCTTCCCTATTGATTCAGAAGCTCTCAATGGAGAGGGCTCTTTTTTGCTTCTTACTCATTATTGCAGCTTATTTATTTATTTTTAAGTTGAGGTCTGCTCTGGGGGCACCAGGGTTCCTGTTTTGGGCTTCTTGTGCAGGGGTATAGGTGCTGTGTGACCGGGTTTTTACTCTGAGGCCTTTATGGTGTGTGGAGATGCCCCGCCCTGCACTTCCTGTCTGATTGTGCTTGGCCAGCCAGGCGCCAGACCCCGCGCCCGCCTGACCCGTTTGTGGCCCTCTCGGCCGGTGCAGGTAGGTTTTTCCACTGTCCTTCTTGGCCACCAGATTTTTGAACCAGGTTCCAGGGGCCTCAGTTGTTCGGCTGTGGCCCACAGCTCCTGCTGACTTGCCCTGACCCCCTCGGCGCTGGGTTGCTGCCCTGCGCTGGGCCTCCCTTTTGCCAGAGTCAGACCGACCTTTTCCTGAAGTCTTCTAAATTATCTCTGGTTGGAGGACTGTGTCTCTCTGTCTCTTTGCAGGTTCTGTAGTTTCAGAATCTGTCCAGAGGCTTGATTTAATGTTCTTTTTGAGGGAACAGAAGGAGAGCTCAGGCAGTTTGCTGCTTCCTCTCTACCATCCTGGCTCCGCCCCTCCAGATAGCTTTTCAAAAGCTATATCCCATATTTTTCCTCTAGTTCCAGCAATGTCTTTTTTGTACATATTATCTCAGATAATGAAGTACCAAAGATGCTATCTCTCAGATAAAAATCAATTCTCTAATTCAAAAGATTCACATATATATACACATATATATATACATACATACATATATATAGTATATATGTGTGTTTTGTTTCCTAGGTATATATATTTGTTTATATGTATGAACATATATGTATATGTGTGCATATATATACATATATATACATTTCTATCTATATCATCTATCTATCTATATAAAGACAAGGACATGGGACTGTTACACTCATCATTATGATCTCACATTCATTTTGCTACTTTATAATTTTAAAAGTGCCTCTTTTATAAAGACTCTGTGGTCTAAGTAATGCACATATTAGCCCCATTTTATGGATGAGGCAACTAAGATTTTAGAAAATGTAAGTAACTGATCTAATAGTTATATATCTAGTTAGTGTTGCAATCCTGGATTCAATCCCCAATTTTCTGACTCCAAATTTTGTAATTAATCCATCGTAACATCATGATTACTATTCAGAGACCCTGTGGAAACTTGATTTAGGATTGTTTATCCACCTAACCATTGTCCAATATATTGTGTAGGCTTTTCCTTCAAACCCTCTTCTAAAATCCAAGTGGAAAATAGTTTGTGTGTATGATTTATTATTATTATTATTATTATGACCTTCCATTGTGTTTTTATTTTCAAGTACTCAAATAAATATATGGTCTAATCATTATATTATTTCAATGTCATTCAACAATCATTCCTTATGTTTCTACTGTCTACAAGGCACTAGAGATGCAAATCCCATCTCTCAGTGCCACCATCTCTTGCAACTTTTATGTATATACACCAAATCACACCATATGGATTCTACCCAATCAATATGGAACCTTCCTTCATTTTTATTGACATCACATGGACAACAATGAAGCTTGTAGTGTATTTTTTATTATATAGTTAGTGTTTCTTTGTATTCAAAGAGGACCAAAACGACATCGCTATGGTGAGGCCGATATGATCCACTGTGGGTCATTAGACCAATATGATTTGTACCACATATTGGGTACAAACTGCCATATGAACATTCTTTTTTTTGTTCATATGAACATTCTGATGGCATGTTTTACACTATTTCTCCTGTTTAATTCTTTGCTTGTGATGTTTTGCAACTTGCTTATACTCAGTATATACCTTGTGTTATCTCTTTTCCTATGTCTTAGAAAAATTAAAAAGTGAATTTATCAAAAATCTATAAAAATCATTTTAGAACATTGAAAATGTAGATAAAGCATAAGTAATGCCAATAAATGTCTTCACACAGCAATCATGAATTCAACATAGGAGTATATAGATGTATATATAGGCATACACAATTTATAAGTTGTTTTTAAAACAGTATTTAATGGGGGCAGCTAGGTGGCACAGCAGTTATAGTCCCTTGGATTCAGGAAGAGCTGAGTTCAAAACCAACCTCAGAGACTTGACACTTACTAGCTGTGTGACCCTAGGCAAATCACTTAACCCTCATTGCCCCACAAAAACAAACAAAAAACAACAACAACAACAACAACAAAGCCCAGTACTTTATGAAACTGAATTGTAGAAATACATACATATAACACAACTGTAGATAATTCCATAACATAAAAACTTTTTTCTCCATAATATCATTATTGTGATCTTAGAAAATTGATTCAGTATTGGATCCCCCATCGTAATGTTAGGTATGTTTATAGAGATTTGGGTTTCAACATTCTGTGTTAGCATAATATTCTACATATGGACGTGCTCTTTGTTCATTTTATGTCACAATGCCAGAACAAAAAGACTTTCCAACAGAGAACACAACAGTTAATTTACCCTATAACAACTTTCAGGAGGGATGTACAATACCCTTAATGACTCTGTAGTTGCCTTTGTTTTCTAACAAGAATATTTCCACACCTGGGGAAAATGCACAGTAGTTTAATAATGACACATGAGTTAACCTGAACCACATGGAATCCTAAAATAAGGGAGGCATTAAATGGAATTTATTATTCATAAACAAAATAACTTTCATTTTATCACCTTTCACTAGGAGAGAATCATTGTGATGTTTATACGACATATAATATTTCCATTTTAAACACCAGAAGCCAAAGTCTCAAGAGTGTTGCAGAATGGCTCTTCAGGAACATTATATCAGATTTTTCCATTCCAACACACATTTTATGTAAGTTAAAGATAATCAGAAACATAATGCCAAGATGACTCTTGATTCTCTTCTTTTTATTATATTAAATAACAATAACAGGGATGACATACCATCCAATCCCCTCCTCAGGTGCAAAAGGTGCAATATTATACTCTACGGTGCTATTTTGGGGCACTTTCATGGTTCTCCATTAAAATATATGCTTTCATTTGGGGAGGGGGTTGGAAAGAATCATGTATCTTGATACCTTGAGAGTCTGCTAGGGAATAATATTTTCTAAGTAGTTTTCATAGCCACTCACTGTAAAAATGTAATGGCAGTGATACAGAATAGCAACAACAGCAGACTATGGTAAATATCATAACTCTGTGTGTGTGTGTGTGTGTGTGTGTGTGTGTGTGTGTGTGTGTGTGTGTGTGTGTGTGTGAGTGAGAGAAAAAGAGAGGGAGAGAGTTTCAGCTTCTACCTGGTTTAACCCTATCATGACTCCCTTGCAAATTGATTAATTAAGTTTTTATTACAGGTTATATTATAGTGCATAGTAATGTAGTCATCCGAACCCACACAGAAACTAATGGGAGTATGTGTTTTCTTGGATACAAGGGTCAATGGTACAAAATGCCTTTTTTTTTTCCACATGTGAAACTGCAAATCTGTTATGTTTAACTTTGCTATTCCTTTTTTAATATATAATGAAATTATCATTTAAATTTCTTTTTTTTCCTTTTTGTTTTCTCCCTCCCCCATCCTAGGGATTAGATACAAATATGTTTACATGTATAAAATTATTCTATAAATACTTCTATTTATCAGTTCTTTCTTGGATGCAGATAGTGTCTTCTTTCTGTTTGGGCCAAATTCAGTATGGGGAGAGTTAATTGGGCAGTTTGCTGTAATTTTGGGGTTCAGAAAATAATGAGAGACCTCTAGGTCCAGGGTTTCCTCCCTTCAAACTACGTTTTTTTAGTTATTTCACTAAGACTGATAAGAAAGGACATTAACAGCCTCTTTTTCCACAAACAAATCAGGTTTTTTTAATGGGTACAAATCTACAACAAAGGTGAAGTTAATAGAGCCAGGGATAATGAGAAAGGGGATAGAGAAAGGGAAAGATATGACCTACTTCCCACATTATTAGTATCCAAATCTCTAGGGTAAAAAGGCCCCAGGTTCCCCAAACAAGCTCTGCTTCCTCAGCCAAGCAGAACAGCCCAGCTTAAACAAAAACTGACTCAAACCCCAAACTTGCCTTCAGCTCAGCTAGCCCAAAGAGCCAGCCTCGCCTCAACAATACAAACTTACCACCACCTGGAATCCACAGATTCAAGGAGAATCAGCTGTGCAGTGTCTCCCAGTTCAGTTCGAAGGCCAACCACCACCAGCTCCCCTTCCCCTTCCCCTTCCCCCCTCCCCCTCCCCCTCCCCCTCCCCCTCTCCCTCCCCCTCTCCCTCTCCCTCTCTTCCTGCCTCCCCACTGGAAGGGAGGTTCTTACAAATGCTGAGTCTCCAATTGGTTCAACATATGCCTTGGTGCCTTGGGCTGTCCCCATTATAATTTGGCCAGGCCCATGTGGGTGTGGGGGAACTCCTAGGTGGAGCTTTTTCAAGGTTACATCTTTTAATCTGACCATAATGAAGCAAAGATTGGGTCATGGAAACCCCAAATCACAATTAATTCCTTACACTTCATATGTCTTTTGTAGTTTATTTGGGTATTTGTAATAGTCACATTTACTTATTCACTCCAAATTGTTCTTAAAACAATATTGATGTTGGGGCAGCTAGATGGCGCAGGGGCAGCTAGATGGCGCAGTGGATAGAGCACCGGCCCTGGAATCAGTAGTACCTGAGTTCAAATCCGGCCTCAGACACTTAACACTTAACTAGCTGTGTGACCCTGGGCAAGTCACTTAACCCCAATTGCCTCACTAAAAGAAAAAAAAAACAAAACAATATTGATGTTACTGCATATAATCTTTTCTTGCTCCTGCTCATTTCAGTCTTCATTATTTAGTTCATGTCTATCTATGTTTTTCTTTTCTTTTCTTTTCTTTTCTTTTTTTTTTTTTTTTTGCAGAGCAATGAGGGTTAAGTGTCTTGCCCAGGGTCACACAGCTAGTAAATGTCAAGTGTCTGAGGTCAGATTTGAACTCAGGTCCTCCTGAATCCAGGGCTGGTGCTTTATCCACTGCGCTACCTAGCTGCCCCCATCTATATTTTTCAATTGCCTTTTCACTTTAACAAGACACTAATTTGTTAAGATGTTGTTATAATTTATATGAAAATGTTTAAAGACTATCCCAATCTGTGCATTCTTTAAAGAGGGACAGAGAAATACTTATTTTGTGTATTTATAATGTAAAAATAAACAGCTATAAGTTTCAAGAGAGTAAACGTCTTGGCTGCACTTTTGATTATCCTCCCATACACTTCCACCCTCACTAATCCCTATAACCCTGGTGCCTTATACACTGCAGATATTCAACAAAGTTTAAGTGAATTGAATAGAATAGAATTATGCATTTCTTCTTTTAAGGCAAACAAATCCATTTAAAGGGTAAAAAAATCTCAACCAGTAGACTGTTGATGTGAATTTTGTGTAACTGAATTAACTTTCATGTACCCGAATTAATTCATTAATTCAAACAAGCTGTTCTACATCTTTGCCCTACAACAGAAACAATAAAGTATTTTTTTTTCTTCATTATAAGGACTTTGGTAATGCTCTCCCAGGAAGAGGCTTATTACATTTTTAGCCTCCTTCTGGGATCATTGGTACTCTGAGGGAGTTTGAATTCTCTCTTTTCTCTGTCATCAACTTGAGACTCCATCATCTCTATTCCTCCCAATGACCAGCGCCCAAGTTCTGTTTAATCAATTAACATTAGAATAACTTTTGTAAAGGAACATTTATCTGAATATATGTTAAAAACAAACATACAGACATTTCTTCCTATCACTTTAGGGCCTAATTCTGTCTCCTCCCTTCCACTCTTAGGATAACTTAGGCTAACAATATAGCTCAATTTCTACATTTTATTACTCCCCTTACTTTCATGTACAATGCCCAGCTGGACTATCTTGGGGCCCTTGGTTCTTAGGGTGACACTTATGTTGCAATACCAACTCTGGACTGCTAGACTTAGATACGTAGAGCTTGAGTTCTCTGGTCAGAGACTCTACTCCATGAACCTCATATTGTCCCTTTTTTTTTTTTTTTTTTTTTTTTTGCAGGGCAATAAGGATTAAGTGACCTGCTCAGGGTCACACAGCTAGTAAATGTCAAGTGTTTGAGGCCAGATTTGAACTCAGGTCCTCCTGAATTTTCAGAGCCAGTGCTTTATCCACTGAACCAGCTAGCTGCCCCTCTATTTGTTTTCACTGAGTGGGTTCTTCAGCTTCAGACACAATTTTAGTAAAGGCCCTAGGCCAGGGGTGTTGAAAGTGTAGATAGTACTAAGTGTCATTTAGTTTTTGTTTTTTTCAGTTATATCTGACCCTTTGTTACCCTGTTTGGGTTTTTCTTAGGCAAAGATATTGGAATGGTTTGCCATTTACTTCTCCACCTCGTTTTACAAATGAGGAAATTGAGGCAAACAGGGTCCTGTGACGTGTCCAGGGTCAAACAGCTTTTTACTGTCTGAAGACATATTTGAACTCACATACTCCTGACACTAGATCCAGTGCTCTTTCTACTGAGTCATCTAGATGTTTCCCTACACACTCTGACAAAGTAGCCCATGGATAAAAGCTGCTCTCAACCACATGGTAGGCTAACACAGACAAGCCACATATACATCAGTTGTACTATCTCCCAGATGTATTTACTCTAAAGTCTTCCATGTTATTTACATAATCTTAGGTAGTTTAGGCTTGGTCCAAACTCCCATTACACAGTTAAAACACAAGATAAAACAAAGCCTTCTTCAAACATTCAAATGGTCTTTTTTTTTGCCCCTTTCTCCCACTCTCTCTCTGCATCCCCTAACTAGTTTTCTTAAAGCAAGGTGATCTGAAATTGTTTAGAATGCTTGTTTGGGTAATTACCTGGAAATTTTTGAAGTGAATACCTGGAAGGGTTGTAGACTTTGTTGTCTTACAGTGAGGTACTGTGAAGGAGATAGAATGTTGACTTCAAATCCTATATCTAGCCCTATAAGCTGTGTGATCAGAAGTATATCACTTAACCTAAATGAGATTTAGTTTCCTTTTATGTAACATGTGGTAGCTATAGAACTTAACCTAAAAGGTTGTCTGGAGGCCTAAATGTGAAGATATATGCAAAATTCCTTTAACAAACAAAAATAAAGTTAATGTTATATGTTAGATATTATTAAAAGCTTCAGGGGTATTCCTAGCTTCTGAGCTTTGCGATACCATGAGCTATAGTTCCTCTGCCCAGATTAAAGACCTTATTTCTCCAAAAAAACAAAACAAAACAAAACTTCAGATTTCATTATTCCATCCATAATACACATTTACATAACAGGAGTTCTACAACATTGTGTTTATTTTTGAAATGGAAAATAGAACTTTCTTTTAAAAAGAAATAGCAAAAGCTTAGACTTTTAAAATGGTAACATAATAGTTCATTTGTTTTTTACTTATATAAACATCATAAAGGCAATATTACTAAAAATGATCCCAGTCAGAAAACCAACTTTAGTGTGTTTATAGACTCTTAAAATGAAGAATAATATGTATTTTATTTACTCTGTAAAAACACTTATTAAATGAACCATCTATCTCAGCTACATTAAGCTGAGTTAAGGTATATTCCTGGGAAATGTGGCTTTTTCTTCATTATACATTCCTGAAACTACATTCAGGAATACATAATTTGTGAGAAATTAAAAACAGCAAATACCAAATAGCTTATTTAGAAACTATAACTCTTATTGCACTGACATTTATTACTTTTGGAACACAAACTACTTCTCTCTCAGTAAGAAAATGACAAAGACAAGAATGATCTAGGTAAATAACCAAAGGTATGCATTTGGCCAAAAAACAATTAGAGACTAAATAACAGAAGGAAGTTGTTCATATCTGTGAATTTATTTCTCTAGAAAACAATGGCAAACTCTTGCTTGCAGCTTTACAAAACTTTCCAGTGTGGCAGGAAACAGATTGAAATGTAATTGGAAATTGTTTAACAAAATAAATAAAATACAATATAATGTTAATTTGTGATTTCTTATATCAGTATGCAACCAGCAAAAATACATTTTCAATTGAGTTTGCTACCACTGCTCGAGAACTCTTAATATGGGAAGTGTAGCCATAAAGTAGATTGGAAACTCTTAGGAGATCCATACCAGTATACCATTAGAGAATTTTCTGGGTTACCTGAGAAGTTTAATGATTTCTTAAAGATATTAGTTGTGGTATCATAGCTATTATGTTTATGTATATATTCACACAGCTAGACAAAACTGAAACCATTTTTTCCCTTGAATCTAACCATTGTTCCACATTGCATCTAAAGGTGAAATTCTTTTTTTTTTAATCCTAAAAAGGACAAAAAAAGTTGATCCAGATATTCATTGAGGAATTCCTTAATAATACCTTGAGGTAATGAAAGGTACTAAGGAGTTTTAGATGGACCTCTGACACATACTTGATATCTGACTACGATCTAGTCACTTAAGCTCCCAATACTTTAGGCAACTATGTAAGATTATAAATTGCTAAAAATAAGGCAACCTTCATAGGTTAGAGTGAGTTTCCTCTCCCATAAGTTTCCCACACCAATAAAATCAGAGGTCCAACCATTATCCCTAACTAGAAGAGATAATGTAGATTTTTGAGGAACAATTCTTAAAAAAGTTTCTTTTTTCATGGGGTATCAGAGTATAATTTTTCCCCTATTTGTGGAGTTTATTTTGTAGTAATAGTCATTATGATATAAATCATTTTAATAGTATTATTATTGTTTAGTCATGTTTGACTCTTAATGACCCCTTCTGTGGGGTTTTCTAGGCAAAGATACTGGAATGGTTTGTCATTACTAATATAATATTTTTCTTCAAAATTCTCTGATGTTATCTAGCTAGTGACACACGCAAGCATTTTCATTGCCTGGTAACACTTATAAAGGGAAAATATCTTATGATTATATAGCACATTGATGTTTTCAAGAGTCTGTGAAAATGTCTAAACCAAAATTATTATTAAAATTATATTTTAAAACTCAAATATACCATCTCTATCCATGCTATTATTTTTTTTAATGTAAGTCTTTTTTGGTTTTGTTTTGTTTTTGTTTTTGCAGGCAATGGGGGTTATGTGACTTGCCCAGGGTCACATAGTAAGTAAGTGTCAAGTGTCTGAGGCCAGATTTGACTCAGGTACTCCTGAATCCAGGACCGGTGCTTTAACCACTGCACCATCTAGCTGCCCCTATCCATGCTATTCTTAATTGAAATTCCTCATTGTTATTTCAAAGATTTTTGTCATGTAAGTTCAGCAATCAATACGTCTAATGTCATTTCATGTAATAGATTATACTTCAATAAGTTTGAAATCTGGATATTGCTTTCAGGAAATTCAAGCACTTAATGTAAAATCTAGCATTCTAATATAAAGGGCTATTTTTTACTGTCTTTTCTGTTTAAAAAAATGTGGACCCTGTATTTTTTGCTCTACTCTTTCCAGATGATTAGTTGATAGCTTTACTCATGTAAACCCAATGCTTCACATTGCCAGAGGCAAGGTGAACTAATATTAATGGTAATGGGGATATAGTAGACTACAGTACTTATAGGAGCTGAACCTAAGCATCTGGCAACTCAACACTATTTTAGTCATTTAAGAGATGTGTGTTATTCCAGTTGTTGGGGGGCAGGGGATAGATAAATGGAATTATTTATCCTGCCATACCATCTTTACTTCTCCCCAGGTTGTGTTACCTGCAAAGTCTAAAAGCTTCCTGGCCATGCTCCAATTCAACATTCCTCTATTGGGATAAAGGAAGGAGGAAAAACCCCATGAAAAGTATGTATGACATTTTTTGCAGTGATATTCTTGTATTTTTGTGAAAACTGGCTTGCACATAGCCATACACATTGTGATCAGATAAATGTATGTAAAAAATAGTAAGAACACCTTGCCTTCCCTACTCTAATTCATTTATTTATTCATTTAAAATAATTTATTAATCATCTCATATGTTTATGAGCCTTTAGGGAGCTTACATTTCTAGTAGTCATGGAAACTGGGGTTTCAAAACAGATGTGCAGATAATTTTGATACAAATAATTTTTGAATGAGATTACTGTTAAATAGAGAAATCAGAATAAACTTCTTATAGAGATGTTTCTTGAAAAGAGGTTTGAAATGAACAAATGACAGTCCCATTTGAAATGTATATTGGTACATTTAGCTATTAATGTTAAATGACTACTGTTGTTTGTTAATGCAGTTAGCTGATCCATTAGTTGAGTCCCATGTTTCTACATGGAGTTCTTATTCTTTCTTTATCAATTTTGACTTATTACAATAAAAGTTTTGTAAGCTGTTTTACCCTCTTATTATAATTGGATTATCCAAATTGGAGCTCCAAATATGTGGTTTTAAGTCTGTCAATGACACATTAGCTTTCCTTATAATCCAATGCTACTGAAAAACCATAGCTTTGACAACATGGACCTTTATCAAGAAGATAATATCTTTGCTTTTCAGTATGCTGTCGAGATTTGCCATAGCTCTCCTTTCCAAGAACAAGAGTTTTTTAATGTTATGGCTGTAGTCACCATTTGCACTGATCTTTGCGCCCAAGAATATAAAATTGGACACTGCTTCCATTTTTTCCACTTGAATATTCCTTGCTCTTTCTTTTTAGGTGCTATTTTTTAAAAATCATATATTTATTTGGTGGCATCCTTTGTCCTTTGTTCTAAATCATCATCATCATCGTCGTCATCATCATCTCCCCTCCTCCTCCTCCTCCTTCACAAGCAGTCTGCTTACATCTACCATTCACTGTTCCATTGCTCTTAGAAAATATTTAATTTCAATTTTCAAAGATATCATGGCTCTGACTAGTATGCAGTTGTGTGCAAATGTGTGTGTTTGTCTAGTTCAATTTAGATACACTAATTAATATGTTAAAATGTTAACTTAATAAAATATTATATAGCATGACTCTAAGAAACAAATATATATACACATATATACTTGCAGGGCAATGAGGGCTAAGTATCTTGTCCAGGGTCACACAGCTAGTAAGTGTCAAGTGTCTGAGGCCAGATTTGAACTCAAGTCCCACTGAATCCACGGTCAGTGCTTTATCCACTGCACCACCTAGCTGCCCCAAGTAAATTCATTTTAAACCAAAGTTTTATTGTGAAGTTCTTAAATGTTTACACTAATCATGTCATACAATTCCACTGAACAACAAAATATCACTGAAAGAGATCTTTTAGCTATTATAAAGGTGACACAGTTTCAGAAAATTGCTCAATTTACAAAGTCTGCATTCTAGGATGACATTCAATAAGCATACTGAAGGAAACAATGAACAATTCTTCAGTTGATTTTCAAATTTAAAGTAAAGTGTACCTGTTGGCAACTGAAAAAATACCAGGCATTGTCTTTCTATTTTGATGCCAAATAATATATGACATAGTGAGTAGAGTGTTAGTATTGGAATTAGTCCAATTTAGTTTAGGAGTTTGTTTAAGTTGCTTAACTTCTCAGATGTCCCATCTCTAAAATAGTGACAATAATACCTGGAAAACCTATCTCACAAGATTGCTGTGAAATTCCAATACAATGATAAAAAGTAAAATGCGTAACAAACTTGAATATTCCATATAATGACAGTTACTATAAAGAGATAAGTTGAAGGCAATAGAGGCATTTACCCTAGAAAAATGAAAACTTCATGGGAATGTTAACTATCTATGAAGGTCTGTCATGAAAGAATTAAGCTTCTTTTGATTAGACCCCAAGGGTAAAACAAGAAACAATGGATAGACGTGGTAGATAGTCATATTTTAGCTTCATTTATGGATAAAAATCTTCAGTCAGTTAGAACTGTACAAAAGTGAATTAGGTTACACCTTTTATCAAAGGCTTGATTTCAACCAGTGAGAGAAAAAAAATAAGACTTAAATAACTTTAGGTGTTTGGTCATGGCAAGATAGCCGGTTAAAGGCAATGTAAGAACAATAAATTTTATCCTTATAGACTGAGTTACATTTCTATCATGGCATGCTAGATAAGGGAAGAGCAGAACTGGAGTCAAAATGATTTCTGGACAGATCCACTTTTATAGTATAGTTTCATTCTAAAACATAAGACTATTGAAGAAGTAATTCAGTCCTCAATATTGTTCTAGCTGAAGTATTTTTATTATTTGTGTCCAAAAAGGGAGTTGGACCATGCAAGCAGGTTAAGTATAGCTGGTCAATTTATAGTCTTAGAACTAGGTTGAGGAAAAAGAACAAATTGGGGAAACTATAGAAAGTAAAGTTGCATGGTATATAGTCTAGTCCTGGTCTGAGGAAGTAGAAAGTTATGTCTTATTTCTCCAGGGAAACATTACATCTTATTTTATTTTCAAGAAAGGATAAAAATAACAAGTCCCATTTAGAAGACTTATGAATAGAATCAACACATTGCATTTAGTTGAACATTAGATTCTGCTTAATAGTTGAATCCAAAATTAGAATTTGGGAGGGAAAACTATTTCTAGAAGAATTTATGAGGAATTGCTAGAAAATTCAGCTGTGGGTCTCTTTTAGCAGGGATAGAATAGAAGTTAGAAGGTAAGGGTATAAAGAAAGCACTCCTATAAAGCAGCTGAGCAATGGAAAGTATCACTTTATTCTACAAATATTCCTGTAGCATCCATTTAGATTATTTCAGGAAGATAAACATTATATTCTAATTTCCTAAAGAAACACATAAGCTTTATCTCTCTGTCTCTTTCTGTCTCTCTCTTCCTCTGTCTCTTTGGCTCTGTCTCTATCTCTCTCTATCTCTGTCTGTCGGTCCCTCTAGTCATTTCTTCATAGCTATTGAATTTAAATGAAATTTCATAAAATATTAAGCCTCAAAGTAATTCAGGTGATCTTCTGGGATAGCTAAAAAGACTTTTATTATTTCACGTTTTTGAACTATCATAGCTAACTAGTCAAATTAAGAGAATTTGTGAAATCAATTGCTGCAATGTTACTAAGAAATATATTCTTTTTCGGATGGTCCTTGTAGTTTCTCCACCCCATTGATCACTCATGTTCATTGCTTACCACTTGAGTTGTAGTCTAGAATCTCAGCATTATTTTTCTGATCTACTACAATACCCTTCTCATTGGTCTACCTTTTTCAAATTTCTCCCCACTCCAATCCATCCTCCATTCAGATGTTCGATATTTTTTTTTTCTTAAGCAAAGGAGTGAACTTGGAACCCTCTACTTAAAAACTCCAGGGGCTTTTTATTAACTCCAATTCTAAATGTCAACTCCATTGATTGACATTTAATGACTTCTACAATCTGGTCCCTTCCTCTCTTTCTTGTTCTTCCACAGTACTGCCATATAGGCACTCTACAATCCAGAAGTATTTTAGTCCAGTAGACTAGTTCAGGTATGCTTTTTATGCCTCACAGAATAAACTCCATGTCCTACCTTCACACCCTTTTTTTTTGAGGCTGCACCTGTATGAGTAAAATACTTTCCTCACTTTCACCCTTAGAAATTTGTCATTTACTTCATATGTTAGACCAAATATTATCTTCTAATTGAATGGTTTTCTTGACTCTCTCAGAAGCTAATACCTTCTCTTGCTAAACTACTAATTATTTAATTTCAATGTATTTTGTATATACTTATATAAAAGGAATTCCCTTCTCCACTTCAGTCTGTATAGTAACAGAAGGTCCAGAATGTAATCACAATTAAAAATGAAGTCTAAAAAAAAGTCTAAACCAGATTTAAAGGATGTATTTATATTCTAATTCATTTACATATTTATATATTTTCTCCTGGGATAAAATGTAAGCTCTTTGAGGACAGAGTGCTTTTTTACCATCATTCTTATATCCCTAGGATTTTACCTGTTAACAGAGTAGGAATGTTATAAATGTTTGGTCATAGTAATAGCTACTTCCCAAGGTTTTATGAACAGCACTGTTAGTCTCAGATAGAAGTGGATCTCTGCAGGATTCACATTGACTTAGAAAACCACAAATTAAAATTACCTGTGTTTAATTGCATTTTTTTTTGCTTTGTAATCATTTCCCAATTATTTTGTGATGTTTTAGCATTTCTGGTTATGAAGATCAAGTAAGATATCAAGTGCTTTATAAACTTTAAAGTACAATATTAAATTTGGCTATTATTGTTGTTGTCATTGATAATGTGCTCACCTCTCACACACTTTGTATGCTTTCATACTTAACAAATATTGAGATGCTGATGATAATATTTAATAGTAATAATAACAATAACAACTAACATTATATAGTGCTTACGATGTTCTAGGCACTGTACCACATCTATTACAGTTATTAGCCCATTTGATCCTCACAACACTGAGATGTTATTATAGTCTCCATTTGACAGATGAGGAAAGTGAGGCAAATGGAGGTTAAATGACTTATCACAGCTAGTAAATGAACTCAGATCTCCCTGACTTTGGCCTCTGTGCTTTATTCACTACGTAACTATGAAAGCATAATGTAATTCTGGTTCAAAGTACTGAAAAAAATAAATTTCTCAGAGCTTTAAAGCAATTTTAGCATGACTTGTATTCATAAGCCAGCTCTCAAAATAAGGTCACACACACACACACACACACACACACACACATACACACACTTTAGCTAGCTGTCTGAATCTCCTCATATCTCTGAGCCTGAGTTTTCTCATCTGGAAAAAGAAGGGAACTAGACAGAGAAAGAAGAGAAAGAAAAAGAAGAAATGCTGAAGAAAAGGAAGAGGATGATGAAAGAAGGAGGAATAAATATAAGTAAAATAAAACAAAGCTAAAGGACTTCACAATGTTCTTTTTCTCTTGTGTCTTCCCTGTTTATCTTATACGAAGAAGAAAAAGAATGAAGAAAAGCAGTGGCATCCTTCAAGATATCATTTAATCTTTCTGAGTCTGTGTGCCCATTTAAAAACATGTGATGCTATATTCCCTGCCAATTGCATATGACTGTTGAAAGAATTCAGCCTGTGTAAACTTGCTTTCTTAACTATGAGACTATATAAATGTGAAATATTCATCTAAAAAGGTCACAGAATGAAACATTTTGCTTAATAACAATTAGTCATGTATACTTTGATAATTTTTAGATATTTTTATTATTTTAAAGATTGAGTGTTTAAGTGGTTGCTTATAAGAACTTTATTTGACTATAGAAATCACCAGAGTATTTTAAAGTATTTTTCTAAAAAATAATTTATAAATTTATAATGAGATGTGGTCGGAAGATTTTTGAACCAAACTTAAAGGTACTTTAAAAAAAACTAAAATTTAATCTATAATGTAAGATATTTTATTCCATAATTTTAATTGATATTTTAGGGAGATTTCTATGGTGGTGATAATTTCGCAAATATAACAAAATAAAATGATGTTTGAATCAGATAAAAGAAAATGAAAATTATTTAAAACACTTTGGAATTATAGACATATCTGTTTTTGTTTTAGTAAAATACACACGATTCCTAATTACTCTTGAGGAAGGTGAGGAACTAAATATGTCAAGTGAAATACCCATTTTAAACATGGAGAGTATGGGAATTTATATATGCATATCTATTTCAGGGTTTTTTTTCTTATTTTTTTAATTTGTGATCTTCTTGCATGAGATTATGTATATATATATATATATGTACATACATATATACATACATACATATATATTTCACTTTTTCTAACAGCTAATTTTTTTATTTTTTTATTTAATTTAATTTAATTTTTTTTTTTTGTGGGGCAATGGGGGTTAAGTGACTTGCCCAGGGTCACACAAGCTAGTAAGTGTCAAGTGTCTGGGGTCAGATTTGAACTCAGGTCCTCCTGAATCCAGGGCTAGTGCTTTATCCACTGCACCACCTAGCTTCCCCCTTCTTATTTTTTTTAAAGTAGAGGAAGTAAAAGGGAGAGAATACAAATACGTGTTAACTAAATAGAAATAAAGCTTTTCCCACCCATTTACAATTATAATAATAATAAATCACATTTATATTGCAGTATAAGGATTGAAAAATATTTTCTTGACAGCAACACTGTAAGGTAAGAAGTAAAAATATAATTCCTTATTCATTTTATGTATGATCATCACAGGCTCAAAAGATGAAGTGATAAGTACATGATCTCAGAGCATGTAAGTGTCACAGGGAAGACTGAAACTCAATTCTTCTGACTACAAAACAGCAGTCTGTTTACCACATTGCTCAAATGTCTTACTTACTCTCAAGAATCTAGAGTTGTTCACCTTGGGGGCAGCTAGGTGGTGCAGTGGATAAAGCACCAGCCCTGGATTCAGGAAGACCTGAGTTAAAATCCAGCCTCAGACACATGATTATCATTCCCCTCCTCCAACTCTTCTCCTTAAATACTTTACTTGGGGTTTTTCTTATTAATTGTTGTGCCCATTCATAAATTCTTTGCCCTTCATTACTTGTGGCTCCCATGCTTCTCTTATTTTGGTTCCTTCATGTCCCAAGGAAGTATGCTTTAGTGTTTAGGAAGCTAAATTGAAAGCCAAGAAGGCCTAGATTCAAGTGTACCTAAGAGATCTTGAGCATCAAATAATTTTTGTTTTCTTCTGTGCTTTAGGCCAGTGTTATTAAATTCAAATAGAAATGGCAGGAGAAGTTTACTCAAAAAACAAGTTAACATGATTTTTCTTTTATTGTATTTTTGTTCATTTTTTTAAAACAAATAGAAATTATCTTTTAATTTGGTTAATAATTACTTGCAAATTTAAGATCTTGTGCCAGGAATTTGACACCTCTACTTTAGGCAACTCTATAAGCCTTAAAGTAGCTGACTGCCATTGATGGAGGGAGTTTCCTCACCTGGGTGTTTCCTACACCAAAAAAATCACAGGTATAGTGCCTTCCCATGTCTATTAACTCATCATCTCTTGAGAACAAATCTCTCAAGGTGAGATTTATTTTAAAAGCTATGTGATACTGAACAAGTCACTTATTTTCTCTATGCCTCAGGTTACTCTTTTTTGTTTTTGATTTCTATTTATTCATGTAAAGATTTGAGTTCCAAATTCTATCCCTCCCCCTGCTTCCCCTTCGCTGATGTGGTAAGTAATCAGATATTGGTCACACATATAGAATTATTTAAAACGTTACCATATAAGTCATTTTATATAAAAAGACTCAAGTATAAAAAAAGTAAGCACCTAATACTGAGAAATTTCTTATGAGTTAGATGTATTAGCTTCCCAAGTAGGAATATAAGCAGTTCAACACTTTAACATCCTTCTTGATTTCTTTTTTCTGTTTACCTTTTTATGCTTCTCTAGGTTCTTACATTTGAAAGTCAAATTTTCTATACAGTTCAGGTCTTTTCATCATGAATACCTGACAGTCCTCTTTTTTTATTGAAGTCCCATTTGTTCCCCTGAAAGATTATACTAAGTTTTTCTGGGTGGGTGATTTATGGTTGTAATCCCAATTCCTTTGCCCTCTGGAATATCATATTCCAAGCTCTCAGGTCCTTTAATGTAGAAGCTGCTAGATCTTGTGCTATCCTGACTGGGACTTCACAGGACTTGAATTATTTGTTTCTGGCTGCTTGCAATATTTTCTCTTTGGCCTGGGACCTCTGGAATTTGGCTATAATATTCGTGGGAGTTTTCATTTCGGGAATCTCTTTCATGAGGTGATTGCTGAATTCTTTCAATTTCTATTTTACCATCTGATTCTAGAATATCAGGGCAATTTTCCCTTAAAATTTCCTGGAAGATGATGTCTAAGCTCTTTCCTTGATCATGGTTTTCACATAGTCCAATAATTTTTAAATGATCTCCCCTGGATCTTTTTTCCAGGTCAGCTGTCTTTCCAAGAGATATTTCACTCCTTCTTAACATGGGGCACTGTTCCCAGGCTGCACTGTCCCAAGCTTCAGGGGCTCTAAGATAGTACAATTTAATGAGGGGCAGGTTCTTCACTCACCTGGCCTATGGTCTGGTCTGTAAATAACTCCAGGACAACTTGCTAATTAACTAGGCAACAAAAATTTGTGTGCTGCACTTCTTAGCTCCAACAAGCCTGCACCTGTCCCCCACCTAGGCCACCACCACTCAAGTATACTTCCTGGTTCCTAGCAGGGGTGAAACATCCAAGTTCTGCCTCAGCACTAGCAGAGACCTCAGTTATCTCCCCCTGGCCAACTGCTCAGCCCTATCACTAGACCGTGAGCTTAGTTTCAGACAACACTGTTGCTGCAGGTTTCTTTCACTGTCTCAGCCAGCCTGGGACTGAATCTGTGTCAGCATGACTGAAAGGTTGGGCTCAATTACTTCCCCCACACAGCAGTCACCTCCTGCTGACTTTCTAAGTCATCTTCAGTTTCCTCTTTTTTCAAAATATATAGGGTCTTGGCCTTTATGGTTTTTTTTGTGGGGAAATGAGGGTTAAGTGGCTTGCCCACGGTTATACAGCTAGTAAGTGTCAAGTGTCTGAATCCAGATTTGAACTCATGTACTCCTGAATCCAGGGCCAGTGCTTTATCCACTGTGCTACCTAGCTGCCTCTTTTAGGGTCCTTCCTATATCCAAATTATAATCCTAACTGGAGTAAATCATCATATTTGCTAATGGATAAATTCTATAGGGATTCTTCAGTGTTTTTCTCCAGTTCTTGACTTACTTTTATGGATTAAAATAGGACTTTTTGGAACTAATAGATAATTATTGACTGATCCTTTTATTATATTTCTTTTCTACCAGATCTATGATATGATTAATATAAAAATTCTGATAATAATGCATTCTATGCCAATCAGACTGGCATCTGTGCTATAACTCAGAGTACAAAAGAATTAATTGATAAAGTAAGGTTAAGTGACTTGCTCAAGATTACATAGTGATTATATTTCCAAAAATAAGACTTGAACCTGGGTCTTTCTGACTCTAAACTTCTTTAACCATACTACTTTCACTTAGAATGACTCATAAAAATAAAATGACTATATCAATCAATGTATATTAGTATAAAAAACTTTTCATTATATATTTCTTTAAGAATTGCAGTGCGGGGCAGCTAGGTGGCGCAGTGGATAAAGCATCGGCCTTGGATTCAGGAGTACCTGAGTTCAAATCCAGCCTCAGACACTTGACACTTACTAACTGTGTGACCCTGGGCAAGTCACTTAACCCCCATTGCCCCGCAAAACAAAAAACAAAAAAAAAACAAAAAAAAAGAATTGCAGTGAACTTTCCTTACATCAATTTTGCAATGTGATAATTGTTAATTACATATGTAATAGCATCCATGTTCAAGTCCTTTGTTTTACACTTATTGACTAGGTGACCTGAGACAAATTACTTAACCTCTCAATGCCCTAGATAAATTCCTATGACAAAAAATTGCTAAGTGCTGACTTGTATTAATAGAGGTAGGTCTTCATAGGCAATGTTCTCTAAACATATGGAATCACAGATTTCTCACCCAACATTGATATCATCTTTAACATATAATGCCAATATATATTTTGCTTATTTCACATGTGAATATGACTGTTCACTTGAAAATAATAAATGTTTTGATTCTTTGCTAAAGTGAAAAAGATCCATTAATCCATCATTTTCTTGTCTTTTATAAAGTACCAATGCCAGAAATTACAATAAACATTAAAAACTCACTGTCTAATGTAACCCAAAGTCACACAAAAAATAAGAGAAGCAGTATACAAACCCACATTTTCTGATTCCAAGTCCAACAATATTTCAATAGAGCACAAATTGATGTAATCATTTCTCTGTAGCCAACTAAAAATAAATCCACATAAAATCTAATATGATCCTTCAACAAGTTGTATTATAGTAATATTATGAAAAATGGTGCTTCTCCCATAAAAAGGCACCAAAATCTGTATTAATCCTGCTGCATCACCTAATTCTTTTGTTCTATTTACATTAATGGTATTCAAATGTGGTTACTCTGGATGTAGGGGGAACAAGAGTTCAGAGTCTAGAGATGATATGAAATAGGTCATTATGACAAATGGGAATTTCTTGCCCTAGGGAATCAATCTCCCCCACCTAGAACAAACATGTATACTACTCAACTTTTCTAAAATGATAAGGATGTCCAGGAAGCTGTTGACTCTTTTTTAAATTTTTAAACAAGAAGTTTATTTAAACAACAAGATGTTTGACTTGAAAGTAAAACTATCTAGGATCATTTCTTTACAGTAATTTATCCCTACTGAGAAACAGAGATTGCCCTACGTGTAACAGCTATATACAAAAAGTTATAAAATGGTCCTTGGTTTTACAATTATAAAAGAAAAACATTGAAATTATCCAAACAAGTTATGCAAGGATTTTTTTGTGGTTCTTTTTGTTGTTGTTGTTAAACAGTGAGAGCAAAATAACTTACTGGAATATAAAGATAAAAGTTGAATGAGCATGCCACTAATGGAGAAAAGGGATATTTTCACAGAACCAGTTTGTTTTTTCCCCTCCCCATCTCCATTTGATGTTGATCAAAACATACCATCAGCCATTTAGTTTAAAAAAATATGCATTATGCCTGTGCACATATACCAGTTACTTTATGTACAATAAAGGAATGGGGGAAGGGAATCAAAGAAGAGAGAAAACTATACTGCAGTAATCAGGATGTGGATGAACCAAATCTTGGTTTTCTAATTGTGAATGTATTGTTTTCCTTGGGAGCACAGTTCCGGCGTAGAGTTTCAGGTTCTCTTTTTCGGAAACACCACCTGTCTGCTGCTGGAATACATCAATTGTATCTTCATCCTCCATTTCAAACTGTGTAGGTGTGTCTGTTTCATTGATTGGTTGCCCATCAAATTGGAATCTAATATACCTCATTGACAAACCCTGTCATTCACAATAGGATTTCATTAGTTTACTAAGTGGTGTGTGCCTCTTAATCTTAAATTGCACCACCGAACCATTTTGTCCTGCCACCTTCAAATTAATGTGGTCGTTGTTTTCAGTCTTGAAATCTTCCTTCGGCTTTTCAGTGGCCATCATGAGTCTGGGGGTCTCCTTAGCTGCTGCTTCACAAAAGAGGCACCAGGATGGTCTTATCCAAGGGAATGGGGGGGGGTAGAAGCAGCAGTGGCAGAAGCAGGAGCCGAAGGAGGAGGAGGAGGAGGCAGTGGTGGAGTTACTCAAGCTGCTGACCCTTAATGCTTAGTTTTACAGAATAACGAACCTGGAGAAAGAAATCAGTGCCAGAAGTGGAGAGATACAACTCCCAAAATCAGTGACTGTAAATGGGCACTTGTAAAATGGTTTTGACTCATGGTCTTTGCCTATGTTAGAGACAATATCTGCCATTTTGGCTGGTCTAGTTTTTCCTTAAAAGTAGTGGAAATTAAGTGGCTTAGTGGATAGAGAACCTGCTCTGAAGGCAGGAAGACCAGAGTTCAAAATTCAGCCTCAGACACTTACCAGTTGTGTGACCCTGGACAAGTCACTTAAGGTTGATTGCTGCCCCCTCAGAAAAAAAAATTATCAAAATATCCTTAAGACTTAATTTACTCAAGTAAATTAGGCCTTTAGCAAACAAGCTTGCTTCAAAATGTTTTCACAGTTAGTATTGCTAACTGAATTTGCCTCCATCCTACTCCCTCGGCATGTCATTTACTCTATTGTCTATTTCCTTTCACTATTTCCCTCTCCAAAGGTGTTTTGCTTCTGACTGCCCCCTCCCTCAATCTGCCCTCCCTTCTATTATCTCCCCCTGCCCCTTATCTCCTCCCCCTCCTACTTTCCTATAGGATAAGATACATTACTACACTCAATTGAGTGTGTATGTTATTTCTTCTTTGAGCCAATTCTGATGAGAGTAAGGTTCATTCACTCCCCAGCACCTTCCCCAACTTCCTGCCCACTGGAAAAACTTCTTCTTGCTTCTGTTATGTGAGATGGTTTACCACATTCCAACTTTCCCTTTCCCTTTCTCCCAGTGCATTCCTATCTCACCTCTTTATTTTTTTTAAAGGTACTATCCCTTCATAATCAAACCACACCTGTGCCCTCTTTCTAAATATACCCCATTCACCTTCCCTAATAATAGGAAATTCTTATGAGTTACAAGTATCATCTTCCCATGAAGTAATGTAAACAGTTTAACCTTTTAATATCCCTAATGATTTCTTTTTCCTATTTACCTTTTATGCTTTTCTAGAGTCTTGTATTTGAAAGTTAAATTTTCCATTCAGCTCAGGTCTTTTCATCAAGCATGCCTGACAGTCATCTCTTTCATTGAATTCCCATTTTTCCCCTGAAACATTATTATCAGTTTTTCTGGGTATGTGATTCATGGTTGTAATACCAGTTACTTTACCCTCTAGAATCATATCCCACACCCTCCAATCCTTTAATGAGAAGTTAATAAATCTTGTGTTATCCTGACTGTGGTTTCACAGTACTTGAATTGTTTCTTTCTGACTGCAGTATTTTCTTCTTTAACTGAGAGCTCTGGAATTTGGCTGTACTCTTCATGGGAATTTTCATTTTAGGATCTTTTTCAGGAGGTGATTAATGATTCCTTCAATTTATATTTTATGTTCTGGTTCTAGATTATCAGGGCAATTTTCCCTGACAATTTCTTGGAAGATGATGTCTAGGCTTTTTTTTTTTTCGATCATGGCTTTCAAGTAGTCCAAAATCTTTAATTTATCTCTCCTGGATCTATTTCCAGTTGTTTTTCCAATGTGATATTTCATATTACCTTCTAGTTTTTCATTCTTTTGGTTTTGCTTTATAGTTTCTCAATTTCTCATAAAGTCATTAGCTTCCATTTGCTCAATGCTAACTTTGTACCATTTTTTACCATTTGACCTAGTCTGCTTTTATTTCCTTCAGCATTTTTTTGTGTCTCCTTTTCCAAGCTGTTGACTTTTTTCATGATTTTCTTGCATTACTCTTATTTCTCTTTCCATTTTTCCTCTCCCTCTGTTACTTTATTTTCAATGTCCTTTTTCAGCACTCCTATGACCCGAGACCAATTCATATTTTTCTTTGATGCTTTGGATGTAGGAGCTTTGACTTTGTTATCTTGATCTGAGGGTGGTTTTTTAATTTTCCTTGTCACCATGGAAACTTTCTAGGGTCAGCATTTTTTTTTTCTGTTTGCTCATTTTCCCAGGCTATTTCTTGACTTTTACTTCTTTGTTAAAATGAGGTAATGCTTCCAGGTTGGAGGGTGTACTGTCCCAAACTTCAGGGAGTTTGTGCTGACTTTTTTAGCAATATTTCTAGGAATTTGTATGTTTTTAGTTCTTCCCAGGTTGTATGATTTAAGGACAGGTATGATTACTACTTTCCTTTCCTGTGCTTATGGTCTGTAAGCAACCACAAGCCTGCATTTCTACACTCCAACTCCACTGTGGCTCCAAGATCTTGTGGATTTGTGCTCCTCTCCAGCCTGGGACCACCACCGAGGATTGTGAACTGGATCTGAGTATGAGCAAAACAACATGGTCCTGACCCAGTACTGGCAAACAGATCCCTATGAGATCATTCTGGCTAATTGTTCAACCCCCTTAAAATATGTTGACTGAGTTCCAGAAGCAGTTATTGCTGCAGCTAATCCAGATGCTCCCAAGGCCTGCTCCTAGTTTGCTTGTATCGGGGCTGTGCCTGTGTTGGGGATTAGTCTGTGCTGGTATGACATAAACTGTACTGTGCTCCACTCTCCTGCTGGCACAACAGACATTTTCTGCCAAGCGTCTAAGTTGTCTTTGGCTGGAAAATTATTTCACCCCATTTTTGTGGGTTCTACTGCTCCAGCAATAGTCCTAAGGAATTATTTAAAGGTATTTGGAGAGGTTTGGGGGAAAGCTCAGGCAAGTTACTGCCTTTCCTCTACCACCTTGGCTAATTAATTTTATTATCTTCAAATGATTGATATTCTATCAAATAGATGATCAACTCATCTCTCTAAAAGCTACCTAACTTAGTTTTCTAATCAGCTCCCATGGATTTAATTTCCATGCTGATTATTCTCAGATTTACCTTTCATACCCTGATTTCTCTGTTGTCCTCCAATATCACATGTTTATCTGCCTTTCAGTCATCTCAACCTGGATGTATACTACATATCTTAAACTAAATGTTCAAAACATAACTTTACCTTTTTCCTGTAAACACTGTCTCACCCTCCCCCTCCCCCCCCAGCACACTTACCTTCCTTATAACTATAGAGGGCAATACCATCCTCCCAATCCTTCAAGTTTCCAAGCTAAGAATCATCCTGGATTCTTTCCCATCTCTCATCTCCCTCTATCCATTATGTTGCTAAGATTTATCAACGTGTTTTTTTTTCCCCCCCAGGGCAATGAGAGTTAAGTGACTTGCCCAGGTTCACACAGCTAGTAAGTGTCAAGTGTCTGAGGCCAGATTTGAACTCAGTTCCTCCTGAATTCAGGGCCAGTGCTTTATCCACTGCACCACGTGGCTGCCTCATCAATTTCACTTTTGCAACACCTCTCAAATAGAATCCCTTCTCTGCTCTGACACTATCACCACTTTAATGCAGACTCTCGTTTCCTTATGCCTTGATTATTACAATAACTTGCTGGTTAGTCTACTTGCCTCAAGTTACTGTCCATTATAATCCATCCTCCCTTCAGCCAGTAAAGTGATTATCCTAAAGTATAGGTCTGAATATCTGACCCTAATGATCAATAAAAAAACAGTGGTTTTCTACTGCCTCCATGATCAAATACAAAATGCTCTATTTGGCATTCAAAGCCAGTTAACCTAACCTCCCCCTACCTTACCAGTCTTCTTATACTTTACTCATTGACTTATACTCTTAAACCAAATGACAGTGACCATTAGGCAGTTCCCCAAATAAGACACTCTATCTCTTGGCTCTAGGAATTCTCTGCCTTACTTCCATGACTGGAATGCTCTTGCTCCTCAAGTATACCTATTGACTTCTCTGGCTTTCTTTAAGTGCCAAATGAAATTCCACCTTCTAAAGGAAGCCTTCTCCAATACCACTTAATTCTAGCACCTTCTCTCTGTAATTCTTTCCTATTCATCCTTTATATAGCTTATGTGTGTACACACATAATATATACATACATACATATATGTTAGACTCTAAGCTCTTTGGGGGTGTGGACTTTGTTTTGCCTCTTTTTATATAGCTAAGGCTTAGCACAGTGGCTGGCATATAGTAAGTGTTTGATAAATGTTTACTGAATGAAGAAAGTAAATCCTTGATTTTATAAAGTATATGTCTAATGCTAGTTGATTTTATTTCATTTTCATATTGTATTTTGATTAGGTTTACAAATTGCATTTGTGAGATTTGACACAAACATCTTTTTTCAAAGTTACTACTTTTTAATTTGATTGAGGGACCTCACATGGAACGCCTGTGCCTCTCTTAAACACAGTTACTTTTACTAAAAAGGAAACAACTCCCCTAGAAATCCTTGTTATGGTTTCCTTTAATTAAATTTCCATCTGGAAAATCATAACCTCATAATATGGAAAAATATTCATGCTAGTGCACATAGTATGTTTCCAAATAAATTTATCCAGAAATTTGCCATGGTTAACATGGTTGTGGTGATCCCATTAATCTGAACATTGTAATAAGATTTCAGTTAAATTGCAGGCTATTTAACAGACTGTATACCATCAGTCCTTTGAGGCAGCACAGCTGGATTCATTTTTCAGAATGAAAGATTACCCACCATAAACATGCACTGTTGGTGAGCCTGAAAATTTGTCAACTCTGTTATAATTGACTGTGGGGATTGGTACTTCCCTGTAACCCTTGTGCTGTATTAAGCAAAACTAAAATATTTAATTTTAATTAGAATTTAGAAATTAGGTTCTAAGTTAAATATAAGACAGATTTACAAAATGGAATTGTCTCTGAAATAAAAATTAAGGTGTTTAAATGAAAATGTTATACCTGTAGTGAGACCCAGTCTAGCCTCCAGTAGTGAGTGCCTGCTGAAACACCTTACAGCTGTGACATGGTAATATATAATGTCTGAAATACAAAAAGCCCTGAGTAAATATTAAAATCTTTCTTGCATTGATAGCAGACTTTAGGTCATAAGAATTGTCAGAAATTTGTCCCATCACAGAACTTTTAGGCACTTTTGTATTTTGTTTTGTTATGAAACCCTTTGTGAGCTAATGATTGCCTATGTGAAGAGATGAGTCAGGACTCTGGAAATTTCATATCTAAATGATTTGTATAATCCATCCAAAACCAAAAGAACAGACTCATAGGCCTCACCAGACTGAAAAAAATTTCCATTCTAAATAAATAATTTAAAAACTTCCACTCTTTTTGAACAGGCCCAGTCCAACTTATACTCAACCATAGAACTCTTTCCCTGATTCCTTTTCTCCCTTGTTTGTCATGCCAGTTTAGTGCAGAGATCGGATATCACAAGGTGTAGATCTAGAACAAAGGTAACAAATAATATCCAACCCGCTTGCTGTCAGATCATCTTAAAGGGTGATAGACTCAAAAGTTGTTTCTCAGCTTCTATTTATACAGAAAAAATCCATCACCCATATATCAGTGAGATTTTATCAATTTCCCTTCCGTTCAATGCGTTATAGGGCAGTGGGAAAGAGGAAGAAGAATAGCAACCTCAGGTCATGCCCCCAGAAAAATCTTCTTTCTTAATAGAAATCCAGATTTCTAAGATAGTGTTTTGGGGAATATTCCTATCTTCTATTCAGAAGGGTTGGGTCTAGAAAGTCCCACTACCTGGTCACTTAATCCTCTTCTCTACAGACACCATGTCTTAATCTTAAAGGTTATACCACTCTCTTTCAAAGGTTAGAGCCAGCAACTTGATATAAATAGAATTATTTTCTTAGGTCATATAGGTGAACCACTTGTAGTTCCCACTTGCCTTTGGGTTCAGAAACCAAAGAAGTTAAAGGGACCGAGCTCATGCAGTATAGCTATTAAATGTCAAAGTGTGGTTTGGACTCAGGTATCCTATTTATACATCCTGTTCTTTTTCTGTTGTTACAATTGTTATTTGCCTTTTATTTCACCCTGTACATTTCCCTCTAGGGGTCAGATTGTTGAAAGTTTGAAGTTAGGATCTATTTATAAAAATTAGGTTGATGGTTTTATACACACACAGGTGTATGTATACACACATACATATACATATCTATGTATATATAATGTGCATTTTCTATACAAATATAATATAAAACTGGAAAGTTATGCATATATAAGAAACATTTAAAGGAAAGTTATACACACATAAACTTTATCTTTATATTCAATGAAAATATATCCATATACTACTTTTTTAAAAATATGATGAATAACTCACTTTTGCTGTCCAGAAAGGCATTTGATCAACTAGAGTCCCTGTAGTCTTCTAGACAGTACTGATTAACACCATGGGGACTTCAGTTAAGACAGAGTAGATTGGAGCATCCAGCTGGGATGCTGAGAGGAAACTCAAAAATGCTGAGATGTTATTAATGAGGAGGCCTACTGACAACAAGGTCAGCCCTGTCAGGTAAGGGGCTGAATGATGAAATTCTTAATGGGTAAAATGTTTCAGTGCTTAAGACAATGCTATTCAGACAACTATCTGGGGTCTTGCTAATTCATCTGTTTACCACCATAGAGCCATCCAGAAATTTCAGAGAGAGAGAGAGAGAGAGACAGACAGATAGACAGACAGACACCGACACAGACACAGAGAGACAGAGTCAGAGATAGATATAGAGAAGAAAAAAGTGTGGGCCTGAAAAAAAGGGTGTATTAAGTTCTATTATTGATTTAAAAGATAAGTAGCAACTTATATAAGTAGGAAGAGGACAATTTGTGACATTATATAAATATTTGTAATTTTTTTTTAGTTATAGTCATGGTCAAGCATTTTAATTTGTGTGTGGATCTACATAGAACATCATATATAGAAATATATTCTTACCAATCTCAATTGAAAGATTACAGTTTTTAGTGATTTCAGGAACCTAACCCCCATATTTCCCATTCATACAATATTTCAAAAGAATGTGTGCTAGTTGTTCCATATATAGCTTTGTTTTTTAACTTAAGGAAAGTTAAATTGTTGATACAACAAATAAATAGATGTTAGCACATATGCATAAAATCCTTCAGTTTTTATATTATATGTTATAAAACTGAGAGCTTTTACTTAGGTTATGAATAAAAGATCTCTATTGTGAGATATTTACTAATACTGGGTGGGCCAAAAGTCACAGGGTCACAAAGGGATTTCAATATTTAATATATCCTTTATGTTTTGTTTTTAATTTATACAACCATAGCATCATATATAGTATATATGGGAAATAAGTATGTATAGGAAATAAAGGAAAATAATTTCTGAAAATTTATTAAAACATCAGACTCCTTCATGACTTTTGGCCTACCTTATATCTTTATTATTGGGAATTAACTCCTCCCTTCTTAGTAGTTATTATTCCTTTAAATACTGTTATAACATTTCAATGAATTGGGAGAGATGGGGTGGAGTAAGATAAATGCAATCATTGCAGTCTTGGAAGACTTATTTAATTGTACAAATAGTGAAATGAATAAACCAGGAAAACAATTTTTTATCAAAAGATCACATAGGATAAACAACCACAACAACTTTGAAATAGAGCTAATCCTCAAGTTTTGTGGGATAAATTTCCATTAAAAGGCACAAAAGTAAAAAGAAAAAACAAAAAACAAAACACAAATGCTGATACACTGAACCCATGGGAAATATGGGAATTATGATACTGAAATGGCCAAAAATTTTATTTTTCACTAGAGATTGGCAAAAATACACTTTTCTTCATATAATTCTTTTTTTCTTTTCAGAATCTATTTTAATTCTTTTTTCCATAAAAGTATTTTATTATTTTCCAGTTATATGTAGAAATACTTTTCAACATTTCTTTTTATAAGACTTCTAGTTTCAAATTTTTCTCCCTCCCTATCATCCCTCCACTCTCCCCAAGAAAGCAAGCAATCTGATATAGGTTATATATGTACAATCACATTAAACATATTTCTACAATAGGCATCCTGTAAAAGAAGAATCAGACTAAAAAGGAAAAACCTGAAAAAAGAAAAACAAACAAATAGATTTTGGGGGGGAGAGGGGGCAGGGCAATGAGGGTTAAGTGACTTGCCCAGGTTCACACAGCTAGCAAGTGTCAAGTGTCTGAGGTCTGGTTTGAACTCAGGTCTTCCTGAATCCAGGGCCGGTGCTTTATCCACTGCACCACCTAGCTGCCCCTTATAGTAATACTTATTATTGTAGCAAAGAATTGTTAACTATGTATCTATCACTTAGGGAATGGCTGAACAAATTATGGTATTTGAGTGTGATTGAATATTGTTACACTATAAGAAATGATAAAAGAGACAGATTCAGATAAACCTGGCAGGATTTACTTGTATGACCTAAGGCAGAATGAAATTAACTGAAGCAGAATACTTTGTAAAATTACTAAGTATATATGTGTGTGTGTATATATATACATATACATATATATACACACATATATATACACATATATATAAACATACATACACTTTGAGTGGGTATATATATGTATGTATCTATATGTTCATATATACATTATATGTATGCATATTTGAATGAATTTTATATGTGTGTATGTGTATATGTATAGGTGTTATGTATGTTGTGAGAATTGGAAAGACACCCCCTGCTGGAAGGGACATAATGAGCTGTGGCCTGAAAAGAAACCATGTGACTTTAGTGTCTGGAAGTGACCCTTTCTGGGGTTTCAAAGGTCAGATCAGCATCAGGAAGTGATGTTTGCTGCCCTGTGGGTCCTGTCAATCAGTGCTACCAACCAATTAGCTTGGAGCTGTGTGGATGGCCCTTTTTCTTGATTCACAGGAGGCTTCTGGGAGGAGTGAGCCTTTTCGGTTCCTGACTTGGGCTTGGCAGGAGGGCAGATGCTAGGCTCTCTTAGAGATAGTTTTTTTCCTCTCTCTCTTCGCTAACTTCTGATGCACTTTAATAAACACTTAAGGTCTAAACTATTATTAAAGCTTCTAATTTAAGGCGACCACTCATTAGATTTTAAACATCACAGCTAGAATTTTAGACCCTTACAATGTGTATACAGACATGTGTCTGTACTGCAAAAACTTAAAAATTCTGATCAATTCAATGACCAACCAGGACACCAGAAGACCAAACATGAAGCATGCTTTCACTTCTTGACAGAGAGATGATGGAGTTAAAATATGGAATGAGATATACATTTCCACATGGCTGATGTGTTGATTTATTTTTGATTTGTCATCATAACTTGTTACAAGTGAGAATTTTCTTTTGGTCAGGGTATGGTTATTGGGAAGGAAGGAGAAAGTATCTAGTAATTGTGATGGAAAAAGGATGCACATCAAAGAAAATTATTTAATATATATAGAAGAGAACAGAAGTAGATACAGAGAGAAACACTAAAAAGAGGGATAGTTTTATAATTAACATGCATTTTATAACAAAAACACACTATATTGGAGATTGCTAGTTTCATATATAATCTACTTTTTCTACTTTTCTTTGTATATAAACATGTTCATATTTTTTTTTTTTTTAGGCAATGGGGGTTAAGTGACTTGCCCATGGTCACACAGCTAGTAAGTGTCAAGTGTCTGAGGCCAGATTTGAACTCAGGTACTCCTGAATCCAGGGCCGGTGCTTTAACCACTGCGCCATCTAGCTGCCCCCAACATGTTCATATTTTTCACATTAGCAAGAACTATTTTTAACTAATTAATTTTGTGGAACATGTTTTATGCTGATTTATCTCTATAATTTTGTTTTTATTGTGTCAAAGTGAGCAGTCATTGCCTTTTTATTATCCCCTGAGTATTACTAACTTTCAGTTCTTTAGGAATTATTTTATTACAGTATTCATATACATAAAAAAGAAGCATATTGTAACAAAAGGTGAACATTTGTTTCAGGGACATGGAATCCATACAACAAGCATTTTTCATCCACTTTTTTTTAATATATGTTGATCTTCATGCCAAACATCTCAGAATGGTTATGAATCTCTATCAAGCATCTCTGCAATATCCTGAGATATTAATAAAATGTTAAATGATAGTGAAAGAAAAGCACCAAAACTAATTCATTACAGATATCCATTTACACTGATATCATTGGAGTCTGGTTATTAAAATATCAAACTATACCTTCATCTATTCCTTATACCTCCAAATATTTTTATATAAATGATATGAAAAGGTCTTGGAATGCCTTTACTAAAAATCATTGTAAGTTTTATTTAAATTATTTAATTGATCAGCAAGTATATTAGTCATGTCAAAAAAAGGAAATATGATTACATTGACATGATATATTTTACTTCAAATTCCTATAAGCTGACATTACTCATGATTAAAAAACACACAAAAATCATTGGGATGACTTGGGGAAAATAATAATTTACATTATCAATGTTATTTTTCTCTTCATACTCCAGTCCAAGAAACAACAACATATAACACAGTATGCTGATAAGTTGAATTAGGTGTAAATACATAGATGACGTGATATAATGGAGATTTGAAACCACCAGAGAAGTAAATGCTAGGAAGCAATACTAAAAAATGGAGAATTTTAGAGCTTGAAGGAGCTTTGAGAATTATTCAACATGTATATTATTCTATGTCTCATTGAATTGGGATTGAATTTATTCAACCTTATTATGATTTTGAGGAGTACTGTGGCAATTATAATAGCCATTGTCAGTTGAATGGTTTCATAAATGTATGATTCAAACCAAGTTTACCAATGAGGCAAATGTTTGAGGAGATCACATATATGTGACATTTATTTTATTTTATTTTGCAATGTCCAAGTATGTAGTATATTTGTAAGAACAAAAATCATCAGAACTGTGACAATCCAAGAGGAAAAGTGAATATACAAATAATCCTGTTGGAGACACGTTCAGTGAACAAGTTGTGTGCTGTGGCATTTTATGGAATGAATGTAATTTACTTAATTATAAATAAGGTGAAAAACAAATTTAATTATATTATTTTTCAATATTGTTCATATTGAAATGATGATATGATGAGAATGAGGATGAGGATAAGCATGTTGATATCTTACAGAGTTGTTGTGAGATCTGAGGAGCTAATATATGTAAAGTACTTTGCAAACTTTAAAAGCACCACATAAATATTGATTAATAAATGGAAATGAGGAGCAATTTTTTAAAATGCAAACATTAGACCTCAATATTTAATTAATATGTTGGGTTTAAGCTGTAACAGAAGTGGAAATAGACAAAATAAGTAGGATCACCAATCTAGAGCTGGAGGGCACCTCAAAAATCATGAAGTCCATCTCATTTTGTGGATAAGGGTACTGAGCCTGAAAGTGGGGAAGTGTTTTGCCGAAGGTCATTCAGGAAATACTAAACATCAGAAGCAAGATTTGTACACAGATCCTCCAATTGCAGAGCCAATGCTCCTCCTGCTATAATATAGTATGGTGTTTTATGTGACCTTGTTTTTAAAAGTGGCAGGAAGGTCTGCAAAAGGTTAGATCAGTTTAATAATTTCATTCTTATTTATGATTTTAAGAAACATTTTGTTGTGATCACTTTGGCAGCACATATACTAAAATTGGAACCACACAGAGAAGATTAGCATGGCCCCTGTGCAAGGATGACATGCAAATTTGTGAAGCATTCCATATTAAAAAAAAAAAAGAAATATTTTGTTTACTGTTCATGAATTACATGATATTGACTTAAAAATGCAAAATGTATTTTGCAAGTGAGGACTTTTGCATCTAACCATTATACTCTCAGTTTGCTATTTTAAGAGAGTTATCCTATGTGTTAGAATTCTGCCCTGTATGCTGTGGCTAGTCAATAAATATTTATCTAATTAAACTGACTTCATTATTGGCTTTAAAACATTACGAGCTTTGGTTGAATTCCTCTATTAGCTAACAAGTCTTTTCTGACTTAAGGTCTACTCTCTCTCCTTTTCCTTAAATCATACACACACATATTATATATAAATATATAAATATATATAAATATATATATATATATATATATATATATATATGTGTGTGTGTGTGTATGTGTGTGTGTGTGCGCATATGTATGAACATGCATATATGTAGAAGAAAGCGAACAACAAGACAATCTCTTCTAAATCCCTCAAATTTCAGCCATAGAGACTGAAACCCAGAGAGGAAAAATTACTTGCCAAAGTGATATAACTAGGTAATGGCTGAACTAAAACTTAGATACTAATGTCCAGACTTCCAATCCAGTGTATCACATGCTTTCCAGTAAAGTTGGAATGAAATAAATTTCCTTCAGTTAAAGTTTACCCCATTTTGGGCAGCTAGGTGGCACAGTGGATAAAGCACCGGCACTGGATTCAGGAGTACCTGGGTTCAAATCTGGCCTCAGACACTTGACACTTACTAGCTGTGTGACCTTGGGCAAGTCACTTAACCCCCATAGCCCTGCCCCCCCCAAAAAAAAAGTTTACCCCATTTCAATTGAATGGCAGGGCCTGTTATTTCATTAAAATTATACCATACATACCCTTTTCTATTTAAAAAGGTTTTTTTTCTATTTCTTAAAAGACACACCATGCTGTTAGATTTCATCACATCTGCAAAATTAAATTATTCTATCACTTCTCAACATTACTATTTTATTTCTTTTTTAGGGCTTAGCAAAGGTCTTTAAGGTCCTTGACTAAGTGACCAAAATGATATGCCCCATGGTAAAAAGTGTAGGGTATTGGCCCTAGAGAAATCAAGAGCTGGGTTCAAAATCTTTTTCAGGAATTATTAGTTATGTGACAGTAGGTAAATTACTTAGAATCTCTCTGCTTTTTTTCCCTTCATTTACAAAATGAGTGTTGTACTCAATGACCTCTTACATATCTTCCAATTCTAAAACCATAATACCATGATCTATTATTAGAATAAGATGTCAATCTGTTGGAGCCAAGCTAAGTGAAAATTAAATGTGGCTCCTGAATACATTAAAAATATGCCCTTGGCTCCCAATTAACTCAATGATTCCCTTCACAAAACAGGCAGTGAGATTTGGGAGGAATGTGCATTTTAAAATGTGGATTTTCCAGCAGCAAAGGGAGATGCCCACAACTTTGCCTTGTCCCTGACAGAAAGAGGGAATTATATTTCAACTGCCAACAGGCTTGACAACCACCCAGATAGCAGCTGTACACTATTCCTTCAAAATATGTTGCCTCAGAAATTGACTTCGACAATGTAAATAATGGTTGTCATTTGATGGCAAGAACAGTAAGCATATAAATCCATGAGGGGGTAGAGAAAATCAAAGATGGGAAATATGATATATGTTTTTATAAATATTTTTAATTTAATGTTCTTTCATGTTTACTAGCAAGCATATGAACAACTCTATTTGAAAACCATGCCCGACACAATGATTGCAATAGTCTAATGTACATATTTGACAGGTAATTCATAAACTACATTTAACAAGTACAAACATCAATACTTGAAGACACTTCTACTATCAAATTCCTATGTGTTAAGATAGGAATACAAGCAGACATTAATGCAGTCATCTACAATTGCCTAAAATT